>NC_137891.1:8957492-9557492 GCF_963455335.1 Martes martes | reverse complement strand
TCCTAGTGATTTCTCAGATAGGAAAGATGGCCGGTGGAAAGATCACAGGCCTAGGCACACAGTGTTTGTTAGTTTGAAGGCTGGAAGCTTGAAGAAGGAAGGAAAAAAATTAGGGTCTTACTCCCTCCCTTTGCCCAGTGAGAAGCTACTCAGTCCTTGGCAGACTAAAGCAAAGTGCCTCTGTAGATCTTTTCTCAATGTCCTGCTACAGGCAGAACTCAGAGTTCCCTTCTTTCCTTGTTCTCTCTACCCCTGTGCCGGTAACATTCCCATACCAGCACCCTCCACACCCCACTGTTCTTCTTTCATTGACGCATCTCTCTCTTCACCAGATTATGAGGTCCAGTTTTCTGGGAATCTCCAGGGTGTGACACAAAACAGGGCTTTTAAAGAACGGAAGGAAGGAAAGAAGGCAGGAGGGTGAGAGGGAGGAGAAAAGTATTGCAAAGCTAGAATTCAGAGCTATGGTGATGTGACTCCTAAGCCAGACCTGCGCTATGTAGAAAAAACTGGGGACTAGGCTTTTGTGGAAAAGCCTAGAAATGTGGATGCCAATCAGGATAATAATAGTGACCATGATAAAGGCAAACCCTGTGTAGTACTTGTCATGGGTAAGTCTCTATTCTAAGCATCTAATTCTTACAACAGCCCCAGGAGGTAGGTACTCTCACCGTAACTGTTATATTGATTGGGAAACTGAGGCACAGAGGTTTGGCAATGTGTCCAAGAGCATGCAGTCAAAATTCTTAAAAGTGATCCATAACTCTTAGTGCCTAATGCAGCAATGTAACACGGGCCCAGTTCTGCTGTCGTGGCCACAAACTCATAGCACAGAGGTCCTGAAGTGGTTTAGCCCTTCCCTAGTCTGACCTCTGCCTTCTAGCAATGAGGCAGCCTATCCCAGGTAAGTGGTGGTTTCGAAGGGACTGTCTGGGTTGAGGAAAGATGGGGGCAGGTAAACAAGAGATGAGGAAGCAGGACTGTGACTGGGCAGGATTGGCTCCTGGGCTACAGAAACAGCTTCGTGACCTAGAAATAACTCTGATGTGTTAATCTGGTTCTCTTTCCTCTGGACAGGTTTGCAAAGTTAGCTGAGCCCATAGCCTACTTGAAATTCCTCTGTTCCACTGAACCTGGGAATCTCTGAGCATGATTCCGGACATTTGCAGCCGGTGCTCAGAGGACATGCAGACTCACATACTAATGTGAGTGAGGAGTAATACACTTTTCTCTGTTGCTCTACTAGAAGAATTATTTTCTCCATGTATCCAAATTTCATGTATGAAGAACGTACCAACTGACCAGCACTAATCCCTAGTGAGAATTTACTAGGTACCGGGCCACAGGTATCATTCCAACCAGCCTAGAGGGTTGTTCCTATTGTTATCCCCACATCACAGATGAGGACATGAGGACAGGAAAGGCTGCTTGAATTGCCCAAGAACACTCAGCTAGTAAGTAGGGCAGCCACGCATTGAGGTCTAATGGTCTGTTTCTGGAGTCTGTTCTGAGCTCCTGTTGCTATGACTACCTCCTAATTCCACCACCTGGTTATTTTTAGTCCCTGGTTAAAGAGGAGACAGAACCACAGTTCCGGAGGGAGCCAGGTAGACCTAGGATCCAATCCTATTTGTGCGATTTGGACTGAATTCTTTCCCCTTGCTGAGCCCCTGGGTCTTCGTCTGTGTAGGAGACATTGAAAGGGAACTCTCATAAATGTCCCTCTCAAAATCATGTATCCTGTGCTCAGTGTCCCTATATGCAAACCAATCATGCTTGCCTTTGGCAGATGTGGAAGGTTGAAATGTCTCCCAAAAGATATGGTCAAGCCCTGACCTGAGAAGGCTAGATGTGACCTTACTTGGAAATAGAACCTTTGTGGATGTAATCAAGTTGAGACCTGCTCGTACTGGAGTAGGGTGAGCTCTTAATCCAATCACTGCTGTCCTTACAAGAGAAAGGAGAGGGAGGCTTGGGTACAGAGATACAGATGCACAAAGAGGGAAGACAACGATGTGAAAATGGAGGCAGATAGCAGGGAGATGGATCCACAGGGCCAAGGAATGCCAAGGACTACCAGCAACCACCAGAAGCCAGGAGGAAGCAAGGAAGGGTTCTTCCCTAGAGCCATCAGAGGGATATGGCTCTGATAACAGCTTGGTTTCAGACATCCAGCCTCCAGAACAGTGAGAGAACAAACTTCTGTTGATTTGCGTCACCCAGCTGGTGGTGATTTGTTATGGCAACCCTGAGGAAACTAAGGCAGCACACAATGAGGGCATAGTGGGTGCAGGATGGAACCACACCAGAGAGCTGCAACACGGTTTTGTGTGCTAAGGAATGCTGTGTCATGAGTCGACGGGAGACTATATGAATGGTAGGGAGGACCATCTTTCTTTATATTTTTGCAAAGTCATGAAAATGGAATTTACATACTCTTAGAAGAATTGAGAAGAAACCTCCAGCCCTCTACTGGCTTCTCCCATGGGAGGAGGTGGATTATCTCGACCCATCTTCTTGATTGAGTAAGCTTCCATATCAAAGGTCAATTTTGTCTTCAAGGACACGCATGGACTCTCTGTGACTCTCAGTGCCCCATGGGGTCAGACAAGCCCTGGCCCCAGGTATCTGGCTGGGAGTGCCTGTTCTGTGCGCTGGTCTTAAAGCCAAAGTTAGTGGGAAGTGTTAGAATACTCGCTGTTCCTCCCAGACCCAGTCTTGCCCCACGCAGCAAATGTGGCCTATATTTTGATCTGTTTCTGACTCCAGTTTCTCAGTTAACTCATAATTCAGAGGGAAAGGGGTGCAATAAATAGGCACTCCCCACATTCCAAAAGGAAAATTGAGACTGAGCCCTCAGGACATGTTGGGATCAATCACCCTGATGTTAAACGAAATTGGTCCAAATCTTACCCCTACATCCTAGCTACTCTGTAGGCTGGACCTGTGTTGCAGGGTCCGCTTGGCAAGGCAGAACGTTAATAGCTATGGAATTGTGTCCAAGACTCTTATTTTGCTCTGGGCAACAATTTTCTCATCAGTAAAATTGGGGGATTGGATTAGCCTCTAAATTCCTGCGCACCTTTAACAGGCATTGATTCCAGGGCACAGAAGGAGATTTACTGCCAAAATCATCCGTCACCCTGTGAGATCAATTTCAGGTGGCCAACGTCACAGGGAGAAGGTAAAGTGTGAATTATAGTGTCTGACCAAATGCTCCTTTACTCTGTAGGAGACCCTGGCTCTGTGCCTTTCTCTGTCTCCACAGCCTCCTCTCATGTCAGGGACTCCAGCTACAGCGAGCCCAGGAAATGCAGAAGAAAACCAAACAAGCAAAAGGGGACACCTGTGGTGACTGACTGCAGCTACCTAACTGTCTCTGACAACTATGACGACCAGCACGGTGGCTGGACCCACACACCATGGCGCTAACCCAACCGGATCAACTTTCGTTCTTGCCACTGCCTACCTGCAGGATCCTGAAAAATCACTTATCTCTTTGAAAGTCAGTTTTTTCGTCTGTAAAGCAGGGATTCAAAGTAGTATCTTCCCCATTAGGGTGGCTATGATGGCTAGATGTATACAGAATTATACCTGGCAAACAGGAAACATTCTTTATAAGTTACTGTTATTATACTTAAATTCGTTGACCCAAAAGAACTACTTTTGACTACTAAAGGGGAGAGCTCTGCAAACGGGAGGACATAACAATGAGACAGGAGATAAGGAGGCCTGGGATGAATATCTTCCCTCTCCAAAGATACATACAGAGCAGAAGAGTCCTGAATGCCGTTGCTAAGATGGAATTGTTTGAAAATACAAAGTAAACAATATGGCTCAAGGAAGCCATTATTGTCAACACAGTTACCTGTTTTGAAAATGCACAAACCACTATTTTCTTCCAAACAAATGCCTCTCATTATTGGCCCGGCTTCATGTCTACTGAAAAATTGTGAATGAGCTTTAAAATGATGTCCCTACCATAAATTATCAGTCTTTTCTGGTATAATACATGGATTAAATGAGCCTCAGGATGGTTTATTGTTGATGTTCTTTAATGCAACATTATTTGTAGGCATTTGAAAAATTTCAGGTGGGATTTATGCTGTCATAGGCAGCTATCATTTTTGCCTGCATTGTATTTCTATCCCCTGTTTTCTGGGGGGGAAAGACCCTATTCAAATGGGGAACTGATTCCTCCAACTTCAACCAAGAGATTCTAATGGGAGCTGTCCCTCCTGGCATCTGGAATCCACACTGCTCACTCTAACAGGTGGACAGAGGCCCCAGAGTTTATCTAGTCGTAGCCTCTTACTCTCTGAACCATACACGTTGTCCAAGGCATGAATATGTGACCAAAATTGGGCCAATCTAAGTGCTTCCTTGGGGTTTCCCAAACAGGCGTTGGGTGAAGGACAGATAGAGAAGGATGAAAAAAGTACGTGATCACAGAGCTGCTTGTCTCCACAGCTTCATCAGCAAAAGCAGAAAGTCAGTGAGAAAGTGAAACGAGAAAGGAGAAGTGGAAACAAGAGAGGAAAAGAGAAATACCAGAAGAACCCCATTCCTTGTTTCTCGGGGATCTCACCCTCTCTGATGGGTGGCTCTGTGAGCCATTACATCTGTCTCTTAGTCCAAGTTGGGTTTATGGCACTTGTAGAATAAGACTTTTTCTGTCTGTCTGTCTGTCCGTCCATCCATCCATCCACCCCCATGCCCACCCACTTTGTTAGTAAGTTAATACTACTGAAAGTTAACCAAGTGTTAGGCTGTGTTCCAGGCATTATTTTAGGTGCTGGAGATAACATAGTGATCAAAATAGAGCCCAGCCCCTTGGAGGCATTCTACTTAGTATGGAAGACAGACAAGAAATAAACAAATAGTAGATATTCATCAGTGCTAACAATGAAAATGAAGTAGGATCAAGGGCATAGAGACTGATGGGGCACAGGCACAGGGTTAAAGAGGGTCTCTCTTGGGAGGTGACATTAAGCAGAGTTCTGAATGAGGTGAAGGAATGAGCTGTATGAAGATGTGATCTAAGATTTCCTGGCTGAGAGAGCACAAGTGCCAAGTTCATGGGTCTTCAGACTAACTGAGCTCACTCTCTACCCCTGAGGACAAGCAGAGCATGGTAATCACCTGTGCCAGAGTGGGACTCAGCCTGATATGATCTGGTCCAGCCAGACGGACCTGAACTTGAAATCCCCACCTTGGCTACTTCTGTGTTTGGCGAAGGTGTAAGTTAACTAAATACTTGAGCTCAATGTCACACAAGTAAAATGATGGTAGAGAACCTCCTTCATTAAGTCATTTGTTTGCTCATTCAGTAGATAAATTTTGGGGGGAACATCCTATACTTCAGGCACAGTGTTAGCTCATGGTCTAGAGAGGAAGAGAGAATTTAAATTTTATGAGTGTACACAGAACAAAGGTTTTACTAGGGGAGTGCTGAGTCGTACCTCAGGGTACCATGAGGGGTAAGAAGGGATGAGGGTGTGTTTATGACAGCTGCCTCGTTTTCTATGCAAATTAATTAAGACGACCTAGGAAAAGTATTCAGATCCTAGTAAGCACACGACAGAAGCTGGTTCTCTTCCTTCTGACTAGCCCCAGAATCATAGATCCCAAGAAGCATAAAATGATCAAAGCCGACTTCTCAGCCATTGTAGGCTGTCAGCAGGGCTCAAGTCCCCCAAACAGTCAAAGTAGCCCTGATCTTGGGACTAGAGAAGCTCATCTCTCTGTTGACCCTTGGGGGGTTGTGGGGCCAAGCAACAGATTTATAAGCAACGATGGGCTGGAGCTCTTTCCAATAAGCTGATGAAATTTCTTTTTCCTACCCCCACAGAGAACCAAGATACATTAAGTTACAGAGAACAGAATACTTTCCTCAGTCCGACACATGAACAGAGGTATGGACTGCCTATGCCTAGAGGGGGCAGTGAGATGAACTCCAATCTGATTCTGGCTATTTAGAAAAAATAATAACTAAGACCAAAACACCAGTTACCTGGCAGCCTGTTGAAGAAGTTAATACAAAAGCTAGAAAACATCCATCTGCAAGGATTCATTTAATGCACATGAACACTGCTCATCATTCTCTCGCCTTGCTCTCTGTCCTCCTGGATAAAGGAACTAATGATGCCTGGGTCAACGGTTCCCCCAGAACATTCATCAGGTCTCACGCCCCATCTCTCAGCTTTGCAGCTAAAATCACACCTGGTATCTCACCTGCCAATCCATCAGCCAACCTCTTTGCTGAACAAACCCAAAATACTGCACCAGCGCCTGGAAAGGGAGATCACATGGCTTACGTAACTGACCTTGTTCTTCCTGGTGGTGGGGCGGGGTGGGGAGGGATGAGCCAGCAAATGGCTGGCAACTCTGACTCTAAGAAATCATGAAACGTTCTTTCCCTCTGCACCCATGGCAGAGCAGAGAGTTCTTGAGAGGAGCATGAAGAACATGCTGGGATTCCAGACATCTCCTTTCTGATAACGGGAGAGCATCTCAACAAACCCTCAGAATGCATCTCCCCAGGCTCCAATTAAGCCAGGAGTGCATGATCTGATACACATGTGGTATTTTGCACATAGATTCCAATTTGGCTGAATTTTGCTCGTGTCTCCATAGAAAAGGCTTTCAGGTAGATGAGGGTAATTCACTTATAATGTCAACACCTTTATGATTCAAAACCCTGTTGGTTCCGAGAGAAACAGAGGACAAAGTACCCCTCTGGGAGTCCTGAGACTTAGACTATGAAATCCTGGGGCTCACAGGCTCTGGATTTGGGGTGAACCTGCCCTCTTTTACAACAGCATCTCAGCTTCAACAGGTGTATCTAGGGGATGCTATCTGAGGTATCTTCCTGCTCTGCCTCTGCGAGTTGGTTCTCTGATGACAAATGTCCCCTGACATTGTCATTGTCAGTCATTCGGCCCCCCTCTACAATCCCCAAATGCCCCTACAGTCCAAACTGGGTCCAGGCAAGAAACACTCCATCCGTTTGAGGACACACACAAGGGAAGCAGGAAGTCTGAACTGAGCTTCTGTGTGTGAGTTAACTGGTGTGTCTGTAAATGTTTCTTCCAAGAGGGATTCCAGATGGGATAGGGCATCATGGACCCCATGCAAGAAGATTTGACCTAGCTTCCCAAAGTTCACTGTCTTTAAGTGGTTCCCTTATAATGTGGCCTAGGGTCCTGCCACCTCCTCCACTCAAATTCTGTCAGCTCTAGAAATGCAGCAGTTGAGCCTAGTGTCAAGGAGACAGATGACAAGGTCTCACAAGCAGTTTCTCAAAGTAAGAGATTAAACTACATCTATATTTATAGTTATAAATCTATACATAAACTGATGTGGGTGAGAGATGGCATTTCTTTACAATCTTGAGCAGGGGCCAGAGTGTCCCTGCTGTGGTGACATCTTATTGAGAGGGAGAGAGAAGGGAGGGACACAGAAGTGCCCAGAATCCAGAAGCCCACCCTGCCCCTGCAGCAGCCCAGTCAGCTGGGGTTTCCTGGGGATCATGAATGATCCTCATGATTCACTTTTTGAGGAGGCATCTGTAAACCCGAGAAGCAAAGGAAGCAATATAGAATGGAAAAATGTGGTCTTCATATTCAGACCTGAGTTGGAATATTGGTCTTGCCACTCAGTAGCTGTGTGACACAAGGGGGATAACTCAGACGCGCTGAGCCTCAATGTCAATCCAGAAATGAGGGTACTAAGGATGGTCTTACACTGTGGTTTTGAGGACCAAGTGAGACGACATATGTAAGAACTCCAGGCACAGAATTCCTGGTGGTCCTGCTCGCCAAGTGGCTATAGCTATGATCACAACTGAGTTGTCCTTGAGTAAATTAACATGAAAATGGCAGAAGAATACAGTGGTCAGCAACAGCAATGAGCCCTCAACTTGAGCTCAAGACCACCATGCTGCCCAGGGTCCCTACACCATACTGAACTGGCTCTTCTGTCCCAACATCATGGTGGGAAGAAGGGAATTCATGATCAGAAACGTACCTGGCTGCTGCTTCCAGCTGGTCTTTCCTAAGAGGGGATGAGAAAGAAAAATACAGAGAAGGTATAAATTGCATGAACAGCTTCACTTCTCCCCACAATTGGCCCCAAAGCGTCCCTTGAGGAAGGCAAAGGCACACACTGGTGCTCTTAGGTGAGATGGTGAGTTTCTCCAGCCAGACCCCAGGTCCCGCCACAAAGGCTTGGCCCTAAGCTCTCAGGGTTCCTCCCGCCCATTCATTCATTTACTCACCCAGAGAATGGTTGCCAAGCACCTGCTCTGGCCCAGGCCTCATGTGGGGTTCAAGGGGTTGGTTTAGCGGTGGGGACAGACCAGAAAACCAGGAATTGCATCACTTAGCACCACACCCCCCATCACTCTGTCACCATGTCATCATCATCGACATCATCCCCATCTTCGCTAATGTTTACTGAGCAATAATTATTAGGCAGATATTATTTTCGGTTCTTTTGATAGATTAACTCACTTAACCCTCATAACAACTCTATGAGGGAAGGAGTATTATCATTCCCATTTTCATGATGACAAAACTGAGGCAGAGAGGTAAAGAACATTGCTCAAGGTCTCACAGTTAGGAAGTAGCAGAGTCAGGATTTGAACCCAGGTGATCTGGCTCCAGAGCCCACCCTCCTAACCACGAGTGGTATGCACACATTCCAGACACCGAGCCTTTGCCCAGGCTCTGCCTGGAACAGTGTTGTTCATCCTTCAAGTTCCAGCTGGAGGGGCCCCTCCTGAAATTTCTTTTTTTTTTTTTTAAGATTTTATTTATTTATTTGACAGAGAGAGAGAGAGATCACAAGCAGGCAGAGCAGCAGGCAGGGGTGGGGGGAAGCAGGTTCCCTGCTGAGCAGAGAGCCTGATGCAGGCTCGATCCCAGGACCCTGAGATCATGACCTGAGCCGAAGGCAGAGGCTTAACCCACTGAGCCACCCAGGTGCCCCCCCTCCTGAAATTTCTTATCCATATTCTCAGGGTCTAGGCTGAGCTAAGCTCTTCACACATGGGACTGGATTCTGATCCCACCATTGTACGATCACACGGTAGTCTATGAGCTGCTTGGAGCAGAGCCTCTGTTGTTTTCAGCTCTGAAATCTGAGCATCCCTTACCTTGGCACATGGGAAATGCATGATAGATGCTGCATGAATAAGTGGCTTCTCCCTGGGATCCGGGAGCAAATGGGGAAGAAATGGGGAGCAGATAAGAGGCATCATGGTAGAGAAGCAGAGGGACCAGCCAAGGGTCTCCAGCTCATGGGTCAGCTCCCTCTCTAATCCCAGGTGGCCTTGGATGGGTCACACATCCTCTGGGCCCATCCCTCTACCTGAAGCATGTGTACAGAAAACGCTCTGCCTTTCTAGAATTCTCTGGGTGTCTGACTCTGGAAGTAGGGAGAGCACTGAGAGGAGAGGGGAAAGGTAGGGGGTGGGCGGAGGGCAGGACCCATACAGGGGCACCATGGGGAGCAGTGTTAAGGAAATAGAGCTCACCCTCCATTTCCTTTCTTACTCTCCAAGACAAGGATTCCATGCCTTCTCTATTATCACACTTTCTACCTCTCCTCTCCCTCCCAGGCTATGAACTTGACTCATTTCTCACAGAGAGAGAGAGCTGCCTTGTGTCCCCCCACCGAGTCAGCAACCTTGAACACTTGGCCCTGCCCACTCTGCTTCCCTTCTGTTTACACAGATGCAGGGTCCATGACCCTGACATCAATCCTCCACTCGTGCTTCAGAACCCATCCTTCTGCCCTGCTCTCTCCTCCAGCCCCTCCCCTCCCCACTGTATTCACATCCATCCCTCTCCACTAGACTCTTTTAGTCAAGGCAAGAGCCCTGGCCCCACATTTCACTCCAGCTGGCACCTGCACTTGCTGTCTCCATGTGCTCATTTCCACGTCACTCTCTGGTCCTTGCAAGCTGGTTTCTATGCCCACTGCTCCACTGAGATTGCTCCAGGAAAAGCTCCAACAAACTCCAAGGGATAAGCATCCAGTGGGCACTTCCCTGTCTGTGTCTCCATCAACCTTGTCACAAGATCAGCAGAGCTGACCCCTTTCTGTTCGTTGTTATGTCCCCAGTGCCAAACACAGTGTCTTGCACATAAGAGAGGTTCAGTAAACACTTGATGAATGAATGGGATAAATAAATAAAAGATTTTAATGACATTCCAGAGTGTTTTATCCCTGTTGTCACTCACTGACAGTGGTTTCCCATGACAATATTTGGGTGCTTAGTGTCTTTCTTTCCTGCTAGGACACCAATACTTCCTTCCAGCCCAGACAGCAGAGACTGAACACCTGCTCTGGGCCAGGTACTGTGACAGGTGCTTCCATGCATTGTGTTCAATTTGACCTTCATGACAAGAATTTTCTGAAATGGGTATGATAACCCTGGTAACGCTTCCCTCATCTTAATTTTACCCAGTTTTCTCCCCCCAAAACCTTTTCTTCCCTAAGTTACAATGGGCTTTAACATAAGACCTGGGTTCTCATCTTTGTTCCACCACTTACTACAGGGGTGACATTAGGCAAGCTAATTAATCTCACTGATGCTCTGATTCCTCGCTGATAATATCTGGGTTATGAAAATGGAGTTACCCCTTCTTCTCTTCCAGAGCATTCAAAAGATGAAATGAGCATCTATGAAAGCAGATCCATGTTACTTGGCCATGGGGAAGGATAGCTACGTATGTCCCCTTCTCTATTGCAGAGCCCTCCAACTACCTTGATGCTTGTCAGAGAAGGAACAAGTTCTGGTTACACAAAAAATAAACTGGGTCTTCTTAGTCAAGTAACGTCTATCTCTTGGGCCTAAGTCTTGCCTCCATTTGAGTTCTAATATCTAATGTATGTCCAATATGGTAGCCACTAGTCACATATGACTAATTTAAAATTAAATAAAATCTAAAATGTAATTCCTCAGTGGCACTAGTAACAGTCAGATACTCAAAAGCCACAAATGGCTAGTGGTACCATATCAGACAATACAGATGTGCCTTAGATAATTCTACCACAACATTTAAGGAACCAAGTGGCAAGCACATTCCCTGTTGATGGAAAGCAACAGGTGGTCTTAAATGTCTGCACTCATAGGTGTTTGCACATAAGAACGTACAATCTATCAACCCCTAAGGTTCTCCCTGTACCTTCTCAGACTCCCAATGCCTCTTTGTCCTAAGTATACACAGTCTTCACTGGTCAAGAAATCAGAAGATCTGGGCTGGGTCTCAACCAATCCCAACACGATGTGTGATCTTGAGAAAGTTCCTGAACTCCAGGACACTTCCGTTCCTTCTTCTATTAAGCTGAGTTTGGACTTAAAACTCTCTGAATTTCTTTACAGTTCAGAAACACTGAGTTTATAATTTTAAGTAGTAACAAAAGAAAAAAAGAGATATCCATTACTCTCATCCTCACCATTAGCCCTAAACATATATATCCTTGAGAATTCACAAAGGACTGCACTGAGCTGGAAACCCTGACATGGCACCCTTCCTCAGGATGGGCTATGTACCTTCATCCTGCAAAGTCTTTGGGAGGAATGTCAGGTGATGCCACCACCATGGAAAACCAGTCTGGCACTTCCTCAAAAAACTAAACAGAGTTACCCATTCTACTCCTAGGTATAAACCCAAGAAAATTGAAAACTTGCATCCACACAATGTGGACATCAGCATAATAGCCCAAAAAGTGGAAACCCCCCAGATGTGTATCGCCTGCTGAATGGATAAACAAAATGGGGCATCTATAATAGAATATTACTCAACCATTAAAAGGAATCAAGTTCTGATACACAGGACAACCCAGATGAAACCTAAAAAAAACATGCTAAGGAAAGGAAACCATGACTAAATGACCACATATTGTAGGATTTCATTTTTATAAGAAAAGTCCAGAATAGATAGAATAGAGACAGAAGATAGATTTGAGTTTGCAGGGGCTGGAGAAAAGGGGGAGCCAGGAATAACTTCTAATGGGGACAATGTTTCTTTCTGGGGCAACAAAATGTTCTGGAATTAGATAGTGGTGACCAAGGCCCTATTTTGTGAATATACTAAAAACCACTGAATTGTTCACTTTCAAAAGAACTTTTTAGAGGAAGTGAAACATGATAAAGTTCTTATTTAATTAATTTTTATTAATCAATTAGTAAGTTTTTATTAGTTAATTATTAGTTTTAGAAAAGCATAATTATTCATTTTTTTAGAAAAGCATAAACAAAAGACAAAAAACCTATAGGAAGCAGGTAAGGACAGCTTTGCCATGAAACATATAGAGTGGGTTGGAATTCAGGGACATTCTTTTCCCAAGGAACTGTGTTGTTTCAGAATGGTTTTTAAGTGAACCTGTCTAGTGATTTGATATTTTTGTCCTTGAAGAAAGGAAGAAAGAGAGAAAGAAAGAAAGAAAGAAAAGAAATTGATTTTCAGTTTAAAAGCCATTCCCATATCACAGCAGCTGTCTGCAGTACAATGTATTCCTCCAAGTCCCTGACAGCCAGGACAATGCCTTATTTATAATAAATCACCCCAAAAGAATGGGCCTCTTGCCAAGACCTTGGGCTGCATAGCAAATGGAAATCATTTTGGTTCTGCACTCAGAGGGGTTGCACCTGTTCTTGTCTCTGAGTCCAAGGTCATTCTGTCCTCTTCAAGGGACGCCCCCTTCCCTTTCAAAGACTCTTGCAACTCAAAAGAAGACACATGTCATCCCCAACCAGAAATGATAATGACACAAATGAAATTTAGAATGAAAGTGAACCAAAGAGACTGTCTTCTGAGGCAGTGAACCTAACCGCAGGTGAGAAGACACGGTCCATAAACCCAAACTCCATCACTCATTGGCGGAAGCCTTGATTCTTCTCTCTCCCTAAGTCATCTGCCAGTCATAACTCCCTGACATCCCTCCTCCTTGCTTATTCCCTCCCTGTACAGCCCTTCTCAAGCTTCTACCTTGGTCTACACCCTGGCTTGCTCTCACCCTGAATGCTGCAGGCCTTTGCTAGCTGATCTCCCTGCCTAGAATCTTGAACCTTTCCCATCCACCTCCAAACCCTTCCTGTCATCGTCCTGAAACACGGACCCGATTGTGTCACACTCAGGCTCAAACAGCTTCTCCTTGCCCTTGGGATCAAGGTCAGATTCCTTCATCTGCCACCTGTGATTGGTGGATGGGATGCCCTAGTAAGAAGCAGCATCTGCCACCAGCAGCTCTGCAGGAGTGAGATGGGAGAGGCAAGCAGGGGCTCGAGCTCTCAGCGCTCTGTCATCCATGGTCAGGTTGTGGATTTTAATCTCTCTGTCTCTGTCATCTCCTCGAAGGTTTAGTGCAGGGAAATGAGCCAGTGGAACCCAGATCTCTTGACTCTCCTTAAATCTGTGTCACAATCTGGTGATGGGGGTGAAGGGACTGGGCATAGGTCCCATGATAAATGAGTGGGAGCATGGGCTGGGGATGCAGGGGCCACTTGGCTAGTGTTGGGTCACTCTATGATCCATGAAACCAAAGGGGTGTGGAAGAAACATGCTTCAGAGCCGGGCCCAGCTCCAGGTGTGAGGCTGAGTGTCCCTCCACTCTTCCTCCCAACCCAAGAGGTAGGGCGGTTCCTCATTTCATCCACACACTGTAAATCCCAGCTCAGGATCGCAGGATCTAAAACCTAGAGAGGGGGCGCCTGGGTGACTCAGTTGGTTAAGCATCTGCCTTTGGCTCAGGTCATGATCTCAAGGTCCTCGGATCGAGTCCCGAGTGAGGCACTCTGCTCCGCGGGGAGCCTGCTTCTCCCTCTCCCTCTGTCCCTGCTCCCACATGCGCGCATGCTCTCTCTCTCTCTCACTCACTCTCTCTCTAAAATAAATAAATAATCTAAAAACAAACAGAACATATTGCATGGAGCATTGGGTGTTACACACAAACAAGGAATCGTGGACCACTACATCAAAAACTAACAACATACTGTATGGTGACTAACATAACAAAATAAAATAATAAATGAAAAAACAAACAAACAAACACCCAGAGAGGCATGAGGCTTGGTCTGTCTTAATAGTCCAAGTAGTAAAACAGCCACAGGCTTTTGGGGCCTCTTGATATGGTAGACATTGGCCAGAATGTCTGAAGTTTCTGAACCCCAGCTCGCCCCACTGTGAGAGGAGTCTGGTGACACGAACTTTCAGCCTGTCTCACCCTGTCAGACTAGCCCTGGGGCGTCTGTTCAAGAGGCTTTACTCAGCCTGCGCCCCTGAAGTGGCTAAAGGTGGGCTCACAACCTGCACCTCCACAGCACCCAGCTAATTTAATGCACCTTAAAATCTGAGAGCCTCTGGCCTTCCTTGCAGGACGCCTGTGAGGAGTGAACGAAGTATGAACTTGGATCCCTCGGACGTACTGGATATCCAGGGAGTATGAACTTCCCTCTTCCTTGTCACAGGGGCTGGCCGTGGGCAGAGGTTTCTATTTTTTTCCTGAGGCAATTAATTAATTAATTTAATTATTTATTTTAATTTAATTTATTTATTTGAGAGAGCACAAGCCGGGAGAGGGACAGAGGGAGAAGCAGAGTCACCGATGAGCACGGAGCCCAATGTGGGACTCGAGCCCAGGACCCTGGGCTGAAATCAAGAGTCAGATGCTTAACTAAGCCACCCAGGTGCCCCGAGACCTTTAATTTAATCTCCTACCTCTAAGAACGCAAAACATCTCTGGGTCATTGGAGGATTCCTCCCACTGCCTCTTGGGCCTGCCTGTTCCCAGTATCCGGAAAAACCCGTGGGTACAGGCCATGGCCATGCGGGGGGAGCATCCAGGACTGTTCGTGAGGCCCACTCCCCACTTCCTCAGACACTGGCCCTGCTCAAACAATGATCGGACCCTCTCTTGTCAGCCACTCCATACTGTCTAGCTGGCAATCTCTGGTGGGGTCACTTGGGGAGCTTCAAATGGTACAGATGCCTGCTCCCCACTCTTGGGGGTTCTGACTTAATTAACTGGGGGTGTGGCCTGGGCTTTGGGATTATTTAAGCTCCCAGTGAATCTAATAGGCGGCATACACCAGGAATCATGCCCCGTTCTCCAAGAAACTATGAAGCCACAGGCACAAACACAGACCCACAGGAGGGACGGCCAGTCACCCCCAGAGCATTCAGACAGGTCGCCACTTGCCTGAAGAATGGAAAAGAGACGACTGATTCATAGAACCTCCATGTCGCCACAAGATCAATCCTGTTGGGGTTGGTAGCATAATACCTCCAGGCAGCCTAGGGGGAGAGAAGAGGGGCTGGGATCACCAGATCGCCCTGCATCACTCAACTCCCACAGAATCCTGCAGCCCCTCTTCCCTTAGAGGAGCCCCTGACTCCTCTAAGAGCTTAAATATGTGTTGAGGTGATAGGCAGAGAAGGCAGGTTTCCTGGCACGTAGATCCTGTGGAAGGAATCCTTCTTCCATCCATCATCTTGGAGCCCTAACTTATACCGTGGGGCGGGGGTGCAGAGCAATGCAGTGGAAGGAGAAGAGGGTGCTGGGTATAAAATCCTCAGAAGGAGCAGGGGTGACTCTTGCTGCGAGTTTCCCTGAGACTTCTTAAACAACCAGGGGGAGAAACACTATCTTTTGTACCACATCAGTTGCAAGAGATGGCCCCGGAGATGTAGTTTCGATTCTAATGTACTAAAACTTCAGGACTACTGTGACGGTCTGGGGCTTGGGGGATAATGGAACAGACCCTTAGGGATGGGGTCTGGCCATCACACTAGATTATACAAGAGGACATCATGTACCATCCAGTGTCAGACCCACAGACCCACAGAGACCCTCAGTACACTGGATGCAAGTTCACGGTGGGTGGTCACACATACCTTGGGTCCCATGCAGCTGTAGTCAGGGTACCCCACTCTCCTCTGTACCCACAAAACCATGAACAGGAACACTTCTGCCTTTCTCCCCAGCTCTCACTATCCTCCCCATCTCCAGCCCACAGTGTGGGAGTGATAGAACTGTTGGGCCTCCAACACCCACTGGTGCGTGATTGTCTACTGGGCAGGACGAAGGGGCCAACTGACCAAAATTGAGCACATGTAAGGTGTCTCCTTCTCTCTTGACTTATGGGTTCTCCGTCCTTGGCATATGTGAGGGGCCATGTCTCCTTGTAGCCGATTGGCTAAGCACCTGGACTCTAGCCTGGGTCTTCCTTGTGGGTCCTTAGGTCAGGACAGAGGTGGGGAGTGGAAGGAGGAGAAGCCTCATATGGACTCAGGGCAAGCTAAATTCTCCACTCCAACACTGTTCGTAAAACAGCCGATGGCTTGTTTGGTCCCTGTTGGAGTCCTGTGTCTCTTTCTCACTTAGAATCTGGATGGACGAGCATTGGGATGGTCACACTCATGCCACGAGGACAGGTCAAAAGATCACCACAGGAACACCCATAGTCATCTGCAAGCAAGCAGGGTCCTGGGTCCCATGCCTAGCCCCAGGCATGTCCACCGCCGTACAAGTACCCACAGCACCCACCCCACCCCCCGACAAATGCAGATGCACAGGAGCTTGGTCCCAATCCCATTCCTTCCCAGGCAGACAGACCTGGATGAGTTCAGCGGCCGGCTTCCTTCTTTTCTCAAAGTGCTTCTGCCGGTGCTGCTCCTGTACCTTGAGTGCCAGTCCCGACCCCAGGATGCCCTAGAGAAAGAAGTCAGGCCCTGGTCAGCCCTGCTGGCCTCTCTGCATGCCCCACCCCCACTCCCAGGGCCACAAAGACTCTTTTCTACTCTTCTAGGGAGTAGATGGCTGGGTTAGGAGGAGCCTTGATGTCAGGAAGGCCTGGCTTCAGTTCCTGACTCTCACTTTCCAGAGGGGAGAGCCCAGGCAAGCCTCTTATCCATTACATCTCAACTCCTCCACAGGGAACGGGGCTAATACCACCTTCCTCAGAATTTCGTTAAGCAAAAAGTGAAACGATGTATTGGAGCCGTTTGTTAAGAAGTACGACACAGAACAGATGCCAGGTAAATGCTAATGGAATGTAAAAAGTATTTTAGCTGCTTATGGTCACTTAAGACTTTTACTGGAATTTCCCAGAATTGTCACCTGTTTGGATTTCCAGGTCAGGTGTGCATGTGGATAGAAGCACTCCCTTTTCAAGTTGGGAGAAAGCTTCAAGACCATGCAGCACCCCCCACTGCCCCGGACTCATTCCAGATGAAGACACTGAGTTTCACAAAGGTCACATGCCCAAGGTCAGCGAGCTTAGGAAAAACAGACAAGGTAGGCAACCGTGGAGGAAGGATATCACTAAGGCTAGCTCTGGGAGATGAAGGGGGTGGAAGCCAACTTGCTCCGTAAGAAGGTTCCTTCCAGCTTCATGATTAAGAGCCCGAGCCCACAACCCAATAACGTTGCAACCGTGGAAACATGACCTAACTGAACCTCAGTTTTCTCATCTGGACTACGGTGACAAAAACTCACCAAACTCCCCACGTTGTCATTAAATGAAGTTAAATGAGATGATGCAGGTAAAGCATTTGGCCTGAGTCCAGCACACAGTAGGTCTAATAAGTGTTTTCTGTGACTGTTGCATTATACTTACGGGCACTGGGCTGTGGGGGGGTTATTCTATCATGGGTCAAATACTCACTCTTGAGGGAGATGCATTTTTTTGACATAGGCCAGTAAATGAAACAGCAGGACAAGGGAAGGGAGCGCCTGTAGACAAAGGACCCGCCGTATGCAAGGTGCTAGGTGGACGACATAATCCCAGCCCCCAGGGAGCTCAGAGTCTGGGGGTGGGGGGTGAGGGGGATGCAGCACGGGGTCAGAAGTGCCTCTAGAGAGTTATGCCCAGAGGAGGGGGGCAGCTAAGTCAGTTTAAAGAAGGCAGCATTGAGCCTGGGATTTGGAGGAGCCCAACCTGTAGGACAGCCTGAAAGGGGCGGCTGGGGCCAGGGGGTGGGGATGGGTCCCACCAGTCACACTAGGGAGAAGGCTGAAGTACTTACTGCTGGAAGGGCGAAAAAGGAGACACCGATTAAGGAGAAGGTGGCCGCAATCAGGCGGCCTTCCCACGTTTTGGGTGTCTTGTCTCCGTAGCCAATGGTGGCCAGTGTGATCTGGAGAGAGAAGAGGTCAGACGTGGGCCTTTGCAGGGCAAGGGAAGTCAGGGACGCATCAGCCAAGCTCTACCTGTAAGCCTTTCATACTGCTTGGGGGTGTGTCTCCCATGGGAGGAAAGGTACCAGGTGCCCAGTAATTACATGGGCGCCTTGCAACCATGCCTGTTTCTAAGTAAAGGCTTTCCTACCTAGAGTTGATCAGCTGACAAATGTTTCCATCATTGCAAACATGTGCATATGCGTTCTGGACATATCCACACACGTATGATTTTGTGTTGTCGCTCTTTCCCAATGTATGCATGCGGATGAGTGAGTGCACTTATATGTGTTGTGTGCATGTGTGCATGTCTCACATCTGGGCATGTGTCTGTGCTGATGCGTGTTGTATAGTCCTTGGTGTGTTTACAACTGTAGGTTACTGTGTGCACATGAATGCACAGGACAGGACGGCAGATCAGTCCCATGTGTGCTCCCTAGCCCAACTGCCTGAGTTCAGATACCACGTCAACCATTAACTGGCTCAGAGAACTTTCTTGGATTAATTACTTACTTAACCACTTCTTGCCTCAGTTTCCCAGTCTTAAAAAGGGGCTTAAAACAACTCCTTAAATAGGAGTTGTTTGAATTTAAAATATGTTAATAAGGCATTTAGAGCAATGCTCTGGAGCAAAGTAAGCCTTCCCAAAAATGCTGGCTTTGGGCACCTGGGAGGCTCAGTTGGTTACGCATCCGACTTTTGATTTCAGCTCAGGTCATGATCTGAGGGTGGTGAGATGGAGCCTCACATCTGGCTCTCTGCTCAGTAGGGAGTCTGCTTAAGGATTCCGTCTCTCCCGGGTGCCTGTGTGGCTCAGTCAGTGAAACATCTGCTTTTGGCTCAGGTCATGATTCCAAGGTCCTCGGATCAAGCCCCACGTCGGGCTCCCTACTCAGCAGAGAGCCTGCTTCTCCCTCTCCCTCTGACCTGCTGTTCTGTCCTCTTTCTCTAGCTCTCCATCAAACAAATTAATTAATTAATTAATTAAATCTTGAAGAAAAAAAAAAGGATTCTGTCTCTCCTTCTCCCTCTGCCCCTCTCCACTCATGCTCTCTCTCTCTCTCTCAAAAAAAAAAAAAAAAAATGCTAGCTTTAGAACCATGTGTCCCTGTGGGTATGAGCTGTGGGTTTCCAGGTGTGTCTGAAGGTCTGAGTGCAAGTGTATGCTTCTGCTACTGTGTCTGTCTGCACATGCATGGCTTAGCTGATAACAACCCACCACTAATGAAGTAAGGGCCCCGAGTGATGATGGCCCAGACTATTCCCAGCCCTGAGTGTTTTGTAAACACTAAGGTAGAGCCCATTCCAGTGCATTCCCTGCAGAGGGAGCTCTGGCCTGTGCCTGCATATGCACCTGCCCACCTGAGCCCTCCCACACCATGCCCTCTACCTCTCTCTGTCAGTCCCAATGGGGGACCTTCAAGACGGTGACTCACCAGGCCCCACCAAAGGGCATCTGCATAGGTCTCAAATTCCTCCTTCATCTCTTCTCCTTGGGCATCAACCTCCGGCACATCTTTCTCAACCAGGTAGACAAGAAATGAAGAAAGGATGAGCGTCAGGAACCCAATGTACCAGGCGGTGATGAGCTCCTGGGAGAGCAAGCAGCGGACAAGGGAAGTGGTCACTGGGAAGTCTCTGGATGGATGCTAGAGGCAGACACACCAGGGTTGGAGTCCCGTTTTATCAGCTCCGTGACTGTGGGCAAGTCACTTCCTTCCCTGAGCCTTACCTCTGTGCCTTTCCTCCTTCTTTTTCTTTTTTTAAATTTGAGAATAGAAACTCATGAGAATTACATGAGCTTCAGGGATTCAACGTTTATACATGTTCCTGTGCTCACCACAAGTGTGGCTCCCATTGGGGACATACAGTGCCACAGCACAGGCCGTATTCTTTCTGCTGTGTCTTCTATTTCCATAACGTATTCATTCTACAACTGGAAACCTGTATCTCCCACTCCCTTTTACCCATTTTGTCCAACTCTCCATCCCCTTCCCTCTGGCAAGCATTGGCTTGTTCTCTGTTTTTCTCGATCTGTTTCTGCTTTTTGTTTGTTTATTCATGTGTTGTTTGTTGTTGTTTTTACATTCCACTTATGAGTGAAATCATACGGTATTTGTCTTTCTGTCTGACTGATTTCACTTAGCCTGATATCCTCTATGCCCATCCATGTTCTCACAAATGGCAAGATCTCATCCTTTTTATGGCTGTGTAATATTCCTCTGTGTATGTACACCACATTTTCCTTATCCATTTAACTACGGATAGGCATTTAGTTGGTCTCCATATCTTGGCTACTGTAAATAATGCTGCAATAAACATAGGGGTGCATGTATCTTTTTGAATCAGAGTTTTTGTTTTCTTTGCATAAATACCCAGTAGTGGAATTATTAGATCATATGGCATTTCTGGTTTCAATTTTTTATTTATTTTACTTTATTTTGGTTTCAATTTTTTGAGGAACCTCCATACAGTTTTCCACAGTGGCTGCACCAACTTACATTCCCACCAGCAGAGCACGAAGCTTCCTTTTCTCCATATCCTTGCCAACACTAGTTGCTTCTTGTCTTTTTGATAATAATACAGTCCTTATTTCCATCAATAATCAAAGAGGAGAGGGCGCCTGGGTGGCTCAGTGGGTTAAAGCCTCTGCCTTCGGCTCAGGTCATGATCCCGGGGTCCTGGGATCGAGCCCCACATAGGGCTCTCTGCTCGCTGGGAAGCCTGCTTCCTCCTCTCTCTCTCTGCCTCCCTCTCTGCCTACTTGTGATCTCTGTCTTTCAAATAAATAAATAAAAAATCTTAAAAAAAATAATCAAAGAGGAGAGGAAGATTTCTGTCTTCAGGTGACCTTGACATCACAGCTCAAGAGGCTTCACAGGGAGACAGGAAGGCAGGCGAAATGGGCATCTGCCTCCTAGTCGAGGCACAGGACGGGAGGTACTTGATTCCACGCAGGGCTGAGCAGATCCAGGATAAAGCTCAGCACTACTGGAAAACCGACAGCAGGGGGACCTAGCGAGGCAGAGCTAACCCAGCCCTGCCACTGATTGCCTCTGTGACCCTGGGCAAATTAGCCCCCTCCCAGCTTTAATTTCTTTATTTTCAAAATGAAGGGAGTGGATCGCAGTTCTTAAAAATGACCTGTGTACTCCAGATGGAAGTAAGGCAGGTAGTTTTTATGTTAAAGAGTCACATCCTGATTTAAACAATATTAAAAACCAGCATATATTAAAATGAGCATAAAATCTTTTATTTCGTGGATATTATCACATAATAGATTAGGACGTGTGAGCAAGTGCACAAAGCGAGTTGACTTAGAGAAAAATGCTAAGGAATAGTAAGGATGGTGCAGGGATATGGCAAAGATCTGCAAATCACCAAGGTTTTCAAACACCTTGACCCAAACAATCCCTAAGACTCTATTTCTCTCATTCTGCTCCAATTTCAAAGTTCAGCATGGTAGCCTGGGCGGAAGAAAGTCAAGGTGATTGGCGAGCACAGTCTGGAGATGAGGCCCGACGCTCCTGCTAAATCATCCCAGGGAATAAAGTTGTTCCTATCAATGTACTTCCTCTGCCTGACCATCGGGGGCCAGGAAGCTGGCCTTCTGGGTCCGTAGGATCTCGGGCTTGATTCCTGCCTCCCTCTGTGCCTTTGCTCACATTGGCTCTGTCCCTGCACTGCCTTTTCCCATGGGCCCAACCGAAGACAGCAGTCATCTTGAGACGGAGTCACCTCCATTTCAAAAGTTTTCCCTTGCGTCCCGATATCAAGGTCAGCTCTAATTCCTTCACGCGGTCACTATTTCCTGAGTAGGCTTTCTCTGAATCTCTAACACTTCCTATGCCCGCTGCTCAGGTCTGACTTCCCCCACAACAAAACTCACATCTGCGTGAATTCACTTTACAGCCCAGAGAGGTTAGTTTAGATGGCGCAAGGACCCCTGCGGGTCACCCCCTTCAGCGAGTGTCTGCCCTGCCCAGGCTTGGAGAAGACAAAGGTGAAATGATAAGTCCTTCCCCTGGGGCCGTCAGGGCACCAGCCTCTTGCCCTGTTGAGTGAGGCTCTAGCATTCCTATGTCTTTTCATACCCTCTGGCACCTGAATGCGAGTCAAAAGTTGCATCTGGTGCTTAGCTACGGAAATTGCTGTCTGTTCATGACCGCACAGAAAGCCTGGTTGTGTTGGATTATTAAGAAGTAGCATAATGGTCATTGACGAGGAGTGAAAATGTGTCCCAATTCTGTGCTTTGCAGTCATTTAAAAGGCTATTCGAGGTAATTCTGACTTTACACTATTTATGCCAGTAGCTCTGTGGCAGAGCCCATGGCTGTTTCCTGATACCCACAGACTCCTGTACACACCTGAGCTGCCCTGAAGTCAGACCAGAGCTGGGGTGCTGGGGGCTGGGGTGCTGGAGGGCTGGGGGGCTGGGGGGCTGGGGTGCTAGGGGGCTGGGGTGGAGCCAATGAGGAGGAAAGCTGGCAGCAACTTCCTGCCTATTCCTTAAATCCATTCTGCACGGTGCTCCCGGCCCCTTTTCTGCTAACTCTGTGACTCAGTCCTCATTTTCAGGACAGATGAGGGCCACATAGCTCACGCCCGCCATGTGAGTGAGAAGACATCAACCTTTTTTTGCGCCAAGTTGCAGAGCCTCTGGGGCTTCTTTGTTCTGGTAGCACAGCCTGGCCTTATCCTAACTTTGAAACTGTAACCCTGTGCAACCTCGGGCCTCCCACTTGGCATCGCTGGCTCCCAGAGAAGTCGATCATGGAACACGGTCCAGAGTCCAGAAGTTTGGAACAAATGGATGAAGACGTCAAGTGCTAAGTGCCGGTTCACCAGGCTTGGAGGAGGAACTGGGCTAAGCTCTTGTAGTTAATAAATGCGGAAGCAGGACTCCAACCCAGGCGTGTGCTCACCTTCTCAACACAGCGCTGGCCCTGGGAGGGAAGGCAGGCTGGGCGGCCTCTGTGCAGCTCAGGAACAGCACCAGGCTAAGAAGCGGGTCGTCGGAGAGGGAGGAACGGCAGACGGGGCTTGACCAGCAGTTTCTTTTTCTGCCTTTGGTCTCCTACCATAGAGATGCCATTTTGTCTGGAAGTTCTGCCCACCTGACCTCAAAGGTAAAGTCTGGTGGTGGTGTGGACGTATCTGTTCCCAGGAATTACCTGGTGGATCGGCAACTGTTTTCTATTCCGATCGGAGGGAACACAGGACGAGAATCAAAACCAGCCATTTTCGCCCCGACTTCTACGGGAGCTGTGCATCAGCTCAGCTTCGTGGATAAAAGGTTAGGTGTCAGCAGCATGTCCTCTGATAAGAGTGGACCGTCAGGTGGAGAACTCGTGAAAGAAAGTGCTGACCTCGCCGAATCTGGGGTCAGAGGCAGCACAGATGGTTCAAACGAGCAGCATTGTGAGATGAAGGACTCCAAGTGTATTTCATTTTATTTAGGTATTTATTTGTACTGTTTGTGAAGAAAAGCATATCTGGAATAATAAACACTACCATTAATGAGCACCTACTGTTTACCAGGCACTCATGTGTACCCCTTCTTGTGCGGACAGCCAGAAGGATCCTCATTTTAACTGTTAAGGCAGCTCATAAAAACAGAGCATGTTCTAAGTCTTTTCACTCTAGGAAGTGAGCACATTATGTTCCTCATTTTCTAAATTCAGAGTCAGAAAATCCCCAGAGTCACACCGATGGAGTTTGGACTCCCACTAATCTGGGCCAGTCCTGAAGCTTCCCCTCCCATCGTGAGCAGCCAGAGGTTGGCTCATTTGACCCCCTCTCCCACCTGGAGGCAGAGCCATTGTTCTCCCTAGTTTAGAAATCAGGAAACCAGGGCTCAAGGAGAGCGGAGTGACTTGGCCACGGTCGTAGGCCCTCGGTGGAGCGCGGGATTTGAACCCAAGTCTGCCTGCTGTGCTGGCTGCGGCCCTCCTGCTGGTGCCCCTGCTCTTCCTCCTCTTCCTCCTCCCCATCCCGTCACCAGTGGTGGCAAAGCGACCACCCTCTGGGGAGGCTGTGAGGGCGGGGGATGCCCTGAAGGGCCCAGCGTGGGGAGACGCTCCTGGGCGGCACTTACTTTGCTGTGGGCGCAGATGGCAGAGCCCAGGAGTTTCCACGTGCCGCCCCGGCGGTCCATCCGCAGCATCCGCAGGATCTGCAGGAAACGCAGGCTGCGCAGGGACGTGGCCAGCACATTGCCCTGGTTTCCCACGGCAACCACCGGCACGGAGGCGATCAGCACGAAGATGTCTGGGAAGGAGAAGAGGGTGGTTGGGGAGAGGACGAGAAGGTCAGGCAAGGGCGGTGGAGCTGTCACAGGCGCTGGCTGCCCGCGGACGCACACGCGCCAAGCCCGGCGGTGCGAAATCGTGACACCAGTCACACGTGCTCCGCGGGATTATTCTCCCGCAACAGATGAGGAAACATAACCTGAGCCTGTGTGCCTTCCCATGGCTACAGGGCCGGATGGACATCGCTGAGTGGACTCTGGAGGAGGGTCTGCCAGGCTCCAGCACTCACTCTCCATCCCAGGGAAGCGAGTCCCCGAGAATCCCCAGGGTGGCAGGGTCACTCTTAGGCCCAGAGGGGTCAGGAATATGCCCCGGTTGGTCATGCAGAGAAAGTCTGAAGCTCAGACATGGTTGGAGGAACATTTCCCCTAAAAGCAGCACCAAATCAGGGCCTTGGCCTTGGGTGATTCGTGGGGAGACCATCTCAGGAGATACCAAAGAGGGGAGAGGGAGACAGGGAAGGAGAGAGGCATGGGAAAGGGAGTTATAAGCTGCCTCCCAGGATGGTCACTCTGGAAGATGGGAGCTGGGACCTCTGTGCATTGGCTTCCGTCCCCTGCAGGTGGAGGGTCACCCCTGGGGTGGGTGATGCCCCCACACCTCTGAGCTGCATGGCCTGGTGGTCTCCCTTGGCTTCAGGGAAGGCCCTGGGTAGACTGCAGTAAAACATGAGGCCCTATAAAGTGGGATGCTGGTCTCCAGAGGTGATGTGGTAATGTCCACCACAGCTGCGACTGAAAGCAGAGAAGTGGAGGGGATGAGGGGACTGGAGCCCCGGTCTGCCTTCTTGTGCTCACAGTAGCACTCCTGCTCGTGTCCCTCCTCTTCCTCCTCCCCTTCCAAGCTGGCTCCTGAAGCCAGTAGCCAAGGACAGAGGCACATCCGCTGGTCCCTTCCTATTCCCTCTAGTGGCCCCCAACACCCATACCAACCATCTCCCCACCACACTGCAGAGGGTCAGCAGGTAAAAGGGACCCCACAGCCAAGTAAATCTGGGGGAAAATGATTAAGCGCCTTTTGCTACTGTAGGACTTCTAGGAACCTTCGATATCCTAATATGCTCTGTGGCTTTCAGTTACACACACAAAGTACAGCATTTCCCCGAAGACTTTGGCCATAGGACTGTTTGGGAGGTCTCTCCCAGACCTCCATACCTCTGCTGTGTCTGTCTTCCAGCTTGGAATAGGTCCCTCAATTCACACCTAGGTGTCTCTGCTATTTCAAGGTATCCCCCAGATGTGCCTAACTTTGGGGAAAAGCTTGGTGTCAAGCATCTGGATACCAACATGTCTGTATCCTTGGCCAGGCCTCTCAGCTGATCTGTGCAAAGTTATCCACTTATAATGTTTGCAGAAAGCAAGAGAAAACAAAACCTGGCTGTGGGGTAAATGTGAGTTGAATCTATAATGCTCGGAGAGAATGGGAGATTCTGACCCAGATGGGCCGACTCACACCCGAGATGGCAGGGTCTGGAGCTGCCTCGGATATGAAGGCCGTGATATTCCCTGATGGGTGACCACCCTCAAGTCAAACACCCAGAGAAAAGCACCATTTCTCATAAAGGCCATGTTATAGGAGGAGTCGAGAGGAGGACAGCGGAAAACACAGCGTCCCAGAAAGGAAGGCAGCCAGGATGGTGATGCTGAGGACTGGCCTCAGGTCTCCAGGGGAGGCTGGCAACGGAACGTGACAGGGAGCTCAGTCAAATCAGCCCCTTTTGGGACAGCGGAGACTGTTCCATGGGGAATGCTCTTTTCCTGGAAGGGTTCAGGCTCCACACAATACTAGGATGTTCTCAAACTGGGTGAGAACCTCTGAATTTGGGTATAAAGTCACCTCCCCCACTCCCCCTCAACACATGCACAGGACTTCTGGTCAGCACTGGACAGCACTCTCCAAAGGAGAAAATGAAGTCCACTTAACACCTTGCAAAAGCCTCTAAAGGAAGACAGAAGAAGGGGAGGCAAACTGGGGTTGCTACAGGTTGAATGTTTGTGTCCTCCCAATTCAGCTGCTGAGATCCTGGCCCCCAGTGGGATGGGCTTAGGAGGCAGGGCCTGTGGGGGGCGGTGAGGTCAGAAGGGTGGAGCCCTCACAAAAGGGATCAGGTCCCTGATGACAGCTTCCCCGAGGACACAGCAAGGAAACCAAACCAAGAAGTGGGCAGTCTGTGACCCAGAAGAGGGCTCGACCGGAGCCTGGCACCCTGATCTCGGACTGCCGGCCTCTGGAACTGTGAGAAATACATTTGTCTTGTTCATAAGGCGGCAGTCCGCGGCATTGTTAGAGTTGCCGGAATGGACTGAGATAGGAGCAGACAGGGAAGGAGGACAAAAAAGGGAGAAGGTTGAAAAACATGAAAAAAAAATCAGTAACTACAAAGTCCTCCAAAACTGCGTGCACCCCTGTGCACAGCCACGCCCACATAGCCTCTCCTTGCATTAAATGTTGTGTGATACGCAAAACCCTCGGGGGTCCAGCCTCAGCAGCAGATGGGAAGAAGGAAGAGTGGGTTCAGCCAGCAGTCAGGGGGTACAGTCACTGTGCCAGGCAACCTGCAAGTAAGCCAGCACCGCCCCCCCCCCACCCAGCTGCTCAGAGAGAAGTGTGTCACTTAGGACAGAGGAGGGCTCCTGCTCTCTTTCTGGAGCAGGAAGCATGGAGGGCTGGCCATCCATGCCCAGAGGTCCGTGTTCAGTCCTGGGGGGGTCACTTTTTAAAAGGCCAGTGAGCTTGGAGAAGAGCAAGGACGATGCTGCGAACACAGTACAAGGTACAGCCGAAGCCGCTAAGCGCACTTTTCCACCGCTGCAGTGGAGAGGAGGAACAGAATGACTGAACTCAAATATCTGAAGAGAGTCAGAAGACTGCAGATGGGATAAATATGGGGGAGGTAGTGAGCGCCCTGGGATTGGAGGTATGCGAGCAGGTGACCACTTGCTGCTGTGAAGAGGACGGGAGCATCAGACGGGATGGCATGTTGGACTAAGTGCCTTTGGAGGGTCTTTCAAGGTCCTGTGATCCTGTAACTTTAACCATCACTAGGAATTTGAGGTTCCAACAAATCCCTGTCACTGCCGCTCTACGATTTTAGTGGGATCTTCAGATGGAAACATGAGTTCATGCTCACCAACAGGGGTAAGTGAAAGGGTCCACCTTCTCTACTATCAGATGCCTGCACCCAGAGGGAAAGGTGTCGGTGACGTCTTCCCAAAGCAGCTTCAGGGTTAAGACCCAGCAATGCTGTGGGGAGGGAGGGTACAGGTGCTAGATTCTTCCAGACCTTGGTGTTAGGGTGGAATCTGCTGCTTACTACCTGTGTGACTAGAAAATGACTCAGCACCATGAGCCTCAATGTTCTCCTCCATAAAATGGGCACAACGTGGGTCCATAGAAGCAATTCTCAACCAGCAGTGGCGTCACTCCTCCCACACCCATAACCACCGGCCTTGGGAGTGGATAGGCGATTTTGGTTGTCATGATGCCAGGAGGCGACCAGTTTGGGACTGGGGGGTGCTCAGCATCCTACAATGAGTGGCTCCTTCACAGCCCAAATGCCAGGAGTGCCCCCCACCATTCTCACTAAGGATCATGGCCCCATAAAGCCATGAGGAAGGCAAGCCACGGAAGAAGGAATTCTGCGTCCGGAATACTGGAGCAGCTCCTCCTCATCAAGGTAGGGTCAGAGGCTGTGCAGGTTTCCATTACAACACACAGTTTCCCAGAAGGACAGAAGCTGCTGAAAATCTCCTTGGGGAAATGGTGCACCAGAAGCAGGGGGACAGGAGCACCCCCTGACTCGGGGTCAGGGCTTACCTACCGAGCATGCACAGGGGCTTCCTGGCAAACTTCAGCCTTCCCCGCCAGCCTTTGTAGCGGCAGCAACACCCGGCAGCCCAGATCCTCAAAGCAAACTCGGCTCCAAAGATGAAAATAGCAAATGTTTCCTGCATTAAGAACATATGGAGAGACACGGATCAACTGAGACCCAGTTGTCTGGGACTAGTGATTTCTGCTCTGAGATTTTGAAGAGCGGGGTTTTGGTGGTGGAGGGGGGAAGAAGAACACGTTACCACCTCCATGCAGTTTTGGACAGCTCCAGTGTCCGTGTGGATGTGCTAACTGTCCCTAACATCAGCCTTGCAAAGGGATTCTTTGTTTTTTCTATTTTGGTTCCAATGGATCATTTTCTTAAAATTCTGTTTTAATGTATGAAAAGTCTCTAAGTGAGTTAAATGGAAAAGAGAAAGACCAATGAAACACAGTCTGCTAGTCCCACCCAGTGCCTGGCCCTGGCTATTGCTACTTATGGTCAACATTTACTAAGCACGGCTCCTGGGCCAGGCACCACCTCAAGTGTTTTATAATATTATTCTCATTCTATGTTTTGAGAAACCAAGGCAAGGTGTAGTTACACAAGTCTCTCCAGACTAGGACATGGTGAAGAGGGACTCCCAGGCTGGTAATCAGGCTCAGAGCACCATGCTCTGCTGTCTCCCTGGAGCTTGGATCTCTTCCTTCCCTCCTGCCTCTCTTGTCTTGTTGGTCAGACACAGACACCTTTGCCCCCCCCTTTGGTGACCTGCTGGGACCCTCGGAGAGTTGCTGCTCCACGATAATCCCTGAAACCTAGTTCTGGCGCTAGATGGCTTCTCGGGATTCATCCGCTCAGGTCTTAACGTGAGACTGTATGAACTGAAAACACCTGACTTCAGAAGGAATCCCCTGCATCTGGCATCACAGACAGCACGCTCAGTGCAAGGTGAAGATTCTGCTATTTTGTAGACCCTAATCAGGTGGCTGGCATCCCTTCCCTGTGTAGATGGGTGAACAGAGAGATAAACCAGGCAGAGGCCTCAAGAGTGAGGAAGAGTTTTAACGTACAAATAGGATTTGGTACTTGGCCTTGAAGGGAGTCAGAGATCCTCAGGGTTTAGGGAGAAAAAGCAGAGGCAGGTTTCAGAACAGAGCATGACTCTGTGTTAACTTTCAGAGGATTGGGAAGCTGCCCTTATCATATAACTAACGTACTTTGGTTTTCGCTTTGACCTTGCTGGTGCCCTCTTGTCTCTAGTCTAGAATAAAAAATACCATTCCCTTCCACCGCGCCCATGCAGACCTGCCCAACTGACCCAGGCATTGGTTTCTCCTGGGACTGGGCTTGGCCAGGAAGCCAAAACCAGTTGTGCCCAAGGGCAGCCTCCTCGTTCTCAGCTGCGGAAGTCCAACCAGAGGCGTCGACCCTGGAAGCACACTGTGGGGGGAGGTGCAAAGTCTCACCAGTAACAGCAGCCAGTCTCCGGAAACGGTCTCGTACTCCCTGAACGTGGTCAGCACGGCCAGAATCAAGCATCCCAGGACAATGAGGAACCTGGAGGGGGGAAGGAGGAAGCATCTAGTCCCGACTAGCTCCAGAGGATGGCGTCAACCACGGTGAAGCAACAACTTCCCTGAGACACTGGCATGTGCTTGACCCATTATCCCACATAACCGCCCTACAAACCGATGAGACAGGTAGGGATTATTATTCCAGCTAAAGAAAACAGACCTGAGGAAAGGTAAGCAATGTGCACACTTTCACTTTAACAGCTGATTAGTGGACTCAGCTAGGGGCCGCAGAACCAAAAGTTCCCACAAGCTTTGGTAAAGCAACAGGAATATAAATGAATGAATGGTGCGTCCCGCACATACAGAACGATAGTTTTCAAACATGTGAAACATTCTCAGTACAAACAAATGACAATTTCATTTCAAAGATCGATAAATTCAGCAAAAACCTCTGTCTCCATGGCTTAGTATTATTCTTTTTACAGTCCCCAGTTAATAAAGGAAATGACCTCTTTGATCTGGGGCCTTTCAGAATTGTTTTTGAAATTACAAAGTGCTCTTCATACTAGAAAGAACAGGACCCGCGCTAGAGAAGGATGCAGTCTGCTGCACCTGGAAAAGTCACAGAAGTGTCATCTGGTTCATGCCCCTGTCTCAGGCAGGAGCAAACTGCAAACAGTCCTTTGAGATTATTATCTACATAAATTCAGTTGGCGGGAGGATGGAAGGAGGGAGAGCTTGTAGTATGTGTATGTTCATGTGTGTGCATGCTTCAGTATATCAGCAAAGAGAAATGTCTCCCTCCTTCTTGGTGGAACGTCTCTGGTGAAATGCTCAGCACCAGGCTCCCTAGGCCCATGGGTGAGGCTTGGTACTACATACTCCAGGTTCTTCTGCTCTGTGTGATCTGGCTCTCCACCCTGCTGGCTTCCAACCCACGTGCTGTGGCCTTGCTTACGTAAGTGGGGTCATGCTGGTGCATTTATTCACTCACTCACTCGTTCATTTCTTCAATATTTATATAGCAGGCATGGGGGAAAGAGAGCTGGAATTCCATGATGAATATGCTGGATCTGCCTTCATGAACTCATAGTTTGACCAAAGAGAAAACTATCTCATGCCATGATGGTAAGACCCACAATGTAAGGTTTGGAAACACCTGCTCCTGGCCTTGACTGAGGACGCAAGTCCTGGCTCTGGCCCTTGGCGGTCCTGATCACGTCTTCTGATCAATAAACCTTCTGATCTGCAGACCTGAATCTATATTTCCAACCTTACCCAGGGACCTAAGCCAGATTTTAAGCTCCCTCCTGTATTTGGCCATTTTACTTCAATTTATGGCTCCGGACCCATGCCTAGAATATGCTACCCCAAATCTCAGGTCTTCTCTGGTGATGATGATGGTGGTGGTGGTGACAGTTGGGGTGGTAACATCAACTCCCACATCACCTGTTAGTGAGCACCTACCCCTTGTTACTCTACATCTATCAGGTCACCCTTACAACTAACCCCCAAGGTAGACATGAACTCCCATTTCAGAGATGGAGAAATTCATCAGAAGGATTCATTTCCATCTGGATAATTGTGTTGTCAGTTAAAAAGACCATAGGACTGTGGAGTCCAGAGACACAGGTTCAAAGGGAATACTTTCTATGTGGTCTTGAATAGCTCATTGACCTTGGGAATCTCAGTGATCACATTCATAGAATGGGAATAATGGATCCACCTGGAGATCATGGCTGTTGTGAGGACCACAGGAGACAATGATGGGGAGTGGTTTGGTCAACCATACAGGATCATGCAAATGAAGCTGGTGCTTTCCCATTCACACACTCATCACTGACTGGTTCCCCAGCAGGCCTTGGGGCTGGCTCTTAGATGATTCTGCAAATCCACACTCTAGGTCTGTCAAGACTTCATTTTATTCATTCATAGGCTCTGGAAATAAGCCCTATATTAGAATCCCTTTCCTTCTCCCATGCTGTGTCATCTTGGGCAAGTTACACAAACTGTTGGTGTCTTGGCTTCCCTATCTAGAAAACGAACTCAATAAAAGTACACACATCCTCCATTATTCAATGATATAATCTGTGTCAGGTGCCTAGAAGAGTGCCTTCACAACCTGCTAGCTATTATTTTATTCTGATATATTATCAATTGTGTCCCAGGCATAGCACTGGTTTTAAGGATACAAACATGAATAAAACCTAACCCTCATTTCCAAGGACCTCCTAGTGCAGTGAAGGAAACACAGGACAGATCATTACAGAGGTTATGATCTGAGTGTTCACCACATGCTTTCAGAGTACAAGACTGAAAACCTCCAAGAGGCCAAGGGGTTGGATGTGTATTTGAGGCTTAGCTAGAGTTGACTGCCATGTCTCAGTTTATCCGGGACAGTCCCCAATTTATGCGTGATGACCTAGAATATCATGAATGACATGTTCGTAGGCAGAGTGTGAAATTTTATGGACACAGAACCCAGTTCAGTCATCTCCTTTAGTAAGGGATGTGGGCCTTTGATCTGGACTTGCTGTCCTCACAGCCTTGTCTTCTGCTGCATCCCGACATCCAGGCCAGCCATCCTGAATGAGAGCATTTCCTCCAACTCTCTGAGACTGTTTGTGCCTGTCTCAACCTTCTTCTCTGCCCACTCCTCCCATCCTCTCCCGCAACCCCACATTCTCCTTAACAGCCTTAACACTCTGCCTTAACAGCACCATCATGCTTTGTCTCCACAGACTTCCATAACCTCAGCTGCTCTTTGCATGTTTTCCAGTGTAACCTTTCCCCTGGGGTCACAGAGTACCCCACTGTATTTCTATCTGACCATAACCCATTATCATTTTGTAATCATTTGCTTGCATTGTGTATTAATTAAAATGTACTATCTTAACTATGCTGTGGCCTGGCTGAGTTTGAGGTTCAGATGGAAATATCCAGAAGGTTTATAAAAATTCAAGTCTACAGCTTAGGGACGAGGGTGGGGCTGGAGATCTAAATTCCTTTCAGCTCTTACAGTCTGTGATTTTAGAGCCCGCAAAGGAAATCATGAAATGCAGTTGGAGCCTGATTCTCCGCGTGCAGAACCAGGTTTCAGCCAGCAGGGGGCAGCAAGTGCCTGGCAGAGTTTGCCATTTTCTCACACCTCAAGGAATTCAAACACCTGCAACCTTGGGGAATTTACTTTCTGAAACTGGAAAACAACCATTAAGTGATAAAGCTAAGAGAATCAAGAAGCCCTCCTTAATCAGGAAGGAGGAAAATGCTCTTTGGTCTTTCACAGTTTTCAATTTACTTTTAAGAGAGGCACTTGATCTCAGACACACAGACCAAATGACCAGTCTCACCACAGAAGCCAGATGTATGTGGGAGACAAGGTCTTCCCTCTTCCTACCGTTTTGGCTCTCTCACTCCCCCGTGCTTCACCAACGACTCTTCTACTTCCTCTGTCACTTTCTTAAAGTCTTTAATTTTAATTCCAGCGCCATTAACATACAGTGTGATGTTAACTTCAGGTGTTACAGTGATTCAACTTCCATGCATCACCCTGTGGTCATCACGGACAATGCATTCCTAATCCCCATCCACTATTTCCCCCAACCCCCCCGCCCACCTCCTCCTGGGAACCGTCAGTCTGTCCTCTAGAGTTTAGAGTCTGCACTTTTGTTGTTGTTGTTATTGTTCTCTTTCTTTTATTTCCTCTGTGTTGTTTCTTAAATTCCATATAGGAGTGAAATCATACGGTATTTGTCTTTCTCTGCCTGATTTATTTCACTTAACATCATACTCTCTAGCTCCACCCATGTCGTTGCAAATGACAAGCTTTCATTCGTTTTATGGCTGAGTAATATTCCATTGCATATACACACCACATCTTCTTTATTCATCTGTCAATGGACATGGGCTGTTGCCATAGTTTGGCTATTGTACATAATGCTGCAATACACATAGGGGTGTATGTTTGAATTAGTGTTTTTGTATTCTTTGGGCAAATCCCCAACAGTGTGATTGCTGGACCATAGCTCTATTTTTAACATCTTGAGGAAACTCCACACTGTTTTTCGGAGCGGCTGCACAAACTGGCATTCCCACCAACGTGCAAGAGGGTTCCCCTTTCTCCGCATCCTTGTCAACAAGTGTTGTTTCTTGTGTAGTTGATTTTGGCCATGTCACTTTGATTCCTGCTCTGCAGCTGTCCCTGTCTCTGTCTCCTACACCCAACTTTCCCTGACTTCCCCTCCTCTCCCCTCTCCCTCTGCTCCTTGCCCACACTCATCCTCCTCCCAGCACCTGCAGGATGGGTTAGGGTTTGTGGTGGAAGTAAGTCTGGGGGAGAACCAAAAGCTGTTCTCCAGTCTGCAGGATCCTGGTTGTCTTGGAGAATGAGGCTAGTCGGGGTCAAGGGTCTCAGACATGCCCTTAAATCACACACCACCTCCTACCCATACCCTCTGAATCTTATCACCCTCCCCTGCCAGGGTCATGTAGGGTGGGAGGGGAGGTTGCTTTGCAGCTGTACTTGGAGTCTCAAGTGTAAGTTCCAAGCCATTGACAACCTACCTCTGCTGGGCCACAGCTCTGCACAGTGGCACCTGGGATTCCCACACCTTCTTCTCAGCCAGCCCTAGACTCCCTTATAGGAACAAAGCTTAACCTGCTAGGAATGAGGGCCTAACAGCAAGGATTACCTCCCAGCTTCCCTTGAGGTGGGACAAACAGGGTGAAAACTACAATTTATCTAATCATTTGTGCATCATTTTCTCTTGTGCTCCTGTGAGGTGGGGTTTCTGTCATCATTATATTTGCATTATATGTTGTACTTTACAGATGAGGAACCAAGCCTCCAGGCTCAGGTGCTAGGGTCACAACAGGAATAGGGGCAGCACTGGGAGTGGCCATGGGGCCTGCAGGGAGATGCTGTGGGAACAGGCAGGGCACAGCCAGCCAGAGACCAAGGAGGGGGCTGCTGGCTTACAGTTCAGCCATGGGAGGACAAGCAAAACAGAGCAGGTATTTCTTTTTTTTTTTTTTTTTTTTAGATGTTATTTATTTATTTGACAGGCAGAGATCACAAGTAGGCAGAGAGGCAGGCAGAGAGAGAGAGGAGGAAGCAGGCTCCCTGCGGAGCAGAGAGCCTGATGCAGGGCTCGACCCCAGGACCCTGGGATCATGACCCAAGCCGAAGGCAGAGGCTTTATCCACTGAGCCACCCAGGCGCCCCAGAGCAGGTATTTCTGATGCCACCGTAAGACTTGATCCTCAGTCAGCATTCTTGGTTCTTGTCCTTGGGCAGAATATACAATCCCTCAGACTACATCAGAATCCTACTGACCCTCAACTGAAATTCCCTAAAGGTAAAGCACCCACTGTGTGCCAGAGATTTCCTTATTCTCTATGAGTCAGTCCAACAGCCTCTTTGAATCACAGTGACTACTATCTTGCTGGTAGATTCTATCTCTTGCTGGCTTTGATGACACAAGCTGACATGGAGGAAAGGCCTATGTGGAAGTGAAGGTGGCCTTCAGCCAATGGCCAGCAAAGAATGGAGACCCTCAGTCCAACAGCCCCCAAGGAGCTGAATTCTCCCAATTCCCACAAAAGGAGGCTTGGAAGAGGATCCTTCACCAGTCAGGCCTTCACATGAGACCTCAGCCCTGGCTGACAGTTTCATTGTGTGGTCTTTGTGAGAAACTCCAAGCAGAAGTCTCAGGTAAGCCATGCTTGGCTCCTGCCTTATGGAAACTGAGATGATACATGTGTGTTGTGTTAAGCTGCTAAATTTTGTGGTAGTTTGTTATGCAGGAATAATGGTGAGGCAGGATCCGAATCTTGGCTCACCACCCAGAAACTAGATGACTTTGGATAGGTTTATTTTTCAGAGCCTCATTTTCTCAACTATAATGCTGGAGTGATAATGCAAGGGTTTTTGTTATCTTATCCTTTATCCCAGTCTTTAGGGTTAAGAGAGATTGCACAGGGCAGCAAAAATCCCCATAACCAAAACCCATTTCTGTAATGAGGTCTCCATGCAAACGTCCTTGATGACTTCACAACAGCCTATATCCTGTGTGTGCATGGCTGTGTGGGTCCATCCCTGCCTCCCCATCAGGTACAGCATCCAGCAGTACAATGTGAACCGTTTGCACAGTGAAAAGGCAAAACTTACAAAAAATGTAAGATTTCATGAAGTTGATGGACATGATGATGGAGAGATGTTCTAAATATGGCAAAGCCATTAACAAGTGACAATCTTACTCCAACAATGAAAGTAAAATCGATACTTCAAAGGATGAAAAATCTCATACAATCCTTCCCCCCAAATGTTGAGGAGATAAAATGTGAAGTCATATTGTATTATATCGTTTGGGCATGGAAAATATACCCTCAAATTAACCCTCGATTCAGTCTTTATTCATTCTAAAAATTAGAACATAGTCGAAATTGTAACTTCTATTTTGTTAATTGTGAGATACAATAAACACTTTTTTGTATCTTATATTTTTTGTGATAAAGTACTAACAAGATATTTTCTTTGCTGTTTGGTATGAGGTTTGGTTCCATTTCCAGCAGATTTTCTTTAAGTAGATTTTCACTGATTCCCATTAACTGCAGGATAAATAGACTCTAAATCTGCCTCATGGGATGGGCATGGGGGTTAGAAGAGAATCACATCATGCAAAACACCTAGAATTCTGGCAAATATCAGGCATTCAGCAGGTGCTGCTTTCTTACCCACATTTCTCCTCTTATGCTCACCGAGGTGAGTTGAAAAACTGACATTAATAATAGATAGGGGGAAGAAAAACACTTTGTCTTCAAAAAGTTCCATGTTCTTGAAATGAGGCAAGAATATCACAAATAAATAACCACACACAAATCTGTATCTATATCTGTCTATACCCTTTCCACACCAACCTATAGATCCGCACATGCATAACATAGTAGATGCGGTTCTGACCATTTAAATCAGGAGTTAGCAAACTATGGCCCTTGGGCCAAACCCAGCCAGCTGCCTTCTTTTTTGTAAATAATTTTTTTTTTTTTTATGCCTTAGCTACACTTATTTGTTTTTATGTGTGTGGTTGCTTCTGTAGTGAAGAACCGCAGGAGAGGCTGCCTGGCCACAAACCTAAAATACTCACTATCTGGCCCTTTAAGAGAAAGTTTTCCAACTCTTGACCTACAGTACGGGCCAAGGTCAATTCAACTCCAACAGGATCACATGAAGATAAATCCCACATCTAATGCAGGGCAGAAAAAATATTTTAAAACTTAAAAAGGATTTAATCTTAAAAACACCTTTGTTGATACCAGATTATTTAGCATGATTAGAGGAGTACAGTAGGAATACATGCAGGTTTATGGGGAAAAAGAAATAAAAATTTAGGGAAAATAATACAATTATGAGTAAAAATTCGATATAGGGCCACTGTTTGAGCTTCATTAGTTTCATGATGAATCTGCCTCTAGAAACATCTATGTGAGTTTTGTGGTATGCCACCATACATTTCTTCTTGAATGTCCCTCTTATTAATTTTTTTAAGATTTATTCATTTATTTGGGAGAGAGAGAAGGAGGGAGCATGCATGCAGGGAGAGACAGGGGGAGGGAGAAGGACAAACAGACTCTGAGCTGAGTGTGGAGCCTGACATGGGGCTCGATCCCAGGACCCTGAGATCATGACCTGAGCCAAAACCAAGAGTTGAATGCTTAACCGCCTGGAGCCACCCGTGGTTTTTAAACAAGGCACAACCCTGTTTGAACTCACTGTTGCTGCCCTAGGAGCATTTCTGTGGATGGTACTAACTGCATGACTCTGGGCTGCAGGGCAAACTTCTCCATGACCTGACCAAATATTATGGGCACTTCCTGTCAGAGAACAGTCTGGGTGGAGACAGACATGTGGTAAGGGTCTCAAGTTTCCCTGACCACTGGGCTTCTGGCTCTTCATCTGCAGGGTGGGAAGGAAGTGCCAGCTACCTACGAGGGTTCAATGATATAACAGGTATAAAACACTGAAAGGTAGGCAGTGGACACTCAGTAATTAACAGTTTCCTTCCAATTTGCCCATTTACCAAATATTTATAATTGGGAGCATACATTTGGGAATTAGGCATGGAATGAATTTAGATTTTGACTGCACCATTTATCTCCCTGTGACACTGGTAAGTAACCTAATCTGTCTGGCCCTCCAATCCTTTGAATTCATTGTGGGGATAATTATTCAACCTCACAGAGTTGCTGTGAGAACTCAAGTGCCTCACTTTCTCCATCTGTAAAATGGGATAATGAAATGTTAGGCCTTGCTTAATAAATGTTAGCAATTATTATTAATATGATTGTTATTATCTATTATTCTGTAAAACACGAAGCCTGGGGAATTTGTAAGCTCTCAACAGGAAGAAACTGTCATTAATACAATATATTTGGAATTTATCAGACACATGTCATCTTTGGGTAACTACTAAGTGACACTATTAATTGTAAGATGCATAATTGTTTAAACTACTAAAAAAGGAAGTTGCCAAATAAATTATTATGATAGTCACTGATTATATTTCATATCTTCATTTCAGAGATGTTAAAATGGGGGAAAATATGCACTCAGAATTGATGAAACAGAGGTAGGTAACATCGCCTTATAACCAAGTCCTTGGAAACACTTTGACCAGGATAAGGTGTTAAGGCATGACTCAGGTGTGTCAGAGGGACTGGAGGTAGATCTGCTGTCCCCAGCACTAGTAGGGCACACCAATTAAACTCTGGGTCCACGGTTTATTTGGTCCAAGCCCTCCTACTTTTATCAGCACTGTTATAACTCTGAATTTGTCTGACTCTCCACACGTTTCGCTGGAACTAAAGCTCCCATATTTTCATGGAACAAGACTTTCTGGGGCTCACCTAAGCTAGCACAGTGATGGAGTCAGGAGCTGAGATTTGGGAATCCCATCTGTGTTCTGAAGTCTGGCAGGCTTTACTCTTTTTTTGGACTTGACCCTAACAGGCACCCCTGCTTATAATGACCTGGGTTTGGATCTGGATTTTCCTGGTCAACTGCAGAACTTTCAGCAAGATGCTCCGTCTTTCTGAGCCCCAGCTCTTTTATTTTCTGATGTAGAAATAAGGATGCAAAGGACTTCCCATAGAGCTGTGATGAGTACTCACTGGGTTAAGGTGTGCTGGTGCCCAGTGGCCCTGCAGCCAGAGTGCAAATTGCCCTTCGGAGCCCTCCAGCCTGTGCAGGTATATCTAACCCTTCAGCCAATTATGTCCTTTCTTCCTCTGATATACTATCAGACATCTGGTCTACTTCTCTGTCTCTATGACCAATGCCCTTGTCAAGCCACATCATTTTTTCCTCTGATCACTCTGGCAGTTTCCTGACAGCCTTCCTATAACCCTTCACTGCTTCCCCTCCAATCCAGCGCTATCCTTCCCAGACTCATTGCCATCCCTCCCCACCCTCCTCCATACACTGAGTGTCTTGTGTCATCTGAACAGCTTGGTTCATTAGAAAGGGAAGGGTCTTAGGAGGTAGGCCAGTCTGGGTTTGGATTCTGGACTACATTTCCAGCCATGTGCACTTGGTCACATTGTCTTGCCTTTGAAAACCTCAGCCTCCTTATTTATACAACGAAGCTAATAAAATGCCAGTGTGAACCCGTGCCAGGGCACTGTGATCCCTGTGCAGGTGAAGAGTGAATACCAGTGAACATCAGTTACTTGCAGACCCCTTCCCACCATTCCTAGTGTCTGAAATGCAGACCCCACTAATTTTCTCTGCCAGCTTTCAACCACACTGATTGGATCCTATCATCCTATAGAGCTTTCCTGCATGCACAGTGCATCCCCAGGAAAAAAAAAAAATCAGCGTTTCTTTCATGACCATTTAGGAAAGCAGATTCCCAGAATGCTGGCAAAAATGCAAAGCTACATTTCCACTTGGGCCACTTTACCAGGACCATTTTTATTGACTTTTTCATAATTTCTTCAAGACCTCATCACAGGGTGCATGGTACTGGAGAGCTGGGTGGGGCTGGGTGGTGCTCACCATCAAAAGAGATAAAAGTAAACCTTGAGAAATCAGAAGAGAAACAGCAGGGGATTACTTTGCTTTGTTGCAGGAGTTTGCATGACATTATAGGGTGGGAAAAACAAAGGCATGATTAAAAATACATAAGCCTCAACTAAAAGTCCAATCAACTTTGTGAACAAAGCAGTCTTTGTTTCACACTGTAGGTGGTATTTTTGAGGTCTGAATCCATCCTTCCAGAGACAGCCAGGCCGCCATAGGAATGATATTGAACAACCTCAAGAGGATGTTTAATTTAACAAACACCTGCAGAGCACTTACTATGCTGTGATACTGTGATTGAGGAAAAAAATACACGTGGTCTTCGTCCTAGTTTCTGACACAGAGCTCCTAAACCCTTTTTAATATCCTAAGTGATGAGAGCAATCAAGGTGTCTTTTGCTACGTGAATGAGGTGACTTTTGGACCCATCTGTGGATGGGGGCTGGTGGCCAGGAGAATGAACTCTGTGGTTAAAGGGATGGAACTTTCAGTCCCTACACCTAACCTCTGGGTAGAGCAAAAGGGATGGAAATTGATTTCAATCACCAATGACCAATGATTTAATCAATCATGCCCATATAATGAAGTCTCCATAACAGCCCCAAAGGACTAGGTTCGGAGAGCATCTGGGTTGGCCAACATGGGAGGAGCAGAGTACTTGGAGAAGGCATAGAAACTGTGGCTTTCCCATACCTTACCCTGTGCATCTCTTTTTTATGGCTGTTCCTAAATTTTATCCCCTTATAATAAGCTGGTAATCTAGTCAAATGTTTCTGTTTCTATGAACTGATCTGGCAAATTATGGAACCCAAAGAGGAGGTCATTGGAATTTCTGAACTATTATAGCCTTGAGCAGATGTCACAACCTGGGTTTTTGACTGGTGCCTAAAATGGGCCGGGGGGCAGTCATGTAGAACTGAGCTCTTCAACTATGGAATCTGATGCTATCTTCAGGTAGATGGTGTCAGAATTAAGTTAAATTGTAGGACACCAGCTGGTGTCAGAGAGTTGCTTGGTACTGTGAGGACCTTCCCGTCCCTGAACCATGAAATGGAATGGGGTGCAGAACTATTTTATGTGCATTTCTGAAGCGCCTATATGTATGAAACACCAAAGGCAGTAATGGGGAGAGCATGTACTTGACCATCAGAGACTGCCTGCAATCCCCAGCCCTTCCTCTTCAAGTTTTTGGGAACCAGACAAAGTTATTTCATTCCTCTTAGCTCCCTCATTTGTGCATTGGTAACACCAACGTCTACCTTGTAGGGCTGCAGCACAGACTGACGATGAAGGCTGCAAAGTTCCTAGATGCACGCTCTGGTAGGTGGGAGGTTGCATGTGGCTCAATGGTAATGTGGTTGGGACTGCAGGTAGTGGGCACAGCATCTGCTTCCAGGAAGGCTAGAGCAGAAACTGTCTAGAGTAGCTTTACCTATAGATGTTGCAGGTGCAGGGTCAGTAGTCTCTTACCCAGAGGGCTGGGAAGGTCCAGCAGATGCTCCCCAGCGGCCCTCCCTCAAGCCTGCCTGGAGAGGGCCTTTGGTCTTTGAGGGTGGTAGGGGAGGAGGTGACGGAGGAATGGCAAACCGGCTGTGTAGTTCCCCTCTCCCCCTCCTTCTTTCCAGAAGGAGAGGGGCAGATCTGTCCTAGGTTCACAGCAGATGCCAGCATTGTTTCTCCAGTCCTGTCTCATGTGTCTTCTGTCTGGGCATAAGGACCCCCTGACAAGACTTGGAGTGTGTAGTCCAGAGTCTAGAGTCCAGATCATGTGCTCTAGAGCACCCCTTTCCTTCCCCCGTCACCTCTGTTCCCAGGGGCTTCCAGCCCTCCATTAACACCAGTTAACTTTTTCTTATGTGTTTCTCATGGCAGGTGCAAAGGGTTCCAGCCTCTCATCAGTTTCTGGTCACCTCGTGTATTATCAGATCTCTCCATCCTGAACATTTCTAGTTCTCTTGAGTTTAAAAGACTCAATTCACAAAAGATTCTGAAGCAAACAATGCGGATTGAAATAAAAGAATCATCATATTTCATTCTAAGCCTAACAAATCAACTCTTTTCTTCTCCTACCTCCCTGCTGTCCCCTTTCCAGCCCAAGGACACAGGCATATACAATTTTTACATATTGGTTTGTCACAACATTATGTTCTACATTTTATCTTATTAAAGCATAAATATTCTTCCACTTAGCTATAAAATATTCAGAACAATCATGTTTAATGAAAGAGCAGCATTCAATGACATCAGTACACTGAAATATATATAACTAGTCTCTTATTGCTAAATATTTAGGTGTATATTGGTTCCAGTTCTGTGTTATTATAAATAATGCTAGAGTAAATATCTTTGTGCATATAGTTTTTCCTCATTGAGGACCAGTTCCTGAGAATAAATCTTCAGTATATCCGGACTTTGAACATTTCTATGGATTCTTGGTACATTCTGCCAGGATATTCTAAAAGGACACATGACTTTACATCATCCCCAAGAACATGTAAGAACCCTATTTTCACCCAAAACTGGTACTGTTCACTACTGGTAGTGGTTATTATCATTTTGCTAAAGGACTTGCTAGTTTAAGAGGAATAAAATGATACCTGGGATTTGCATTTTAAAAGCCTTGCCTCAAAAGACAGGATACCTTTTAAGGGACCTCCAGCTGAGGGACAGAAGTTTTAGGAGAAAAGGGAACAAGTTTTCCCAGCAGCTTGGAAATTATCCCAAGTAGTCATTCACCTTCTCCACCTGCGTGGTGGCCAAATCAGACTCCAGCCTTTTCAACTGCCTTCAGGCTGAAGACAGTGGAAAAAATGCCAATGTGAAATTGGTGTATTACTTACTTTTCTCACCATGCCCCGGAGACTTTTCTCATTCACATGTAAAAAATGGTGCCCTCAGACCCAACCCCAAAGATGCAAACATCTTATATTTTCTTATCCCATTAGCACCTTCCTACAAATGGCTCCACTGTTTCTTTTGAGAGCCAAACACACAGACACAAAGTCAGATCTGGGTCCCATGCTGTCTTCCCTCCAGGATGACACAGCTCTGATTATTCTAGATCTTTTTTCCCCCCCTCCTTTTGGAAATCTCATTAGAATGGAAACACTCAGTGGCTTCAAGTTTCCAAAATGAGAGATTACAAAAAAGAAGAAGAAGAAGAAGATCGTGCCCCATGCTAGCATTAGCATGGTGGAGACACATCTGTCTGCCCAGCTGCGCTGTGCAAACAATGGTCATCATGGCTGATTGTTCTAGCAATTTCCTTCCCTCCCTGGACTCTGCATTCATCTTTAAACGCTCCTGGATTTTATATTCACTCACTCAGTCCTTGATTCAATACATGTTTACTGAGTAATTACTTTGTACCAAGGCCCGTGTCAAGGTACAGTGGTAACCCAAGATTCAGGTCTGTCCTCAAGATATTTATGGCATTATAAGGAAACCAATTATTCCAGTGGAAAGTGATCAAGCATTCAAGTGGACATGACAGGTGCTACTCTGTAGGGACAGAGGCTTGTCAAGAGCACCCTAATAACTTCTCAGGGGTTATCAGCTATTAGCTTTAATTTCAAAACTGCATAACATCTTGGGGCTTTGAGACCCCCTTCGTCTCACCTATTTCCAAGGTCAGTCATTTAGAGGAAAAACAGAAGAGCAATCACTAGGCATGGGTGTTAAGAATTATGCCAAGCTTGGATTCACCTGGCTCTACTGTTCCCAGCACTCAGGACCAGTGCTATATTATAAATTGAGGTACAATATTTATCTGGGAGTGCCCTGAGAAAAAGCCACCAGTTGCTATGTTTTTCTATGCATGGAAAGAGAGATGGGAAGGGAAAGGAATACTGGAATTAGGAAATCTCATTTCAAATCTTTGCTGCCAGCTACCTGGGAGATCTTAGGCAAGTTGACCCCAAGACTCAATTTCCTCATTTGCAAAGTGTGTCTAAGTGCTTAGAGCAACTATTAGAGGTAGATTGAGAGACTCAATGAGAGCACGCACCCAAAATTCTAGCACAATGTCTGTGCTGACCTTCAACTTACACTCATTCCAAACCTCTCTCTCCTAAGACACCTTCTGGATCTAGAACAGGCTTGTGATTTCATTTGCATCAGGGTCTAGAATGTGCAGTAGGTTGTGTTCTGGCCTTCAGACTGTTGGAGAGGAGGTAGACAAGACAAAGTATGGCTTAGAACAAGCCCCTGGGGTTCAATTATGGGGGAGTGGTGAGGGGCAGGAAGCAGGCAGGGCATTTCTTGGGGACCATTTATCTGGGTAGGAAGGGGGAACACTTGTGAGTGTTTGGGCTTCTAGACACACTGAGAATAATGCCATCAGGCCCCATCTTCACTGGAGATGACAGGCAGTGGGGTTTCATGTTCATTAGCCCTTATCTTTCTCATTCATCAGTAACTTTCTGACCTCTCTATGAGGTATCCTCCTCATTCCCTGACCTCACATCACCCCTTTGTGTCTTTTCTTTTTCTTGTCTAGTAGCATTTATCAGAGTACGTGGGGAAAATGGCTGGTGCCAGCTAGGCACAGGCTGAATAGGGTGTTACCCTCCTTGGGCAAGAAGAGCTGGGTATAGAGAAAAAAAAAATGTTTGTGTCAGTAAAAAAAACTATGATGTCCATTATGAGCATATCTTATCCTGAAAATTATGTTTTAACAAGGTCCTTCTCCCCAGATGTAGTGCTGATATGGATTTTCTAGGCATCCTGTGTCCTGGAACAAGGGTTTGTAAAGTTGCAAATTAAAATCACCTTTGGATCTTAAAAAAAACAAAAAGCCAGTGGCTGCCACCAACCCATGAATCTCCTAATTTAATTGCTCTGAGTGAGCCCAGTGTTAGTCTGGTTTTTAAACTTTCCCCATGTGACAATACTGTGCGGTCAGTGTTGAGAACCACCTTCTGGAAAGAATAGATCACCAGCTAACACTGTGGGCTTTGGAGTCAGACTGTATGGAAGTGAATCTGATCCCCCGCTGGTCTGAGTCAAAGAAGCACAGGAGCCCGCAGTGGGCAGCTGCCATGGCAGGGCTGTCTATGCAGCCAGAAAGAAAGGGCTCTGAATCAGAGCTCTAACACTTTCTAGTAAGGGGCATGGACAAGTTACTTAATATCTATAGCCTCACTATTTGTATGAATTTTCCAACAAATTATTACAAAGTGAGTGGCTTAAAAAACATACATATTTATCATCTCACAGTAGCTATGATTCAACAGCCTGGCATAGCTTAGTGAGGGCTTCTGCTTAAGGCTGGAATCAAAGTGTTGGTCAGAGCTGGGTTCTCATCAGAGGCTTGACTGGGGAAGAACCTGTTGTCAAGCTCCCTTGGCTTGTCAGCAGAATTTATTTCCTACGGCTGTAGGGATTTATGATCGCTGCTTGCTTTTTCAAAGCCAGTAGTAGAGAGAGACTGACAGGGAGACAGAGATAGAGGTGATAGAGATAGGTAGAGGGAGAGAGAAATGATAGACATTAACAAGATGATGCTACACTTTTATGTTATTAAGTATATCAGGAGAGAGGATCAAAGGTCAACCTTAAAGTCTATCCATTACATTACTTTCATCTGGAAATTGGGGATATTTTATATATACCTAATAGGTAGTTTAAACAAGACCATTCATTATGAGGGCATGACACATGACCACTCAGTGAATGCTTTATCCATAACAGTCTGCACAGAAGCCATTGCCACACAGCTTCCCACATCAGAGGTCATGGTGTCCTCCTCTGGGCCCCCATATCATGCTGCACAGACCTGTCCCGGGGCAGATGTGACACATTGCAGTGTCCCCCATCCATCCACCAAGGCTGCTGGGCCCCTCACTGAAGTGTTGCTGCGTGTCAGTTGCTTGTCAAAATTCGAGATATGGATCGTTTTGTCTGATCCTCACAGCAAATTATTGATACCCAATCATTGCCATTTTCAAGATGGCTTCACAAGATATAAGGAAATTGTACTTCAGTAGAAAACGGCTTCATTCAGATCACACACCCTTCCGGGTTATCTTAAGTCTTTCATTGTCTTTACTGACTTTAGTCTTTCCCTGTCTCTGAGCTACTTTATAATTGTAAACTGTATATAACGGATAACAATGCAAACTAATTCATGTCTTAACACATGCAAATTCTGTCCTGTCTAGTAAAGATTGAATTGACTTCTTTCTCTCTTGTCTTATGAAGATAAACAATGTTATCTCATTTACCCATTCATTTAAAAACTTCCTGATCTATAGATGTGTCTGCTTTCCAGATCCCCTTTTGAGCCTTTTGTAACATTTGTCTGGTTCTGTCAACAATTGGTAAATTAAAGAAAATCCTTAAAATACATTTACTTTATATCTGTATGACTCATGAGTTGGTTTTTTTTTTTTTTTTTAATTATCTTTTAACAAAGTTTACATATATTTCCTGGGCCACATGGAAACAAGCTTTCAAACCCACCCAGGTTTGTCTGGCATCAAAACTTACATTCTTGGGGCACCTGGGTGGCTCAGTGAGTTAAGCCTCTGCCTTCGACTCAGGTCATGATCTCAGGGTCCTGGGATCGAGCCCCACACCGGGCTCTCTGCTCAGCAGGGAGTCTGCTTCCTACTCTCTCTCTGCCTGTTTCTCTGCCTACTTGTGATCTCTGTCAAATAAATAAATAAAATCTTAAAAAAAAAAAAAAAACTACATTCTTGACCAGATACTATAATGCTACACACAGAGTAAGTGCACACTGATGCCTTATTTGTCCATCTGGTCAGGTGATGTTCTCTCACTCATCAAACACAGAGCATAGCCTCCCACACTCACTTCTCCACCTCTGGGGGTTTATCTGATGCTTGCTATTCCTGAAAAATTCCTGCAGAAGTCTCTTTCCATTGGGTTTAGCCCCAAGGACCTCTACGAGTCTTTCCTCTAACGAATTCAACACCTGTCTCCCCATAAATTCCACCTAATTGTCCTCTTTCTCCCTTCTGAAAATACACATACCACCACCTTTCTTTCACATGTGGCTCTTTGAGCATTGGAAGGTGACTCTGAAGGCCCGAACATTTTCTCTTTCTGAATCAGGCTCTTTAAACCTGGCCTCCTTTGATAGACCTTCAAGCATTTTGCCATCCTTTTCATTCTCTTTCAGACACATTCCGCTTCCGTGTACACTTAACGAGGGATCCTTAGATCTACACACAAGGCAGTCTGACTGCGCAAAGTGAAAGGTCCCCCTTCTGTAGGTCCAGGCACAGTAACTTTAAGAAGACTTTTCAGATAGAGACACCTTGGGTACCTTGTCAGGCTTTAGTCCCCAGGCTGCAGACCCCATGCTCCGCCTACAGACAGGCCCTCCTCACACTGCTCTGCTTTGCCTCCACTGACATCACCATCCATCCCCCCTGAGCTGTGATGCGGCTTTCTCCACATAGGCATGAACTATTTGAGGTAACTCTCTCCTCACCTGAGCCACCCGGGGATGCTCTTCTGCATACACAGACAAAGGACTGCCTGGGGCTGTGGACAGAGGAGGTATGCTCCTTCTGGTCCCACCACAGCCTAGTCAGCCAGTCTCTGAATTCACTGGACCTTGCTGCACGAGAATGACACTCTTGACTTTTCAAAGTGAAATTATGGAAACACAGTCATTTTCCCCCCCAGTTATGATTGTGAAAGTGGGGATAATTTATTAACGTTTGTGTAATTGACTTCTTTTTTCTCGGACCTAAGTAAAATCCTCTTCTTTTATCTTTGCTCAATTTCTTCTTCTTAGACTCGGCTATGTGTCTAGTCACTGCAATCATGTTGGAAACTCAATTCTGTTGCTGGAGCATTAATGTCTGTCTCAGCTTTGCCATCTGAATAACAGTCCTACTAGTGGCACAGTGGACTTCACTAATGAAGGAGCCTCTGTTCTTCCAAAGCTTCCATGAATTTGCTGCCCTTTCCTAGCCAAGCCCAGCTAGGGGGAAAGAAGGATTCTGGCTTACGTTTCTCACTCCCTTGTCTCCCAGAGCCCATTTCCCAGAGAGCTTGCCAGTTTTCAGCCCTCCATTATTTGAGAGTAGCCATGAATAGGACCGGGGCTCAAAGACCCAAACCGACACAGGCTACCCCCAGCTCCTGCAAGGGGTACATCATCTCCTCCAACCCTGAGATTGTAGCAAAGCTTGTCCTTGGTCTGTCCCTCTCTTGCTGACAGGCCACAGGCTCAGAGGATGTGGAGAGAGAGAGGTTTCTGAGTGGGCGGGTCTGAAGGCCAGCTACCACTTTGGTAGGCTATTGCAAGCTCTGGTTTGAAAACCATCCTAGCCACAGTAGCAAAGACCCCAGATCCATTTATCAAGGTCCCTGTGACCTCATGGGGCTCTAATGGGGACTGAGTAATCAATGCTTCTTGAGGCCGAGTTATGGGCTGCATGAGAAATGTGTCATGAGCGCAGCATTTCAAATGGGATTTTTCCCCTCTGTCTCTCTTTAGAGATGAGGACACTAAGTTTTCTCCTTGAAATGAGGACAAGAAACACACACATACACAAAGAGAAGGAAAATATGCAGAATGAGTCATAACTAAGGTGCCCAGCTAATGCATTGTACACACATACTTATCTTCACCATAAAGCTTTGGGATCTTTAAAGCAAGGCATGGAGGAAGCGGCAGTGAAAGACTCCAGACTGGAGTCAGAGGGCCCGGGTTCTAGTCCTACCTCTGCCCCCAGACAACCTTGGTGACCTAGAACACGGTACTTTTTCTGTCTGAGCTACAATTTTCACCTGCTAAACTAGATAATTTCTTTAGATCCTCAACTAGTTCTAATACTAACGCACAGATCACAACTTAAGCAATAGATGGGTTCCTGAAAACACAAGGGTAAACTTTTGTACCCCTAACCGGAGTTGATTTTTAATGAACCAGACCCATATTTCCTTCTCCTTTTCTACCACCTCCCCCTCTTCCCCCTTCTTCTTTCTTTTAGGAGGAGAATCCTTTCTTCAAAAGCAAAGCTCAGGGGCGCCTGGGTGGCTCAGTTGGTTGAGTGTCTGCCTTCGGCTCAGGTCATGATCCCAGAGTCCTGGGATCGAGTCTCACATCAGGCTCCCAGCTCCATGGGGAGTCTGCTTCTCCCTCTGACCTCCCCTCTCATGCTCTCTCACTCTGTCTCTCTCTCTCTCTCAAATAAATAAATAAAATCTTAAAAAAAAAAAAAGCAAACCTCATGCAGGATCCCAATAAATATAACAGAAAAAGTGTAGTGGTTTTATGGGGAGGAATGAGGGGAGCCTTGCTTCTCTGCCCATCTTGGTAGCTCTTACCACCACCACATCCCTCCTTCCATGCAATGAGCACCATTTGTGAAGCATTGAATTAGGCCATATTCTTATTTGAATGAGTACTTGTTTTGATGAATGGTCTACCTAGGAAAGCCAAAATGACACCGCCACATGGTGAGCAAACAAAGCACTTTCATCTTATTATCCCATTTGCTCTTCTCTACAAATCTGCTGGGCTGCGTGATTTACCCCATGACATAGGTGAGGGCGCTTGGATTCAGACAGATGAGAGGTGGAACATGTCATTCCTGATTACCCCTGATTCCCAGGCACCTGGGGACAGTGTCTACATTCAGGTGTCTAGCCTGGTCCAGTGTCTAGCCTGGTCCAGTATCTAGCCAATGGTCCAGGAATAGTTGTTGAGTGAATGGCAGCAGAACTTGCTGACCCTCCTCAACCAATCCCTGCCACAGCTAGGGATCCAAGTCCTTTTGACCTTTGCTGGTTAATAGGAACTATTTCTTTTTTGGGACATATGGTCACTTCCAAATATCATCCAATATATGTGGACTATTGATTGGGCATACCCATTCCCCTTCTCCCCGCTAAACAACAGCAACATACTATTTAAGAGCCATGCCATCATTCACAGAGGAGATAAATCTCTATCCTGCTTTCTTCTCTTTGGAGAGACTATTAGGAAGAAAGAGAGAAAGACAGGTATTCCAAAGCCTTGAGCAGTTCTGTTCGGTCTTAAACAATTTTAGCAGATTATTCTCTGACTACTTTTACTACTCCCCAGACTTCTGCGTCCAATGAAGTAAACCTGCTATTCTTCTTTGGAAGAAGTAGCCCATGGACTCTTTGAACTGCTCTGTCTGTAGTTGGGAGCAGAGGGCAGGAAGTGCCCACCAAACTGGGGCAGGGCTTAACCCAATGACTGATGAGTCAGGAAGCTCTGAGCTGCAACTCACATTCCAGAGCTCCCTATAAGATCAGGTTTAAGCTTCCCTCCATGGAACTTTGCTAAAATCATCCCTTTGTATTCTGTAGCTTAGAGTGGCTTCTGGGCACTTGAGGTAAGACTTAGAACGGAAGGTCCATGATCATCAGTGAATATAATGAGACTAAGAGTATGCAAAAAAAAAAAGCATAAATAGCAACATTTCTCTGTATAATAAACTCTTCTCATGAGCCATGGAGAGGAAAAGTTGCCTCTTGTGGAAGAGTTGTAGGACAGGAGGCCAGAGAAACAGAAGATGGGAAACTTTAAGGAGAAAAGAAGGCCAATCCCCATGAGAATGTAAGACAGTAATGACAACAACCACAGCAGCAATAACAAAACACAACTCGGTGACGGCCCTGAAGCTCAGGATTATTTGCAGCACGCGTTATCGTGTGCACCATGAGGGCCTTCAGCGGAAAGGGGCTGTTTTCCAGGTCTGGAGGAAGTGCGGATTCCTTCACTGGATGATGCCTGTGCAGATTCCTCAGTCAGAGGACAGCAGACACACATAGCCATGCTCCAGCCCCGTGCTCAAGGAGACTGGGTGGAGGGAAGCAGACTCCCACCGGTGGTGCAATAGGGTGGGACACAATTCCACTTGGATCCCAAAGTACAGAGAACTCCAGTGGACGTCTGGTTTTCATAGTTTGGATAGCACACACCCCAGAGGAAGGGACAAGTACACCAGCAGCTGTTAACACACGTAAGAGAAGGTGAAAAATGCCACTAAGGGGTGCAAGCAGGGTGCAAATGAAGCCTTCCACGGGGAGAGAACACACCTCACTACTTGGTTGCTTGCATGCCCTACACTAGCCCTCCATCCTCTAAGACTGCATGGAGGGGGAAGAGTGAAAGCTGTGACTCCAGAGTGCGTATGCATTCAGTGGGCAAGACACGGCAGTGTGCTGGAGCCAGTTCACGGGGCTCTGGAGGGCCCACTGTTAAACTCCCAGGAATTTTCAGCTGTAAACACAGCTGTTATTAAAAAACAAATGATATAAACTTTGAGTAAAAACGTTATATTAAAAACAAAGGTAATAAACGCTCAAAATTTATTGCTACCTAATTATTTTACATTTCACTGTTATTTATACTCTTGGTGTTGTTATGTCCTTTGTTTTTTGTATGATAGAAATATTATATAGTGGTGCCCATCTCTTCCTTATGTTTGATGTCACTCAATTAGTTTGAAGTTTACCGCAGTGGAATTCTTTACATTACAGAAATCAGCAAACGCTGCAAATCAGGGCTCCTCCCTTCCCAAGGCTCTGAGCTGGCTGTTAAATGCTTACTCTAGTACTTCTGGAGAAGAGTCCTAAAAGAGTGTCCAGACAGAGTGCCGAAGAAATAAGCCAAACAACTTCATTCATTCATTCAACATTGCTTATTGACCACCTACTGCATGCAAGGTGCACATAGTTACAATTTCTTCATGGTTGCCTGTAACAGCAGGCTCAGTCAGAGCGGACTAGCTTAGTTAATGGGGCAGGGGCCCATGTAAAACCCTGGAAGTCCCGACTATTGAGAATCTTTCAATAAATGCATTTTGATGACTTTCCAGCTCATGGGCAACAGTGGCTCCAACTAATAGCTAACAATGAGCTGCCAAAGAGGGGTCTAGCCAGACCTGCTTCAACAAATAGATAAAGATCATTTAAAAGCAGCCCATTAAGTGTTTGCATGCAAACCGCCCTGCCAGGCTCCTTGAAAAACAGTTTGTTCTCCTAAGGAGGTTAAATATTTTCAGTCTTGTTTGTGTTATTAATTTGCTTAGCCAAGTGTGTGGTTGTGGGTGCATTTTTAATAGAGGATTCAGAGACCTTGCAAAACAAGCCCTATCTTTGAAACTTAAATGAGGAAGGTTTTATGAATCCCATCAAAACGACCAGAGATTTTGCCTGTATCCCCAGGAGAATAAATCTGTGTCCCATTCAGGTCAGGTAGCCCTGGTGTAACCTACAAGATGGGGAATGAAATAAAAAATGAACACACTCCAGGATGGTGCCTGCCTAGCTCCTAGGACAGTACCCAGCAGAGGTGTAACTAACCCACAGTGCAGGGCATATAAGAAGAATGAACAAAGCTGGTAATATTGTAACCCTAGCACCTAGAATAGAACCTGCCAGGTGGTGGGCATCCAGTAAATTCTACTGAATGACTAAATGCTTCTTTTTTTTTTTTTTTAAAGATTTTATTTATTTATTTGACAGACAGAGGTCACAAGTAGGCAGAGAGGCAGGCAGAGAGAGAGGAGAAAGCAGGCTCTCCACGGAGCAGAGAGCCCTATGCGGGGCTCGATCCTAGGACCCTGGGATCATGACCTGAGCAGAAGGCAGAGGCTTTAACCCACTGAGCCACCCAGGTGCCCCTGACTGAATGTTTCTATGCCATAATTCTAACCACAGCTTTGATGAGAAAGGGTCTTCTAAAAATGGCAGACAAAGAACAATTGCAGAAGAAAAAGGAGGAGGAAGGGGGATTTATAAAAAGAGACTCTTTTCATATCATGTTTCATTTAATCCTTATAAACATCTGGAAGGTTTTATTATCTTCATTTTATGGATGAGAAAAACTAAGGTTAATCAGCCCACCCAGAATCTCCCAGGTAAGGAAGTATGGAGGGAGATCAAAATCTGGTCTGTTTCGATTCAAAATCCATGTTCTTTCCATGCTCTATGAAATGGTGACAGTCTTCTTGGAAATCCTCAATTTAGAGAGAAAACTTTTCCCCTGCACCCCGCTCCTGAAAATGTGACGAATTTCCCTCAATGGAGAAGACAGAAAACTGAAAACTCACACCAGAATCACAGTGGTGTCCTAGCACCCCTTCTCCACTTTCTTTCCTCTTCCCTTGACCGCAGAGGAATGGTGTGTGTGTGTGTGTGTGTGTGTGTGTGTGTGTGTGTATGTGAAATGATCATTTTCCTTTATTTCCTTGAACATCAGCTTTTGCTTCAATAGTAAGCTCAGTGCTTAACTCTACTTACAACACTTCTAACCCAAAAACTCTCTGTAAGGTTAGCAATATGGTCTCCACGGTGGGGATGAGAACATTCAGAAAGGAAAGTGATTTGCCCAAGTTCAATACCAGCAAATTCAACAACTGGGAATTCAGCACATGCTAATCTCTCTCTCTCTCTCTCTCTCTCTCAAGCCTTTTTCTGCTAATGTTTTTCAGAAAGGCCAGTGTGCATGGGCGTCGCTTGGGGGACTTCCTAAATGCAGATGTTGATCCAGTAGATCTGGGAAGAGGCCTGACCAAGCTCTCAGGTCACATTTGATGAGCAGGTGTCAGGGTCAGCCGTTCAGTAAGTGTCACAGAGCTTGTTGGTTATGCAGGGTCAGTTCTCCATTCATTCTCCAGTTCACCAACCACCCAGGGGTCCTGACAGGGCTGAGGCGGCAGCCCTCCATCTCCTCTCCCCTGCAGCCTGGGGGGCTACCTCCCCTTATCTTCTCTCTGTGTCTGGGCGATCACACTGTTCACCCTGGGGCCCCACAACTTCCTGTTCCTCCGTCCTCCCATACACACAGCAACTACTTCTGTAAGTGGTCTCTGATCCTGCAGTCCTGGCCCTTTGAATCTATTTTTCATAAAACAGTCATTGTGAGTTTTTAAGGTATAAATCTGATGACCTCATTCTAGTTCTCACACTCCTTCAAGAAAGGGAAAGGTACCACCCCCCTTGCCCTGCTCCAAATCCTTTTTAGCAAGAGTACCTTAGTTTTCATCTGCTGTGAACAGTGTGGGTCAATACAAGATTTCATTGAAAAGAAAAGATTTTGCTGCTAAAGAAATGTAAGAATACCTCTGACTAACTAATCTATTTCTTCATTTTAGAGTTGAGAAAGGTAAGTCCCAGTGAGGTCCAGCCCCTTTCCGGAGGCCCCCAGGAAGAGAACTGTAGAGGTAGCATGAATCCCAAACCCTGCCGATAGTTGCTTTTTTTTTTTTTCCTTAACTTTTTAAAAAAGATTTCATCTATTTGTCTGACAGAGAGAGACACAGCAAGAGAGGGAACACAAGCAGGGGGAGTGAGAGAGGGAGAAGCAGCCCTCCTGCTGAGCAGGGAGCCCCATGTGGGGCTAGATCCCAGAACCCTGGGATCATGCCCTGAGGCGAAGGCAGAGGCTTAATGACTGAACCACCCAGAGGCCTCCTGCTGTTACTTTCTTTGGGTTTCTTCTCCTTTCCATTACACCATACTCTTTCCCCCCACTATTTTCCCCCCAGATACTACTTTCCTAAGATCTACTAAGTGAGTTCCTTTTTTGACTGAGAACAATATCCTAACATCTGCATGCCTTCTCCAAATCTGCTCCCAGCAATTCTAAGCATGAAGAAAAGCAGAAAGACATGCAGACTCTAGGTATGTTTCCATAAAGTAACATACCCCAGACTAGACTGACTGCTTTCCCGTGAGATCCTGAGCTTGGGGATACTTGGGAAGAAATAAGCAACAATCACCTCAGCCACCAAAATTGGAGGAAGAATTTTTAAAGCTTTTAGGAGGTATGATGGCCAAGGTAAGCTGATTCTCAGGACATGATAACGTGAGTGCAGAAGCTGATTGGAAATGAATACTTTGGGCCCTGAGCTGATAGATTTTTTCCCCCTAAAGTATTATTTGTTCAAAAAATATCAAGAATCTTCTGTGATGAAGGACATTCCTCCCTGCAATCATGAAGACCACCAAAAAGAGCCTCTGTTTACCAAATGCAAAAGCAAACAAGGATCCTTAAATTGGTTAATTTCTACATTGGTCCATTGATCTCAAAACCATCCAGGACAAACAGCCAGAAAACACATTCACAGTGGGGTTAATACCTATTCCTGGAATGAATGGCGATATGGTGATGCCTACTATTTGCAGAGAAATAAGAGGAGTTGGTACATAATCACTTGCTTAGTTGAGTGGTCAATCAAGTTAGGCCCAGAGAGGAAAGAGCTTACAGTGGGTCTAGAATGAGAGAAGGTATTCTGGGTAGGGTTTGGGTTAGAAGAGAACCGTCAGCAGGAGCAAAGTCTGGAGGTGGGAAGGTACGTCTTTTTTGTTAAATTTGGTAAAGAGAGTGTCAGGCTGGAGGAGAAAGCTAAAAGCCACAACCAGAACATCTTAAAATCTGAACCAAGAACGTTACTGTCTAGTGCAGTCAGCCACAAGAGGACTTAGGACATTCTCACACAGTGTGGAACGTACACATGGGTGGTTTACAGGGTACTTTCAGTAGTGTAAATATAGCGATGTCCTTAAAGAGGATTTGGAAAAAAAAAAAAACATAATTTAGCCAATCAGATACATGAGTTCACAGATAGCATTGCTTAGGATTAAATTTGTGGAGTAAGAACCAGTGAGTTTCCTTAAAGAGAAAAATACTAAATCAATACCAACTTGGTTGTGACAAAAATCATGAAGGCAAACAGGAGTTGATTGATTATTGACAAACTCTTGGCTAAAGCTATGTATCAATGATCATTATTCATCATCTCATCAAAGGTCACACTGTGTGTGAAAGTGCTTTCTAAATCCTGTTCCTTCACAAATGTGTAAATTCATGCATTCAACAGATTAAATGAGATACTGCAGACAATAATGACGAAGGAAGGCAGGGAGGGAGGGAAGGAGGAGGGACCTACAAAGAGCCACACAATGTGGTAGCCTGCTGACTGAAATAGGAACAAGACACAGTTTTCTGTCCAGCAGGGAGGTAGGCAGCTATAGAAAGAACTGTAATCTCATGTAAGAATCATTTTCATGGAAATGGGTACAAAGTACAAAAACATGTGGAAGACACTGAAGTAGGAGTAGTTTAAGGAGGTGGGGGTATTTGAGTCGAGTACCTTTAGCCAGATGGGGCTACCATCTGTATTAGTTACAGTGAAAGTGTTGAAGGAATTCTAGTGTATGCACCCAAGATACTATAATCATTCAAAATGCATAAATGCAAACTATTACTCTTATGTTTTCTGCAATGAATGATAATCAAACTTTAGTGATGACCTATGAACTCATTTTTTTTTTAAGATTTTGTTTATTGGGGCACCTGTGTGGCTCAGTGGGTTAAAGCCTCTGCCTTCAGCTCAGGTCATGATCCCAGGGTCCTGGGATCGAGCCCTGCATCGGGGGTCTCTGCTCAGCGGGAAGCCTGCTTCTCTTCCTCTCTCTCTCTGCCTGCCTCTCTGCCTACTTGTGATCTCTGTCTGTCAAATAAATAAAATCTTAAAAAAAAAAAAAACTTCTAAGATTTTGTTTATTTATTTGATAGACAGAGATCACAAGTAGGCAGAGAGGCAGGCAGACAGAGAGAGGGGGAAGCAGGCTCCCTGTGGAGCAGAGAGCCCGATGCGGGGCTCGATCCCAGGACACTGAGATCATGACCTGAGCTGAAGGCAGAGGCTTTAACCCACTGAGCCACCCAGGTACTCCTATAAATTCATTTTAAAGTGCATATTTTGGGACTCTTCTCTAGAGGCTCTGATGTAGTATGTGTGGAATGTGGTTAGGTTAATCTGAATTTTTGGTAAAACCCCAGGAGAGTCTGATGCGGTAGGTACACATGTTGAAAGACTCACAGGAGGGCACTTGTTGTGTTGAGCACTGGGTGTTCTGTGTGAGTGATGAATCACTAAATTCTACTTCTGAAACCAATATTGCATTGTATGTTAACTAACTAGAATTTGAATTAAAAATTGGAAAAAAAAAAGACTAACTTTTAGGAGGTAAGGATCTTATTTACTTTTGACTCCTCAGTACTGAGCACGATGCTTTGCGTAGAGCACGTGTTGAATAAATGGCTGGTGGACATGAAAAAACAATAAATTATTAAAATCCAATAACAAATCTAAGCTCCAGAATAATATTTTGTTTTCCAGTGGAGTTAATTTATCGATTTGAAATTTATACTTACATCCTTCTAGAAAGTAATGGACATAGCCCACAATTAAAATTCACTCACACAAAAACATAAACTGAATTAATTGCTTTTTAAAATTTAATTTTATGGATTGATTAGCCCAGGCTCAAGCTGATAGGCTGTTGGGCCTCCCTTCTGGCAGTGGAGACTCTGAGTGTCTAGGTGCCCTTGAAAGTGAGGAATTGTTCTTCAGAAGAACAGTCTGCCTTGCTCCTCTCTAATTCTGACCTGCCTCCCTACTAATTGGTCTCAATTGGAGGGGTTCTGATGCACCAGGGTCAATCAGCAGGAACATAACATACCCTCAAGAACCAGACCCAAGGCACGCTTTCTCATTTTGCCATTCCCTCTATCTCCAAAAAGTATTAAAATTAGATTCACTGTGGTTAATTGAGTTAAAGGGAACAGGACAATCCTTTTTCTAAATGGCTGAAAAATGAGCCCATATACAGTCCATGGTCAACTTGAATACCTTGATTTGGAGACTTTTTGAGCTCTCAACCCTGCATCCTAACTTGCCATTCTGCTCATTAGAAACTGCTGTGCCTAGCATCAGCTACATAATAGTGGTTCAGTTCGTTGGAAGAATGAATAAAGAAGAAAGAAAGAAAGAGATGAATAAATGAGTCAATGCATGAAGGCAGGGCGAGGTCTCATTATTCAGTGTCTATTGTGTTCCAACCATTATGCAAGGCACTAATAGAATGATGGACAGAGCAAACATGTCCCTGCCCTCTCCAGGTTTACAATTTAAAGAGGAGGCTGCATTCATCAAGTATTTGTGACAAAGGTGAGACAGAATGGACCCACCACTTTGTCCCCTGTTTGTGAATCAGGAAGTGATGTGGGCATGTTCCCGAGAAGCGTTTGTTCTGAGTGAGCCCCAAGAGAAAAACACTGCTCTCTGTAGGAAGAAGCAACCTTGAGGAATATTATTCCCCAAAGAAAAGAATTTATAAAATATTTTCACACTTCCCATTGTGAATATAAAAGTAGCTAGTGCTGAGTCCCTTTGTGGAGCCAGAGAGCCCTGAGTTCTTAGCCGCGATGCAATGGCTCCCAGAGGAAATCAGATATTCAATCTAGAAAGATCATCTTCTAGGAATGAGGGGGAAGTTGTGGCTGGGGAAGCAGCACTCAGCCTCCTGATCTGCTAAAAACTTATCAGAAGCAGGTAGGATTGGAGGCAAACCAGGGCAGAGGAGAGAGGGTGGGTGAAGACTTAGGCTTCAGGCTGAAGACTTGCAATGCTATGAGAGACTTTACCCTGCTTCCTTGTGATGCTAGCTGGACGACAGTGATGTCCTGGAGCTTGCTCCTAGTATCCGGCAAGAACCAATTATGACCACCTCTTCGTGACTCTTCACATGGGTGCTCACTTTACACGGGTAGCTTGAAATGGACCCCAGGGAGACTACCTCTACCACAGAAAGTGGCAAGTGCCACAAACCAGGGGTTTTCTTTCAAAGCACTTATATATTGAGCAGCACACCATTTTCTGGAGTCCAGGCTAACAACCTAAAGCACCTACCCAGAACCAGGGTTTTAGAACCAGAGCTGTACTGGGATAACACTGCTGCCTTGGAAGTAATGCATTTCCCGTTAAGTGCTGTCAGCAAGGAGATTCAACTAGCACATGGGGGCATGGAACAAATGATTGTGAACTGCTTCCTCCCCCCAGAGCCTACATTCCTGTGCTAGAAATAGTCATGGGAGGTTTTAAGACTGCAGCAGAGATAACATACATATGAAAATTAAATACCACACTATGGAGTGTTTTCATCCATTACTGGTGGGAAATGAGGGGTGTGTGTGTGTGTGTGTGTGTGTGTGCATGTGCACATGTGCATGTGTAGGAGCCTAGAGGCAGGTCCGGAGAATCATGGTTTAGTGGTTTATCTAAAATAAACCAAGGAATTGACAAGTGGCCAAGACCCAAACTGGAATAACTTCCAAGAAATACAGAGCCAGAATGCCATTATTTTACACACTAAGCATGGCGTTCTTAAAAATAAACTCGAGTTGTAGCTATTAAGGACTGTGCCATTTTGCAGAACTATAAAGAGAGGCAGCTTGAGGTTAGTGCAAGGTCAGCCTGGGGAGACAGCAGGGTATCAGGTATCAATGAGTTCCTGGAGCTGTCCTCTTTGACAAGCGGAGGACGACAGGTTTCTTTGCAGATCCCGCCAAGACCAAATCAATGAATATGAACTGGGTGAGCCCACATTTTGGCAACACTCTCTAAGTGATAAAAATAAAAGTAACTAACATTCATACTAGGATTTTGAGAATTTCACAGCCATTATCCTACTGAAGCATCACAGAATCCTTAGAGAAAATCATCACTGGTTTCATTGATCAGAAGACAAACTCTCACTAGCCCATGGTCACAGAGAAGGAAGTGGGCCCCACAAGTCAGTGTGTAATCTAGTGATTTATACATACCTCAGTCCCACCAGATCCACTTAATGGTTCTTATTTCTTCTCCTGAGAAAGATTCCTTCTCCTCATGCCTGAGTCTTTCTTAGACTTCCTGAGAGAGTGTAATTCTCTCTTGCCCTCTGTCTTCACTCTAGTGTGATGTCATTTTTACTATTAGGGACACAGCTGGTTGTGGGTTGTTCTGGACTTAACTGTGTCCTCAGATTCATATGATATGAAGGACCTCAGAATGTGAATGAATTTGTGGATAAGGTCTTTAAAGAGTGATTCAGTTAAAATAAGACCCTTATTGTGCTCCTAATCCAATCTGACAGGTGTCTTTATAAAAAGAGGAAATTTGGGCATAAAAAGAGACACGAGGGGCTTGTACACACAAAGAAAAGTCCACATGAGGACCCAGAGAAGGTGGCTGTCTCCAAACTAAAGAGAGAGGCCTTAGGAGAAACCAGCCCTGTCAATACCTTGATCTCAGACTTCCAGCCCCCAGAGTTGTGAGAAGATCCACTTCTACTGTTTAAGCCATTCGGTCTTGCTATTTTGTTATGGCAGCCTGAGTTGACTCATACAGGGACCTAGTTGACTGGTGCTTTGTGGAAACCTGAACCCACTGAGGGTGACAATTATCAGTTTGAATGAGCTCTGCCCTGAAGGTGTCATTAGCACATTGGTTCTGCTGGTGGCAGCTGACACTTTGCCAGCTTTCTGAGGAGGCTACCACAGATCATGTCTGATTCCTCATCTTCTATTTCTGGGTTACTGTAAACACACCCTCGGCACAGTTGCCCACTCCCTGGCCCCTCCGTACCTCTGCCACTGCACAGGTGTTTCATGCTCACACAGAGCCTGGCTGATTTCATTTCGTAGTTTCACGTTTATCTCTCATTAGGAGGTCTCTGCGTTTGAGAGACACAAGTAACCTTTCAAGCCCATAGCATTTACCAATTTTATACACATTCGGTATTTGTTTGAGAACACACAGCTAGGTTTGTCTCTCTTCATCTCTGTATACAGTGTCTGGCACACAAGAACCACTCAATAAATAAAGGAGCGATTTAAAAAATGAGATGAAATATCCCAATGTTCCCAGCCCAGTAGGTGTTCAAGAAATGTCAGTTTTCTCCCTTTGATCATGACAACTAATACTGAAATCTTGGACCTCAGTGAGATTAGAAAGGAGTTCTCTTCCCCAAGCCCATTATCGGTGGGTCAGTAGAAGACTTTATCATTATGTGTAGTGGGTTCTACTGCCATTCCTACTTATTCTCTTGCCTGTAGAATTACAGACTCACCTCCCATGCCTAGACCTTGCAATATCTTCCTTGCCTTATTTGCAGATATCTTCTGCAAATATCCTTATCCTGGCAGATATCCTTATCTTCCTTGCAGATTTTGCTTAGACTCAGAAAAGTTACGAAGTTAAGAATCATGATCAAGTTCATGCAAAACTTAAAAACAATAAAACCAAACCCAGAAGGGTTGTGTTTGGTTCCATCAAGCGACTAACTTGCATTTAATGAAAACTCTTCTGCTCGTGCAAAATCATGTTGACAAAATCAAAGTTACTACGATTAGCCAGAGGGAGCTCATATCAGCTTGTCATACATTTAGTTAAGACTCAGGCAGTTCTGCCTCTGGCTAAACTTTTTTGATTTATACAAATCAAGTTCACGTGATTTCTCAACTAGTGGGCTTTTTTGAGAACCCAAAATATTCAGGTCTTGAAGAGACAAATGAATAATATTCATAATGTTGAGTAATATGGACGGGGGTGTCATATTACACTAAATAATTTTCTAACCCACCCATCTGTTCACTCATTTACTGAAGAAAATATTTATTGAGCACCTACTATGAATCTGGTAAACAATTAGGCATGAAGAATTCATGATTGCAAAAGAAACAGTCCTTTCTTTCAAGGAGTTCCCAATAGCTTGGTATGTTCCTAAATAGCTTGGTATGTCCTTTTAAAGAACTGAGCATCTATCTCGCAGATAACAGGGGGCCACTGAAGGTGAAGCCATCCAGAATATATCACTGTGACATTAAAAATGATTTTGAGCTGAAGACATTTGAGAATCAAAATGTGCAGAAATGGGCTATGTTTGAATTCTACCCCTGCTCTCATCTGCCTAAAAGCAGAGCCTTCCAAAATTATGCAGCTGTCATAAACTCCCCTTCAAGGGAGGCTTACTGTACTGGGGGAAGACTGAATCCTATCACAGCAAACTAGAAGTCCCCACTGGGATGAGAAGTTGCATTAACAAACATAGTCACAAAACTATCATAACACCCATCTATTCCCCTGGAGCCCACTTATCTTTCCCAAAAGTCATTCCTTTTTTCATAAGCGCCCTTTTTCCTCCTCCCCTTCTCCTCAAGATGGTGTAAGCTCCAAATTCTAATGACATCTCTGAGCCACATTTTCTGCAACGTACATACGTGGATAAAGTTTTTCTTTTCTCCTCTTAATCTGTCTTTTGTCAGTTTAATTTGCGTGTCCCAATTACAGAATCTCAGAAGGTAGAGGAAAAGTTTCTCCTCTCTGACAGAAGATTTTAAGTAGGGGGAAGAAGTTCACCCATGATCATATTTGTGCTTCCTAAAGATCTTTCTGGATGTGTGGAGAAGAATGGCATGAAATGTGTTCCTAGCTCAGCTTTTCCCAGGAAACTGTTGAGATGAGGGACTCAACCAAGCCAGTGGCACTGGATAGTAGAAGAATGACTCGAAACACTTTGAGAACTTATAGTTAACTTGCCTTCATCACTTCAGTAAGGAGGATGGAAAGTAGAAGAGAGTAGGGATTGGAGGATGGTGTGGCTGGGAGCTGCCCTTCACTGAGTTTTGGTACAGAAGCAAGTGTGGAAGAAAGCAGGTGAGTTTAGTTTTGAAGGGTGTGTTCAAGGTGCCTGTGAGGTGGTTTCTAGGTGGTGATGGCTAGTCAGCAAACACAGGCTAGAAGTCCTAAGAGGGCTGATCTGGAGCTGGAAATTTGGAAGTCATGAGCTAATAGGTGGTCTGTTACATTATGAAAATGGACAGGCTCAAACAGGGCATTCAAGAAAAGCTGAGGGTGGTAGTACGGCACCCTCAAACCTTCCAAGAGGCATGTTCGTGTCACTAAATACGCTGAGCAAGGGAGCAAACACGGCGTTGCCCCAGGATGGAACATGGTAAGAGGGGGAGAAGAGCCAGGTTGAATGCATCAGGACTAAGGATGCCCCACCATCTCCTACAAGGAGACTGGGGGCGGGGAGAGCGCTGGTAAATATTTCAACCCCTATACTTGTTGCCTTTCACAGAATACTCTGGTGCAGAAGAGCTGCTGGCTCTGGGAAGGGCAAGCCAGGGTCCGATCACTCACTTTCCATCTGGGAAACCTGTTCTGTCAAACACATGTTTGTTTCTCTGCGTCGGGGCCATACGGGATCTAGCTCATCAGTTTACAGGTGACAGGACCCAACAGGGTTCCCTGGAGCTGTCTCCTTGGGGGAGATCCAATCAGCGTTCAAACATTTACCTGCCAGGGCTCCCTGCAGGAAGTGCCCCTGGGGGCTGCAGAGTCTTCCTCTCAGCTCCCCAGCAGCTGCTTCTTCCGTTGCCCAGGCCAGGATAAAAACAGCTCCATGCCTTCCAGGATGGAGCCCCCGCTAGAGAAAAGAGAAATCACACCCACGCCCAGCCGAAATTCGTCTCCCATTTTCTCAGCCTGTCACTGCTGAGAAAGAGACAGCTGCTGCTGCCAGCACAGGCAGAAAGAGAAAAAAAAAAAAAGTTAAAAAAAAAAAACACACACACAACCCTCCAACCTCTCACCATATTAAGTCACAGGAATTTTCTTACAGTGTCTCCCTGCCTCTCAATCAGGAATGTCCCTATGACATTATTTTGAAAGTGTCTACAGAGAGCAGGGAGAAGAGAACTTATCCCAATCCGTAGGCAATGGAGCAAAGGGAAGACAAAATTCTTAAAAGTCATGCCCACACTAGTTGTTGGAAAAAAGCACTATTTCTCACTGGCTGTTTCCAAACCTTTTTTTTTTTTTTTTTTTAACATTTAGCTGGGGCCATATATACATTAGGTAGTTCTCCGTAGCTTTGGCCACCCCCATCCCTCCAGAATCACACCCACTTCTCACCAAGAACCCTTGCTTAGTATTATGGGTGGGATTTTGTCCCTTCCCTCCTGCCCACACAAAAGATATGTTGAGATCCTAACCCCTACTACCTCAGAATGTGACCTTATTTGGAAATAGGGTCTTCCTAGAGATCATCAAGTCACAATGAGGTCATTAATCCAATATGACTGGCCTCCATAGACATGGGGAGTTTGGACAGAGACACAGACATGCACAGAGAAAGGACAATGTGTAGACACACAGGGAGCAAGCAGATGGCCATGTGACTGGGATGATGTATCTATAAGCCAAGGAATGCCAAGAATTGCCAGGAAACATCAGAAGCAAGGAAACACTCTTCTGCAGAGCCGTCAGAGAGAGCACGGCCCTGCTCACACCTTGCTTTGGACTTCTGGCCTCCACAATGTGAGAGAATAAATGTCTATTCTTTGCACCCAGTTCATGACACTGTGTTATAGCAAATGTAGGAAACGAACGCATGAAGATGGCGGGGGGGGGGGGAACTCCACGGATGTCTTTAAGCTTTTCCTGGGACTTGTGATGTGCACCCCAATCCTCTGCCAGGTTCCAGGCCAAGCTCATAGTTTGCATGATGGCTCAAAGTCATAATTCTCATTCGCTCTTTCCCCCAGTTCTTAGTAATGGTGGTCCTGATGGTGGCACAATACTTCTAATTTTGCATATTCTTAGAAAAGAAATTTGCACCGATTGCGCTCCGACAGCATACCAGGCAAGGTGCTCAACACTTTGGATGTCCTATCCCGCTCACACCCTCCTTGTGGTCAATAGTGACAACCCTCTCGGTCATTTCCACCAGAAGTAGTTGGAGAAGGTCACACAACTAGGAAGTGGAAAGACTTTGATTTAAATCGCAGACAAATGACTCCTGAACATATGCTCACCCCTGTCAACTACAAAATTATCTGTCCTTATCCTTGTCTAAGTCCGAATTCCTATTTCTGCAAATGTCATCAAGCTACTTCAAGCATCACTACTACACCAGAGCTTTGCAACATTCAATGTACACACAGGATCCATGAGGGGATTTTTGTCACATGGCAGATTCTGGTTCAGTAGGCCTGGGGTCGGCCCCAGACATCGCATTTCTGACAAGCTCCCTCATGATGCTGGCCTATGCACCATGCTTTGACTGGTGAGGATCTATACCACAGGACTCAACAGCCAAGAGTTCCACGGTTTTGTTTCTAACTGTCCTGTGGATAAGTTCTTCATCCACACCTTCGGTGTCTACTATGCTTCTAACACTGTACTAGATAATATGGACATACGAAAGGATCAAGAACTTACTTCTGAATTCCTTAAGGGCACTGGCTACCATTTTGATTAACTTTCCTTTGAACAGTCAGCACAGTGGGCGCACAGGAAGCACTCGGTCAACATATGCTTACACTGCCAACTTCTAAAATACAGCACTTGAGTACCAAAGTCAGTACCGAAATTTGCCCCTGTGGCAGCTGTTCTTAGTCAACTACTAGCATTCACGCCCCTTCTCTTCATTACTAATGGATACCCAGTTTCAGTAAGAATAACTCAAACACGAACTCCCTCAGCTTCCCTGAGGATTGGGCAGGTCACGTGACAGTTCTGGCCAATGAGATGTGGCAGGAAGTCTTTTGGATTTCCTTGTAAAAGGCCTCCCGTGCCTTCCTTCTGTCTTGTACATGGTATAATGCCCACAGAGGTAGTGTTTTATGACAATGAGATAAGTAATGTGAGGGAAAAGCCAAGATGTGGCTTTTCTAGATATATTTTCTAGATAAAAGCCACATTCAGATGTGACTTAAGCATTGTTGAGCTGCTGAGCACACGTCAGCCGCTGCCTGCCTCTTAGTCCTTGCTATGTGAAAAAAATAAAACCCTCTCCCAGAAGCCAATCTTCCTGGTAACCTGCACCACTGTCTGAAGGGTGCCCAAATAATACTACCCCTTCCCAGGAGAGGACACGCACTCATGGTACCGGCTGAGCTAAGAGGAGTCTATTCAAAAATTAGAAGCCAAACGACATCAGACATCACAAACTCATGGTTTCAAAATCAGTTTCAGCCAAATAACCACCAGAAGCATATTTCATGAATTGGTTTGGATTCTCCCAGAAGCAAATTTTCTGTCCTGTTTTCATTTTACCTTCCTTTCTGATCCCGATTCGATTAGTCCATTTCCTAAAATAATTTCAACTCAGAGGCTGGTATGAAAAATGTTAAATCCTGGGTTTACCCAGCTGTCAACTCAACCTCAATATTCTGCCAGGGCATGTGGGAAGCCCAGTGCGTTTAGGATGCATTCTGGGTTATCTTGGAGCTGCAGGCCCAACATTAGCATTGACTCAGAGCTCATAAATCACCTGGACAGCTCACTCTAAAAGCATCAATGGAAGTCTGGTTTCCCCCTTCGACTCCCGGTGCTGATGGGAGGGGAAAACAGAGATGTACATTCTGTTTTCCACTGTTCACCACACACACGAATACACCTCTCTTCTTCCCTGCTTGCGAGAGATGTCAATCTACAAAGTCCCCTCATTTCCCTGTTTCAGCCTGCGGACACATACAGAAATGCTTGCCTTTATTTATTAATGTTTTATAGAAACCTAATAGAGGCGGATAACATAAATTAGATCCTTACGCACATACAATGGAACTGCATGTTATGCTAACTACATGGTGAAGGCAGAGAAGACAAAAATCCCTTTAATAACAATAATTTTAAAAAACTTTGAAGATCTCCAAAATTGCTCTTAAACTGTCAGAACCTTGCACTTTTTGGAGTTTCAGTTGAAGCAATAAAGGAAAAGGTCTAATTCGATCCGTGGGAAAAATGATGAAGTGAATACATTGAGGAACCGAATAATTTGTTTATTTATTTTTTTTTATTTCTTTTCAGTGTTCCAGAATTCTGTTTATGCACCACACCCAGTGCTCCATGCAATACGTGGAACCGAATAATTTATTGTTCAAACCAGACCACTTCTGACAGTGAAAGGCAGAGCTATCAATAACTGTGCCAGGACAGCAGGAGTAAACTAGAACAGACCTCGACAAACCAGGACGTGTGGTCACCCTATAAATCAGGACTGTTGTCTTTAGTTTTCTCCCAAGCGCACGCAGCTGAATGCTGATGACAGACATGCACAGAGGAGATGAGGCCATATTGCAGTAACGAAATAATGCAAACGATTCTCTTCATTTGCATAGCTCCTTGTGATTCATACGGCATCTCATAGGGTGGTCTCCCTGGGTCTTCCTTCCAGGTCTTCACCTTCCTAAGTGGATGCTAATGTCTTAACAGGGAAAACTGAGTCTCAGAAGGGTTGTGATTTTCCAAAGACCACACTACTAGGTAGCAATAAAGTCAGAACTCTGCAGAACTGTCCCATCTCCATGAAGTGATTTTTCTTTGGTGGGTAGTAGACCAAGCTGTTCTCCCATTCCAGATTTGAAAAATGAACTGCATAATGATAGGGGAAAGCCAGAACTGAGTTCTTGAATGCCAACCTCAAGGCAGAGCTGCCTTCTGAGGGCGGGTTGGGGGCATGGACAGGGGGAACAGGAAGCTCCAACCCAGGACCCTCTAGAAACAGAAAAAAATGACACTTACAAGAACATACTCCACATCCTGGACACTGTGATAGGATGTATGTGTATTTCATCTGGTTTGGTTATCACAGCAAACACATGAGGTGGGTATTCATTTCCACATTGGGAAACTAAGGCTCAGAAAAATTAAAGGATCTGCCTATGGTCAGGCAGTTGGCAAGTAGTAGATCCAAAGCAAGGCTGTCCAGCCCCACACTTGTCACCAAGTCAGGCCACCTGTTTGGAACACTGGAAGCCCCAGGACCACTTGCTTTTCTCCTTCACCATCGCTACCCTGGTCTGACCACCCTGTACCTCACCTGGACCACTTCAGGAGCTTCCATGCCTCACCCAGGCAGCCCATGCTCGACACAGTGACCAGAACCACCATTTCAAAAAGTAAATCAGATCTACTGGTAGTGGTTGTGAAAATACTAAAAATCAATGCATTGTGCACCTTAAACGTTGGTCAACTTTGTGGTATGGGAATTATACCTAGACAAGCCAAAGGACACTGGGCAACTACCAGAACAATAACCTATAAAATTAAAAATAAGGGAGTAACTCAGAACCCACCAATCTCCTGCTTAACACTCACCAACCAGCACCTTCCCACTGGACTCAATTTGAGTGACACGTGGCTAAGAGATTGCACTCCGCCCGGCCATCCACCTCCTTGGCTCACTCTGTGCCAGTCATTCCTTGAACATACCGTACAAGCTCCAGGTTTGGGGACATTTGCATTTATTTGACATGGGGCCTGGAAGGTGTGCATGGCTTTATAGGGCTGCTCCTTCACATTATTCAGATCTCAGCCAAAATGTCATTTCTTGGAGACATCTTCCCAGATAAAATGAGCTAGCTCCTCCCTAAGCCACCTCCCTAAGCCACTTTCAGTGGCATCACGCTGTTCACTAGTTGATGGCACTCAGCCCTGTCTGAAATCATCCCATGAATGGGTGTCCATGTCACTGTCAGCCTACCGCGCTTGGCATGGGCTCTGCGGGAATGGGTCCATGCTGGGCTTCTTCACAGCTGTATCTCTCTGGCCCAGCCCAAGGCTGGCAGGAAACAGTGAACAACTGAGATCCTTCTTGGGGTGCATCCATCCAAAAAGCCTGATTCTCCTTGGTGTTGCCACTTACATTAACATGGCAGTGGCCGGGTAAAACTACAAGGAGTGTAGAGTTACCCACTTGGCTCTTCTTAACTCATCACTCCTGGTAAAAGTTTTCTGAGCCCAGGTACAGAATCACAATTGCCAAGGGCAAATGGTTTTCATTTGGACCATATTTGATTGTACCCGAGGGCAAATATTTTGAAAATCCTTTTCGAAGAGACAATTGTTTCCCAAATGGTTCCAGCTTAACCTTGACCTCCAGTGGGTTATTCAATCCTAACACACAAAACAACCAATAAATCTTTGAAGCTTGCAGGGATTCCAATGTGTTGTCTTTTAAGTTAAAAACAAAAAGGAGGCAGTGCTGACCCGAGAACACAGAGGCCTGACTGAGAACGAGGCTGAGGTAAATATTAACAATGAAAACAATAAAATAACCACTGCCACCACTCAGTAATCATCTCCTATGTGCCAAGTAACACGTGAGAAGCTAATTCATGTCATTCTTTGAAGGCCCGTGGTGGCAAATTTCAAGGTGACCGCCAAGATTTGCTGGTCCCGGCCTAATTCCAGGAGCTGAATGTGATGGCTTCCATCCCTGTGATTGGGTTATTTTATATGGCATGACTGACTTTAAGAAAGGAAGGTTGTCAGGTGGGCCTGACCTAACCACATGAGTTCTTTAAATCTGGGACGAGAGGCCAGAGGAAGTCAGAGCTTTGGAGCATGAGAAGGGTTCAGAACAAGTGAGATTCTCCACTGCTGGCTTAGGTGAAGGGGGCTACAAGGCCAAGGAATGTGGGTGGCCCCCAAGAGCTGAGGATGGCCTCTGGCTGCCAGCTAGCAAGGGGACAGACCTCCAGCCAACAAGGGGACAGGGGACAGAAACCTCCATCTTGCAACCACAGGAGCTGAGTTCTGCCAACAACCTGAAAGGGCTTCGAAGAGGGTCCAGGTGAGAATGCAGGGGGCCTATACCTGATGTCAGTCTTGTAACACCCTGAGCAGAGAGCCTTGCTGCACTGTGCCGGGTCTTCTATCCCACAGAACTGTCAAGTAATAAAAGGTTCTCTCTTAAGCCGCTAAGTTTGTAGTAACTAGTTTCACAGCAGTGGAAAAGGAATACACTCACAATAACCTTACAGAGTACCCTGAGTCAGATGACACAGTCAGGAGTGGGTAACAGAGATGATGATGGTACCATTCACTGAGTACTTACTGTATGCTCAGGGCCGAGCACACATGATCTCAGCTGATCATCACACCGAACTATACAAGACAAGAGCTAGTAGTTCCATTTTTTAAAAAATTTTATTTATTTATTTGATAGAGAGAGAAATCACAAGTAGGCAGAAAGGCAGGCAGAGAGAGGGGGGAAACAGGCTCCCTGCTGAGCAGAGAGCCCAATGCGGGGCCCGATCCCAGGACCCTGAGATCATGACCTGAGCCGAAGGCAGAGGCTTAACCCACTGAGCCACCCAGGCGCCCCAGTAGTTCCATTTTTTGTCTGCAGCTGAGGAAACTCAAACTCAGAAACATTCTTCTTATTTGTGGCACCAGCCCTGGGTTCTGCCATTAGAGTAGAGGCAGGGGTCGAGGCTGGAGTCTGTTTGGCCCCAGATTTGTGCCCTTAACCAGCATATGTCACCACCTGCCATGGCCCACACAGGGCAGCAAAGAAGGACTTCACAGAGGAGGAAGGGGCCTGGCCCGGCGGCACCCTGGTGTGGGGGTGGGGTGTTGCACGAGCACAGGCCCAGAGATATATGGAAATGGAAGGAATACAGAATTGGAAACTGGGTGATATGGTTGGGATTTGTGCTTTAATGGTCAGAGTTTCTCCATTGGAGATAACAGAAACTAAATTTAAAGCCACCTAAGATTACCTACAGTAATTTGAGTTTTTGTCAAAACAAAAATGAAAACCAAACCAAAGCTAGGGTGTCTCTGGGATCGCTGAGCTGAGTCTAAGGTATTATAAGAGCCAGGCTCAAAGGCTCCCTCTCTCCCTTCTGCCCCATTCTGTGCAATGTCCTCCTTCTCTCTCTCTCTCTCTCTCCCTACATTCCCTCTCATCCCTTGGATTCTTCAGGCAACGTAATTACCAACAGCTTCCCAAATACATGTCACACTCCCAGCTCCCAGAAAGAGAATGACAGCTTCTCTAAGGCCCCAAACTGAATTCTTAGGGATCCCAGGTTGGGTCAGGGCCCCCCACTCTCCAGCCCAATCAGCCATTTCCATGGGAGCACAGGCCCTATCTGGAAGCTTCTATGGAATGAATGAGGAAGGAAGAAAGAAAACTGAAATAAAGGGATGCGGAATAAAGACCACAGGTGTACACCGCAACGGGGCGGGACAAGAAAAGACTCTGGAGAGAAACTTGGGGCAGTGGGGGATGGGTGTGCTCATGAATACTTCATGGGCCGGGCTGATGAGCTTAACTAATGACTAATTAATTGATGGATGGAAAGGCTTGGTAGAGCCTTAATTACTAGGGGACTAACACATTACAAAGAAAGCCCTGGGCCTCTTAAATCATCTTATTTGGAGGATCCGCTATTCCTCCATAACTCAGTCCAACCCTGAAATGGAGGGAAATTTGGGGAATGATATAAGAACTACCGCTGCCCCCCACCATACTCTAGTCCTCCCTCTGGCATAGTTTGATCCCATGGACCAATAGCTCTTGCAAACACACCCTGCTCTTGGCAAGTCGCTAGATCCAACAAGATAAAATCAACCATGCTCTAACACGTGAATAAATAAAGAGCCGTGTGAGCGATTGAGGGAATTTGACACCTCTGTAAGTACCTCGATGGTTATTGCCGGGAGAATGAAAGCGTATTTCATGAAAGCCACTGATTTAGGAAGCTGCTGATGCAGGGATAACAAAATGATACCTACAGTAATGTGAAAAGGGAGGAGGTTGGAGGGAGAGATTTGGTCCTGGAGAAAGGGTGGTGGATTTTAACAGTGAAACCGGCAGGCTGCGAAATACCGAAGACCGTGTCCCATGCTGCCAAGTCCACGCCACGGGTGACCCCCGTGATGATTCCAGTGAGATGTGACACTTAAGACAGGCTGAAGGGATTGAACCAGGCCCTACAGATGGCCACTTTTAAATCAATTGTAGAAAAACTCTTCCTGAAAGATAATACGGCAATTCCTGAATTTGAGTCTTTAACTCTACAATGCAACTGATGAACAGTCTTAGCCGTTTAAACATTCTGAGTCTCAGTTTCTATGTAAAGAAAATAATACCTAAGTCACTGTGAATGACTAAAGGTCTGATGTGATCACATAAAGACCAATCTTTGACACAAAGCAGGTAATTCAATCTGTGCCAGTGTTCACATCTCCGCACGCCCCTTCAAGTCATGGGCTCCAACCCCTATTTAAATCCTCGCTCTGCCACTTCTGTTATTACCCTGGAAATGTTCTAGGTCTAAAAGAAATTTTGTAGCTTCAGTCTAATATGCCATTTCCAGGTGGGCTGGGAAACACTGCTGCAATTCTTCCTTCATGACCAGCACCTTACGCTACTAAGTGGTGACATACAGATAGAGAGAAGGGAACCAGCAGCCACTCCGTCCTCTACCAAGTTCACCTCCCTTCCTTACTGAGTCTGGAAAATAAAGCAAACTTTCCTTCCAACAGGCAGCCAATACGTACCTCGATACCTGGCCTATCATAGGAAGCCTGTGGGCCCTTGACAAGTAACAACGTCCTAGAACCGCCTCCCCACACGGGCTGATACTTTTGGCTTCCCAGGTACATCCATGCACCTAGCCTTGTGCCTGGAACATGGTAGGCTCTCAATGAATATCTGTTGAACAAATGAATTAATGAGAGTCTAGAGTGTGCCCGGCACTGTATTAGGCACTTCATATATATCCTCCTTTAGTTCTCATGACAATCCAACGAAATAGCCAAAATTATTATAAACATTCCGTGGGTGAGGAAATAGACTTTAGTGATGTTAAATAAGTTGCCCAAGGTCACACAGCTGGAAAACTGCCAAAGTCCACATCATGGTACTTATCTGCTTCTAAGTACAGGGTGAAATTCTTCTTACTTCATGAAGACATTAGGCAATGATATTATTTTAAATAACCGTTCTGTTATTACAATTATTATCCATCGCCTCCACTTGGCCTTAGGAAAACAGCAAGTGGTAGAAAGAAAAGGCTTGTTCCCATTCTTCCCAGAAGTGAAAACGAAGAGGGAATTTAACTTACTTGAGACTGTATTAAACATTACACAGTCAAGGGCATCTGGATAGATCAAGGCTATTTTAATTTGATTAGGAACTTAGTCTTTTCTGCCCAACCACTTAACAGCAACATCAAATTTCTTCTGAAGCAGGAATTAAACTCAGCTTATTTCCCCCCATTCATTACTGGGAAAGAAATGTCTATTTGAGCCATGTAGACTGGCAGATACCTTCTATTTAGGTAAGTCGGAGTTGCTGACCTGAGAGGCAGGTTGGTTAATGCATCTGCTTGTTTCTGTCCAATAACTTTTTTGTATTCCATCAACAGGCATTCATTGAACACCCATTATGTGTAGGTCACTGTTGAAGGAATGATGGGGGCGGGTAAGGGGAAGGCATCCCCACCCTTGTAGGAACTGGAAGGGGTGCTGATATCCATGGCAACCACCTATGATGTGCTGGCGACCTACATATTTTGTCTCATCTGACCATCGAAACCACCTCATAAGACTGGCTCTGTTTCTGCTTAGAGATGTCAAGGGACCTACCCTAGGCCACACAGTGAGGAAGTGGAAGAGCTGGATTTGAATCAAGACCTCTCTGATTCCAAAGCTGCAGATTTACTTCTATATTATACCGCTTTCAACAGCACAGCATGTAGTTTAATAATGATCTGTTTCCTTGTCTGTGGTCCTGAGAAGATAAATGGTAGAAAACTCAAGCTGATAGATACGCTAAAAATGTAAATTCCATGTCCATTCATCTACCCCTGACTCTCCAGCACCTAGGATAGCGCCATGCATGTAGCTGGTACGAAATGAACACTTACTGAATGAATGAATAATTGAATCAGTTTCTGTAACAGAATTCCCAGAGTTTATCATGGCTTCCTGGAGGAGGTGATAGTGGCTTTGGTTTGCAAAGCAGGGCAAGTGAAGGGGGTTGGAATTCCAGGCAGAAGAATGGCAAAGGTCTGGAAAAGGGGGGAAAAAAAGGAAACACATGTAGAGCTCTAATGGGTTTCAGCCTGATGGGAAGGAGAGTAAAATGCAGTAAGTAAAAGTGAATCCTTTTCGATGGCTGCATAGTACTGGGTATTATGCTAAGCGAAATAAGTCAATCAGAGAAAGACAATTATCATATGATCTCTCTGATATGAGGAATTTGAGAGGCAGGGTGGGGGTGGGGGGAGGGGAGGGAAAAATGAAACAAGATGGGACCAGGGAAGGAGACAAACCATAAGAGACTTTATTTTTTCTTGTCAGTGTTCCAGAATTCATTGTTTATGCATCACACCCAGTGCTCCATGCAGTATGTGCCCTCCATAATACCCACCACAAGGCTCACCCAACCCCCACCCTCCCCCCCAAACCCCTCAGTTTGTTTCTCAGAGTCCACAGTCTCTCATAAGAGACTTTTAATCTCGGGAAACAAACTGAAGGTTGCTGGGTGGTGGTGGGGGATAGGGTGGCTAGTGATGGGCATTGGGGAGGGTATGTGATATGGTGAGTCCTGTGAACTGTGTAAGACTGATGATTCACGGACCTGTATCCCTAAAACAAATGATACATTATATGTTAATTTAAAAAATGTGAATCCTTTTCTGACCCGTGTGAAGATTGTATTGGAATCCTCATCGAGTAAGAGATGCTTCAGGGAAACAGCAATTACTTGGAATCAGATTTGGTGTCAGATCCTGGTTCCTATCTTAATAGCTGTATGTCCCTGGGTAAATTACCTAACCTCCCTGAGCCTCAATTTCATAGCAAGATAAAGTTTCTAATGGTTCAATGTACACAAAAAGTGCTCAATAACTGTTCATTTCCCTTTATTTCCTCCCTTCACTGATGAAACTGTAAGGGTAGAAATGTCCGGCAATTATCCTTGTATCCAGAGTCTTTGCTTTTAGGATAATATATTGACTCCACAATTTAGGTCTTACCATTACTGAACTGTGCATGTGTGTGCATCCTTTACTAAAAACCCAAGGGGAGATCAGTGGCAAGAAGCAGTAGCTGAGGCTTCGGAGGCCAGCTGCTGAAAGGAAAGCAGGTGTCCTGGATGTCACTGTGCAGACTCAAACACCAGTGAGTGACTGATGAGGGACCAAGCTCCCTGGTCCTCCTGCAGCTCCGGAATCTCAGGACTGGACCGACCAGAGACAGCAGCCAGTGCAGTGTTCTCAAGCTTTACTTATGACTTCTCCATATTTATTCCACCTGTACCATCAACTCCTTATTTTTCTTGTGTTTGAATTTTTAACATGAAATATATTTTCCCATTTATTTTAAAAAGGAAACTATATTATTACTTGCTATAAATAGGAGGAAACTAGAAGTAAGGGCATTGAAAAAAAAAGATTATAACTGAATTATAACCAGATACTGGTTATAATGTTCTGAGACCTGGTGAATGTTCTGAGACCAAGAACTCTCTCTCTCTCTCTCACTCTTTTGTTGTTGTTGTTGTTGTTGTTGTTGTTTGTTTGTTTAAGAAAGAAATAGAGAAAGAGAGGAAGGAAAGAAGGATGGAAGAAATAAAATGGAGAGAGGCAGGGAGAAGTAAAGGTATCAAGTAAGGGATAGAGAAGGAGTAAACATATACTGTCACCAAAATGAGACTTTCTCCTTTTAACCAGAAAGATCGAAAGAACAATGGGGTGAACGTTATTAAACTATGTGATTCCGTGTTGCCTAGCATCCTCTCTCTCCATTTACTTTTTAAAAACATCTCATGGAAAAAATTCGTGTTTGGGAGGGCATGAATCCAGCCCCTCTCACTGTGTACACGGAAGACTGAGGTCTGGTCTGAGGATCCTGAATTCAAGTCCCACCACCTAGAAATGAGCTCGATGTCCTCTTCTCCCTTCCCCAGGCTGCATGGAAGCCACTCTCGCTCCTGACTGTGTCATGCCATCATCGTTTATCGGCAACTCTGGAGTCTTGAGGTAAACATCTTTTCATTATTTATGGAAGCCTGGCTTTTATTGTAAAAGTATCATGACCACAGCACTGAAGTGAACCAGTGAAAAGGAAAGATGAAAAAGCTAGCCATATCCTACAATCCTATCCCATTGGTATCTTTTCTGTTGGCATTTCTTCTATGCATTTATTTAATCATTGCAAGCACACTATGCATTTATTAGCATCCTGAATGGTCTTGTCACATCTAAGGGATGTAAGCTGTCACCTCAAGCTATAAGTCATGCCTGTCCATATCAACATCCTCAGGAAGAACCGAGCTTCCTCCTTGATGGTTTTCATGTGTGGTCTATCCCTTAGTTTCCTCATTTGCAGAATGGGAGTGTACATGGTCACAGGGCAGTTGTGAGGGTTCGATGGAATGATAGGAAACACTTAGAATGGGGACTTTCACGCAGAATGAGATCTATATAAGTTCCTTTTGAGTTACTCTGACTCGTTTACCATATCTGCACCAAAGCTGGAACTGACCAGATCTCAGTGGCTGTTCAGGGACTTCGGAAAGTTGAGATGGTCTCAGCTCCTATTCAAGACCTAACGTTAGCACTCTCTCCCATGTAGGTGCCCCTGTGCCTGCTGGCTCTAATCCATGCCTGCCTTTCTCATGCCAGCTCCTGCAGTTTCTTCTTCTTTGTAAGCATGTTGTTTAGGATCATCTTTCCAAAAAACCTCTATCTGTCCATCAAAGCCCTATTCAGATGTCCTCTCCCACGGAAAACCTCCCTTCTTCCTGAAACTCTCTCCTTTTATGTCTGTAGCCTATATGTGCATCTAATGTTACATTTAAGCAAATACACTCACAGGTTTTAAAACGACAGATATGGTTAACAAATTCTGGAGTCTTTAATCCACCTCTCTTCATACCCACCAAGAAAATAACAGTTGCTTCCACCAGTCATCTTCCAAATTAATCATCAAAATGACATCAGTTTTTATATGTCACTGACACACCTGTATCATACTCAATGTATCATCTTCCTATTCAGCATGTCTTAGGTACGTAAGCGCATTAGGACATGTGGACTTGTTCATTCTTTCTAATCACTGCACGGTAATCCATGGTATGACCTTGTCATGACACATTTAGCTATTCCCTAACATATATGTTGCTGAAACCTTGAACGTGCTTTTCTGGGCAAACACCATTGTTCACTCATCTATACTCCACTGCCTGGGAGGATATGAGACTCTTGGGAATAGGGTCTAAATCTTATTTACCTCAGTAGCCTCCTACCGTAGTAGGGTATCTGTTACATGCTAAATGCTCAATGAGTAGTTGGTGAATGGATGAAGAAATGAATGAACAAGTGAATGAGTGCATGAATGAATAGAAAAATCAGAGGATCACGCCACAATCCAGACATGGAAATGAGAAGGCTTTCTTGATTTTTCCTTCTCAATCCACTGACCTTGAGGAATCAGAGCATGGGCAGTTTTCCACATGGGACATGGCCGGGGGCCCTCAGTTATTTTAGGGGAGCACAGCTGCTTACAGTAAACAGACTGCCTGTCCCATTTTTCAATTTCTGTGCAAATTCCCAGAGCCCTTTGGGCACAGGCAAAGGGGATTTAAATAAAACCGGGAAATAAATAAATCATTGCTTCAAAATAGCCAAATGGGATATTTCCAATAAACCATTTCACTACGGTAGAGAAGGAATGTGGGAGAAAAAAAATGCCAAAGCAGCAAATTTATGAAGAAGCTATAAAGTTAACGGAAATAGGAGGTTTGCAGAGAAATGTGCTGCTTTAGCATCCCATCATCTGGGTATTGCTAGGGTGTTGGTTTCTTTTATGAGGCAGTCGTGAAGTTGGAAATATAAACACTTTAAATCATTATTTAGCAAGAGGGGAGCAATTTCTTTGCTTAGGCAAGCCAGATTCCTGCCCTGATAATGCCCCTTGTTCATTTGTTCTCTCTCCCCTAGAAGCTGGAAGTATTTGATACATTGTTACCGTCTGTGCATTATCTATGGCAGGGCATTACATCAGATTATTAAATGGGGTGTTCCATTTCAGAGTTGAGACAGTGTGTTCTCTCTCACTTCCCTGCCTTTATTCATGCTGTCCCTTCTACCATTTGGAAGGTCTTCCTTTACTTCCGTCCTTCCTAACCAACTCTACTGAGCTCTCATCTCTCAGCCCAAGCATTTCCTCCCCCAGAAAGCACTTAGCACCTTGGAGAAGTGGACTGCAGGGGCTCTAAGCACTAGATAACACCTGGGTACCACTCTGTGCGTGAGCTTTAAACTCTGAGTTTCACTTTTGCAGCTTAGAAAAGAGAAAGAATATGGGCACCTATCTCATAGAGGTCATGTAGGTAACGAGATATTTATAAGGTATGTGCCAGTAGCCACTGCCTAAGTAATTACAGTCATTGTAATAGAAATCGCCATTAGATTCTTATCACTGGTTGTGGCTCCTACTACATACATTATTCTCTAGTCCTATCCTTACCTCCCTTTTCCCCTAGCTGCAATCTCCTGGAAAGTTCAGGTTCTCTATGAACCCCAACAGAATTCTAACCTTTCACATGTATATAGATATCCTCTCCTCTATCTTATTTTACCAGCACAGTAAGACTGGAGATTAAAGTGTGTCTGCTTTACATTTTGTTTGGACAAAGGGGAAAATGAGATTCAAAGAGTCTGAGTGACTTCACCAGAGTTCTCCAGCTAAGGTGAAGTCCAAATCCACAGCACACTCTTGTCACCGTCTGTTAACTCATATTAGCCACCCTTATGCGTGTTTTGCTACATAGGCGAGGAACATGCCCATTAAAGGCTGAGAATGTTCCATTCAGCATGATCGTTTGGAACGGGGAGGGAAGAGTGAAGATAACAGTAGTACACCACTTAGCAGGTGCTAGGCACTGGCCTAAGGACTTCACAGGCATTAAATCTTTTATCCTAACCCAAACCCTAGCAGTAGGTACTATCATCATCCCTGTCCACAGAGGTGGACACAGAGACATTAAACAATTCACTGAAGGCTACACAGCCCATATGTGGCAACGTTTCTGCTCTTTGAATACCAGACTCTACATTTAATGGCTCCCCAAAGCTGGTCCACAGCCCTCCACAATCCATAAACTCCATATACAGATACAGATATAACACAGGGCTGACAGTGTTCTTTTGCCAACTAAGCACATAAATAAGCATGTGAATGTGCTTATATACTCATGAATATCTAAAATTTATATATATGTATATGTATATATTCACATGTGTGTATATATATAAGTATACACACACACACAAACTCATATGCCTATTTATGTGTTTACTTGGAAAAAGAGAGCACTGTCAATCCAATTCTTGTCCATTCTCCAACCTTCACCAACCGGATTAACACCAGGAAAGTGGCTAGAGCCTGGAGTCCTTCATATTGGCCTCTAGGGGGAGCTCACGAACCTCTCTGCCCCTCTCAGAACTCAACCCAAGCAATCCGCAAAGTGAAGGGACAGCTCAGATTCCAACATTGTTGGGGATTTTCTTCTAATAACGGTGCCCCAACATTCTTTATTTATCCTCCCACTCCCATACACTCATTCCATGTGATTCACGTGGGGCTGCCCCTCTCCACTCACCAGGGGTGAGCACAGGTCCCAGATCCCAGCAAATAGCAGATGCCCTCCCCATCCTGTCACAGTGACTGGTGACTGCACGTTAGTTCAGTCAAGGGCAATGCAGGAAGGATGTCTGCTGGAAGTATAGGAACAGAGGCATCTCTCTGCTGGGATGGCTCACTGTTGGGACATCATTCCTGGAGCTGCCAGGTGCAGTTTTGCCTCTAGGAGGGGAGAATCTGACCAAGAATGGAGCCCACATGGAGAAAAGCCAAGAAACAGAGATTCCTGACAACAGCATCTGAGCCCCTGGACTCGGCCTGGCTAGAAGGATCTTCAGAAATTCTTTAATGAAGAAGAGCATACAGGCTGATCCCGTGGAATCATGTCTGTGAATCGTGTCTGTGTGTTTAGGCTTATGTTAACTACGGTGAATAGCCTGTGGTTATCATTTCAAAAAGGGGACACAATATATTTGAAAATACTTCATAAAGTCCTAACTTTCTGAGGCAGGTTACATTGGATGACACCTACCTTAAAATAGGGAGTAGAAGATTGGGGGCCTCAGCAGCATATATGTACATGAATATGAACAGATTATAAAAGCAATCTCTGAGGAAACATTTGGCCCATCCACAGACCATCCAGCCATCTCCAAGAGGAGTGGGTGGACCTCAAGTTCTGCCCAGGTCCTTTGGGACACTTTCAGTTCCCCAGAAGGGCACCGGCTCTCCCCCAGATCAGGGCATCTCTTCCACCAGCTGCTACTACCTAGAAACATGCAACAGTTGCCCTTAGCATAATCTGGGACGTGATTTCAAACTGCTCTTTCCAGAATTTGCTCGCTCATCTGTTCAAATAAGAGGATCTATTGATGGAGGGTGTGCTGTGTGTCAGACACTGGGCTGCGGGGGGTAGACCCCTCCAAAGCTTGCATTCTAGTGTAATGAGGAGTTTGCTCCCAAAGAAGTAGACACAAGACTTGGACGTTAGATGTGGGGACTCCTGGCTCTGATTCCAGCTGCCAGCCTCAGACAGATCATGCTCTCTGGGCTTCCAGAGACTCCCATGCTTCCTTACAGAGTTAGAAGTGTTTAGTGACATCATGGATGGCAAGGGCCTAGCAAAGTGCCTAGTGATAAAAACAAGAACTTCACTAAACACCTACCAAGTGACAGATAGTTTATGTGGGTACTGATGTTATCCCCATCGTACAAAAGAAGAAACTGAGGTACAGAGAAATAGGCATGATGTCATGCCACCAATAAAGGTAAGCTCCTTTACGTTGCATGACTCCAGAAGCAATATATTTTCCTGCAGCTTCTGAGACACAGTGGCCCTCTAGTCCATGTGTATGCAATCTCCTTCCGACCCCCTTCTTCTGCTTTACACACCTTTTCTCTTCTCTTCTTTCTGCAGTGAGCTTAGAGAAAAGGCGTGTAAGAGCCACTTGGCATATTTTGTAACCATTCAGGTTTCTCCTGGCTTTCCCTTTACTAGGACTGATAATGCATGGCACTCAGAGAATCCAACCATGATTGATTTTACAATGACCTGGAAATTCCCTTCATCTATTCCTGACCTTTAGGCAGAACCTTACAAGAATTCATGGTAGAAGTTAAGCTTCTCTTTCACTTGGAGCCCCAAAGAAAATCTCACAAGCTTCTTCTGTGACCTACATTCTAAAGTTCAAGTGCATAAATAGCCCAGGTGGAGAAAGCAGATGGGAGCTATTTTCTATCAGGATGTAGGGGGAAAGCTTTGGAAGGCCAAATCTGCTAAATCTTTTGACTCTTGCTACTCATGGTCCACAGATCGGCATTACCTGAGAATTGGTTAAAATGCAGAGTCTCAGGACTCACCTGAGACCTACTGAATCAGAATCTGCATTTTAATCATACTCCCGTGCCCATTGACATATGAGGAGTGCAGCTATATGGATAAGGGAAAGGGATGGAATGAACAGAAGAATGGATGACCTCCCTCTCCACTGCCTGGTGATGAGAGTAGATACACTCCATTTTAAGCAAATCCCTGGTAACCAAGAAATACAGAAACTATAGAAACATGTAAGGAACAAATTAACAAATAAAAAAAAAACACATGTATAGACAAATTAGGAATACAGACAACATGTAATGAGGTGTACTAGCCTCCCTCCTGAGGATGCTATTATGACCACAGAACTACTGGATAGATCATCACAGCATATACACTATTAATGCCTTTGTCACGTCACATTTTCATTACATGTATCTGTGTCCTCTAGACTGTGAGCTCTCTGAGGGCAAGAAATACATATTACTTCTCTTTGCATTCCCAAAGTCTAGCAGTGAAGATTTGAAGAATAAATGAATGGAAAAGACCATTAAGGAATGGCAAAATAAAGACCTCCTAAAGTTCTCCTGAAGTCTTCTCCCCCATAAAAGCAGTGAACACTAAAACCAACTTTTTCAGAACTCTGGAAATTAACCAAAGGCTTAAAGCAATTCAGGAGTATCTATTCAAGAAAAACAGCTGAATTTTGGTAGACATAGCAAGCTCTGTTGCATTTTAACATGCTTTAGTCCCATTTCCCCCTCCCCAGCCCCATGATAGCCTTAAAAACCAATAACCTCACAAATCAAAGTGAAAACCAGCATTCTAGTAGTCTCTGGAGGGGACAAAATGAGGTTGCAGGACCTCCAAAGCCCAATTCCCAGATAGCTGTCATTATTTGATCTGTCTGGTAGTTCCCTGAAAAAATCCCACTTGTAGAGCTTGTCTATATTTGACCTAACTTGGGACTTGCACAGTGAAAGCAGCTTTTGCCCAAGAGGATTTTGTTTAAAACAATCTGTAGAAGTTGTTAAACACTGTAGCTGGTTGAGGTAGCAATGACAGTTGGGGAAAACAATAAGAAAACCAAAAACCTTAAAGGAACTGTCTGAGCTACAAGGGCTCCTGCATACTCCTGCAAATGTTGAAGACTAAGCACATGTTCAGGGCTGGGCACAGGCCCAGGGCTTTGTGCATGCCCAGGAAAAGACCTGAGAAGGCCCTAAGCACTCACTTCCAGTTGCTTATGAGGCTCTGCACAAGCAGGAAATGAAGGCTGAGGTGAAATTATAAACTGTCTGTCTGAGCATTGAAGGCATGCCCCAGCATGCACACAGAATCCCTCAGCAAAGACAGGGAGAACTTACTGGCCCCATGAATTTAAGAAAATCCCTTCCCAATCACTAGTTTTTGACTCAGCTAATGTTCACACATGAAAAAGAATACAGATTTTACAGAATTAATTCAGGAAACTCACTGAACAAATAAATACCAGCAGCAACAAGAAACCCTGGGGATATCTGATTTCTAGGATATCTGATTTCTGAACATTTTATTACTTAAAATGTTCAGTTTCCAATAAGGAAAATATGAGCCAGGAGCCATGCAAAGAAAAAAGAAAGTATTTCTCATACACAGGGGGAAAAAGTAGAAATTGTCCTGAGGAAGCCTCATTACAAGACTTACTAGACAAAGATGTTAAGTCTGCTATTTTAAATGTTCAAAGAACTGATGGGAACCATGTATAAAGAAATAAAGAAAAGCTTGAAAATAATCTTTTGCCAAATAGAGAATATCAATAAAGAGACAGGAGATATATCTATATCTATATCTATCAGATTATATATATATGTGTGTATGTGTGAGTGTGTGTGAGTGTCACACACACTCACACACACACACATAGTGAAATAGTCACTAGAACTCCACATCAAATCTGAGAAAGAATAAGCCAACTTGAAGATAAACCAATTGAGATTTTTTCAGTCTGAGGAACTGAAAGGAAAGAAAAATGAAAAATGAAGAGACCTTCAGGACACCATTAAGTGTACCAATGTATGCATAATGGGAGTCCTAGAGAAGACTGGAAAGGGCAGAAAAAATATTTGAGGAAATATGACTGAAAACTTCCCAAATTTGATGAAAAATATTTATCTACACATCTAAGAAGCTTAATGAAGTCCAAGCATGATAAACTCAGCAAATCACATCTAGACATCTCATAATCACACTTATAACAGCCCAAGACAAAGATAGAATTTTGAAAGCTTCACAAGAGAAGCAACTCATCATGCAAAAGTGATTCTCAATAAGAATCACAGCTGATTTCTCATCAGAAGCCATTGAGGCCAGCAGATTAAAATGGAATATTTAAAGTGCTAGAAGAAAAATATTGTCAACCAAGAATTCTGGATTCAGCAAAACTGTCTTCACAAATAAAAGAGAAATTAAGACAACCCAGATAAACAAAAACTGAATTTGTTGCTGGTGGCCCTGCCCTACAAGAGATGCTAAGGGTTTTTCAAGATGAAATGAAAGGACATTAGACAGTAGTACTTTAAATCCACATGAAAAAAAAAATAACACAGCAGTAAAGATAACTACATGGGTTAAAGATAAAAGACTTTACAAATGTATTTTTTGTTTATAGATATTTTTCTATCTGATTTAAAAAACAAAAGACAATACATAGAGAAATAATTATAAATCTGTGTTCATGGGCATACAATGTGTAGAGATATAATTTGTATGCCAATAGTAGCACAAAGGAGGGGGGAAAGACTGGAGCAAAGTTTTTTAAAACTATTGAAATTGGAAGGGGAGGTGAACCATTAGAGACTATGGACTCTGAAAAACAACCTGAGGGTTTTGAAGGGGCGGGGGGTGGGAGGTTGGGGAAGCCAGGTGGTGGGTATTAAGGACGGCACATATTGCATGGAGCACTGGGTGTGGTGCAAAAACAATGAAGATTGTTATGCTGAAAAGAAATTAAAAAAAAAAACTAATGAAATTAAGTTGGTATTAATCTGAATTGGGTTATTATAAATTAATAAGTGATTTTAATTCTTAGGAAAACCATTAAGTAAATAGCTGACAATATAGTAAAAGAGACAAAGGAATTAAAAATAGTACACTAAAAACTATCTAACACAAAAATAAACATCAACTGAAGAATACAAGAAAAAGAAAGATAATAGATATATAGAAAAGAAAGAGCAAAATGGCAGATGTAAATCCCACAGTACTAGTAATTACATTAAAGGTAAATGGATTGAACATTGCAATCAAAAAGCAAAGACTGGAAGAATGGATTTAAAAAAACTATGATTGAACATATGTTCTTTACAAGATGCACACTTACCTTTAAAGGCATAAAGGTTAAATATAAAACAAAAGAAAAAGATGTACCATGCAAACAACAACCAAAACAGAGCTAGAGTGGTTATCCCAATGTCAGACAATAGACTTGAAGACAAAAATTGTTACTGCATACAAAAGAGAGCATTTTATCATGACAAAAGGGTTAATCCATCAAGAGATGTAACAACTATAAACATATATTCAACTAAAAATAGAGCCCCAAATACATGAAGCACAAAGGACAGAAATGAAAGGAGAAATAAACAAGTCAACAAAAATCACTGGAGATTTTTATATTCCACATTCAATAATGGATAGATCAACTAGACAGGAGATCAACAACAAAATGAAAGATGCAGGGGCGCCTGGGTGGCTCGGTGGGTTAAGCCTCTGCCCTCAGCTCAGGTCATGATCTCAGGGTCCTAGAATGGAGCTCCACATTGGGCTCTCTGCTCAGCAGGGAGCCTGCTTCCCCCTCTCTCTTTGCCCACCTCTCTGCCTACTTGTGATCACTGTCTGTCAAATAAATAAATAAATAAATAATCTTTTTTTAAAAAGATGCAAACAACAGTATAAACCAAACATACCCAACAGACATTTATAAAACATTCCATCCAAGAAGAGCAGTGCACACATTCTTCTCAAGTACATGTGGAACATTCCCCAGGATCACTATATGGTAGGCCATAAAACAAATTTCAAAATATTTAAAAGGACTAAAATAATACAAAATATGTCTAACCACCATGGAACAAAGTTAATAACAAAGATATCTGGGAAATTTTAAAATACATGGAAATTAAAACACTCTTAAATAATCAAGGAGCCAAAGAAGAAAGCACAAGGAAGGTTAGAAATTATGTTGAAATTAGTAAACAAAACCAGGACATACAAAAACTTATAGGATGCAGCAAAATTGGTGCTTAGATTTAAATTTATAGTTGTAATGGCTACATTAAAAAAAGAAAGATCTCAAATAACCTAACCTTCTATCTTGAGAAACTAGAAAAATAATAGCAAATGACCCCTCAAAGAGGCAGAAAGAAGAAAATAATGACTAAAGCAAAAATGGTGAAATAGACTATAGAAAAACAATAGAAAAAAATCACCAAAACCAAAAGTTGATTTTTCAAAAAGATCAACAAAATTGTTAAGCCTTTAGAAAATGAAGACAAAGAATAAAAGGTGTCTCAAGTTATGAAAATTAGGCATGAAAGAGAAAACATCACTAATGACTTTACTGAAATAAAAAGGATTACGATTAAAAAATGCTCTGAATAGTTGTATGCCAACAAACTAGATAACACAGATGAAATAGACAAGTTCCTAGAAAAACACAAACTACAAAAACTGGTTCAAGAAAATACAGAAAATCTGAATAGATGTTAACAGGTGAAGAGATTGGATTACTAACCATGAAACATCCTCCCCCAACAAAAAAATCCAGAACCAGATGGCTTCACTAGTGATTTCTACCAAACATTAAAAAAGAACCAATACTTCATAAACTCCTATTAAAAAAAATTAAAAAAAAAAAAACAGAAGAAGAGAGAACTCTTACTAACTCATTCTATTACCCTGATACTCAAACCAGGTAAAGACATCACATGAAAACTACAGATCAGTATCTATTATCAATGCAGATGCAAAATACCTCAACAAAACACTGGCAGACTGAAACCAGCAACAAGTGAAAAAAATCACACATTATGACTTAGTGTGATTTATCCCAGTAACACAAATTTGGTTCCACATATGTAATTAGTCAATGTAATATGCCATATTAATAAAATAAAGGACAAAAGAAACACATGATCATCTCAGTAGACACAGAAAAAGCATTTGACAAAATCTGACAACTTTCATGAAAAAAAAAAAACCACTTCAACAAATTAGAATAGAAGCTGGGAGATTCTAGAATAGATCTGGTGGCTCAGTCAGCTAAGCATCCGATGCTTGATCTCAGCTCAGGTTTTGATCTCAGGGTAATGAATTCAATCCCTCACTGGGCTCCACGCTGGGTGTGGAGACTACTTAAAAAAAAAAAAAAAAAAGGACAGAATTTGTTAAAAGGCATCTGCAAACCTGCAGCTAACACCATACTTAATATATGGTAAAACACGAATGCATGCCTCCCCAAATCAGGAACAAGATAAGTATGTCTTACCACATCTATTAACATTGTACTAGAGGTTCCACCCCAGATAGTAAGGCAAGAAAAAGAAATAAATAGCATCCAAATTAGAAAGAATAAAGCTATCTTTATGTGCAAATGACATAACCTTGTATATAGAAAATTCCAAGGAATCCACTAAGAAACTATTAGAACTCACAAATGAAATCAGCAAAGTCACAGGATACAGATCAATATGCAAATATGACTTATATTTTTTATCCACAAAATCAATGGACGAGCTGAAAATTAAATGGAGAACACAACTTAAAATGGCATCAAAAAGAATAAATTAATTAGAAATATATTTAACAAAAATGTGTAACATTTGTGCACTGGAAACTACAACACACTGTTGAAATTTTTTGCAATCATTTTTTAAAATTTAAGTAAATGTTAAGACACCTGTGTTCATGGAGTAAACTTCATATTGTTAACAGGAAAATTCTCCCCAAATTGATCTATAGACTCAATGCAATCTCTGTCAAATTCCAGCTGTCTTTTTGCAGAGATTGACAAGTTTGACCTGTCTTTCCAATTTTCTTCTCCAATTACGCATGTCAATCCCAAATATAATGAGGAGGTTGCTCAAAATGGATACTAAGTTATGTTTATTCTTTTATATCTGAACTGTGGGATAAAAGAGCTGTGTCCTCCTTTGCCAAAAGGAATAATTATTCCTTCACTTAATTATTGATTGAAGATGTACTAAGTGTCATTGTTCCATAAGCTATACAGCCACGGATTCATCTACATATCCGAGAACAGAGCAGGAAAACATTCCCTCCTCTCAAGGAATTTACACTCCACTGGAAATATAGGCAATTAAAAAATAAGGGATAAATGTGTATTATATCAGATTTTGATAAATGCTATGGAGAATAATCTGTTCAGATAAAAGAGAAAGGATGTGAGTGTCTATGGGGGAATAAAAGATGTGTGGGAGTGGGTGGCTGGGGTAGAATTACCTGGAAAAAGGCTTCTAAGAATGAAGGAGACTTTTAGTCCATGAGACTTTCTTGCTTCTCACCAGGAAATGCTAATCAAATGTTACCTGCTTAGAGCTGCCATAGTTCTTCATGAGTCATTTCTGCTTGGAATCGTCCAGCCCTTCACCATCAATTATCCATCCATCCACCCACCCATTATCTGGCCATCCAATCATATTCCAACTTGCCATTCATTGATTCATTGATTCATTCTTTTATTACTGAGACATAGTTCACATACCATAAAAGTCACTTTCTAAAGTGTACAATTCGTTGGGTTGTAGTAAATTCAGAGTTGGGCAACAATCACCACCACCTACTGCTAGAAATACCAAACTCATACCAATTCACCATTCTCAACAGACATACTAAAATTTGAGTCTATACTAAAGAGGCCTGAGGCAAGAGAGACGCTGGGGCTTTGGAACAGGCATGCGGTTTGGCTCTGTATCCGCAATGGGTTGAGAAAAGTACAGGGTGTGGTGAGGTGGGTCCTAAAGGCATCAAACCATGTTGATGTATTAGTTTTCTCCCTGAAGACTGAGGTGCCTCCTCCCTCTTATACTCATGCTTTGGAGTAGAGCCCCCTTCACATGCACCTGCTTCTCTGCCCCATCTACCCTATCTCCCTCAACAGGCTCCACTTAGCTAAATGACCCTGCACAACCCACCCCACATGTAGCCCAGGCCCTGTGACCAGCCCACACCTGCATCCTCAGCTCTGCAGTGGGCTTCCCAAATGGTGGAGGAAGTTTTGAAGCTTGGAAGAGAAGGGCAATGTGCAGTCTTCCCCCACCTTCCTTTGAAGAGGTGAGTGGCAGGATTTTTGGGTGGGAGGCACAGTGGAGCCCCAGCTGCAGGAGCAGGTGCATCTGGGAGAACAGGGGGGTGGTGATAGATTTGGGGAGCCTGGGGGGTGGGGGTCAAAGTTGATCTTGCTGCTCCCACTGTGTAGCTCCCCGTTTCCAGCCTTCATTTGCACAGTTGCTGGATGCCACACTGACACCAGAGTCGGGGACTTAGGTTGCTCTGCTGGTTCACACCTTAGCCATACAATAAAGCTCTTCATGTGACGTGTCAGGACAGGGACTAGGTGAAGGGAGTGAGACACTCACCTCATGCACACACCATCATAGCAGCATGACTCACAACTGCTGAAAGTGGATGCCCCCCAGACCTCCATCAAAGTAGATGAACAGAAGATGCCACCTGTTCATCATGAACAGAATACAGTCTCCCCATATGGTGGCGTCTTCTGTGGCAATGACAAGGGAGGACATGCTACAATATGGATGAATCATGGAAATAATAAGTGAAAGGAGCAGGACACAGGTGTATGTATGGAAAATATGAAACGTCCAGAATGGCAAATCTACAGAGAAGGAAATGAGTGGCTACCAGTGTCTGGGGAGAAGGAAGCATGGAGAGTGACTGCTAATAGGTATAAGGTTTCCCTTCGGGGTGATAAAATGTTCTAGATTTCATTTTGATGACAGCTGCACAACTCTAGGAACACACCAGAAACTGCTGAATTATATACTTTAAATGGGTGAACTGTAGAGTATGTGAATTTGATCTCAATAAAACTGTTACAAGAACCAATTTAAGGAGATGCCCCAAATCTCAGCAACCAAGATATTTAATGCAATATTTAAAAAGCCACAAATAATGTAAAAAGTCCTTGTTTAAGTGACAGGATATGACTGTGCAGTTGGCATGACTGGTCCTCACTCACCTTCCCCTCACCCTGGCTCTGCATAGCAAATTCAATTTACATGTATTCTAACCTCTGCATTTGCCATAGCAGGCATCTTGGCGAAGGGATTATAACCTGCAGGGAGAGGGGATACTCAAGGGGCTTTCACTTACGTATTCATAGTATTTTATTTCTCAAGTTGGGTGGTGAGTTCATGCGTGTTTATTATGTTATACTCTTTTTTAAAAGATTTTATTTATTTATTTAACAGAGATAGAGAGAGATCAAAAGTAGGCAGAGAGGCAGGCAGATAGAGGAGGCGAAGCAGGCTCTCCACAGACAGAGAGCCCGATGTGGGGCTCGATCCCAGGACTCTGGGATCTTGACCCGAGCCAAAGGCAGAGGCTTAATCCACTGAGCCACCCAGGCACCCCTGTATTATACTCTATGTTTTTTTGAACATTAGAAGTAATTCATTAAAATTTTTTTAAGTTTATTTTTTTAAATCTCTACACCCAATGTAAGGTTCAAACTCACAACCCAAGATCAAGGGTCATGGGCTCTTCAGACCGAACCAGTCAGGGCCCCGAATTCATAAAATTTTTAAAATATTTCCTCCCAAAGGTAATTATTAAAAAAAACAAATATTGCATCACCATTAAAGAAGTTAAAACATACATAATCAATATCACAGAGGAACTACTCCAAATCCTCCACTGGGGAATCCAGAACCCAACGGCAATTCAATCTCTCTGACAACACATGTCTCTCAAGTGTGCCCACGCTAGGGAAATGTACAGAGGTGCGTGGTGGCCAAGATCTGCCTCATTCATTCAAACTTGCATTCACCCTGTATTTACTGAACACTGCTGCCATGCCAGCCATGTGCCAGGGACTGCGGATTCATGGAGGAGCTGGGAAGGCTCCAGAATTCCAAGGGCTCACTGTCTTACCTGGCACAGACACGTGAGGAGATGGAGAAGTAGACAACACAGTATGGTGTGTGGCATGATAGATCTGAGTCCTCAGCGGAGATAGTGATGGCTTCTGTGGGGAAGTGACCTCTGAAGTGCGGAGTTCTGGGTGACGGGTAGGGGAAGAGCACTGCAGGCAGCTGGAACAGTGTGTACCAAAGGAAGAGGGCCACACCAGCACGCTGCATGCCGGGAAGGCACCTTGCCCCATGATATGCTGTTGAGAATGAAGACGCCCGCTAGGGAAGGTGGAGGCCAGAAACACAAGATGCTTCGTTCCCCCTTGATGCCACAGACCTGCCACAGCAGGCTTGGACGGGCTACTCCAGACTTCAGGTACACGTAGGAAAGAGAAACAACTTTGTTTTGTTACTTAGGCTTCATGTTTTAGGCACTGGAACCAAAACGTAACTGAAATACCAACACCATTTATTGCTCTTACCACGTGGAAGATAACCTGCTAAATCCTTTGAACAAACTAACATGTTTAATTCGGCCAATGCCCATGTGAGTGGGTAAATCATGGTCCCCATTTTAGTCCGGAGACCCGAGTTACTGAGGTCTGAGGGACTTGCCCAAGAATCTGCATTAACTAGGAGGTGGAACTGGGGTTAAATGATCTGACCCTAAAGCCAATACACCCTGCATCCCATAACAGTCTCCTACTGAGGCAGTATTGGGCTCCAGCAGGTTTGGGCTGGCATCACGCCTTCATCCTGCTGCTCTAGTGCTGATGTCACCACCAGTTTAGAAGCTGAGCAAGGACCACGTGGCTGGGCTGGTCCAGCTCTCACAGCTCGGTCCCGGGCCTGGCATCGGCCTGGCAACCCATCCGTGTCTAGGCAACAATGTCAGTTCTTGGTGTGCTCTCCCAAGGACTCACTTCCTGGGGCTGGACCCCCATCTCCGGCCCTAGAGCCCTGCTTCCCATAAAGGTACTGACTTGATGCTGTTTGCTCTACTCTGTGTCCCCACTGCTTTTGAGTTTCCATGTGCTGCTTTCATAGGCACTGGCACAGCCCTAGCAGGTTGGTGCTAAGCATGTCTCCCACCTGGGGCTGGTTTTGTTGGCCATTACCTTCAATGCCAGAGGCAGCTGGGACCAAAATAACCCAAGCTTGTGCTTTTAGACCTGTGCGCTGTGTGACTTTGGGCATGACACTTAACCTCTCTGAGCCACAGTGGTCTCACTTGTAAAATGGGAATAGCTACCTTAAGGGGCTGTTGAAAGGCTAGGCAGTAATGAAAGTATGGGGCCCAGCAAAGTGCCTAGCACATACTAGGTGCTCAATGAATCATAGCTATTGTTAAGGCACTCTAGAATTAGGAAACTGAGTTAATTTCCACTGAATCTGGGAGTTTGGGGATGTTACTGGCCATTTATCCTGTTTCGCTGGATGAAACAGGCCCTCTGTATTTCCAAACAGGAAATCTGTATTTGCTTGTAAAACCAGGCCACCTGATGTCAACCAGAATGCTGAGAACCTCAGGAGGGGGCTATTCACCGCACAACGATACTTCCCTGGCAATGAGTCCATCTGTCACTTCTGGGCTCTCCCAGGACCCTGAATTGCTGGGTAAGGGCAAGGGGGCTTTGCCTTCCTCCTGGGTCTCACTGTTTGGCCGGTGTCTGCCGTCTCCAGGGCCACAAGCTGGCCTTCCTCACCCCCAGACGATGTCTGAGACACACGGCCGATTGCCATGGAGACGGGACTTTTCCCACGGAGGCTCGTGTGTCACACACTGTGCATCAGCAGATTTTAACTGTGACACACGCACATCCAGACTGACGTCAGAGCCCACCACGACCTCTGCGTCTACCGCTCACAGACAGCTTAGCTCATACGGCTTTTTAATGGCGTCACATGAGTCAGTTTGCCTTAAATCTCTGGGACCGTGGGATTGTTTTTTTTTCCCCCCTCCCTAGAACAAGGTGAGGAGACATACGCACATGCCTTGAACGTCAGTGTCTTTTTGTGTCTCTCTCTGCTGTCATCACCTACCCTGTGAGCTCCTGGGGCTTCAGGCTTCACCCTTTACTTTCCAGTCTGTTCTCCAGCCCCGAGGTGGCAAACCAAGTAGGCCAGAAAGAGTCAGGCAGCGGCTCAGCTGTCACATAGCAGCTGGGGACCTTTGCTAGACAGTTCATCTCCAAGCCCTGGGTTTCTCTTCTCTGAAAAAGGGAGTTAGAAATCGTACCTCCCAAAGTGTAGGCAGGAACAAATGATACATTTTACCTAAGGTGCCTTTCAGATAGTGGGACCTCATTTGGTGCTACGTTAAAGTCACTATGTATGGAGTGAAAGCATTTGCTGACTGCGGTGATTGGTGAACAGATCACAGAGACGGAACAGAAAATTTCCCAAGTAGCCTAAGTGATAGAAGAAGACCAGTCATCTCTGGACCATCTTGGGGGTTCGGGGGCAGGGCGGGTAGGGGACAAAAATTTTCTGAGCATCTCTTCTGAGCCAGGAGCTGAGATTACATTTTATCAAATAATCCTCACAGTCTCTCTGTGACCATGCATTATTGTGCTTGTTTTACAGATGGGAACATAGGGACCATGCTGCAAACTCTTCATCACGACCCGTTTTTTCTTCTTTTGGACACTCAGGCTATAAGTCCCAGGCTGCCTTGCAGTGGGAGTGGCCAGTGGAGTGGGCGGAAAGTGACCTATACCCATTAGGTCCTGGTGCTTCAAGCCTGCTATACGTGCCTCCCCACCCTGCCCCCTTGGGCAGGAGGCAGAATGCTCCAGAGGCCTAGAGCAGCGCTTCTCAAGCTTGAGCTGTTTCAGAACCTCTGGCGAGTGTGTGGAAGCCCCGATTTCTAGGCTTCCCTCCCCTCAAGGTTCTGATTCAGTAGGTCTAGGGTAAAGCCTGAGAATTTGCCCTTCTGACAAATTCCCGGATGAGGCTCCTGGTTCAGGACCACACTTCAAGAATGTCTGTTCTGAGGGATGACCAAGCTACGGGATAAAAAGTGCCCGAGTCCCTGAAGCACCATATGGAGGAAAATATCCCACTGTACCTAATATTTGAAATTTTGTGTTATGTATCCGAAATGTGAGGGTTTATATATTTTGGCTGATAGAAGGACACTAGAAATACAGGCAAAAGAGAAGGTTGTGTCCACGTAGAAATGGATAGTTTTATAGGAAACAAAAGCAAACGGGCAAGGAGGAGCCAAGGGTTCCACACCCAGATGTCACCAGCTCAGATCTTTCAGAAAGCTCCGATATGCTTTCTGTGGACTTCAGCTCTAATACCAAGAGCCAACTTCAAGTTCCATTGAATATGAAGAAGGGACTGTCATCGGCTATCACGGACACAAGCAAAGAAATGAAATAGCCCACACAAGGAGGGTATCCACTTGTGTTCAGTCTTTGCTACTGGAATTCAGCCACACTCCCGCCTCTTGCTTCTTATTGCCATTAGCTCAGCTCAGAAGCAAACACTATAACTGGAAGTGTTGCCCATTTCCTCTGTGCTGGACACCATCTAAGTTCTTTGCATGTATGACCGTGCTTATGCCTAGCATGTTCTTCTCGGGTGAGTGCAATGGATTTCTTTTTTTTTTCTTTAATATTGTAATTTTATTATTTTTTTTTCAGTGTTCCAAGATTCATTGTTAATCACCACACCCAGTGCTCCATGCAATATATGCTCTCCTTAATACCCACCACCAAGCTCACCCAACCCTCCAGTCCCCTCCCCTCCCAAACCCTCAATTTGTTTCCCAGAGTCCACAGTCTCTTCATGGTTTGTCTCCCCCTCTGATTTCCCCCAACTCACTTCTCCTCTCCTTCTCCTCATGTCCTCCGTGTTATCCTTATGCTCCACAAGTAAGTGAGTGCAATGCCTTCCTAACTCACAGCTGGCAGACTGATCTTCTCAGCCACACTTTGACTATGTCGCTCTCCTGATCAAAACCTTCAGGACCTCATGACAGCCTAGAGAGCAAAGTCTAAACTCCACGGCAGGACCCGAAATTCTCTCCAAAATCTCACACACTTGTCAAACCTAACCCCTGATTACAGCCTGCATCAGCAATTCTGAAATGGTAGTGTACATCAGCACCCCTGGGAGGATTATTGACCCTCCTTAATGAAAGCAGCTGGTGATGGAGCCCGGGAAGTTGTGGTTTTGACAAGCTTTAGGCACTTCTCATGCAAATGGTCTAAGAACCACACTTTGAAAAACACTGTCTTTTAAACATTAATTTATTGTTACTCATAGTGTTGAAACAACCAACCCCCTACTCCCTGATGCCAATTGGACTTCTTATCAGATGGAAATTATCCTTTGGGTGAAAGCCTTGTTATAGCTGGTCGAATTCTCCTAAGGGTTGCACAGAATTTGCCTTCCCCACCAGATTGTGAGCCTTTTGAACACAAGGCACATGATTTTTGTGCCCCTTGAAAGTTTCTGTCCTCTTCCTAACTCCTGACCTCTCTGCATCACAGCTGGACCCAATGCAATACCTGATGCAGAACAAGGACTCCAAAAATACTGCTTAGATGAGATTTCTGTCTTTGTGCATTCAGGCAACAGCGAGGTGGGACGGGTCAGGCAAAAGGATATGTCTCTCTCTGCACCCCACACCCACCTGAACAAGAGAATGTACAGTTGGATTACCAGCTCCGATAATTCTGGATAAATCTGTGGAAAATATTGTCACGTAGTTTCTAAGGGGCTCATTATCTATGGGACCACTTTCTCTAACCTTCCAGCTTTCTCACTGAACATTAAAGCTTCCCTAAGATTTCGAAGCTTTATGATTTTCTGAAAAAAAATAATTTAAGCAGGCGTTCGTATTCAGCTTTGCTAAAGTAATCAGAGAAAACTTTAATTTGGTGTTTCAATTAAAACTCTGGCAATGCATATTGACACTGCCAGATTGAAAACTGATGGTGGGAAAAAGGCCGTTTTTCTAAAAATACCAAGTCAAGAATTCTCTATAGTTCCCAGCTACTTGGAAGAGAATCTCATATGCAGGGAGTCCTGCTTGCAAGCATTTCATTGCAGAAACGGGCTCATTTTGTTTTCCAAACATGCTCATCTGAGGCTGTCCTTCCAAGAACTGTGGGCAACAGAAGGCAAAACCTGTACCCCCGCCCTTTTAACTCTGATTGTGGGCAAGATTTTGAGTCTGGCCTCAATTTCGCCCTTTTTAAAAGAAAGAGGTTTCGACTCAAGGACTGGCAATTATAGCCTGTGGGCCAAGTCAAGTCATTGTTTATTATTATAAATAAAGTTTTATTGAAACACAGCCACATCCATTCATTTAATTATCATCTATGGATACTTCCACAATGTAAAGTCAGAGCTGAATCATTGCAACAGAGACCCTCCTCTGTCTGCAATATGTAATATTTGTATAGTTTCGCAGAAATAATTGCCAGAATGTTTTTTATAGAATTTTTTTTTTTTTTTTTTTTTACAGAAGAGTATTTGTACGGAGTATTTCTTTATAGAAAAGATTTGCCAGCTCCTGGACTAGGTGATAGTCTGTATCTTTTCCATTATAAAGGTTTCAGAGAAGGTTCATTCATTCACTCATTTAAACTGAATTCAAAATTCTAGGGTGGGACCCAGCACTATTCAGTTTAACAATTTCCCCAAGAGATTCGTTCACATGCTAGACTTTGAGAAGTTCTGGTCCCTGCAGCTGTGTTGCTGTGATTCATGACCTGTTCTCCGTGAAACACTTAGTGACCAAGTAAAGATAAGGAAGGGCAACTTGATAACACATGCCAACAAGCATGTATTGTGCCCTGATGATGTGCAAGGCTAGATCTTTCCAGCACGGGAGATACAGAAAGAACAACTCAGACCACCTTGCTGCTGTCATAAGCTTGCATTATATCCAGGAGCCCCTAGAAACAATGCTCCAGATGGAGGTTTCACTGGCAGGGGAGGAGGGTCACTCATTATCGTCAGACCATTTTGAAGGGCGTTCGTGGCAACCAGGGTAAGGATCCAATTTTTCTTTGCTTCTCCAGGGCTTGCAGGATCCCTAAAACATAGCAGTTACTCGTAAATATCCGTGGAACGAGTGACCCAACAAATAGACAAAGGGGGCCTCAGGAAATGTTTCCTAAGCTAAAAACCATTATAAACATGAATGGGTGAGTGCTACTACTTAAAGATTACTACATGTCCTTCCAAATCAAATCAAAGCAAATTCGGTGACTTCACTGGGAGAGCCCTCAGGGGGTGAAAGAGAACCTAGCACCTGCCACTGGGAGGAAGGTAAGCCCAACTAGGCTTTTCCCCACCCAGCATCTGGGAGGTGGAGGGCTGTGAGGTTCTACCCTACAGGCCCAGCACAGCCTCATGGAGACAGTCTCCACGTGCACTTGCTCTCACTGGTGACAATATGGACCACACCCCCATCCCCGGAACCACCTCCTGGACCCAAAGAGTAAAACTAAAATACCACCACCACGACCATCTACAATTTATTGAGAACCTAATAGATGCCTGCCACTTACCTCTTCTCATCTACACAACAGCCCAAGGCTGGGGGAACACCTAATAGGTCTTTGATTCAAGGGCTTTTTAGGTGAATGAGCCAAACCAGAAATAAAATTCATTTTTCTTTTCTTTTTTATGGTTTATTTGTAGAAATGAAAATAGTGCTAGCAGCTACATTTATGGCACCTCACTGCATATCAAAAATGGTTCTTGGCCCTTTCCGTGTATCATCTCTGTTCAACCTTAGAGCCACTCCAGCAGGTGGGTGCCCTTTATCAACTTTACAGAAGAGGACGTGGAGGTTCTGAGGTGTAAGGGACTCGGCAAAGGTCACATGAGGAGAAGCAGCAGAGCCTCAACAGAATCGCAGGAGCTCCCCACCTGCTACAGGCCGGTGGCTTCCTGATAAGCACCTGCCACAGTGGGGAGTCCACCTCTCCTCACAGGGCAGCCCATTCTGCCTCCTGGCACGATGACATATCAAACTACTTCCTTCTATTGACACAAAATGGGTGTCTCTGCTCATTTCCACCATGCCTTTCTATCCTCCTCCAAGCCTCAGCCACACCTACATGCTTCTGAAACATCACAATGACTCTCCGTGGTCAGCAACATCAACACAAGATTATGAATGTAGCAATGAGTATGTGCCCCAGAGAATATCAGACAGAAGCAGGCTTGCGTCCCGACTGCATTCAGAGCTGGGCAACCATGGGAAATCACTCAGCTCCCACGCATCTGTCCAACAGGGTTAATGACGTGGATGACAATGCCCAGCTCCAAGCCATGCTGTGGGAACAAGATGCCATTACACGCACACAGTGCCTGGAACAGAGTAGGTACTCAAGCAATGACCCTTCACCTTTGTCATCTTAGCACAGAGTGAAAATTCCACATCTATGAGACACGTGCATTATAAGTGAAGGGAAAATGCACCAGAACTGGCTTGAAGATGTCTTAAAGAATAAATAATACTTTTTCAAGAGAAAGGAAAAAACTTTATTGAAACTTACTGTGTGCAAGGCAATATGCTCAACACTTTTGCATTTTCTAAGTTTACATCATGCAAGGTAGATGTCATCAGCCTCCTTTCACAGATGAAAAAGACTGGGACTCAGAGATGTTGAGCAACTTTCCTGAAGTCACACAGCTTTTAAGCAGCAAATTCAAACTCAGAACTCTTGACCTGAATCTAGTTCTCTTTCCACTATTGGTCTTCTTTCCACTTCAACATCTGTCCAAGCAAGGTTATTATCAGTGTTTGCTCAACTCTGGAAAAGATGTGGATCATATGAGCATTGCAGATACACAGGGAAGCTAGATGCCCAAGTTTGCAAAGTAAATCCTGAAAAGTCTTGGAGGAGGACCTGCGAGGCTGCCAAATTAATCTGAAGGAGGACTCTATAGAGGAGGAGGGAAGGGAAGACCGGCTGGGGAGACAGATTTTTGAGCGTCTTTTCGCGAAATCTAAAAATTACTAACCTTCTACATGTCAAAAGATTTTTTTTGTCAACACATGCAAGAGTGCCCTGCTGAGAAGGAGCCCAAATGAGCAGATGAGTGAGTTCGCAGACTCAGATGCTGGAGTTGGAAAAGTCCCTGCTGACAGTCTCCAAAGGACAGGCCCAGAAACCCCAGCCCTGCCCTGCCCCCTGTGAGCTGGGCTGGGTGAAACATCCCTCCGAGAGCCGGCAGGCAGCTGGCCTGGTCTGGAATCTCGCTTTCTGGAAACCAGGGCAGACAAAGATCTTTTTGCTTCATCTGATGATGTTTCTGCCTCTCCTTTCAGCTCCCACCCCTCTCCTCTGTGTCTTTCCATTTTCCATTCACTGTCTCACCACCACTTTAACCTCCACCCTTGTAGCGACAGGGGTCACGTTTGTCTGTGACAGGTGGAGACTTACTCAAGGCAATAGAGCTGGAATTCGGATGAGTCAGGAGGACATAATTACACCCAAATCCATCTGTCCTCAGAGACCATGAGATTTCCACAGCTCGACGCTTCCTCTAAGTAAATAGAGAATTCCCCTTCTTGTACTCCAGAAAATTACAACTCAGAGATGTCATATGAATTTCTTGCAAATAGGACGATAAAATCAAAGATAAAATCAATATACACAAATAGAGATAAAATCTTGATATCCTTCCAAATTTGGAATCGTTGGCAGTTTCCTTGGATGTGAGAGTAATGGAGCCCCTGAGCCAGACCTGGTGGGTAGGGTCCAGTGCAGCTAAGGTAGCATGGTCCACATGCAGAACTCTTGGATGTCTTGCACTAAGTTAGTGGTAAGATCAACCCCTGGCCTAATTTAGTGATAAGATCTATGCAAAGTATGGCCTGAGAACCAGCAGCACTGGCAACCTGGGGGCGTTGGTAAGAAATACAGGACTTCAGGCCCCCTCTGGCCCATGAAATAGAATCTGCACTTTGATGAGATCAAAAAAGTATGTCTTTCTTAAACCCTGAGGCATTCATTGAAAATATGGATTCCTGGTCTCCCAAAGAGTTAGATCCCTGGTTCCCAAACTTGGCCGCATGTTAGTGTCCTTGGAGGGGCTTTCTAAAATACAGACGCATGAGTCCACCTCCAGAGATGCTAGGGCATCGGAATCTAAGACATCTCCCCTGGTGAGTTGACTGTGTAGCCTGGGCTGGGGAACCACTGGGCCAGAGCCAGACAGGTTCTGCTGAGATTCTCATCCTAAGATGTCAGCAGCCGACTACTAGCGAGATTTAATTCAGGCCGGGGGAGAGGCAGGTTCCTACTCCACGCGAATTAAATGAGAATCTGCGGACATGGGGACGGAGCCTCAGAAAGTGTTTAAAAAAGTTTCATGGATCGAACCATTTGCAGCTCTGCCTGAGGTTCACCGACTAACGCATCTCACAGGGCGTCTGACACACAGTAGGTGATTTGTAAATGTTACAGACTATTCCTTAATAATAAATGAGTGTTCTTATGTCAGGCTACTAACAATCCACTACTTCACTCACCTACCCTGCCCCACTTGCTCTCTGTATTAGCAGAAGCTCAGAGGAATTAGCCACTGAAGGGTCAATTCCAGGCTTCCGAGCTGGGCTGACAAGCTTAGGAGAGCTGGAGGTTCTTTCCATGACACTCAAACCACAACCCAGCTCTAGGTGACAGCCAGGCTGGCTTTCCTCTACAACACCAAGTTTCTAGAATATTTATAGGAATATTGCTAGACCTGCAGAACATTCTAGCAGCCTCTTGGACCAGACAGCTCAGAATCACCACTCACAGGCCAACAATGTAACATACTCTTGTGAAATATGAAATTCCAACCACCGACATTCTTGGAGATAAGAAACCTGAATTCTAGTGACTTCTGTGACATTAAGCACCATGAGACTTCGGAGCAGTCACTTTCCCTCCAGACTCAGGGTCTTTATAAATATTAATTTCATGTGCCAACCTGGCTGGGCCACAGAACCCCAGTATACAGCCAAACACGATTCCGGATGTTTCTGTGAGGGTGTTTTTAGATGAGATTAACACTGAAACTGGACTTCAAGCAAAGCACATTGTTTTCCATAATTGCTCTTGTTTGCACTTCCTTCAGATTTTGGACCTTCCAGCCTCCTAATCACAGATAATTTTTAAAAACAACATTTTTTATACAAATGCACACAGACACACACATATTCACAATTGGTTCTGTCTGTGGCTCTGTCGAACCTGGTCTAACATAGTCCTCAACTATAGAATGGGTGTTGTGTGTGTTTGTTATGGGATATTGATTTAGATAGTAGGTTTCAAAGTGTGATTTCTGGAATGACCACAGGAGCTTGTCAAAAGGAAAAAAAAATTGTAATCACACATGTGAGGAAAAACTTGCTTAAATAAAGAGGTATACAGTTAATGTAGGACTTTTCAGAGCCTTTATTACACCCATGTACACTGTAACTGTGGTTTACCTACAACATATCCTAAATTTATTCGATGTGCTATTTAATCATTGTATGAACTTTAAGTGTTTCTTAAACTAAGGTCCATAGACCCCTTCTCTATTAAGTAACATGTCAAGGGTCAGTCCACAAACTTAGATGGGAAAAATTATTTATTTTCACTGGACTCCAATTTAGGCACTGGTAAACCACAGTCCATGGGACATATCCAGCCCCACTGACTACTTCCAGAAGTAAAACTTTACTGGAATACAGCTATACCCATTCTTTTGCATTTTGCCTATGGCTATTTCTTGTTACAATAGTAGAATCAAATAATTGTGAAAGAGACTATCACTTCTGCAAATTTGAAAAATCAAAAATATTTACTCTCTGGCAGTTTACAAAACAGCTTGTTGACCCCTGCTCTAACTGAACATTTACTATTTCATAGTTATGAATGTAGGCAGACCACAGTAGCATTAACAGTCAGTAAAATAATAGTCCTGTCATTAGTAACAATCCAAGGCATTTTGGTGTCACAGCACATTGGAAGCAGATACCTCATTTACACTGTTCACTACATTGTCAATATGATAGTTACTAGATGGGTTGCCTGATCTTGTTATTTAATGAATTAATAAAGATACACATATATCAGTATTTTTAAATGGTTTGTTTTGAATTTTGGTAACTGTATTTCAGTATAATTGACTTCTTTTATAATCCTATTAATTCTATTTAATGCATTCGAAGATGTTTTCCTGAGAATGCCATAGGCTGACTGCCAAAAGTGTCCATCACAGACGGCACGTAACGATGCTGATCGAAAGAGACAGGCTCCCTAGGATCACACTCTGGAAACAGTGTTTTCCTTGAGCGTTTTTGCACTTCCCCAAGCCCAGCAGACACAGATAAGTGAAGTGCAGAGTCTGAAACAGGACCCATAACTGACAATTTCAATTTTAGATGAGAAGACAAGCACTGTTCTCACAAAATCAATGTCATGATCATGACTTCACTGTCCCCCTCAGCATCTCTGGGCCTTCATCAGGAATACGAATTTACAGATGAGGAAACGGGTCATATAGGCTCCTCTTGACCCTTGGTCATTTCCCATCAACAGGGGCGCTGGCCACGGTGACGTGGGGCCAGTCTTCAGGTTTGGATTTTGCTATAAGATCCAATGGGGCTTGTTGCTTATCTTCTCTGTTTCTGCCCAATAACTGGGAGGAGAGAAACCTACCCAAGTCTGGGCATGAGAGTGCATGTGATCTGGTTCTCCTTAAATCCGGACAAAATATGGGACTCTCCTGTCTGAGGCTGGTTTCCACATCTGCCAAGTGAGGATACTATTAACTGTTCTGCTCCTCCTGATGCACATAAACGTATGCAGTGGATGGTAGAACAAGGCAGAGGTTAGGGGTGCTGACCGCCGCACAGCTGAATATCCGCGTGTAACTTTTGCCTCCCCCAAAACCCACCTTAAATGAGCTACTGTTGACTGGGAGCCTTACCAATGACATAAAGTTGATTAGCACGTATTTTTTATGTGATATGTGTTATATACTGTATTTTCAAAATAAGGCAAGCTAGAGAAGAGAAAATGTTACTAAGAAAATCATAAGTGGGTGTCTGGGTGGCTCAGTCGGTTGAGCGTCAGACTCTACGTTTTGGCTCAGGTCATGATCTCATGGGTCATCAGATGGAGCCCCGAGTTGGCCTCTGCACTCAGCAGGGAGTCTGCTAGAAGATTCTCTCCCTCTGCCCCTCTCCCCATTCACTAGCTCTCTCTTTCCTTCTCTCTCTCTCAAATAAGTAAATAAATCTTTAATAAAAAAAAAAAAAGAAAGAAAGAAAACTGGGGAACCTGGGTGGCTCAGTCAAACATCTGCCTTCAGCTCAGGTCAAGGTCCTGAGGTCTTGCAATTGAGCCCACATCGGGCTCCCCAGGGAGCCTGCTTCTCCCTCTCCTTCTGTCCCTACCCCTGGCTTGTGCTCTCTCTCTCTCACATAAATAAAACCTTAAAAAAAAAAAAGAAATCATAAGGAAGAGAAAACACATTTACAGTTCTGTGTTGTAAAAAACCTGCATATAAGTGGACCCACACAGCTCACATATATATACCTATGAATCTATATGCATCTCTGTACATACACGTGTGAAAGCATAGGCATATATGATTGTACATGTATGTACAACACACATATATGTACACATGTGCACACACATATATAACTATGATTGTTGAGGGCAATCATGGATCTGGCAAGCTTTGACAAATTCCATAAGGAATTAACAATTAGGATAAGGGTGTAGATTGGCATTGACTTGGTTATTGAACATAGTTCACCGAACACAGAGTATAAGTCAGACCCAATTCTGGGTGCTAGGGTACAGCCAGTATTCCCTTAGTGAAAAAGAAAAACCAAACCACTAGTCCCATAGAACATATGCTTCAGTAGGGGAAAGACCAGTAATGAGCAACAAGCAGAGACTACAGATAATTTCCGAGACAGAAAATTTCTATGAAGTTGTGCCGGGGAGCCATGATTGAAGAGGGCGGGACATGTTAACTTGGATGGTTGAAAAAGATGTTTCAGAGGAGGTGACATTCCAGCTGAGAGATGAAGGTCCAAGGAGGCAGACACGAAGGTCTGCAGGGAGTGTATCCCGGAGAAGGAGTACCAAGTGCAAAGATCTGAAGGTGGGAATGAGATCATCACAGTCAAGGAGGGAAGAAGGGTCAGTCTCTGCAGTGCAGCTGGCAAGGGGGACACAGGTAGGAAATGAGTGTGGGGTTAAGTGTTAAAAGGTTTTGCACAGGAGAGACAGAGTGATGTGACTTTTTTATTTGCCTGGACTCCAGGGTGACAAGAATGGTAGCAAGCACCAAGGATACCACGGCAGGGACCCCACACTGACCAAGCACCGGCTATGTTCATTTTCCATATCAGCCTGGTGGGTGAGATATCATTATCTTTCCACTGGGCAAACCTGGAGCCAGGAACAGGAACAAAGCCTGAGTGCCTTGCTCAGACTAGACCACCGATGCCACCCACCCTTCCATCAGGACAGCCCTGTGCCCTGAAAATACACCTATCAGAGAACTAGGAGTCAAACTTCAGCTGTGTGTGGCATTCTCGGGGTCCATCAGCCCCAGGAAGGAGAGCCTTCCCCTCCTCTTTTATTACCTAACTCCCGCAGGGGAGCAATGACCCCCAACCAAAGCCATGTCTGAAACTACCAAATCTGTCTCCTGTACACATTTATATGCACATACGCAATGCAAATCTACCTTCTCCTATGTATCTATAATTCATATACATGGATCTATAATTTGTGTGTGTGTGTGTATGTGTGTGTGTGTGTGTGTATACACACACATATATATATATTTCATCTACTCCACTCCCCCTCCACCCTAGGGTACACCCATGTCCATGGGAACTAGTGCAGTAGCCCCCCCTGCCCCCGGCCCCTCACCTTCACCTCTGATTTAAAGGCAAAGCACTGCTACCCAGGAGAACTCCTTGTGGAGAAGGCTTTGTATACCTTCTCATGCTCAGAACCTTGTACTGGCTTCCCATGGCCCACAGGGCAAAGCCCAGCTCATTCCATGGCCAAGGAGCTCCAAGGACCTGCCCCTTTCACTTCTGGTCTTGCTTCTGCTCCTGTAGCTCTGAGAACCTCTCCTTCCTGCTCCTCACTGGTGCCTTTCCTCTGCCACCTTCCTCATACTCTTTATTCATCTCTAACCAACCCCTCCTTCCACTGTGGTCCAGAGGTACCAGCACCTCAAGGTTTTTCCTAACTATACCAGGTCATGATTCTATCCCCCCAAAACCCCATGCAAGACTCACTAGGAACACCCACTGTGTCAGCACCAGGAGGTTAGGGACTGGCTCTGTCTCTCCAGCTTCTAGTGGAGATTCAGAAAATGAAGACATCTACCCACGTGCGTGTCAGGGTGATGTCCTACGCAGCAGAGCTGAAGAAGACCCTCTGAAGGCTTATCTTCTAGCTCTTTATCCTATTCAAGCAGATTAAGCAGAGCCATGTGCTTCTCCTGAATTTTCACAGAACGAGAACCTCAGCACTTACTCAGGAAGGGAATCAGGGAAAGCAGGCCGCCATCCTGTTCCCAGCCCCATCTGTCCCCTTGCCCAGTTTTGAGGGACTAAACACAAGTCTGTTCCTGGCACACTCCTGCCATCTCCCCGGCTGCCTCTCAAGGGCGCAGTAGGCGGGGTGTTCGTCTCCTCCTCCCTCCCACCATACTTCTCCCCCTCACTCCCCCGCCAGCCAGCTCTTGATGCTGCGGTTTCCCTCCTGTTCCCCTCGAGGAGAATTCCATTTCTAAGACTCACGCTTTGCCAGGGCTGCCTGGCACAGGGCTGCCTCTCCCTGAGATGCCTGCCAGACCATCCCAAACACCACGACAGGCACCACCAAGCCCTCTCTTCCCTTGACATTGGATGTCAAGAGCTCTGCTGGCCTGAAGCTTCCAAAAGAGAATTGCTGTGTGACCTCCACTTAGCAGCACGCCCTCCTGATGGGCCACCCTGCCTGTTCCATGCTGGTGGCCCCACCCAGGGACCACAAGGATGCTCAGAGGTCACAGGGTCTCAGCAGAGTGCTGGGGGAAGGGATGCTGGTGGGAGGGAGGCAGGTGGCAGGAGGGAGTGAGGGAAGGTAGGGGCTCAGTAAGAAAGCCAAAGGAGCCTGGGCAGAGGGAGGAGAAAGGACAGCAGCAGCTAGGAGGGTGTCCTGGTGGGAAACAGAGCGTGATGAAGGAATGAGCAAGAAGGGACACAAGCAGAACTCTCGATTAGTTGTGTTTTTCTCGGTGGAAGCTACCTCTAGCATTTCTTACTGAGTGTCTGCTCCATTGTCTCCTTGCCTGTCTGAGGCTTGTCTCCAGCTAGGTGTTATTATTAATTCTCATTCATTCTCCAGAAGAGGAAACAAAGGCTCAGCGAGAAAACAAAGCAAAACAAACGAATGAACAAAAAATAAAACAAAACTCAAGTATTTGTCTTTGACTCTCCAGCGTATAGTCCAGTATCAGAATACAAAGCAGGTTCTATCTCAGTATTTGTTGCATGAAAAAAAAATGAATAAATTAATGGATTCAATATGTCCAACTCCAAATCCTGTTCTTTTTCTATCTTTCTCTCAACAGAAAACACACACATGGAGGACAGACCAGCACAGTTAAGCGAACAAAAGTGATTTATTCCTTTCCATATGTTCTTCTGCATTTTGCTGGCAGAGACCCCAGGATGGGCAGAGGAGCCTCTTTCTGATTTCATGTGAGTTATTAACAGTGCAGGACAGTGTGGCCAGTGGGCTACTAACCCCCAGGAGGTCACTGCCACCCTTGTCACCTGCACCCTCTGCCAGGGTGGACGTTGGGGGAAAGTCATCGATGACACATCACACAGGTTTGGAAGTGCTCTGAAAGCACTAGAAATAGACACACATGGAAGGTGGTCACTGTGCTCTTACCCAGTTAGCTCTGTGAAACAGAAGCTGAGGTATCTCTGACACCTATCGTAAGCAACCTGGTTCCTTACGACGTTAGGAGAATGTGGGCACAGGGTCATAAGACCAGGAGGATCAGGGCTAGAGTTCCAATTTTTGAAAGATTCTATTTATTACTTAGAAAGAGAGAGAGCACACTAGCAGGAGTGGGAGAGAGACAGAAGCACAAACAGGATCCCAGCTGAGCAGGGATTCCAATACAGGGCTCGATCCCGGGACCCTGAAATCATGACCTGAGCAGAAGGCAGATGCTTAACTGACTGAGCCACCCAGGCACCCCCAAGAACCCCAATTTTTTAATTCTTCTTCACTATTTCTTGGGCCTCTACATCTGTGCTAGACACTAGGTAGACACATGGGGCCCCTTTCTTCATGGAGCCCAGAGTCAGAGGAGGAGATGTAAATTACACAAGAGGGCAAACACAGAATTACAAATTGGGTTGCACGCCATGAGAAGATGAGGCCACCTGCTATGGGATGGGTTCCATCAACAAGGAGGGCCAGAGGGTCTCTAAGGAAGTGAGTCTGGAGGCTGAGGAAGCATTCCTGAACACGGAGGTATGCATCCCTTCTACTGTATGTTGTACCTTCAAAGACAGAAAATCAAGAAAATGCCAGGTCTACTGCAATGCAGTAATAGTAATAACCATTTACTAACACCTAACACCTATTGTGTACAAGTAGCTGTCCAAGGTGACACATGAAGTGGCCAACCTGTCCAGTTGGGAAGCCCTATGGATTTCATGTTCTCTTGAGATGAGCACCCCCTGGAGATGAGAAAATGGGAGCTGTGCTTGGAGAACATCCCATAGGGTTTTCATTAACATCTTCCCATGGCAAAGAAGTTCAAGTCCTATGGACTAAGCTTAGGATTAGACACTTGGTCTTGATGAGAAAGTACTGTAGATATGACAACTGCTATGACCCTCTCTAACCTCCTAACAGAAATATTTCCCCTGTTATTAAAAATTTTGTGGAGTCATTTTCCATGGCCAAGTAATCATCCAAAGACTCAGTGAGAGTGATCATACCCTCATCTGCCTTCAAGGGGCTGGAGGAGCTTCACGTGGGGATTAAAGAGGTGGAGGATAAAACCACGGGGAGTGGCTGGAACTGAAGCCACGTGGAGTCATGTAGGCCTGACTATGGATAACAAGTTCCTTTTTAAACAAATGGACAACCTAAAAATTCTACTTCCAGATATGTGCTCAAAAGAATTAAAAATGGGTGTTTAAACAAAAATCTGTACGCAAATGTACATATAGCATCACAAGTCATCACAAATGTACATACAGCATCACAAGCCTCCAAAGCTGAAAACAACCCAAATGCCCATAAATGCATGAGTAGATAACGAAATGTGGTCTATCTGTATAATGGAATATTATTCAGCCATGAAAAGAAATGATGTTCTGATTCATGCTACCACATGGATTCCCCTCGAAAACATTGCACTAAGTGAAAGAAGACAAATATAAGAGGTCACATATTGTATAATCCCATTTATATGGACTAGCCAGGATAAGTAAACCCATAGAGACAGGAAGCTGATGAGTGGTTTCCAGGGACCTGGGGGAGAATGGGTAGGGAGTGACTATTGAATGAGTTCAGGGTTTCCATCTGGGGAAATGAAAATGTTTTGGAGCCAGATGGCAGTAACGGTTGCACAACATTGTGGATATACCAAATGCCACTGAAGTGTATGCTTTAAAATGGTTAATATTTTATAGTAATTTTCCATCCATTAAAAAATTAACAAAAATTCATGTTTCTGATTTTGCTCCTCTGGCTGCCACCTTGGGAACTCTGGGAACTAACTTGGATTTATTCAGCTACTTCCTCCTTCTTGAATATGTCAGTTGCCTCCTGCTTTTCATCTCATAGGTCTGACTACAATGAACATTTTTATGCACAATGTCTTCCTATATTTTGTTTTATTCCTTTACAATAGATTTCTGAAGGCAGCATTCTCAAGATAAAATATATGGATATTTTTTATGGTTTTAAATACATATGGAAAAGTGGTTTGGTTCCCAAATGGATTAATTCAGGCTCCCATAAATGGCATGTGAGGGGTCCTACGCTCTCATCTTCATCAGCATTCCCATGTTACCGACCTTTAAAAAAAATTGCTTGTATTTACAAGACATGCGGTACCTCACATTTTCTCCTTCAGTCTTAGAAAGACCACTTCTTCCCACTGACTTCCTTCAGGTACTTCCCCCACATAAACACAGACTGCTCTCCTGTTTCAGGACCCCCTGTATACCCCTTACTCCATAAGCTGTTCTCATTCTTTACATGCTGTTCCTGTTGCTTAAAATGCCCTTCCTGGGGCTTGGGTGGCTCAGCTGGTTGGGCGTCCAACCCTTGGTTTTGGCTCAGGTCATGATCTCGGCATTGTGGAATTTGGCCCTGCATCAGGCTCTACGCTCAGCATGGAGTCTGCCTGTCCCTCTCCTTCTGTTCCTCCCTGCACTTGCTCTCTCTCTCTCTCTCATAAATAAATAATAAAATAAAATAAAATAAAATAAAATGCCCTTCCTTATAAGTACTGATAAATACACCAAGGCCCATACTTCTCTACAGCTCTCTGACTCTCCTGCACTGTATTTTTTCTGTACATCTGCATGCAGAGTAATTTGTTCTTCAGTACAGGACTAACATTTACAAATCTCTGAGTTGAACCGAACTCACTAGCACAGTCCTTGACCTGGTCTCCCACACAATGGATCAATGTGGGGATGGACCCAGGACATCTCCACAGCATGGGGACATGAGTGAAGTGGACAGCACCATTCCTACTTGTGGCAAGAAGCAAGAGGCAGAAGTTCAAAGTGGCATGATCACTCTTGGGTTCAAGTCACTGAAGTGGATCTTAACGTGATTTTGAAAAGGGAAACTGTTAGCTGAGCTGCGGAGACATCAGATAGCAGAGGTGGGCTGAAAACAAAATCACTCATATATTCTCGTTTCACGGCTATCCGGACTCTCCCCGGCTGGGTCCTCATCTCCCATGCATCTGCATCCCGAAGTCTGGGAGGTAGAGGAGACCTGTCAGGGTCATTTTGTGGAGTGCTGATGAAGTGCCGAGATCCTAACAGTCAGTGCTTCTCACACATCACAACTGATATTACCAATATTAAGGCATCACGTCTCCAGATGCCGCTGTAACAAATTACCCCAGACTTAGCAACCTAAAACAACAGAAATCAATTCTCTGAATTTTTGAGGCCAGGAGTCCCACATTGGTGTCACTGGGCTGGCACTGAGGTGTCAGCAGAACTACCTCCCTCTGGAGCCTGCAGGGGAAGATCCACAGCTTGCTCTTCTCACCCTCAGTGCCAGGGTGCTGGCATTCCTTAGCCGGTGGCCCCATCACTCAAATATTTGTCTTGTTGCCCCACTGCCACCTTCCCTTCCACCTGAGTGTCATACTTTACTGCCATCCTCTTACGAGGACACATGTGATATATTTAGGGCCACTGCGATAATCTGAGACCATCTCCAGATTTCAAAATCTTTAATCACTTTGGCCAGTTTTTTTTTTTTTTTGGTAGTATTTTTATATGATCCTCTTCTCCTGTCTCCTTGTTAAATTACAAACTTCCCAAAAGTCTCCACTGTCCTTTGACTTGACCTCTCAACTGTCTTATTTTATCTGTGACTATGCCCTCAGTAGTAAGCAGAAAAATCCAAGTAGGTCTATGTCCCAATGGCATGACTCTCTTCTCATTCATAGACTCTGTCTTGCTTGTTTAGAAGCAGTCTGTTTCCACACCTGCAGAAAATGGTTTTGTATAGACTTTAATACATTCAGCTAATGTAGAATCCAGTCTCATAGTTCACTTGTGAAAGTTAGCGCCTCCTTTTTCATATCAAATATGAATCTTAGTAAGAAATAGAAAATTCACAATCCATACTCCTGACACAGAACACCCCCCCCCACAGCCGCTGCTATTCTGACTAGTCATTGACTTTAAAATGTTAAAGTACTGGGGCACCTGGGTGGCTCAGTGGGTTAAAGAAGCCTCTGCCTTCGGCTCAGGTCATGATCTCAGAGTCCTGGGATCGAGCCACATATTGGGCTTTCTGCTCAGTGGGGAACCTTCTTTCCCTCTCTCTGCCTGCCTTTATGCCTGCTTGTGATCTCTCTTTTTGTCAAGTGAAGAAACAAAATCTTTCAAAAAAATGTTAAAGTACTATTACTCATCTTAGCATCCTCTACCCTCAGCCAAGAACTTCTATCTGGTCGACAATGGAGGTGAGGTGGGAGAGGAAGATGGAGGCCATTCCAGGCAGAAACTCCTTATAGCTCTTGGTCAGGATGTTGCGATTATTCCAAGAATGATGGAAGGCACTGACATGTTTCATCTGGAGGTAGGTTGCGGGGGGAATGGGTGAGACACAATCTGGCCTAACTTTTTACATGGATCTCTCTAGCTGCTGGTGGAGATTCAAATGGAGGGAGCAGGAGTGTTTGGCAAGGGAGCCATTCTGCAGGCTCTACAGGTCCAGACTTGAGATTATGGTAGTTTGAACTGAGGATGACAGCTAAGGGTGGTAGTAGAGATAGAGAAGAGAGAGACCTCAGGAGATCATTGGAGATAGAGCCAAGAAGGCTTAGTGATTGGTTGGATATGGAGGATGATAAAGAGGGAGGTTTCAAGGACATTTTGTATTTCTGGTGGAGAATGGATGGAAGTGCCACCCAAAGAGCTAGAAAATACTGGAAGACAACCAGGTTTCAGAGGAAAAAATGAAGTTAACTAAGTGGTGATAACAAGGCAAGTGGACGTTCTGATTGAGAACGGATACACAGATACATAATTGGGAGCAATATGCACATGGAAGAGAGTGGGAGTCCTGCATGTAAATGAGATTTCTGTGGGACAACATTCTGCCTGGGAAAGACAGGTGCCTCCAAGACAACAGAGAACCAACAGAAAGAAAGAGAGGAGGAAAACCAGAACATGTAGTGTCATGAAAGATAAAGGAAGATATTTCCAGAAGTGCTGAATGTCAAATATGAGGTGTCAAATATGATAAAACACTGGAAAATGCCCACTGGATTTAAAGTCACGTGCTAGAGACCTTGGCAAGAATTATTTTGGTGAATGGTGGTAGAAAGAAGACAGGCTGGAATGGGTAGAAGGGGGAACGGGCAGGATGGAGACAGCAAATCCAGACAATAGGGTTGAGGATTCATGGAGTTCATAATGTATACCAAGCACTCTGCACAGTGCAAACACCTAGGAGGTGCACCATAAATGTTAATTTCTTTGCCTTTCTCATCTGAACACAAATAGACTTTCCCTTTTGGATACTGAGAGAGATTAACATAAATGTTCCTTTCACAGCTTGGGAAAGGACCAATAAAAATAATTCTCCATTGCCAAAGTTTAGTCTGCTGATGTGATATATGCACAGAAGAACCATTTCTTACTATTGTTTTCTGGGGCATTTCTAACATCAAGTCATCTAAATGATATCATAATAAAGGCGATTTGTTAATTGAGGTGAATTAATTTTTATGCCTCTGCTAGAGTTTGTAGTCATGTTTCTCCATCATGTGCAACCACACTTACTTCAGATAATATTGTCTCCAAAGTGTATCTACGATTGTATACAAGATTCGTGTTATCTATCTCACTTACTAAAAATCCGCAAGAGACTTCACCTGGGGAAAATAAAAGCTTTCATTTCTTGAACAAAAAGGTATGAAAAATTCTATCTTTGCATAATTGGATACAAATAAACTATTGAGACCCATCTAAGGAGAGGACCCCAGAGCCAGGACCTCCAAATCATTGGGGCAAATCATTCACTCATGCTATCTATAACCGAGTATTGGATGCCAGATGAGGACCCTAAGGGAAAAAATAATTTTAAAAAGCCAACAACAACATTAAGCCTGTCTTGGAAGACAAAATTAGAACAGATCGCTTGGCCTCCATGGGTTTGCAGATAACAGAAGAGAGATAACAAAGGAAATATCCTGCCTTGCAGACAGTCCATGGCTTGACTGATACAGAGCAGGGACTGTTGTTGGGTAGACTGTAAGACCAACTGTCCCCAGAATAGCCCCATCCCACCCTAGTCCTGTTCAAATGCTAGAAATTGTTCATTACTCACACAGTTAAGAGTCTGGAGTCTCCTTTTCACATATTGAGTTATAATTTTCAAATAATATGTTTGACTCACCTGTTGGTACTTTAAGTGATAAATATTGAAATAATCAACTGCATAAAAAGTAGACAATGTCTGAGTCTCATGGCAGTGAGGAGCTCCTCACAGATGGCTAGACCTTGCTTGTCTTGGTTTCCTCAATGTCCATAGTAGATGATTGGTAATAATGGCTACTATATTGCAAGAAGTGTTCCAGAGACTTTAATATCTCAGGTAATTCTCACCCAACCCAAGAAGTATGAAGTAAATATTATTATTCATCCCCAACATGCAAATGAGGGAAAGGAGGTTCAGACAGCCCAAGACACATGGTAGTAATTTACAGCTGGAGTCCAAACCCATTCAATTTGACTGCACAGAATAAGCTATTGACTACCACATTACAAATATTTGTGCATGGGTAGATGGGTATACAGTAGGAAGGAAAAAGAGAGGCAGTGAAGGAAGGAGGAATGGAGGGAGGGGAGAAGGAAAAGAGAAAGGGAGGGAAGAAGGAAAGACAAAGAGATAGGATAGGTGGAGATGGTTAAACAAATGCATGAGTGATGGATAGTGAGATGGACCAACAGAGGGAAGGGTGGATAGGTGGGTGGATGGATGAATGGATGGATGGATGAATGGTGAGTTGGACATAGGGCTAGTCATTTATCTTAGGCTCACTGAAAACCATGAACTTCCCAAAGGACTACCAGTAGTGATTTAACACTGATGTTTGCATGATTTTAATCCAGTTTCACATGAGGACATGTGACACAATGCTTTACACCTTAATTACATGGTGACTGGGTTCTGTGTTGGATGACTCATGGTTATGCAGTTTGGCCTGAGGACTTGTCAGACCTGAAGAGGGAGGTCCTCCTTAGTGTTAGTTCACAGAAGAGTCAGGTCTTCAGAGTAGGGCATTGCAATGAAAGGGAAGGCACTGAGTGGGGAGGAGGACTCTATTTCTCTAGGTCCTGAGTATGAGAGAGTCAGGATGTGTAGGACAATGCTCTGGAGACTTGTATGATAAGATGCTATGTGGGCAGGTGCTACAAGCAAATGACTCATGCAAGGATCTCCCTCCCTTCAAGGCTCATGCATACTGGGACAGAGCTGATGAGCTCTGCAGAACTCTCTCTGGAAAGGATCAGAACTCTCTCCCTCATAAATGCCTTTATTGAAAGGAAATTCCTCACAGGCTTTGAGATTACTCCTCTAATGTTCTATCTTGGAGTTCAGTAAGATAGTTTTGAAAGATGCGTTTATTCCAGTGATGCTAAAGGGATTTGGGGCAAAGGGTTTAGGATTCTGTGGGCCATTATTATGGTAAACAATGCTTCCTTGGGGTCACCTTAGGATGAAAAGGAGAACTGGAGAGAAAAAGGAAGGAAACTAGAGACAGGATTCTTGGTCTATCTGTCCTCTCCACTGGGAAATTCTCATTCTGGGACTAAAACTCTTAGTATTTTGAGATTTCCTTCATAACCCAAGGGAACACCTTTAAAAGTACTCATGGGATATCTGTATGATCAGATCCTTTATGTTTTCTAAAGTGTAGGCATCCAACTTATGGCTGAGACCCTACAAGTCCCATGCTTGCTACACTGGTAGCTTCTCACTAAGCAGTGCACCTCTACCCAAGTACATAGACCATTGTAAGAATTATGATGGGAGAGTGTGGGTTGTTTTCAGAGATGAGATATCTCTCCAAAGAAGGCAGTGCTGGAGGTAACAATAAGGGGTGGGAATGGGTCTCTGGAAGGGAAGTGTGTGCCAGGCAAAGAGAACTGCACATGCAAATCACAGACACCAGACAGAATGTGGCCCATTTGGAGAATTGCAAATGGTTAAGGATGATCAGTGTATAGAATGTGATGGGGGTGCTCGGGGCACCCTAGCACACTGATTCAGAATGTCTGGAGGGAGTTCTGCAGATTATTTTTTAATTTATTTACTTTCTATGTTCACTAAAATTGTTTTCAAATGAAAATACCTTCATATGGCACAGAGTTCAATGCTCTATCGAGTTAGGTCCCCCTCTTTCTCTGCTAGACAACTTTTCCCATTTCCACAGGCAACCAAGACTTCTAGCCTCATATACATTCCTTCAGATATATTCTGTGCAGATAGAAGAAAATATGCACATTTTTCCTCCCCAAATCATTTCCCACACAACTGTTACCAGACTACACACTTCCCTACATTTTGCTTTAATCACTTAAAAATTCTAACCTGAAGGTAGTTCCAGAGCATTTGTATTCACATGAAAGCTAGATTCTTGAGAGACTGTGGTGGATGTCCAGGGTTAAGACTCATGGAGGGAATCTGTTATTTCAAGTGTGCATCCCCTGTGCCAGCAACATTCATGGCAAATTCCAGGCGGATGGATCAAGAGACTGAATGAAGGAGGTGAGAAAAGGAAAAATGCATTTTAAAATGTGATAAGGATGGAAAAGAGGAAGGAAGGATCTTATTAATATTTAATCCCTTGGAGGCATCTTGCTCCAAGATCTGAGAAATAGCATGTCCTCGTTTTGGAAAATGGAATATAATTAGGGAGGTGCCCATGGCTTTCAGCCTGCAGGTCCCATTGCCTCCTCCAGAATCAGCACACAACTTTTTAAAAGTATCAACCAGGAAATTCTTTCCTGCCTCTCTGAAAAATGAAGCAATTTAAATTCTGTTTATAAGGTCATAGAACTGAGCCCAAGGCCGGGAAGTGATGGAAATGCTTTTCCTGTCATCAGAAGGATGCTGGCTTATAAAGAGGCCATGTGCCCTCTCTTTCTGTCCTTTCAGAACTCCCTGGGCATCCTTCTGTTCCAGAACCTACAGCCCCGGATTGCCAATATCTGTTATGTATGTTTCCCCGACAGGTGGGAAGCCCTTGGTGGGCAAGGGTTCCATCTCAACCCTCTGTTGCCTATACTCACCTCTGACATATCAACACACACAGAGCAACGTGAGTTGCAACAGGGGCAGATTGAAAGAAGGTGTCTCTCAGGGAAGGGAAGGGAAGAGGAAGGGAGGGGAGGGAAAAGGAGGGGAAGGGACGGGCATGGGGAAGGGAATGGAGTGAAGGGAGGGTAAAAGAAAAAGGCAATGCAAGACCAGACCAGGAACCACTCCATCATGGAAAACAACACAAGGTTTTGCATTTTCCCTTCCTTACAGGGAAAGCCCTTTGCTGCCATTTCACGTGGCAGAAAGTTGGAAGCGGCAGCTGCCCATATGACAGGAGTGCCCTGCACAAAGATAAGAATACACGGATTTGTTTCACGATTTCTATTTTGGTTCCCTGTAGGAAGGGCTATTTCCGTCTCAACTTTGAGGGGTTGCTGAAGGCAGGCACACTGCAGTGCTCATAGGCTGTCTAAAAGTGGCAGTCTGTAAAAACAGGTCCCTGCTAAGGAGTGCCTCAAAGGTCTTTCACAGCAGTGGGAAGTCTAGAACTCTGGGACACATCAGTGCTGGGTACCACGACACCATAATTTTAACATCAGAGCCAGGCTGGGTCTTATGCCCAGGCAGGGTAGGGGGGCCCTGTGGTCTCCAAATCTACCTTGGGAAAGTTAATTCTACCCAACATGCACTAAAACAGAATCTTGGGAGGAACTCACCCCCACCCTGAGAAACAACGCTTTAAAGTGAAATCTCAAGTAACAGTCATGTTACAGAACTCTCACCAGCCTGACCTCCGGTATGTTAATTCTCCTCCAGGACCCCAGTAGCCTCATCTATAGGAGGTTAAGATCAGCACCACCAGTGACCTGGTAGGCTTGGGGTGGGAACCAGAGAAGACGATGGAACAAGCACTTTGCCATCTGGAAAGCACTAGAGAGGTCCCCTAGCATCAGGATGGTGATAAATATTCTCATTAATTTGCTGCTCTAATACAGGATTATGACAGCCAATGAAGAATGAGAAACATTACCAGCTTAGCTATTTTTTTCTTCCAACTTTGCTAGAGAGAAGGTTTATATTTGGTCAGTGCTTAGCAAATCAGACTAAGAGGCAATGGGCAGCCTTTTCTATACACTTCATGCCCCTCTGATGTGTCAACTCTCCCTCCAACATTGCCCTTGCTCAGAAATAGCTCAGTGTCCAGGTGTCTTGTGGCCGCCCCAGTGTCCGGTGAACCCCAAGCCCATAGCCCATGCTGTCCATTGCCCACCATCATCCTTAGCTTCTCTTACGCCCTGTTCCTTCCTACTTGGGCCATATAGAAACAGATTTCCTACTCAGGAACCAGCAAACCCCCTGTTTTCTGATGCACAGACTCTGAGTATTTTTTCGAGGCTTCCAGATCCTCCATACTGGTCCCGCCTCATTTCTCTCCATCTACCCTTCCCAAAATATTCCCCTCCAGTTGGGCCAGCCCACTCTTCTTGCTATAACAAGGCCCCTGCTCACTCCAGCCACTACTCCACCCTCCTTGGCTGTCATACTCTTTTGCCCTCCACCTCCCCCCAGCCTATGCGGCCAGTAAGGTCCTATCCCATTCTGTTTTCTTCAGGAAGTGGCTCATGATGGCTGTAGTCCTCACTGTACAATCTACTCTGAAATCCTACATGGTAACAAGCCTACGATTAATTCATCACAGAAGATGAATCATTCATCAATCATCAATCATCAATCATCAATCACAGAAGATGGTCATTTACTGACCATCTACTAAGTGATGAGAAGGGCCAACCGAGAAGGATGGGGGTTAAGTAGAAAAACTGAAAGAAGGTCCTGCTTGGTGACTGGTGGGATTAAGAAGGTCAGGGCAAGGAAGGCACTGAAGATGAGTTCCCAATTTCCAGCCTGATAAGTGGGTGAGACTGTTGTCATTCACTGAGATGGTAGCACAGGAATGGAATCAGGCTAGAAGGAGGGACTGCAAATCAGTTCTGATCGGGACAATCTGAGTCTGAGGTTGCTGGGAAGCACTTGAGAAGTGGTGTCTGGCAGGAAGCTGGCTATGTAAACTGTACAGTCCTGGAACTCAAGAGCACTCTGTCTAATTGAGAAAACTCACAATGAGCCCACAAACTAGCATGTAATAGAGTAAATGCCAAGGTGGAAATAGGGCTATGAAAGCCCAAGGGAAGGAGAAAAGGCCCGGGTACCTGGGGAGACCTCTAGAGAACAGAAGACTTCTAGAGCTGGTCCTTGAAGGACTAGTGTAGGCTGCACATAGGAATGGGAGGTAAAGGAACTGTGGGATGAAGGCACAGCATGTGCAAATGTCCCGAGGTATGAATGAAGATGAGATATTCCAGAAGTGGAGAGCAGGCCAAAATAGCAAAAGAGGAACACGCATGAAGGAATCAAGGGCAATGGAACCAGGGCAGGTGACAGGGTTGCAAAATAATGGCCTTTGGATCAAATCTGATCTGGAGATATGCTCTACTTGGTCTTACAAAGTAAGAAACCAGCGATTTTACACCAAAATCTAGATTTCCCTCTTCTACTGAAAGAAAAAGAAGAGCCCAGACTTCTCATCCTTACATGTGACAACAGTCAGGAGGAGTTGTGGCTGATCTCCCTGAACAGCTGTGGGCTTTCCAGCTTGTGAAATCCCTGAAACCACTACCACACTCTTGATATTCTCCACCGGGCCCTCATTGGCATTTGAGCTTTGACCTACCGGCATGGCTGGAAAACAATGCTAAGGAACCGGGAGTTCTTTCTGAGGGCAACACAAAGCTGCTGAAGGACAAACAGTCACAGTGGACAACACAATGAAGACACAGGGATAAGGTCATTTCCTGAGAGTCCCTTCCCTTGAAAGGGTTGACACAGACTTGTCCTGAATAGACACCATCAGGACGTTCCAGGTCTGTAGAGTCATTTTCTTAGGACTTGGCTTTCTTCCCTCTTCTGCCCTCTCAAAGCCATTTGTAACAAGGCTGTGTCCCAGATAGAGTCAGAATGCCTCTATCCTGTTTTACCAGGATATTTATACTTCCCAGGACCCCTCAGCATGGTGGTCCTTTGGCCCAAGGCTATCCTGGTCACCTAGAGATGTATGTGTCTGTCCAGAAGGCAGTGGACCATGTTTGCATGTGGCTCAGGAGAACCTATTGCCTTATATTACAATCCTTCGGCACCACTGATCCACCACTTGCTGGGGAGGCCTGCTGGCAAATGTGTGATGGCTGGGAGAAGAAAGGCTCAAGCCAAAAGGACAGCAGTCTTAAAATACTCCAAGCCAGAGCTATTGATCGCCCAAGAACAGGAGTGTGCAAGGAACCCAAGAGAGAGGGCGGCAGGCCTGAATTTTCTCTCAGCAGAGATTGTGTTGATCTATAGAATTTAAAACCATGAAGGAAATAGATGAAATTAGCACCAACAAGCCCGTAGGATAGCATTACCACTTCAGTGCATAGGGAATCCATGTAGGCAACAACGAGGAGAAAACACTCATTTACGACACTTTTTCTTTGTACCTACTATGTGCCTCCCATAATGACTTGGTTCTTACTCTTAAAGACCTCACACTCTGCTAAGAAATGTACATGATTAAGGGACACCTGGGCGGCTCAGTCAGTTAAGCAGCTGCCTTCAGCTCAGGTCATGATCTCAGGGTTCTGGGATTGAGCCCTGTGTCAGGCTCACTACTTAGCATGAGTCTGCTTCTCCCTCTCTCTCTGCCCCTCCCTGTGTTCATGCTCTCTCTCGTATAAATAAATAGAAGTGTACATGATTAAATAACTTCAACACAATGTGAAAAGTGCACTGAGTGAGATATTTACTAAATATAATGCAGACATGTATTGAAAGCTTTGAGCATTATACAGATCATGGAAGAAAAGACAGTTGAGCTGGGTCCTGAAGGATGAGTAGGAGTTGTCCGAGAGACTAAGAAGTGTATCGCAGCAGATGAAGCAGTTGTGTTATAGAGCTGAGTGCTTTGGGGCCATAGGGACCTGAGTTCCTGTCCTGGCTCTGTCATTTACCAGCCATGTCACCATGGACATATCACTTAACCTCACCAGGACTCAGTTTTCTCATGTGTAAAATGTGGATAATGAAAGTAGCCCTTACAATGCAACTTCGAGTGGCACTGTCTAACATAGTGGCCCTGGCTGTGTGTGGCCATTGAAATGTAAATTAACCACAATCAAAAACCAAGCTCCTTATGTACAATAGTGACAGTCCAAATGCTCAGTAGTCACCTGTGGCAAATGGCTACTGTATTAATACAGATTATAAGACTTTTCCGGAAAGCTCTGTTGGACAGTGCTGATGTAGAAAATAAGACTTATGGGTATAAAAGACACCTTGTGTAACTGTTTGACACCTAAAAATGTTCAACAACATAATATATTACATTATGTTATGTTTATACAATATAGATATAATTTTCTAAGGCCTAGAGCAGGAATTCTCAAAGTGTGGAAATGAGTAGAAGACGTTGCCATGACATAGTTGAGGAAGAATTACTATCAGCTGGGAAAAGAAGCAGTGGGAGAGGGAATGAAGAGAGAAAAGGAAGCAGCCAGGCAGGGAAGGCTGCTGGTTCATCTACATTTGTCCCCCAGAACATTTTTCCCTTTCCTGATCATCTTGTCTGGGCTCCCTTGTTGGCTACCTTCTGGTAGGGTTTGGCTAATGGAAATAAAAAATAAAACAGAAAACAACTTCCAAAATGAACACTGGCCCAAATAAGGGATAAAATATGAATCATGACATGCAACACCAGTTAAGCTCATACAGTCCCATACAACAACAACTCCATATGAACTCATAAGTTCCAGAGGTAAGACCCCTGATTATTAAATTCTGGTCAGTCTCTGCCCAAGCCAGGCTTATTAACTGCTGTGCTAAAACCCTCCTATGAGCCCCACAACCTTATAAGTACCTTCCCTACTGCTTCTCCTTTGAGATATTCTTGATACACCAGTTTATGGCTTGTCTTCCTTGCTCGCTGCGTTTAATAAACCCAGCCTGGTTTACTAAAGTCAGTTTTCCCTGGTGGTGGGGATTGCAACTGGAGGCTATGGCAGGAGCCTGGAGGGGTGGGGATGAAGGTGAGCCATGACTTCCCCAACTCTCCACCCAATTTTAGCACCAACTCTGGCAGTAGTTGTACCTGGCAACTATACCCCAGTTATAGTTTCTGCTTTGTGGCCCCCACTTTGTGAACTCGAGCCACAGTACCTCCTCCTGGCCCTTTAAACTGAGGTGTTAATGCCTTTGCAGTTGTTAGGCTCTGGGTGTCTCACTATCCTCCCATTGTTCCCCTAGCCTTGCCCATCATCTACACAACATCCCTTCACTAAATAGTCTTTATTTGCGGGCTAATTGAATTTATTCTTTGTTCATTATATATATGTATGCATCTATGTGTGTGTGTGTGTGTGTGTGTGTGTGTGTGTATTTTTTTTAAAGTAAGCTCCACACCAAGCGTGGAATTCAACAGGGTGTTTGAACTCACAACGCTGAGATCATAACCTGAGTTGAAATCAAGAGTTGGATACTTAACTGACTGAACCATCCAGGCGCCCTTTGAGTTTACCTGATGACAGTGCAAGGTTCTATTTATTGTCAAACAATGTGCTATGTTCCCTCCCCTGGATTGTTTCTCTTTGAATCTGCAAAATAGGTACTCAACTCCATTTTACAGATGAGGAAACTGACTCATAAAGTTGAGTGATTCAGCCAAGACCACTCCAATTGAAGTGTAGGGCTGGAACACATGCCTTTCAGATTCCAACGTCTGTGTTCTTTGCATGACTCTGCCCTGAACCCAAGTGTGGGCATTTGGGAAAAAAATGCCTCTCCTTCTCCTTTCCTCAGATGAATGTTTTATTGTCTCCTGGAAGTTGTTCTCAGTGTGTTTGTTTTTGTTTTCGTTTTTTTTTTTTTTTTTTCTCTCTCCCTCCCAATCCTGGTAAAACTTTCCATTAAGCTTTCACAGCTTCCCCTCAGGAACTGACATGTTTATTTCACTTTCTCTATGAAGCAGCCAACCAAAGGAATCACTTTCTCTCCTTGCAGATCCCTGAGTGTCCATCTCAAAGTGGGCCTCAGCCTTGGCAGATACCAGAGCCTGGAAACCGAGAGCCAGAGGCCATGTGATGACTCTTGAGGAGGGCAGAGCCTCGGCTCTGTTTCCAGCTGAGTGTGCACAGGTGTGACACTGCTAAATCACACCAATACATGCACATCTGGGTTTGCTAACAAGAGAAATCACTATAGGAATCAGACAAGCTATGAAGAGTTTGTGCAAATTATCAGTTAATATGAAATCTTCCTAGAGAGACGGAACAGATAACCTTAGAAAAACTGACATTTAGGGGAAAGTGATATCCTTTGTTATACACACACACACACACACACACACACACACACACACAGATTGTTCTGGGGGAAGAGGATAATGGAATATTACCTGGCTTAAGAAAGACAAACTTCAGCAGCATTCCCTTAACTTGAGCTGGGAGTTGGGAGGAGAATCTGTGAAAGAGTTTACGGGATTCTACATGGAAACACACTAAGACAGGATATAAAATAGCTCAGAGGTTGGAAGAGTCTTGGTCAGTGACATTGATTTAATACACGGACCACAGAACTCGTGGGGGCAGGTTGATTCCAGTATCATATGTAGCGAAAGCTGATCCAGCTTCCTTGCCGTAAAAATATTCTTTATCAAGCAATGACTGAGCAGAAAAGCATGGAACTAAAAGGGGGAAATCTTGGCACCCAAGTTGGCAGCGCCTTGGAAAGACGTGTAGGATTTGGGTCCGCAAAAGCGCCTGGGCAGGGTAAAGGAGCAGCCACCAGACTGCGCAGGACAGCCAGGCCAGTGGACGGCACAGAGCACTCGTTCTCAAACATCTGCTCAATTGAATTGAATTGATGGTCTCGGACGAGATCTGTTCCTCCACAAGCTGAGGCGTGAGGTCAATGCGGAGAATCAGCTTCGGGGCGGGACAGTGGCGACTCCAGGGTCCGCGGCAGCGCGGAGTATACGGAAGACGGCTCGCGGAGGTCCGTCCCTCCATCTCCTCCTTCTTTGTACCTTTGGTGTAATCTTGAGTGTCATACACTCTTGGGAATCGAAAAAGACATGGAAATGATCTCTTTTAGAGGCTTTTAAAGGCTTTCTGAACACCAACTACCAGTACCATATAAAAGAAAAGCACAGAGGAAAGCTCAGTATGTCCCACACTTTGGTCAGAGCTATCCTGATGGGTGGCGTGGGAAGGGAAGAGCTTCTGTGATTGGTGGCACATGAAGGGAAGGGGCGTCTGTGATTGGCAGGATAGGAAGGGGCGGGGCCTTGGCCGCACTGGGCTTGATCAGCCTGAAGAACGCTTTGGACAGTGCTGAACACAGCTGGAAGACTGTTTTTCTAATCAAGCTTTAAGTCTCGGAGCTGAGGAAACAGATCAGAAAAGTTATGCGACTCTTGAGGAGTCACAAAGCTCCCTTATGGTTCGCTTTATGCTCCCTGGTGACAAAAATGCATCCGCCAGCTTCTTTTCTCCCTGGGCCAGCTGGTTCCTCCCATGAGAACCTGTCTTCTCCTCTGGCCCCCTGAGGATGGCAACGTTTGGTTCCTGTCCCAGAGACAAGCACGAAGGCTTCCTGGGGCTTCCTGAGAGTTGTCAGTGTCAGGACTGCAGGGAGCCACAGGCAGCCAGGCAGAAGAACAAAGAAAGGCAGGACATCTCCAGGAGACTCAGCAACAGAAGCAGTCCCAGGTTTTTGGCTGAGTAAAAATAGAGCTGGCCTCTGCAACTTTACCTTTCTTCCTCTCTTCCTCCATGGCCTCCTTGCTCATCAGCATGTCCAAGTGCAATCCTGCCCTGGACAAGCTGGTCCAGTGAGGAGGAGAGCAGATAATGAGGCAACCTGGCCTCCATGTGACAAGCACCCCCAGAGAGAAGGGTACAGGGAGGGCTGCAGGAGCACAGAGAGGCAGACTCAGCTAGCTGGGGAGGGCTGGACAATGGACCTAGCTGGGAAGGACTGGACAAGGGACCTGGCTCTAGAGAGAATGTAGACATAGGCAAGCAGGGAAGGCATTTCCAGAATACAGAAGCAGGAAGAAAAATGGTATTCCCAAAGCTAACTGTTGAGGATGCATGTGAGGGGCATACACGAGGTAGATATATGAATCAGGCACTATAAATTAGACCACCTGTATTTATCTTTATAATCATTATTATCCTGAATGAGAGTAGTAATAACCACAAGAGGTAACATTTATTAAGCTGTCCCAGTGGGGTAGGCACAGGGACTGATATGGTTTGCTTCCTCATATAAATCATGAAAGTCTCATAATAACCCCATGACATAAGAATGTTGTTATCCCCACTTAACAGAAAGAGAAAGTGAGACTCAGATAGATTAAGTAAATCATAAAGCTTTACTTAAGTAATTAAGTAAAGTATTAATTAAGTAAAGCTGTGGGATCTTAAGTAAGATCTTAAGTAAGATCCCACAGCTAGTAAGTGGCAGAACCAAGAGCCTAGACCAGGTCTATCTAACTCCAGAGTCTGAAATGTTAACTATTATCATCTTATGCTGTTTATTCACTCCACAAATATTTATTAAGCACCTATTATATACGAGGCACTGTGCTATTGTAGTTTCTTACGTTGATTCTTGGTATTTGATTAGAAGCAGATTTGCAGGGGCACAGCTACTGATTGGGGCAATGTGCCCACTGGAAGAGATGTGTCCACTGATGAATGGTTCAGCTCCCCTGCAGGACTGGTACCCCAACCACTGACCTGCACTGATAGGAGTGCCTCAGAAAATGAAGCCAGCTTTCAGCATCATTGCCAAACTGTAACACCAAATAGCAAGAACCACATGCAAGAAATCTGACTCTCACCATGTTCTAGCTAAAGGAATGAACTAGTATCTGTGTGATAGGAATTCTGCAAAAAGAAAAAGAGGGAACTAAAGAAGTCTAAGAGGTGGGGCAAATCTACACTGCTTTGAACACCAAGTTCTGCAAACAGGTCCCTCTGTGGAAATTTGAATCCCAGCTATCTCACAGAGAATGCTGATCAGGGAAATACTGAACTTTTGAAGGGCCCTAGATCCCTCCCAAACCTTCTCAAATGTGGGTTGGTCAAGATACCCTATCGCCGTCTTTCCTCATCAAGGTACTTCCTATACTCTTAATTACGTTATCTTTTTAAATCAACTTTCTTTTCCACTTAATCCCTATGACAGCATAAGAAAAGGAACTTTTCCCTTGGAACTTTACTAGGCTGATACCCTCACATAAACAAGTTCCTAGAAGAGTAATTGTGCCGACTTCAGAACGTAAAGTTCTGAACAATTTATTTGTTTATTTAAAAGATTTTATTTATTTGTTTATCTGTTTGGGAGAGAGAGTGAGGGGGAAAGAGAGGGAGAGAGAATCTAAACCAGATTCAGCACTGAGCATAGAGCCCAATGTGGGGCTCGATCCCACAACCTCGAGATCATGACCTGAGCCGAACCTGAGTTGGATGTTCAACTGACTGAGCCATCCAGGTGCCTCAAGTTCAAAGCAATTTAAAAACAAAGGTAATACATATGTGTGTCTGGGGGAGGACACAGAGCAGCAGAGCAGAAATAAGCTTTGCTCACACTGCTGGCAGCTACTGTTTCCCCAGGACTGGCCCTACAGACTTCCTGTGTGCAAGCAAGATGTCTTCTCCTGTTATCCTGCTGCTTAGTGGCTGCTCTTTCTCACTTACTAGCTGCTTGTCTGACTGTATCACTGAGAACCCTCAGGTGCAGGTCTCTTTACCCCAAAACCCTCCAGCTCTCATCTCCATTACAGGCTTCCCTTCTCTGAGCATAATATGTTGCTCACGTCTCTTAAGGCTCCTCCCACTCCATTCTTCATGGTGAGTTCTAGAGAAGAGCATTTCACTGGGGTCTCCACAGGGAGGGTCTTGGGGAAAAGGAGGAACAATGAGGAGCAGAAGTGATGGGCTACCAGGAGATGAGCCCAACTGCCTGGTTTGGGCATTTGCTTCTATAACTGACTGAGGTGAGCTTGGTTATGTCCCTCAACAACCCACCTTCCAACCTACATAAAGGCAGAGGAGGGGGTTCTCAAGGTGGGGCTGGGCATTATAGGCAAACACAGCTGAACATCCTGATTAGGAAGTTAGAACTTTCCCAGTTTTTGTATTATGGGCTTGGGGTGACTCAGGCAGTTGATCACGGAGGGCAAGTCCAGAAGACCCAACCAACTATAAGACCCAGTGATGAGACTTCTGACCTCAGGTCCTACCTGATGATGGGAGACAAAGGCCAAGGGCTATGGGGCTCCCAGAATGTCTGAAACTCAACTGAATATGTGTAGGTCAAATTCATTGCTCTACACACTGATAATTTGTAGTCAAATTTGGTATGCTAGCTGAGTGGTCTACTTCTAAAAAGGAGCAAAAGTAGATTTGTAAAACTACATAGGAATACATTCTGGAATTGATTCTTTGAAAAAATTCTGCATGATTTATGAAAAAGTGATGGGTGTTGGACAGGGAAAGATGTTTATCACTGGGAACCAGCAAAGGTTCACTGTGAACAACTATGTCAGAATCACCTACATCTATATTTAACACAACAATCTGTTCAGTCTGCAAACCTTTATGGAACATCTAGAATATGTCCTGGAGTTTGCTATGTGTTCTAGACATACCACTGCACATCTATTCCTATGTGAGATAAAAAACTAAGATGTCACCAAATAACCTGGAAATTGAGAAGTAAGATTTCCCTCTGATTACTGATTTATTTTAAAAGTAAGAATTACAGAATGGGAAGACATTTATATAAATGTCCCTCTGGAGACAGAAAGGTTAAGATGACCTCTGCCTAGGCTCCTCCCACTCCTCATTAAAATACCAATGACTCAGGAAAAAAGGCAAAATGTCCTAACTCATAACCACACCAAAACCCAAAAGTGATAAGTAAACTAATGTGAGCATTTGGAAAGACTTTTCATTAACTCTATTAGATGAATTTATTTTTTTTAATTTTTTATTTATTTTCAGCGTAACAGTATTCATTGTTTTTTCACCACACCCAGTGCTCCATGCAATCTGTGCCCTCCCTAATACCCACCACCTGGTTCCCCCAACCTCCCACCCCCTGCCCCTTCAAAACCCTCAGGTTGTTTTTCAGAGTCCATAGTCTCTCATGGTTCACCTCCCCTTCCAATTTCCCTCAACTCCCTTCTTATTAGATGAATTTATACATGTAAAGTGTCTGGCACATGGAAATACTAAGTAACTGTTAACTATTATTAACTTAAATCAAAGGAGCTAGACCAAGAAATGACTTAGTGACCTTTGCAGACTTTGTCTTATAGAGGAGTGAGACCCAGCCAGGTTGCAAGGTGCTGAGGTAGAGTGGGTTGAATAGGGTCTCCTCAAAATTTATGTCCTCCCAGAACCTGAGAAGCTACAGATGTGATTAGTTAAGATTAGTTAAGATAGTTAAGATGAAGCCATACAGGAGGAGAGTGGGTCCTAAACCCAATGACTCTGTCCTTGTCAGGAGAGGAGGAGATGCACAGATACACACAGGGAAGAAGTCCAGGAGAAGATAGAGGTAGAGATGGGAAAGATGCATCTCCAAGCCCAGGACCACCACGGATGGCTTGCAGCAGTCCAAAGTTGAGAGAGGCCAGCAAAGATTTTGCTTTCAAGCATTCAGAGGTGGCCCTGCCAACACCTTGATTTCAGACATTTGGCCTCCAGAACTGTGAGAGAATATGTTTCTGTTGTTTTAAGCCACCCACTTTGTGGTACTTTGTTATGACAGCCCCGGGAAATTCATACAGGCGTTATCTGCCTTCCTCTCTCTACTGGCAGAGATCCAGGGTCTGTATTCGCCAAGAAAGTTAGCAGACATCTTTCTGCTGGTCTGCCACAGTAAGTATCTTTAATAATCAAAACAGTAAGTTTCCAGCATTGTGTAGTAAAGGCAACAGAGGACATTCCATGAAAAGAGGCCCAGGAATGTGAAATTTGGTTTATGGGACAATGGCATCAGAAACCAATGAGAGCAAGAAGAACCCAGTAATTATTTTCCCAAGAAAATAGCAGAATTCGTGATTTCCTCTAATCTAAACACGAAAATAATACCCAACAGAGGGTATGATCCTTGAGAGACGTGTCCAGTATGACACGTCTCGTGCTGAACATCAGCCGAACAAGCAAGGTAATGACATTGTTAGTAGACGGAGAAGACAGATAGGCAAATGGAAGGCACGACAGAGCAGAATGTGTTCTGACATTTGCAAGAAATTGGTTAGACTGAGGACAGAGTTCTAGAACACAGGGTAAAAGGAAGGAAGACTGTGAGGGCAAACTGGATTGACATAGAGAGTTTGGACTGTATTCTACAAGTTATGGAGACCCAACTGCAGAATAACTTTCAGAAGATCAGAGACTTGGCCAGGTGAGTCTCTTAGGGAGATCACTTAGCGGGTAATGTGAAGGAGACATGGGAAAGTGGGAAACTGGATACGATTAAAAGGCTGCGGGAAGATTCCAGATGGAATATGGGGGAAGGCAAGGAATAGGGAGAAAAGGACGTGGGGAAGAGGGCGGAAAGGTACAGAACCCAGAGCTGCTTAGGCAAGAGAACTAATCTGGCTCATGGTCACTCAGAAGACGTAGGATGTAAGAGCACGGGGACGGGGGTGGCATTTCCGGTTGGTGGCAGCAGGGCCACTGGGGGAGACAAGGAAGGCAGGAAGCAGAGGGCATAACTAGCTCAGAAACAATTATATGACCCAAGACTGAGGGAGCTGAGCTGCGACCCCAGGGGTAGAAAAAGGTCAAAGCTCAGACTCACAGGGTTTGACTTACCAAGTTTCTACCTTAAACAAAACACTGGAATTTCTCCAGAGTGTATTTTATTTTGGGGTCTTCTGGATTGTCATACAGGTTTTCTTCTGCGAACAATTTCTTCAAGCTGAAAGATAACTTACTTCTCAATATTGCTCCGCTCCTGTTTTTTCTTTTAGGAGGGCAATCTGCATCCTTTATTTTTCTTATAGCTGAAATATCTCTCTTCAATTAGCTAATATCTCCCTGAAGCCATATACTTCACTTTAATAAGAGGAAAACGAGGCCCCTCCATGTATTATTAAACTTCATTTTAAGCCAAAATTGAATTATAAACCATCATTAGTCCCTCTCATGTATCACAAGTTATTGGCCTCTGATTCATGCTTCTAAATGATTTTCAATCTTTTGGAGACGGTAGGGGAACTGTCTTAAAATAGCCTGAATGTAGCTCAATGAATATTTTTGAGAAGTCTATAATTTTGGAAACTTACATAAATATTTTTACTAACCGTGACCCTGGCAGGGGGCATCTGCTTCAGGTTTTGAACATGTGAGTTACTGTTATTTCTCTGATTATCTTCTTTTCCTGAGTATAGTGTGTTTTTTTTTAATTTTTTATTTCTTTTCAGCGTAACAGTATTCATTGTTTTTTCACCACACCCAGTGCTCCATGCAATCTGTGCCCTCCCTAATACCCACCACCTGGTTCCCCCAACCTCCCACCCCCCCGTCCCTTCAAAACCCTCAGGTTGTTTTTCAGAGTCCATAGTCACTCAAGGGGAGTATAGTGTTTTTTGGTTTTTTTTTTTTTTAAAGACCACATTTGTCCCCAGATAAGGCACCATGATTAAATGGGCACCTTTACCCTAAGTCCATGATTTTGGTGGTCTGCTGTGGCTTCAAGTCCCTCAGCATCACCTGTCCTGAAAGCTCACTCACCTTGTCTGCCTTGAACACTCTGTCTTCTCTTCTGAATCACTCTGATGGCCACTAACTACTTACCACCTTGTAGAGTGGGGTGTTAGGAAGGAGATGAAAACCACAGTTAGTAAAATCTCTGAAGTCAGACCTGGTTAGAACCCACGGTCTGCCACAGTTCTATGATCTGGGGACAAGTTCCTGATGTCCCCGTGATTCTGATTCCTCACTTGCAAAGTGGAGAAAGCAGAATTCCTTTCATGGGCCACTGTGAGGTTCCATGTGTGATCCTGGAGAAGAACACTAGTGTGACAACTGGCCCAGAGTAAATGCTCAATACTGTACACACACACATGTCATCATGCAGCATGAGATCAAGTCCTGCTGCTGACATAGCTGTGTGACCTAGGGTAAGTCACCCACCCTCTCTGAATCTGTTACAACCATTTCAAAATGGTAAAATGAGGGAATGAACATGGATGTGATACACACAGTCACTGAACCTATATTCTGAGTGCCTAGTCTATGTAAGACACTGTGGTAGGTGCCACAGAAGCATTAGCTGGGCCTGAATCCATTGCCCCCAAGAAATCCTGGGTCCTCATCCTTAACATCATCTAGAGCCCATTACCTTGGAGAAGTGCCTTGGATTGGCCAGAGAAATATTGGGGTGTGAGGATGGGAAGATGCAAAAAGAGAGAACACTAAAGATGAGGGAGGAAGACTTCAGGAAGACTGAATTATAACAGGATTATGATCCCCGGATGCCCCTGAGAAGTAAAGCAGTAGAGTAAACTAAGGCAACCCAGAACCAGGGGAAATAATGATAGGGCATGTTGGGGGAAGGAAAGGCATATTAAGGGGACGATAATATTTCTTCATATATCCCAGTGTTGGGAAATGTTATAGAGGCCAAGTCACATCAGACGGCACAGGTTGTGGACTGTCAGGGAAACTGAGGCTCAGAGAGACTAGGGAGCTAGTTCAAGCTCCAGATCACTCAGCTGATGTGACAGGAACGTGACCCCACGTCTGCTTGCGTTTTTCTCCCAAACTAAAAACGTGAGATCACAGCATTTGGCTCCCCTCACGGACGAGGAGCGCAGGCCCATCAGGGTGATGTCCTCCTTGATGTGACTCTAACCGGGAGGCCGAGGCCGGCCCGGTGATGCCTGTCTGCTGGCAGGCTCCTTTCCATCCTGCATCGTGGCGTCCTGATGACGGGGCCTCAGTCTCACTCATCTTGCCTCCTAGCACCCAGCAGGCTCGGTACTTTTTGGTTGAGTGAGTTGAAAGGATAAATCAACACAGGAGACTTAAAAACACAGCTGAGATCAGAGCAGAGGGCAGAGGAGCTCCCTGATCAGAGCCACGCTGCCCCCGTGGTCGGTCTGACCCTGGGCTGCGGGGCCGTGAACTAAAGAGACACTGGGCGCCCACCGCGAGGCTATGGCACTGCCAGGGGGTGATGGATGGCAGCCACGGGCCCCCTGGACTCCTGCTCCCTCTCACACTCATCTATAATCCCCGGATCACCGGTGCAGCGGGCTGTAATGGGCTTTCCATTGCTCTAATGGTCTGGCCTGTCAGGGTGAATTCATCACTACACAGACGGGGACGCCGGGGCCTGTTCGGGACTCTGACTCTTAGCAAAATGAAGAGTTTACTTAGGCCAGCCTCCATCCTACCTTCTCAGGTCCTCAGAAATGCCTCCCCCCGCACCCTATGGCACCTGGGGTGGCCAGCCTGGGACATACTTCGCTCCCTTCCTGAACTACAGGTTGAACGAAGGAATGAAATAAACATGAATAAATGCCTGGCACGATTTCTAATGAACCCACAAGATTTTCCTTCTAACAAACAGCAAAGTTGCCAATTTTGAAAGCACCATCTTTAAAAAAAAAATTAATACATGGTTGGACCTATATAGTTGCCACGTTTCACAGCACGTATCAGTTTACCTGATGATTAAGACAATGGGCTCTGAAGTCTGAAGGCCAAGGTCATATTCCTGATTTTGTCATTTAAGAGATATATGACCTTGGACAAGTTCCTGGGCTGTCAGACCTCAGTTTATTCATCTGTTAAAATGGGTTTGTTAACATCTATGTGCACCGGCCAACACAAAGAACAGCTGAAACAAACATCCATAAAGCACCATCATCACCATCTCTTTGGAATGCCAGCCTTATCTAGTGGGAATGGCATTACCTGCCTTTTGTATAGACATGGCAACTGAGACTCAGGGAGATTACGGGATGTGCCCAAGGTCACAGTGTCACTGAAACCCAGGACATCTGGCTCACTGTTGTACACCAGTCAGAACCACTTTCCAGCCTGAAATCTATCCAAACTGTTCATGATCCTGGTAATTCTCCTTGACTCTCTCATCCTACCTAATTCTAAGGGCAAAAGGCAGCCCATACTCGACTCAGAGGAGAAGCCAGAACTTGATCTTTCAGGAGGAACTCTAATACATCCTGACAACACGGCTTTCTCGGAGCCAGAGCCCCTGAAATTATATTCAGCACCCAGCAGAAGAGGGAAGCATTGATGAATCCACGAGCTGCTGTTATTTACAGCAGATGAGAAAACAAATTAATGCCAGTGCGTGGTGAAGTTCCAGAATGGTTGCCACTTGTCGGCACCTCCATCCACACCTGCTGAGGTCCCTCTATCCACTTGGAAATGTAATAAAGTCCTCTTCACCCCCATTTCCACTCCTGAGTGGTTCTCAACCGTGGCTGCACATTAGAATTACCTGGGTGACAGGTGGAAAATCAATAAATGAGCAAATGCGCTCAAGATCTACCTACACAGAGGTCAGAGTTAAGTCATCTCTACGGTGGGACCCGGTCCTTGCATTTCTAAAGCTCCCAAGTGGTTAAAACATGCAATGGGGTGGGTGGGGGACCACTGAACTAGTTCATAGTTATTGAGTGGTTGGTTTGCTTGATACATAAAATTGTCTCATTTTGTACAACTGTAGAGATACTCAGGAGTCAGTCAGTCATAGAAACTCAAGATGCCTGATACACATCTCCTGAAGTGTCCCCCACCTCCTTCTAGGTCCCATGAGGTTCTTATCACCTGCTACTACTAACACCTGGTAGAGCCCTCCATTTGCGACCCTGCTAATCTCCAAAGCACCATCATCTTACTCTGCTAAAACCTTTGCCGGACCACCATCTTGCTCAGTAAAAACCCAGCTTCCATACCACCATCTTGCCCCGCTAAGTGCTGGCCATGGTACTACCCTCTTGTAGAAGCCCCAGGTGTGCCACAAACACTCTCTTCTCCTTCTGTTAATTCCTCCTTGAGGCCCTCCTCACCCTCCTCCCCTGTGCCATTGTTTGCTTCCTGCCTTCTGCCTTCATTTGCTCTCCCATAGGTAAAGAAGGGTGCCTCTAAGCAGAAAATCTGTCACTTCCGGGCTGGGCTCAGACTCCTACAGGATAAAATGCAAACGTCTTAGATGACCCACAGTCTCAGCAAGGCCTTCATAATTTCACCTGGTTTCCTAATCACATTATTTTGTGGCTTCCCCATGTTATTTACATCTGAGCCAAACTCATTTGTGTTCCATTTCCAGAACACACTGTTCACTACTGTAACACTATGGTTTGGCCCAGGCTGTTCCTTTTACTAAGAATGTCATCCACACCACTGCAAACATCAGGTGAAAACTTTTTTTTTATTTTTTTCACATCTACTGCATAGGAACAAAGAATCCAACATCATGAAAGGAGTTCTGGGCAGGTAGCCCTCTGAATGGCCCACTCCTCACCTGTGCCAGCCAGGCCCCGGGTAATTTCTGCTTGTGGTCCCTCCTGAGCCCCAGGGGATAGGCACGATTATTGTGCCCCCATGGCAGGTGGAGATCCAGCACAGAGAGGGTTTTTAAAGCACAATTTCTGAAAAATGGCTTGGATGTGGCCTCAGGGCATGATTTGGTGGGAGTGAGAGAGCATAGAGGGTACTGAAAGAAAACAGCCAATAGGGATAGGAAGTCTGAATCACACCATGGGCCTGGGGAGGGAGGGGACAACAAAGACATTTTAGCAAGTGAGCAACTCTTGGGGATGCATTAATTGAATAACAGAAATCTTTAAAACACAGTTTTATCTTCTGTTTAGTGCTTGATTTGCTTCTCCTGTCTCTGTTGATATCCTGAGCTCTCATGAAATTCAACTCTATGGACAAATGCTTCAAGAGAGATATCTGGAGAAAAGTCAAGGCAAGGGGCTTAGTCGGACATCTGTTAGCTCAGAGTGGAGAGACAGACATAGCAGGAAAGGCAAGACTGAGATGGAGCATTTGTTGGATAAGAAACCCTGCCCTCCTCTCCCTCCCCAAGTGGCAGGGATGTTGGGAGAATGAGGAATAGCTCATTGGGTATTACCAACATACCTGCGTATGTGGAAGAGAGGTAGGTAGGTCCCTCCTTTCACTCAAATCTCAGAGATGGGGTGACCCCAAAGAATACTTGTGTGCACCAAGGCATGAATACCATACAGGCCAACCTTTCACATAGCAGACTACATTCCCTCTTCAGCTCAGACCCACTGGCATAGGAATCTTGGGGCAGGTGACTTCTTCACCCCTCAGATGCCAGCTCTGAACTGTGCAGGCTTCCAAGGCTCCACGTAACCAACGAAAAACAAGCATGTTGTGAAGGCTTTGGACACAGTTGGTTATGATCCAACTGGGGGGAATGGAGCTTCCCCAAATAACTACATTACTCCATGTAACCCAAGGACAAGTGCAAATGGGGCCACTCGCAAGTTTATGGGGTTGGTGTGGAGCCGAGCACCCTGGGCCCATTGTTTCAGAGCCGTGGTCCCTCTCCTGGGTGTACTTTTGGTGAGGCTTCATTTTCCCCTAGGAAGCAAGGAAGGCATTTTCCATCTGCACCAGACTGCTTGGTACCAAGGCTCACATTTTGATTGAATATTCAGACCCCTTCTGCCTTCTTCCTCCCAAACCAAATCCTGATTTTGTTCACTTAAAGACGGGAGGAGTGTGGGGAAGAGATCCTATGGCCTCAAGAAAGGTACCACTAGGCTAATGGATCTAACTCAGGGGTCAGTAAACTATATCCCGTGAGTCAAACCCCACAAATCCAGCCTGCCACGTGTCTTGTAAATGATACATATTTCATTGGAAGATAGCCCTGCCTATTCCTTTATAGGTTGTCTATGGCTACTTTCTACAATGGCAGAGTTGGAGTAGTTATGACAGAAATTGTTTATGGCCCACAAAGCCTAAAATATTTACTTATTATCTGGGCCTTTAGAGAAAAAGATTGCTGACCTCTCATCAGCTAAAAACATCTTTTGATAGAGGTGCTTACAGATACTTCTCACTGAATCCTCACAACAACCAATGATAAACAGTATTGTCCATATAACAGAGTTAAGTAATTTGTCTAAAGTCACATAGCTTCAAGAGTTGAAGCCAGGATTTAAGCTTGGATCAGCAGTAGAGTCACAAACATACTCAAGACTGCCCCTGCCCTCAGCACTCACAACCTCCTTAGGGAAAGAGAATACAGTCTGTTGAAAACTGGAGCTGCAAGAAGTCTCTGATATCATCCTGGGCCAATCCCCTTACCTTACGATGAAGACACCAAGACCCACATGAGGTGTGTGCACCTTGCCTTTGCCAGGCCCACTTGGCTGGAGCTGTGCTTGGTGTCCTCTGAGGGCTCAGTCCTTCCCAACTCCCTAATCAATATCAGCCAGGACACTGAGTAACTCAGAGCCAGACAGAAGGGTCTAGAGTAAATTATGGTAGCCACCTATTTCCTTGGGACTGAGATGAGCTTTCAGCTGTTTCATCAGTGATGTTTTTGACCTAATATAGGACTTCTACCTCAAGGGTTTACTTACACCCTAGTCCCTGGCTTATCTGCTGTGACCCCAGCCTGCTATGACAGAGGTTGGACATCTTTCTAAGGTACAAGTACTACAAGGGTCCCATACTTGATGAAATGTCCACAGGCAACCATAGTATCCCATATGTACCATCCCAACCCAGGCTCCACAGCATCTCCCATCCACTGAATGGACTCCCTGGGACATCAACACCCAATACCAGGATTTTCTGACTCAGTGAGCTAAGAGTAGTTGGATTTCCTGAATACTCTTCTCAAGCTTCACAATCCTGAACAGCTTCCTTCTACCCCATGCTTTCAACCACTGTCCTTTCATCAATGACTCCCAATCTCTCTCATTAGTGTGGATCACTCTGCTGAGCTCCATACTCCTAAATCCAACCACCTACTGACTCCTCCATTTGGATATTCCACTGGCACTGAATCTGATCTGTGTACGCCTGAACTCACCAAACATGACCCACATATCCTTTATTCTGGTTTCTCCATCCTGGGGCAACTTAGAGATCTCATTCCTCCCCCCAAACTTGACACATTCCAAACTTTATTATTCTCCCCACCCAGATCTGCTCCTAGCCTCTTTTAGGAAATGACAACATCACTGAACTTGCTGTTAGAATCAAAACTTAGGTGTGTTCTTCAACTTCTCCCTCACCTCTCATTCTATTGTTAAAATTACCACATCTATTGCTTCCACCTCCATATTTTGAGCATGTCCTCCCTTTGGTCATGTCCCTGCACTAGGGGAGCTGAATCCTATGACACACTCAGCAGAACCACAGAGACGAGACCACTCTCAACCTTGTCCACCTGCAACTCCAATACCATTTCGCCAAAGTCGTCTACTTAAAACACATCTGATTGTGTCATTCCTCCCTGGCATTTACTATGCTTGCATCACTTACAGAAGGAAGCTGGAGCTCCTGATCTCAGCCCTCGAGGCTCCCACAATCTGATCCTGGACCCTCTCTCCAGACTCCTCTCCCACAGTCACAGTCGATGCTCTGGCAAATACACCCTGCTCGTGCTTTCTCTGAAACTGTCATCCTGTTTCACGCCTCCGTATCCAGGCTCTTCGTGCTCTTCCCTCAGTGTGCAACACTCCCCTTGACCTGAATATCTTACACACCTTTCAATACCACATTCAAACGTCAGCAACCCGAACCCTCCCGACATCTTGTATCACCCCAGCTGTGCGCCCAGTTGGCTGAGTCTCCCTCTGCACTGCACACACACCCTTCACTTCAAGAAGATAGCTTGTACTACACTGTCTCTTCTCAACAAAACATACAATTCTTGAGAGGAGGGACTTTATTTACTTACTCCTGTGTCCCTAATCTCTCAATACACCTTGAAATCAGTAGATAGGTACTAATTGGATTAGGCGCACAGATGTGTGACTGCACAAACGGACGCATGGGGACAATCTTCAGCCCTCACTTCCTTTTCCTTACCCCATGAACTGTGTCTCTGAGGAAGAGCTGTTCTTGAGAAAAAGGGAAGCGAACGCAGTCTAATGTGAATTTCCCCTTTAATAAGGGGACACCTACTAGGTGTCAAATGTCGTGGCAACTTCTTTACATACATATTATCTCAAATCACCACACTGGCAGAAAAAGGATGATAGGTTATCAGCTCCGTTTTTTAATTTTAATTTTTATTAATTATTATTTTTTTATTTTTGAGAGACAGAGAGACAGCCAAGAGAGGGAGAACTTCAAGCAGTTCCACACTGAACATGGAGCCTGACATGGGGCTCACTCTCATGACCCTGAGATCATGACCTGAGTCAAAATCAAGAGTTGGAAGTTTAACCAACTAAGCTACCCAGGTGACTCTGATTAGCTCCATTTTTTTGGGTGAGTAAACGGAGGCCAGAGAGTGACCTTCTGAGGGTCTACAAGCTGGCGAGGGACAGCACGGATGACACCAGAGCCCAACTGTTGCCACTATAACCTGCCACCTTCTTGTGCCTTCCTGTGATCAACTCTACTGTTATGTCATTGTTTTGTGAAGCTAAGTTAGAGGCTTCCCAGCCTGCACAAATTCAGAATAATGTTGTATTCACTGTCCTAGTTAATTTTTTTTCTTAAAAAAAAAAATCAGGCCAGCGTGTTCCCTGGCCTTCATCCCACTGTTTCTAGGATTGCCCCACACCACAGCTCAGTAGGAGCTGGGAGTGGGCAGAGCCAACGCCCACACAGTGACAGACACTTTCTACTGCCTTTCCCTGAGGCCCTGGAAGGACGGGGCGGGGAAGATGGGTCCTCGGGCTGAATCGGGAGGACAAACCAGCTATGAACGAGGGCAGCAAATGGGTTTCAGAAAATGTCAGCCACATGGATGGAGAGGATACACAGTGTGATGGGAGTGAGGGAAATGGATCTCTTTTAGGATCCAACACAGACTTAGGTCCTTTGCCAAGACTCTTCCCTACTCAGGAACTCAGTTTTGCCCTCTGAGAAAGGAGATTGTTGGCTGACCTGGGGTGTTATGTCCCCTTCAAATTCTTCTGTTGAAGTCCTAACCCCCACTACCTCAGATTGTGACCTTATTTGGGTCTTTCCAGAGACCAGGGTCTTTCCAGAGGTAAGCAAATTAAAATGAGGTCATATACATGGAATCTAATCCCATATGACTAATGACCTCATAAGAAGAGGAAATTAGGACACAGACACATACAGAGAAAAACTAGCTGGAGACAGAGTCAGGAGAAGACGACCACCTATAAACCAAGGAGAGAAGGAACCAACCCTGCTAGAAGAAATCTGATGTTAGACTTTGAGCCTCCAGACTGTGAGGAAATAAATTTTTTTAATGTTTAAGAAAATATTAGGGGTTCTTTGTTATGGCAGCCAAAGGAGTTTAATATAGCTGGACATACAGATGTCCATTTTCTGCTCTGGTTGTGACACTGGGAATGGATGTGTCCAATTCTGTGGTTCCAGCTGAAGAGAATAGGATTATAAGGCCAGGAAGGGTAGCTGAACACAGAACTGGGACAATTTAGTTCAGGGGACTGAAGACATGGGGAAACACAACCTTCACATGTCCCAGGTGGAAAAGTTGACTTTGGTTGGGAACTTGTTTTAGTCACTTTCAGCCACTAAAACAAAAATACCACAGACCTTGTTGGCTTAAACAACAGACATGTATTTCACACCATTCTGGAGGCTGAAGTCCAAGATTAATGTAGACTTGGTTCTTGGTGAGAGCCATTTTCTGGTTAGCAAGTGACCATCTTCTTGCTCTGTCCTCACAGGGCAAAGAAAGGGACCATTTTTTTCATGTTTATTTCCTCATAAGGTCATGAATCCTATGACCTTATCACCTCCCAAAGGCTCCTCTCCATATACCATCACATCTGGAGTTAGAGTTCAACCTATGAATTTGGTGGGGGTGGGGAACACCAACGTGCAGTCCTCAGCAGACTTACATACCCTGAAAGGAAACAGAAGGAGAGAAATGTCACCTCAGCATGAGAGTGGCATTGCCCAGGGTAGTGAGCTTCCCATTTCCAGGGGTTTTTAAAGTGGATAGGGTATGATGACCCCAAGGGCTTACAACTGAAGGAGAAAGGGCCTAGAGGCAGAAGTTGGTGCAGCATATAAAATAACATTGGAAAGTTTTCTCAGCAGGAAAATGGCGGTGAAATAAACCACAGGGCTTCCAGGCTTGGGGACACAGGCAGGGTTTGAGGGCTACCTGCAGGGTAGTGTAGAGTCCCACCACTGGTCAGAGTTTATACCAACATCCCTGTATCCATCCACAGCACAACCTCTTTGAGCATCCACTGTGTGTCAGACATAACACAAGAGGCTAATGGCACAGCAGGGAAAAGACCCAGGCCCTGCTCTCAGACAATTAATATTCATTCATTCATTCATTCATTCACCTCATCAGAGAGCCTTCCCTGACTGTCTTTTCTAAAACAGCACCCCCCAAACCCTCTCCCTGGTTTATGGTTTGCTTGGGCACTTAGAATCTCTGGCCATATTCTGTATTTGGTGCTTATTTGTTCTTCCAATTCCCTCACTAAGATGAAAGCACCAAAGGGGATTTGATTATTTTACTGGTTTCATGCACTGCTGTACCCAGAACCCAAGGCATCAGCAAATTACTACTGAGTCTGACTGTGGGCACAGCCCTGAGGCAGGGGCTGGGTGAACAGGGGTGAATTTGACAAATCTGGTCCTTGTCTTTGCAGCCAAGGAACACACCATTTGCAGGAAATTCAGAAAAGAGCGGGAGCTAATATGGGGCCTATCTGCATGCCAGGAATCCTAAGACCTTCCATATATTATTTCTCCAGATTGCTGTAGTCTCTGTGAAGTTACGTGCTTTCCTTATTTTTGTGTTATGGAGGAGTGCACTGAGGTGCAAAGAGATCAGTAACTTGCTCTAAACTGCATGGTAATAGGCATCAATGGGGTTTGCACCCAGAACTGTAGGTAGTACGGCCCCAGGCTTAGCTGACTTCAGAGGCCCCGCTAGGGTCCTCCTCCCGCTGTGCCCCCTGCCCCTGCAAGGAGATGATTCTGCAAGACCAAGGGGGTATGCAAATTTGGAGTCCACATCCCCCTTTTTGTCCCACAACACAGAACCCAGGACCATGCCAATCGTCTGCTTAAGTTTCAAGGACTGGATGAGCCTCCTCTGGGCTCTACATTCTCTGGGGTAGCTCAGGTCCCTGTGGGCCCATGAAGATGTCTAAGGTGAAGCTGGGGGAGGGGTGGGTGCTACGCCAATGGGAGGGGCAGTAGAGGAAAATGTAGGCTGAGTATCCGCAGGCATGCATGCAGACAAAGCTCCTCATGGTATGGGGAGGGAAGGGACATAGGAAGCCGGTGGTCTCGAGGGCCCTATCTGTACCACAGCTTCTGTCTCACAAATGCTGGGGGTAGGCCTGCTGTAGGACTCCAGGCTTGGGTCCTTAATCTCTAGGCTGTATCCCTCAGGCACATGCTACCAGGCCAAGACCCATACTGGGGGAGGCCAAGGGGGGATTCCTGCTCTGGATGCTCCTGCAGGACCCATGGGGTGTGACCCCGCATGCCCACCTGCACCAAGGAGGAAAGGGGTCGATTTCAGAAGGCTAGGAGGGTGAGCCTGCAGGACCAAGGCAAATGCCCAAAGGAGAAGTGACATAAGGCACAGGCTTCTGTCCTTCGCCCCCTCCCCCTCCCATCTGTCCCGCTCAGCCCATCCAACCTCCTGTCCCCGCGGGTGGCACTAGCCTGGCATCACAGGCGTGCTGCCTGGAGTGGAGAGTGGGGGCAACTGGACCCTGATGCTGTATGAGGCAGGACCAACCCCTCTGTCTTCCATAGCCTGACTGGCAGTTCTGTCCATCTGTCTGTCTCCCTCCCTTGTCACTGCCTTGCCCCTTCCATGTAACTGAGAGACAAAAAATGTTTGCTCTGACTCTTAAATAACACTTTATAGTCCACATTTTCATCAAAATATGGTCGTTTCAAAATAACACAAAGTGCTGGGAAAAAATGAAACTCGATAGGAAGAAGTCAGGAGGAAAACACACTGGAATGAAAGGGTCTGGCAGGTGGGTGTGTGGGCTCTATGTCATGACCACCTTCTTTTGGCTTTTCTGTGTTGTGTAAACTTGAAGTCGGAACTAGGACTGACTATTCTAGCAACTGTGAAGGGAATGAAAGTTCAATGAGGCAAGGGTCTTCAGGATTTCAAGTCCTCTTTGTAGAGAAATCCCTACAAACCTAAGCAGCTCACCTCCTCAGTACCGCGTTGACGGGTTTCCACAGGTCTGTAAAAGGAATAGATTCCCCATCTTGGCCTTAAATAGACTCAGGGGAATTGGAATTTTTTGATCCCTTAAATGGAAATACGTCCAATTTCAAAAATGTTACCAAAAAAGAAGCATTAAGAGAAAGAACAGGTGAGAGGTTCTTCCTTCCTTCCTTCCTCTTAACATGGAGTGAGTAGACAGGTGGCAAAGGGATCTGGAGCTGCTGGGGGTGGGGGGGCCTGTGGGGTGGGGGTGGGTCTGTGAGATGAGGTCGGATGGGTTGGGGGTGGGCCATTGGGGGTGGGTTGGGGTGAGCCCATGGGGATAGGACAGCCACAGACTTTGTGGACCTGCGTTCAAAACCCCACGCTACCACTTACTTCTCATTATGAAACCTGGGGCAAAATTTGACTTTTCTGGGCCTCATTTTCCTTCTCTGTAAATGGGGACAATAACCCTAAACTTCTTGAAACTGGACTTGTTTCCACTTAAGGGGTTAAAATTTCCAATTCCCCTGAGTCTATTTAAGGCAAAGATGAAGAATCTATTCTTTTTATGCACTCTTGGGAACCAATGAACGGTTCACACCAAAGGAAAATAGAAAATGTGAGCCTTCCTTATACCTAGTTTCAGACGGTCTGTTTCCTCATTAGCTGATAAGCTCCTGGGCACAGGTAAGAACTAAAAAACCACACCCCCGAATCCAGAACACCATAGGTTCTCAGTGAGGATTTGTTGATGGATGGTAGCCAGCAAGGGAAATAAAGCCCCCCCACCCCATTCTACTGGGGACAGTAAGCAATAACAAATAAATAACAATGTGTAATATATTATTACCTATTAAATTAATAATAAGAGTAAATAATGCATTGTTATTAAAATTAATGACAAGGAAATCATATATATAGTTAGTATAGAGTATTCCTTCAGAGTAGCTGGGCCAGGTGGGAAGGAGGGGCTTAGGACTTTAGAGAGGGTGATCCCAAACAAATTCTCTGGCATCCAGGCAGATGGCATAGGAAGGGCAGAGAGGCCCTTTGGTGACAAAGCACTTGACATGGTGAGAAACAGAAAGGAGATCAGACTCACCATGGAGAACAACTCTCATGTCACAGTCTGATCAGAGGCACAGTGACAAAGCACAGGAGGAAGTGTCATATCCATCACCCATCTTCTCCCAAGGAGTCCAGATGTTTCGAGAGATCTCCACATTATCAGGGCATGCAGGTCAGTGGTCCTGTGATGAGCAATTTAAGAGCTCCAACCATCCCTGTCTCCTGGTGATCACACACTCGTACAGACTCCTCCTCCCTCCGGTGATCACACACTCATACAGACTCTTCCCTCTGGTGTCACCTGGACTTAGAGACTTGATCAGAATGCACATTACAGAGAAGAAATGGTGGGATGTCATTTCTGAAATGAGGTTATAGAAAGGCGGTGACATCCTTCTTGAAGATATCCTCTCATGAATTCTCTCACTCTGACTTGGATCATTAGCCCTGGGGGAAGTTGGCTGCTCTGTTGTGAGGCAGCCCACAGAGAATTCTATGTGGGGAGGGACCAAGGCCTGCCAATGATGACAAGACTGAGTCAGGAAGCAGACCACCTCCCCAACACAGCAGCCATCAGATGAGACTGCAACCCTACCAGACTGTCTGACAGCAATGTAATAAAGGACCTTGAATCAGAGACCCCCAGCTAAGCCACAGCCAGATTCCTGACCCAGTTAGACTGTAAGACAATAAATACATGTTGTTTCAAACTGCCAAATCTTGGGATTACTTGCTGGGGCAGCTGCGTGGCTCAGGGGGTTGAGCATCTGCCTTCAGCTCAGCTCATCATCCTGGGGTCCTGGGATCCAACAGCATGTTGGGCTCCCTGCTCAGTGGGGAGTCTGCTTCTCCCTGTGCCCCTCCCCCTGCTTGTGTGCTCCCTTTCTCTCTCAAATAAATAAATAAAATCTTTTGAAAATTTAAAAAAATAAATCTTGGGATTACCTGTTGAACAGCAGAATGTAATATACATAACTAATGCAGATCAGAGTGGTATTGACATAGTCACTGGTTTGCATTCTCATCCTTCCTTCTGCCAACCACCCTCCTCGCTAAGGCCCTGAAATAATCTTCTCAGCACAGGTTGAGGCCAAGGTCAGCAGAATGGGAGAGTAAGTGGGAGGACAAACAAAGCTATTCTCTCCAGCTGCTACTTAGCTGTGAAAGTTGGGCAAGTCACTTAACTTTTCTGAGCTTCAGTTTCCACGCACATGGAGTGGAAATAAATGGTGCCTGGCTCCTTCCCAAGATAATCTGAAGATTCAGAGAATTGGACATGCCTCATGGTCTACCAAGCTCTGTGAGGCAGGCACCGTGATTTGGCCAATTTTCTCAACACTGAGACACTGAGCTCAGAGAGGCTAATGGAGCTCACCCAAGATTGCTCAACTTCCCCAGGGTGATGTGCCAGGATCTCAGGCCGGAACTCCAGAGAATCCCATCAGAGAGGTCAGCCAAAAGTGCATGACTGTGTCTGGAGGGGGCATGCTCCTGCCTTCCAGGACACCTGGCAGTGGCTGGACAACTCTGCCATGGCGTGTGGCACCTCCACCCCTGGGCTAAGCTTCTATCTGCTGGGAACATAAAGAATCAGCCCCCTTGTCACCCCAGCCCTCTATTTGTCTGAAGTAGGTGATCTAGTAGTGGTTTCCCTTACTCCTGGTTACCTTACTCCAGGCGAGGTTTTCCTGCTGGTTCTCAAATCCCTCTTTATCCTCCACTTTCCCCACTCCCAATATCCACGTATGTTCCTATAATACTAAGAGATTTCACTGTCCTGTTCCTGGCCAACAAGCCTTTGCTTAAGATGCACCCTCTACCTGGAATTCCCTTTGCCCTCCTTCTCTGGTCTAACTTGCTACTACTTCCATTTTTCTAATCCCAGAAGCATTCTGTGAGGTAGGATTTATTATCCCTGCTTTACAGATGACAATTAAGGAGCATGCCCAGGAGGATATGAGGATCTGAAACCAGGCAGTCCTCCTCCAGGTTCGTAGGGCCAAACCCTGCACCCTCTACCTTCCCTCTGCCTGGCCAAATCCTCCCTGCTCTTGACCAGTCATCTCTTCCTCTTAGCAGGAGTTTATGGAGCTCTCCTTCCTCCTTATAGTTATACTCAGTATTTAGCATCCTTCATCTTATCATGATTAATTATTAAATCATTTTTGGATGAGAGATGTCCCAATGCAATCAATAAACCCCTCTCTCCAAAATGATCATATGCACAGGCAACAATTCACAAGCTTCCTATCAGGTTGTTCAGGCTGTGCACTGTATAAGGGCACCAGGCCAAGAGTCCTCTAGTAGAGGCTGAACTCCAGCTCATATGTCACTAAGCAAGCCCCGGATCCTGGAGCAGGAATCCCATTTTGGTAATGAATCTGCCCAAGGAGGAGGCCCCTTTTGCAATGATTCCTCCTGCAGATGTTGGGGTTCAACTTTTCCTAATTCGGATAAAGCCCCTTTGAGAGCTAGTGTTGGCCACAGCACATACATATAATTCAAGGGAAATAGAGACCCTGAAGCCTGTCTATGGACTGACCAGGGGTAGAATGGTTCTTTGGATCAGGAACGGCAGAATCAACTCTTCCCTTATGAATGATGGTGTGGGACCAACAGGCCCTATGTTGGTCAATAGCTTGGGACCCAAGACACTTTCTGTAGACACAGAATTCACAGAGTGTCAAGGGCTCAGCACACCTCCAAATCTGCTGGCGGCTTTTCAGGAATCGATGCACAAATCACGGCTATGGGTAAATGCATTCAGGCTCAGTGTGAGGATAAAATCCAACGGGCCTTGGCCTGTGCCTGGCATATAATAAACACTCAACATACCCTCCCTGGCACCTGGCCTTTTTGGGGGTGGATTCTGTGCTATGAAGCTAAACTTGGAAGTCTGACAGCATAGATATGAGCTCTGCAAAATACCAGTCAAGAGAAAAAACCCACAAAATGCATGTCATATTCCTAGCATCCAAAGATTTTTCCAAACCCACCTACATAAGGAAGAAGGGAACCACTCGCAGCTACATAGGGATAATCTGAGTAAGAGGGAAAACGTAGTGGTGAGCCTCAGAGGGTCAAAGGGTTGGAGACAAAATGGCTTCTGTGATGTTCTCTCTTCAATGTCCTGCGAGCCTCTGGGGTGCTGGGCACAGTGTGGAGGTGCCACCGGCACAAGATGCTCCTTCAAGTTCTTACGATGACCACGTGAGAGTGGGTGTTACCACATTCAGGAGACCCTGAAGGTGGGGGCTTTCATGGGGCCTCATGGTCACACACAGATGCACAGGGCAGAACTGGAGTTCTGCTCCTGGATCCCTGGCTCACCAGGGCACCCCCTGCTCGGCTCAGCGCACAGATCCGGGAGTCAGACTGGTTGGTTCAAATCCCAGCTCTGCCATTTCCTGACTGTGTGGGTCAGGACAAGTCCCCGCCTCTCTGGGGATAGTCATGGTACCCATCTGAGAGGAGGGCTGGATGGTTCAGCTCTGCTAGTATTCGGACGAGTGCCTGGCACTTTGGGACTCTTCATGTCTCCATTATTACTATTACTTGGATGACTGATCTTTGGAAGCTGGTGCTTTGACGGTGGTATGTTCAGGGAAGTGGAGAGTCTAGGGGAACACTTGCTAGCATCAGCCCCAAACGGCACCCGCCCATCCAGAATTTCCATCTGTGCTCTCAGGAACACACTGGTTGTTTGTCAGCAAATGCCCTTTCCCATTGAGGAGATGCTGACACAGAGAAAAGGGAGCTGCTTCTGGCAGGACATAGCCAGGCCGAACCCTGGCTCTGTGGGTGAGGGACAGCCTGGAGGGCGGAGCGGGGGAGGACGGAGGCTGAGACCATGTAGCTATGTGAACTCCTAGGCCTTCTTCATCCCACTCCTTGATGGGCTGTCTCCTAGCCGAGCTTATATGATGGGGGTCGGGGGTGGGGGGGGTGAGAGCTGGCCTGACAAACCTCAGGAGAAGCCAGTGCAGAGAATGAGGAGGAACAGCAGAGCAAACCCATTAAAGAAGTTCCATACTGAGACATCCCATTTCCCACAGTGTAAGAGCGCCTGTAATACGATGGAAAAGCCATCAGAATCAGAGACGTGGGATCTGGAACCAGCTCCTGTCCTACCATTAATCAGGCAGCTGTGTGGCCTCAGGCCAGTCTTCTACCCTCTCTGGGCCTCAGGCACCTTCACTCAACAATGCAGGGGCTGGACCAGAGCTGGACAAGGGCCCTCACAGATGGGACTGATGAATTTTTTTTTTAAAGATTTTATTTATTTATTCGACAGACAGAGATCACAAGTAGGCAGAGAGGCAGGCAGAGAGAGAGGAGGAAGCAGGCTCCCTGCCAAGCAGAGAGCCCGATGCGGGGCTCGATCCCAGGACCCTGGGATCATGACCCGAGCTGAAGGCAGAGGCTTTAACCCACTGAGCCACCCAGGCGCCCCGGGACTGATGAATTTTTTAAAAGAATAAGAATCTGTGTTGTATCTTATCTCTTAACTCCTTTCTTTCATCCATCCATTTGCTCATTTATCCATTCATCCCACCAAGTCAAAGTGGGCGACCTGGAGACCCTCTCACCCTCAAAAATCTAAGTTGAGTGAGTGTGTCCTCAGGTATCTCAAATGCCTGGGAATTCGATGTGTTCCCTCAGATACCTGCTGCAATGGCTTGAATGTTTATGCTTCCCTGGAATTCACCAGTTGGAACCCTAACTCCCAGTGCTGCCATTAGGCGGTGGGGCCTTTGGCAGGTGCTTAGGCCAGGAGTGGGGAGCCTTCATGGGTGGGGCTAGTGGCCTTCTAAGAGACCCTGCAGCATTCCCCAGTCCCCCTGCTTCTTACCACATGAGGACACTGCAAGAAGGTGGCCTGGAAGGGGGCCTGCACACCCCCTTCCATGCTGGCACCCTGATCTTGAACTTCCAGCCCCCAAACTGTGAGAAATAACTTTCTATTGTTTATAAGCTATTCGGCTTGTGGTGCTGTGCTTTGCTGCCAAGAAGAACTCAGATACTTGCTGATGCCATGATTTCCTGCTGGGTAGGGTCTCTGGTTTTCTCTGTACCCCAAGGTACAAGGGTCAGCCTCTTCACTGGATTCTTCAAAATATCCATTTGCACTTAACATTTTATCAGTGTGGATTATTAAGATTGGTGGGGGCAGGTTATGGGGACTGCTATGTGACAAGCAAATGGTCTTTGTCTCCTGACTTCACCTAGTCTTCCCTCCCTACTGCTTTATCATGACCATAAACCCCAATTATCCTGCCTCTTCAGGCACAGTAGCCTCCTCTCCCCCCAAAGCGAGGGCCTCTGGCTACACATTGACCTTGGTGTACACACAGATGGGGCATGTTTTACTTGCAAACTGGCAAAAGCAAGTCCATGGGAGAGGACATGCTCAGTGGTAAAAAGTTCTTCTCTATAGATATTCTCTCTTCCAAACATAGGTAGTAATGTCTATGACATTGGTTGAGGCAATGTTGTCCTAGATACATCTCCTGAGGCAAGGGAAATAAAAGCAAAAATAAACTATTGGGACTACACCAGGATAAAAAGCTGCACAGCGAGGGAAATAAGCAACAAAACTAAAAGACAACCTACAGAATGGGAGAAGATATTTGCTAATGACCTAACTAATGAAGGGTTACTATCCAAAATACATAAAGAACTTCTATAATTCAACACCCCAAAAATAAATAATCTGATTAAAAACGGGCAAAGGACCTGAATAGGCATTTTTCCAAAGAAGACAAACAGACAGGCAACAGACACATGAAAAGATGCTCATTATCACTCACCAGCAGGGAAATGCAAATAAAAACTACACCTGTCAGTATGGCTGAAGTAAAAAAAACACAAGAAACAACTGTTGGTGAGGATGTGGAGAAAAAGGAACCCTTGGACACTGTTGGTAGGAATGTAAACTGGTGCAGCCACTCTGGAAAACAGTATGTGGGTTCCTCAAAAAATTAAAAATAGAGCTACCCTACAATCCAGAAATTGCACTACTGGGTATTTACCCCAAAATTATGAAAGCACTGTATTTACTGCAGCATTATTTACAATAGCCAGAATTTGAAAGCAGCCCACAAGTCCATCCATAGATATATGGAAAAAGAAGAAGTGGCATATATGTATACAATGGAAAACTACTCAGCCATCAAAAAGAATGAAATCTTGCCATTTGCAACAACATGGACAGAGTTAGAGAGTGTAATGCTAAGTGTAATAAGTCAGTCAGAGAAAGACAAATACCATATGATTTCACTCATATGTGGAATTTAAGAAACAAAACAAAGGAGAAAAGAGACAAACCCAAAGCAGATTGTAAATATAGAGAACAAACTGATGGCCACTAGAGGGGAGGTGGGTAGGGGGTGGGTGAAACAGGTGAAAGGGATTAAGTACGTTTATCATGATCTGCACCAAGTCATATATGGAGTTGTTGAATCCATTGTACACCTGAATTTAATGTAACATTGTGTTATTTAACTCTACTGGAATCAACATTAAAAACTTTAAAAAAAAAAAGATATTCTCCCTTCTAGAGGATCAGTCTAGATTTTCAGCAGCAAGAAAATGGTCTCCTGGGACAGCTGGGTGGCGCAGTTGGTTAAACCACCAACTTTTCATTTCCACTCAGGTTGTAATCTTAGAGTTGTGCGATGGAGCCCCATATCAGACTCTGCGTGGAGTCAGCTTGGGATTCTCTCTCCATCTCCCTCTGCCCCTCCTCCTGTCACTCTTTAAAATAAACCAACAAATGCTAAAAAAAAAAAAAAATAGTTTCCTTCATTGCACATATGCTGAGTACCTAACCGAGCACCAGGAGCTGAGCTGGATACAGCTGGATATCTCTACAAGGATAGAGGAAGCTGCAAGGAGCAAGGAGCCCTCAGTCTCAAGCTGTGCTATCTGGTACCAGCTACATGTGGCTATTTAAATTTTGATTAATTTTGATTAATTACAATGAAATCAAATTTAAAATTCAGTTCCTTAGTTGCACTAGCCAAATTTCAAGCACTCAACAGTCATATGTAACTATTGGTTACCATATTGGATACTGTAAATATGGAATGGTTCCACCATCACAGAAAGTTCTCCTGGACAGCTCTTGTGTAAAAGGAGTAAAGAGAAAGGGAAGAGAAAGCCAAGCCAGCCAGGAGGCAAAGCATCAAGTACCACGGAAGAGGAGCCATCCTGAGCTCCACGTTAATGCCTGACTGATCCACAGGTAGGAGCTTCTGGTAGAATTCAATGGCAGAGGTGCCTGTTGGAGAGTCGGCAGCTCAGTCTTTTCCAGGCTTAAAGTAAGATGGGAGTGCCATCTACACACCTGGATACAAATTCTCTCCATCCTGAAGATGCCTCCACTTTCCAGGCACTTGTGTCCTTAACTTGTGAGCTCTTCATCTTCTTTTCGCTCTGGCCACATACACAGACATCCACCTTGGATCAGAATCATGTATGTATATGTCTTAAGGTCCCTTCTTCCAGCTGTGAAGAGTTTTCCTACCTCAGTTCCTGGCACAGTGATTTGATAACTGAATGAATCAAGGAGTCAATGAAAAGTGATAAGTAAATGAATGAAAACACACAGTGGCCCATTTCACTGTGGGTTTAATCCAGACCTGGTTTCTCTGTTGTAAACCTATCCACTCACTGTTGAGCTTGGAGAGGCTGAGGTTCTATGTCAACTGTGTAGTTACTGTCTCTCTCAACTTAGAAAGTTGTGGAAACAGAGATCCACAGGGCTTATCCACCTCTAATCACCCAGTACAAAACTCACACAACTCTGCAGTTTTCCCTAGACAAAAATAACTCATGAGTCACATTTTTTTCTCCAATAAAGGGGATGGTTTTGTGCATGTAAAACCATCCTGACTCTTCTACCCAGCCCCTCTTCTCCCTATTTCTGTTCTTTCTAGACTCAGAGAAATGTCCTTTCTGCTTGTTGACCAAACTCTTTCCATGTGTCCTTGACCTAGTCAATAATCTCCTACTGCCAGTGGTTACTGATCCATCAATCACTGGCTCCTCCTTTGCCCAACCTCACATCCATGATTGCCCATGGTTGGTTTTCCATAACTTCAGATACAAGAGTTGATCTCTTCACCTCTTTCTACACACCCTAAACCCACCTGACGTCCCCTTGCTCAAACCCAAACTATGACCCTTTCTTTTCACCATCAAACCTCTTTAAAGAGGTGCCATTCTGTCACCTCTCACTCACCCAGAAATCTGACCCTATCCCTCACTTATTGACCCTTCTTTCAGAAGGAAAAGCTGTCCCTATTCTAATTACCCAAAACACCATCTAATTTCTGAAATCCTCCCTCCTTGGGTATTGTTTCTGAGTGGAAAGGGGACAAGTAGGGCAAAGGTGGCCACCACTCAGAATAACAAGGCAGAATGTAGCCCGTGAATATGTTTTGTTAAGGTGATGAGGTATTTTAGAATGAAAAAAATTACCATAAAAATCCAGATTTGCCTCTCTGTGACAAATGAGATCTGGCAACACCAGGCTTTCATTCCCACTTGGCAGCAATCAGCAGAGCCGTGGTTTCTCCCTTCAGAGGAGCTAGGCCTTGCCAGTTCCCACAAGCCCTACTAACCCCTAGGGTCTCACATTAGTCACGTTACTCATTTGCAATATTTGCCAGGTCCCTGCAAGCATTTGGGTTTGTAACTCCAGGACTATAAAATTTCAAACTTACGATAACTTTGTTTTTCTTCATTGTTATCTTAAAATAAAAGTTTTTCAATACTTCTGAAGGTATAGTCATAAAAATGATCCGAGCTCCAAATGTTGAGTGATGTGAACACTGAACATGTGGCGCTTGGATCATAGTTAGGTCTTGCTCATGAGATAGGGCTTTCCTTGCTCTATTTCCTACAGCACTATTGCCAATTTTCTTATACACATCGCTTTAAAAAAAAAAAAAAACCGCAAGTGAGTAAAAGAAAGCACAAAGTAATTTCTTTAAGGCCTCTGTGTTGGGTTTTTCTCATAAGATGGTGCCTTGTCTCAGTGCCTCAAGACCACAGTGAAGTGCAGGGCTTACTCTAGTTCTTCTCGAATATGAACTTGTACTTTGTATAAGGCCTACTTGCATGTCCACCTTTTCATCTTGAAACAGTCTCCAAACCCCTTGGTGGGCTATTTGATTCAGTGGGTATCATGCCTTCATTTATTCTAACTTACTTCCTTTCTCTTTCTTTTCTTTCCTTTCTTTCTTTTTTTCATACACACACACACACACACACACACACATACATCATATCACTTGTTCCATTATTCACTACAATTTTATTGAGACTACACTGTGTTCCAGATCTTGTGCTAGGCACAGAGAAGACACATGTTTGCTTATACCCTTCTCATGGTACGTACGTTACACTGTCTGCAGTACATTAATCTGTGTTCAGGTCTTGGCACCAGGGTTTGGAACCAGAGTTCAAGCTGAACCCATCTGTGTTCCAGGCATCAAGCTGGGGAAACACAGCAGGAAGGCCACATAAATGCTTATGAAATTAGACTGAACCATTAGACATAAAGCTGGCAGAGATTAGAGAAGATGAAAGCTCACTGACCTCATAGGAATTAACCTCAAGGCTCCAGCCGTCCTCATCAAGGGCCATCTGGAATGAGGTATCATGAGTCATTTCAGGAAGGCAGGAAGAGGACCACGACTAAGGGGCTGTTTGTGGCTTCCTCAGGGATTATCCAAACAGAAGCTGGTTTTCGAGCTACTCCTACCACCCAAGAGATACTCCCTCCCTGACTTCTCCAGCCAGAGGTGACATTCCTGTGGGGACCGGCACATGATGTCCTAGATGACTTTGCATGTGGTTCTTCCAATCTTTACAGTATGCAGTTCTCAATTACATATTTTTTTCTCTACCCTGGGATGAAAGGCATATCTGTATCAAATCTGCTCAGTGAAGAAGACAGGAAATGAAATGAGATTTGCAGACAAGATGCTACTCATTTTTTCATTTTGAAGACTATGGTTGAACAGAGGAAAATATCTTGAGAAGTTGTATATGATCTCTGTGCTTAAATCAAGCTCATTGCTGGGCAGTAACTGGCCTGTGTGTAAGGTGCTTTTGGTGGGGTATCCAGGTCTCTTTGTGAACATGATTTCAGTAAGTGGGAAAGTATATTATAAAATATACCCAAGGAGGAAAGGGGATTCTCCAGTGATACAGTATGAGCCCATTCAAGGATACCCAAGTAGTGAGAAAATGTTCACTATATACAGAGTGTTATAGGATTAGTGTCCTATTATCTAATAATGTAAATTTAGAAGTAACCCTTACATTTGCTAAAAACTTAGCCTTCCCAGTAACTTCATTAATACACCATAGTCAAAGATATCAAGCCAAAGCTAGATCCATGCACAGGCTGAGGGGGAAGCATCTACCGGGTATCATCTGAGGGAAACTGCATGCTTTCTTTCCTATCTCTGTCCACTGCCAGCATCTACTCTATAGGAGCCTGCAGTGCCTAGAATGTCCAACTATAGGTTCTCTCCTGAAAAGCCTTCCTAAAGGGATAAATTGATTTTTATAGGCTCATGACATTATGTGGAGGAAAAAAAAGTGTCCTAAGTGAAAGAATGCATTCATTTTTTGTTATGATAAAAAAGATGTGGGTACTGGAAGAAAAAAGATCTAGATTCAAATAGGTCATAATAAGGCTCTTACATAGCTTTCATGTGAATTAAATGAGATTGTGTGTGGAGAGTACTAGCCATTTTCAGAGCTGAATAAAACAGACATTTACTGGGTTTGTTGTAGGTGTCAAACACTGTCCTGAGCACTCTACAAATACTGACTCACTGACTCCTCAAGAAAAAAGTGGTGCTGTTATAATCCCCATTCTATAGATGAGAAAACTGGTACCCAGAGGAGTTAAGAAAATTGCCCAGGATCACATAATTCACCAGGGTTGGAACCCCTAGAATTTGAATCTCCAGAGTCCAGGTAACCAACACACAGTAAGTGACTTTGTTTATATTCTTCAGAAAGACCCAGAATAGGCTATAGGTGCGGGGAGGGGGTAACTGATGGGGACGTGTGCATGGAGGTGGTAGGCATGGCCAGTGTAGTAGAAACAAGGGAGGTGGGAGAAGAATGAGCTGCAGAGTCCAGTGGTGAGAAGGGGACTATGTTCTTGGGGTGGGGCAACTTCACAGTGGGTTCCTGGAGGTTTGGAAAAAGGAAGAGAGAAGGAGGAAGACAAAGGATGTATAATACTCCAAAGAAGAGGTCAAGGAGCTATGATAAAGTGATCAGTTTCTCAAGGTCAGCCTACCTGGCAACATCCAGCTCCACAAGGTCAATTGTGCCGTTTTGCAAGACCATGTTCCCGTTTGGTGAGCTGATCAAGGGACACAGTGTGGCAATTCTAATTTGCTGAGGGACTCTGGGTGAAATCCTATTCCTCTTCATTCCTCAAGTCACTGACACAACTCCAATGAAATTTAGATTATCACTGAATCAATGATTGGAAATGACTATTGGAATTCTAGTTCAAATACAGAGTAGCTGCATTCACTCAGCTTCTCTTGTTTGTTGAATGTGGTCCCTCATACCCATCCTGCCTCCCTGCCTTAGATCTGCCTTACAGATTAAAAAAAAATACAATGAAGGTGAATACATTTGGAATTTGGACAGAGTACATAAAACTGTGGGAGTGTGATGTTCCAGGAACTTGTTCAAGCAAATTAGTAGGTATAGAGTGCCTACTAGTCTGGCTATGCACTGGGGATGCAGCATTGAGCAAAGTGGTTCTGACCCATGAAACCCACAAAATCAGATCAGGAAGACCACTACTACATGAATCATTACTTGAGTACAGTTGTGATAAACACTATGAAGGGAAAATCTCATGTACACTGAGATCACACACCATGGGACAAGCCATGATCTGGGTTGAATCCTATCTTGATGCTTTACAATTGGGAGGTTCCCCCCATTACACAAATCACTTAGTTTCAGTATCCCTATTTCCAAAATGCAAGAGCCTCGGAGAGTAGTAGGAGAGTGAGATGATAGGCACAGAACTCGATACATAATAGGAGCTCAATAAATAGTTATTTTTTGCCATTATGGCAGTTAAATTAATTAAATTAATGGTAATTAAATTAATTGCCATAATGGCTATAACAAAAATGACAATGACAACTGTGATGGTAATGGTGATAGTAGTATGTTAACACTGGTGATGCGTGATGATGGTGATGATGATGTTGGTGATGTTGATGGTGATCATGATGGTAACGGTTATGATATTTATGCTGCTGCTGATGGTGATGCTGGTGATGGTTATGATATTCATGATGATGATGACGATGGTGACCTTAACAGTGATGATGATGGTGATGATGATGATGGTGATGTTGATGGTGATGATGATGATGATGATGATGATACTGATGATGGTGGGATGATGATGACAGTGACAGTAATGATGATGGTTAACAGTGGTAATGCTGATGATCTTAGGGTGGAGTGAGGATGATGGTGATGGTAATGGTGAGGATGATGATGGTGATCATAATGACGATAGTGATGGTGGTGATGACAGTGATGATGGTGATAATAGTGATTAAGTTGGTGATGGTGATGGTGATGATATTGACAGTGACAATGACCATGACGGTAGTGGTGAGGATGGGGTGGTGGTAGTGATGCTTGTCAGATGCGTCCCACTCCTCCCACCACAGAAGACACAAAGGGGTTACTCTATAAGTGAGTCTGGAATTGGAAGCCACAAGGACACCCTGCTCTCACTGTCATGTTCCAGAAAGAGCAGACTGGCATTTCCACACTGCTTTTCTCCAGCTACATTTCTTCTTCTGGCCTCTACTCATGCAAGTGTCACCTCACCCTGAGAAAATGCCAGTCTCTTTGAGGTGAGCAGAGCCTAGGGAGGCGGGGGTGGGAGCATCTCTAAAGGTCAGGATGACTCAGCCATCCTCTGAGAAGCCAAGGGTGATCTAGGAGGGTGATGCTGTCAGCACAAGGGAAGACTAGAGCTCTCTACACCATTCTCCATCACAGCTTGGAAACTTGACTCACTGTTTCCTTCCCTTCTTCGGCAAGTCTAATGAGGGAATAAGGATGATTTATATTGTTGAGCAGCAGCTGATGGTTTGCCTCCAAAATGATGGAGCAAGTTCCTTGATTTTTGCCTAGAAAAATCTCCCAGGAGATATAGGCTAGAAAACAAACAGGTGCCCAAGAAGCAGCAGGGTATCCCCCTGGCTGGGCTCCCCCAACCCACAGGCCAGAGTCTGGGGGAGAATAGGAAGCTGCTTCCTCCAGCGCAGTGTTCTCTAGGAAAATGGACTCAAATACAGAGCAGCTGTTTTCTGAGGAATGGAAGCTGGTAACTTATGGAGAAGCTGGGGAGGAGGAATCTAGTGCAGAACAATCTGGTCGGCAGTCCAAATCAGTTGGCTGGTCTTGTTTTTACATAGTTGAATTCAACCCTTTCTAACTGATGATGGTGGGAGTCTTATCATCATCTTCTATTGTCCTGTGTGGGCTGAGCCACACATGTATTATATCAGCCTGGCTCCGGTAGACACCTGAGTTCTTGGCCCCAGGGCTGGCTGATTTTAAGGATCTCTTCTACTCCTAGAGTCTATTAGTTCTCAGAAATAAGTACCGACAAATCACCAGGAGTGGATTCCAATCCTGACTTGGCGACTAAGAAGCAGTGTGGACCCCCCCCCCCCCAGTACCTGGTCCTTCCTTTATCCAGCCAATATTTCCAGAGCCTAGTAAGAACCCTTTGGTGACTTCCCAAACTATTTTATAGTATAACAATTTTTAGTATGCAATAACCGATTTGTTTCCTTTGCTTTTTGCTTGTATGCTAGTTAATGTCCTTATGCTGAAAATACAACAGCAAACAGCATGGTTGTCTTCTCTTACCTTGTAGAATTATCTGCTAGTGAGGGAAGGGGTGCAGAGAAAGGTGAACTAACACCTAAGCTGGTACACGTGAACAAGTGCCATGAGGTAAAAGGACAGGATCCTCTCAGTGAAGGACAACAAGCAGCAAGTGAACAAATCTAGATGGCCATGTCCAAGAATGGCTTTTTTTTTTTTAAGTAATAATATTTAAATTGAGACAATAAGGGTTAGGTAAGAGTTATCCAGGTAAAAAGAGAGTTATCCAGATAAGAAGAATAGCACTTCTTGGAGGCTCTGCTGCATTTCCTACAGTGTAATTCACATTAAAATACTACATTATGAAGACTGTGATCTGTTCCTACAAGTTAACTCTAATTCATACCCTAGGGGAAGTGAATTACTATTTGCAGCTTCTAATCAGGAACCAGAGCTTCAGGGATGATAAACCAGGGTATGAACTGCCCTAATTTGGAATCAACACATTCGGAGGTGGTTACTTAACACTGAAAATATCTCTGTGTAAATTTGTACCACAGGTTTGGCTGGTTTGTGTAATGGCTGTTAGAAGTAAGTTTTCATGGGTGATATTTACATGAGAACCTGGCAAACTCTACAATTCAGGGTCTCCATGCTGCATGGGAAATTCAGGGCTACACCATCCAACAGAACTTTTTTGTGATGAAAGAAATGTTCTAGATCTGTGCTGTCAATATGGTGTCAGTGGCTACACAAGACTGCTGAGCACTTGGAATGGAGGGAGGGTGATGGAGAAATTAAGTTTTTAACCATATTCAATTTTAGTTAATTTAAATATAAATAGCCAGATGTGGCTAATGGCTACCCTATGGGATGGTGCAGGTCCACAACCTGGTTAATCTATCTTCCCTCTTTATGGAAGCCTTCCCCATCTGCTGGGACCACAAGGCTGGCAAGTCCTACTTCAAAGAGATGAAGTGGCCAACCAGGGTCACAGGTTAGTGACTCAGGAACATCTACCCCAGCTCTCACATCCTCTTCTGACCAATGGACTTGCCAGGACATTTTTTTTCCAGGGTTTGGCAAAAGCTTAAGAAGGCACACATCCTCACACATGTGTGCATGTTCCAAGCCCCCACTTGCATCACATCTGCGGACATCTCATAACATCCATCACTCAGAAGCAAGTCATAGGGGCAAGTCCAGACAGAAGGGAGAGGGAAGTCTACTTTGTCCATGATGAGGACGCTGAGGCCCAACAGTTTCATTGCTATCTTGAGAAGGCTCCAAAAGACCGTCTCAACAGAGGAGGGAGGTAAGTAGTTTGAGAGTCATCATAATAGCCAATATCTATCCAAAACATACCATTTGCCAAACCACTGGTTTGGGTTCATTTTATGAATTAAGTCATTTAACCCAAACAAAACTTCCGAGCACTGTGAGGCCGACACAGCTCTTAACATGGTTTTAGATGAGGAGGCTCAGAGAGGCTATGTTACTTTTCCAAGGTTACAGAGCAAGGAAGCACTGACCTGGGGCTCACTCCCAAGCAGTGCTCTGGAGACACTGGTTCTCACCGGGATGGGGGTGACTCGTGAACTGAGGGGTGAGAGGAGGATTTTTGCCCACCCAGGGGCCATTTGGCAAGGTGTGGAAATATTTCTGGTTGGCACAAGTGGGTGGAGGTGCGGCTACCATCTGGTAGAGGCCGGGGTGCTGCTAAATATCCTACAATTCAGAGGACTGCCCCCATAACAGAACGATCAGTCTGGAAAGATCAACAGTGATAAGGTTGAAAAGCCATGGCGACTTCAGAGAGATACAGCAAGACGGACAGAGGAAAGCCACTGTCCAGGGCCGCTGTGCAGTTGCTGCTCCTGGGCATGGGGGCACCTTAATGTTTCAGGGGAAGCAAGGGGCCGGGCGGCCGGTGGGTGGGGGTGTTCCTTAGCTCTGGGAATGACAGCTCTGACCACAAGATGGCGCTAATCAGTGACAACAACAGTTCCTTTGGTCAACCGCTCTTCTGCTTTTTTTCTTTGATTTTACTTTTCATTTTGATGGAGATTATGCTATTTTAACCCGTTAGGGCAAAAATACTCAGTGACTCCTGTGTCACGATTTCATAGCTGATTTCATGAGTTTGCGACAGCTCCATCGTGGTTCCTCCCGTGAAGGATCATTTGGGAGTTTGGGAATCTGAGCATCTCCTCACTGCCCTGACCCCAATTCCACACTTAGCATGATGTCTGATAAATGCCTAGATAAACAGTTTGGGTTTACAAAGGGTTGGCAGTAAGATTCTGACTGCCAGGCCTGGAAGGAGGCAAGGGGCAGAAAGACCAGAAGGAGGGGGAGGGGACGGAGAAGGAGGGACAGGACTTTCAGGCTGACTACCAAAAAAAAAATTTTTTTTTTGATAGACAACTTGGGGAAGCTATTGGCACATGGAAAGGGTCAAAACCAGAGAGTGGGACAAACATGTGTCCAAATCTTGGCTCTTTTTTGGCAGACCTGGTCCAATATTTCTGTCTCATTCCCTCATCTGTAATCTGAGTTAGCAACATCTGCATTGACAAATTTCAGATTTTTACAGCAATAAGGTGAGAGCATAGGCAAGAGAGGACACATAAGCTCTAAAATGTCTATAGGCAGAAGTTATCATGGCCTTGTGGTTATGACTGTGTGTTCCTTATCTTTTTACTGGCACTCTGGGGACTGGGACCATGTTCTTGTCTTTGCATACCCTGCGGCACCCAGCTCAGGGCTTTGAACAAGAGAGGGCTCAAACTGTGGAAGTTATGTGAGACATAGGGGCTTGTCTGATTTTTCTCCTGGTGCCCAACTTTTGCTGAGCACTCACAGAACCCTCACTGTATAAGTTTGAAGAAAAGCTAAGAATGATATCTATAGGAGAGGCAGCTGACTGCCCTGTACCCTCACAGTGTGGAATTCAACATTAGTGTATTTGTCATTTTCAGGACCTCCCCCTCATAGGTAGATTCATATTAACCAAATTCCAAGGGACTGATGTATAAACGAGCATGACAGATAATTACTGTACAGCAAGAACAATTGCCAAGGATACTAGACAACAGTTCCATGGGTTAGGACCGTCTATCCTTGCAAACCAGTTGTCCTGGTGAGACAGGAATCAAAATAGGAGGCATCAGTACATATTTGAGTGTTTCTTGGCACTGAGCTTCTAGCCAGCAGACCACTTCCATTCCTATCACAAGGGTACCACAAGGATATGCAGCCACTAAAATCAGACAGGACATGTTCTTGGGTCAGTGTACATACTGAGTATGTACAGTGTACATACTCAGGGGGCACTCCTCAGACTCTCCATATCCAGATTTCATGGTGGGCCAACCCCGCTTCTGGTAGGCAAATTCTTTCTTTAGAGATTTTTCCTACTTTCTGTGAGAAGCCAGGCTCGTCTTGCTCTGGACATAGAGCCATCCTGCCTTGCAGACCCCAGCTCACCCCCTCTGTCTAAACTCTTCTCTATTCCTTTACTGCTGGGCTTGCAGTGTGGGCAGGGGCCCCCAGCACTCCTTGGTAGCCACTGTACTTCAAGTTTCCCAGCAAGCAGCCTTCTGATATAGGGAAGGCTGGGTGCAGGGTTTCCACAGCCCCACAGCTGGCCTGGAGTATCACGCTTGCATTTTCTCTGCCACTGTCCCCAAGGCACAACCCCAGAGAACAGGCAGCAATGGTGTCAGTTCTCAGCCCTCAGGCAACAACAAGCTTGAGGTGAAGATACAACGTGCCTGTTCTTCATGCTATTTAATTAAGAGCTGATCTATTTGTGGAAATGTCACAAAGCACCTCTAGAAACAGGATTGAGGTCAGGATGTAGAATGCTTCCCTTTACCTTACTGCAGAGCTGTGGGTTTGGTGAGCATAAATTACTGCTATAAAAAGACCTCAAGGCTATTTGTTACCTGTGGTGAGCAACAATCACACATCCAGGAAGAGTGCTCTCCTATTTCTAGTAGGGACTGAGGCACTGGCCAGACCCTCTGTGGTTCCACACCACCCTGCACCATCACAGGCTCTCTTGTGTCTACTAGCTCCCTGCCTCCCTGAAAATGATGGCCACATCCCTCCACCCTCACCTGTCCAGGGAGAGGTCCTGACCCACAGGGGGCCGACCACAGTGTTCCGCCTCTCTACTGAAGTGATTGGTTCAGGGATGGGCATATGACCTCAGCCTGCCAATCAGAATGCTTCCCTGGGAATTTTCAAACAAGAATTGAAGAAGAAGAGCTCAGAGCAATTAGAAGGTGATCTTTGAACTGGCAGCAATAATGATTTCACACTTGTGGGAAAGCAGGTCTGAAAGAAGAAAGCTGGCCACCCCACTCCAGAGAGAAGTGGGGTGGGAGAGAACACCAACTGGTTTGGAGCATGTCTGGTTTTAGTAGAGCCTGCCCACCACGTGGTGTGTTAACATGAGTAGATAGCTGACGTGTTCCCCTTTGTGCAGAAGCTGGTGCAAGTGAGGGTTCTGCCACTTGCATCCAAGGAGTCTAGACTCATTGGACTCCTGAGGCACATTCACCCCCACAAATATTTGAGCCAAAGTCACTTAACTATCCTGGTTCTCAATTTGCCTTCCTAAACCAAAGACACTCCATATTCTCAGAAAGTCATCTCAGCTCAGGGAAAGTAGAAGAGCAAAAGGCAAACATCCCCTGGGCTCAGGAAATCAGGTAAGGCTGTGAGGGCAGGACAACTTCAAATGTCAGTGTGTGCCCTTACAAAGGTGATGCCTCAGGCAACCTCACTTCCTCACTGGGGCTCAGTTTCCTCATCTGTAAAAGGGAGACAATCCCAGGGCTACTGGGGGTGGCTTTTAGGGGACTCTGCACACAGCACCAGGCACCGAGTGGAGGGAACTCCATAAATGTTTGTTCCTCGCTATTCCAAAATCAGCAGAAGACACGTCTTCTGTCCTCAGGCTGCTCCCCCTCAGCCACCAGATTGGCACCACAGAAAAAAATATGTAAGTGTCCACTCAAAGCCAAGTTTCTCTAAGATGAATATTCTGGCAAGACTGTTGGGCTAAGTGGCTTACTTTCCATTTGAGTAGAACAAAAGTGGGGGAACCAGAATTTATTCCCAGTCTGACTCTTGAACCTGCATCTTAACCACCACCACAGTAATGCACACACACACACACCGTGCATGCACACACAGGGGGCACGCCCAGACACATGCTCACACACACACACACACAGTGTACATACACGTGGACACTCATGTGTGCAAGTGCTCACACACACACACACACACTTCCCATATACTGCTGAGTGTGCTGACGCTCACAGAGCCCCATTTCCTAATGAATTGTTATCAGCAACAAAGCTGAGACATGGCCCCATCTGACTTCTGCACTATTTCCCAAATGCTTTACAACCGGGAGGAAAGGGGACTGTGAACACTCCCTTCAAAACCCCCACACCTAACGCTTAGCAGATGCTAACTAAATATTTGTTGAGGTTGATTCGTTGAGTGATGGTCCAGGAATGGAATGGTCCGTCCGCAAGGTAATGAGTTCCCCATCACAAGAAGAGAAACAACAGAGGGAAATGGCCACATAACAGAAATTATATAGAGAAAATTTAAGTATGAGTTTAGGATCAGATTAGATCACTTTTAAATTTGTGTCAAACTGGAGGTTCTACCATCCTGTAGCTTTGGAGAAAATGAAGTAAATCTAAAACAATTTTTTATAATAATAGTAATAAAAGACCCTGGGATTCTGGAATTTGAGTCACTCAGGGAGCACCAAGAACATCTTGAAAATCATCCTTTTTTAAATGAGCCAAAGAATACTGTGTTACTCACCCAGTCAGGCCATCTGGCAGGAGATTTACTTGACTTAAAACAAAAACAACACCCACTTTCTCTTATGTCCCTGTCTCAGTTTGGGTTTCCCCAAAAGGAGAGCCTGAGAAAAGGGCCTGGTGTGGGTGGTTCACTGGGGAGGTAACAGCAGGAAGCCAGAGTGAGGGAACGAGTGGGGCTAGGGAAGCAGCGATAAAATCCAGTGTGGACGTGTGCTGGGGGGACAAGGGGCCCCATTCCTGCAGGACTGCCTGAGATGCTCCCAGCATCTCCCAGAATGATCTGCATGAAGGATGGGAGGCTGGAGGATCACTGCATGTCTCCTCTCCCCATCCACTGGCCTGCACTGTGGACTGAACTTGCATGCACACGGGCCATGCGAGGTCAGTCTGCTGGCATGCGTTCCCCTGGGGCGGCCCCAGCAGCCACTGCTGAAATGTGATGGGGGTGAAGGGAAGGGACGGGGAGCACCACAGGCAGCTGCAGCCGCAACTCACTGCCCCAGGTCAAACCTCTAACCTGATGTCACTGCCCTATGTCACGTCTATAGTGCTCCAAACTCAAGGTCCCACAGGCTGGTCTCAGGGCCATCGTGTCTACCATCTCAGTAGGACCATCTGCGCTGCGCCACACGGTCATGGCTACGAGGTAAGCTGGAAACGATGGCGGCTGCATTCAAAGCCCTTCCTATGGGACCCCCGCTCCATCGAGTCATCTTAATCTTCAGCTATTCCTTCTCCAACTAGAATCTTCTCCTGCATCCCATGAGTCACCTACCCTTCCTGATGGTGGTAAAATTATTAATATATCATGTCTTTATTCCAGTTGGGGCACAGAGCTCCTCAAACTCTTGCAATCTCTTAACTGACAGGAGTGTCTTTGGTCATTCATTTTGAGTTTAGGCCAATGAGGCCTCTTAGGGTGGGGCCCCTAGACACCTTCCACATGGGGCTGGTCACCAGAAGGATCAAGTGGTCAGAGGGTTGAATTTTCAGCCACCCCACTGACCTCTGGAAAGGGGAAAGAGGATGGGCTATGGATGGAGCTCTACAAAAACTCTTGAACAACAAGATTTAAGGAGCTTTCATGCCGAGGGATGTGCTTGTGGGGTGGGAATGAACCCCTGAGATAAATCCTAATGTGTGCGAATGCACGCTTTCCTGTATAAGGACTCGGTGCTTTCAACATATTCTAAAGGGGGTCTGCGAGCTTTCAAAGATGAAGACTCCCAGACTCCCTGATGGTCCAGTCTGGCAGTTCATGCTTCTGTAGAAAACACACCGACACCATCAGCCCACATAGAGAAGGGAGCACGACCCGTCGGGGCCGTCCCCATTTACTGCCGGAATGCTGCCTTCCACGTGCTCACTAATGAATTCTCTGCACTAACTCCCCTCATGCTTGCCATTTTTTTGACCTTGGTCCCAAACTTGGACTTTCCACGTGCTCATTTCCTCATTTGTCAGTTGGGAACAGCACCGTATAATTGTGAGGGTCAAGTAGGATGACAAGCATCACATAATGTGCCAGTTTGATAGTAGGGAACCCTTAACCCCATTACACACCATTTAAAGAACCAGGCAAATTCTCGCTCCTGGGCTTAAATCTAAAAGGGAGAAATGTCTCATCTGTGATTCAGATCAAGTATATTCTTCTAGGCAACCTGCACCTTATATTTTAAAGTCAAAGACCTTCTGATTGTTGGGAACTGCTTCCAGCTTGGCACATTGCTCATTGCCCTTTGTCTTGGATGGGCTCATATTCTTGGAGCTCTTCCCGGCTCTGTCCTGCTGGGAGATCTGGGGAGGCGGTCTGTGGTTCCCTCGGCCTCCTCTGCTTGGGTCAGGACAATGGCGACACCTTTTCTACACAGCTTCACCGTGCCCCTTGGGCCCCAGGGTCTTTGGACCAGTTGGCGGGTTAAGGGTCTGGGGGCAGTGGAGTGCTGGATTTCTGCATCAGGAAGACAGCTACCAACTGAATCTGATCACATACTCTGGAGAGACCTTGAGACAAATCAGCCCCCTCTCCACCCGCTGTGTGACAAGGTGAGTGAGTTCATTAGTGCTTGCTAATCACATTAGTGGTCATTAGAGAAACTAATGATGATGCCCCTGACCTAACAAATAATTTAATGGGAGTTCAAAGCACCTTCATGGTCATTTCAAGGTCTCTCCTCTGACAAGCCGAGGTCAAGACACCCACCTGGCAGGTGAACAAGATCACGCTCACAGGAAGCCTGGGGCCAGTCTCTGCTAACATCCACTGAATTTTCTCCGGCTTCTCTCCTGCTCCCTGTCTGTGTTTACCCAACGTCTCACTCCCATCTATACTTCTGGGCCTACACTTGTCCCTTGCACCTGACACTAATTTAGTTTCTCAGGCCTTAATGTGGGCACTCCTACCTTTCTGACAACACCTACCCTTGCCTTCTGTTCTAGCTTCTTCCAGTCATTATTGCCAAACATGGCCTCAGTTCATAGGATTCTAGGGCCCTGATTGGAATAGCAGCCACATAAAGAATGCTTTGCTACGGCCAGTGTCATTCTGCTCTCTCTGAGCTTGTGATGTCACCTCCTCTCCCCACTCCCCCCCACTCCACCAGCATTATGTTGTTCAGCCAGGCTGGCTTCCATGCTGTTTCTAGACTTAGCCAAGCAACCCCTCAGTCTAGATTTCTCTGTAGCTCCCTCCCTTGTGCCCCATGCCCTTTACTCTGTCTCTTGTCCCACTTTCTTTTGCTTCATGGCCATTATGCCCGCCTGATCTAGGACCTGGGTCTCCCTGTAGATGGTGCCTCTCCTCCAGTCAGAATGTAAGCTCTGTGAGGGCTGAGACCTTGTTTGGTTCATTGCTATTGCCCTGCCCAGAAACAGTACTTGGCACAGAGTAGGTGCTCAAGAGCCACTAGCAGAATGAGTGAAGGATCACACTTTAAACCTTATAGAAAAAAACACCTTTGAAAGAGGTGTCAGCCCCAATCATATCCCCCCCTACTCCCGGATGGGTCCGTCCACTCAGGAGAGGTAGGGGCTGTTCCCAGGCTCTGCTCCCTCTGCCCTGCAAACCAGGCCCCCCCAACACTTCCATCTCCTGCCGCCTCTGCTTCTGCCTCCCCAGGACATCCCCTCAGTTCATTTCCTTCTCTGTAGTTTCCATCCTTTCTTCTTCCCTGGCTTATGTTTTTCTTTCCCCCTTTACTCTGTGTTTCGCTCTTTAGATTGTGAATGTCGTGAAGGTGGGACCTTGTTTGGTATCCCTGGGGTCCAGCCCAGGGCCGGGTGCACAGTGAATCATTTGTAAGCAGGATTGTGCCAGAAAAGAAGGGAGGGAAGGAAGGAAGTTTGGCTTCAGCTTGGTTGCTCAGAGCCTTCAGGGTGAGGTTTCTATTGAGATTTTGCTTGGCTCTTGTTATTGGCTTAAGTCCAGAGTGTACTTTTCTGATTTCCCTTTTACTTCCTTGGTGTTCATTCCACCCCCTCACTTAGCATCCATTCAAGTTCCCCAAATTGCAGCCAATAGTTGGCTTCCCGGGCCTGACTTAACCAAAAGCAATTTGGACAATGGGCACTCATATCACCCAACCTAATATGTGACAGTCTATGGGAGCTATGTTCAGGCCCTCTGATGCCACAGCCCAAAGGCTTGCCTTCACATTTTCTCACTTATGTGTTGACTATCTTCAATGTATTTATGGTCTATGGCCAGGAGCTATCATCAGGAAAATTGGGAAAAGGCAGAAGTTGTGTTTGGATCCTCCTTCATGGCCATCCCTGCTCTCCAGGGAGAAGGACTCCACATCCCCCATCTCAAGACCTCTCTCACAAAAGCATCCTCCATGGGAAGAGCAGATCTACTGATTAACCAGCTGGATGCGAACTTTGAGGATAGCATGGCAAAGTTTTATCCAATCCTGTAATCCCAAGGGCAGAGGAAAGGCATTCACATGCATTCCACCAACCAACAATTACCGAACACCTCCAATGCCCTTTCACACATGCCAGCCCATTCAATCTTCAGCTGGGTACTTTTGCTTTGTATAAATTCTTTCAATAAGTGCGCATGGACCACTGTGCTAAGAAAAAGATGAAAAAAAAAATCATGATATTGGTGTTAAAAGGATAAAAAGACCATGTAGGGACCTGATGCATTTGGGGATTTAGAGAAGGTGCCACAGAAGAGTGGTGTTGAATCCAGGTGCTGAGAGCCCCAGCCAGGCTGGAAGGGAGTTGACTCAGACCAGTGGTGCCCTTCCCAGGGACACCTGACCAGAAAATGCAGGAATAAAAACTAAAGGAGATGATAATGGCACCTTGCTCACAAGTGAGTGTGGAGACCGAGGAAAACCACAGATATGGATGTGTTTTGAAACCCATCGAGCCCTCTAAAAGAGCCAAGCATTACTATTATGCCAGGACCATCAGAGAAACGGGGGGTCACCTGTGGGGGGCTCTGCCCCAACAGATTGCTTAAGAAGGAGGAACCGGTCTGTTCTGAAACCAAGTCAGGAAAGAACCTCCGTGAGGTTCATGTTTAGAGGTTGCCTATATTTTTTAATCCTTACCACCAGCCAATTAATCCATTTTACAGATGAAAAAGCTGAGCCACAGAGCAATGATCTCACTGCTCTCTGACACAGAGCTAAGAAGCTGGGATGTTGGACTCTAAAGCCCATGCCATGACCCCTCCCTAGGGGCTGATCTGAAGACAAGCCCTTTGGTCATATAATGGAATCGTACCAGGAACTCCTCCCCCAAAGCAGAATGCCTGGCTTCACTTCCTATCTGTGTTGGACTAACTGCCACCCCCCAGCCCCTCACTCCCAGACTCCCTTAGCGACACTCCCTACCCATGTCCATGCCTGGTAGCAACCAGCCAAAGGTCCTTTATTTCCACATGGTTTTCATGTATTGATCTTTTAAAAAAATCAGTATTTTTTATTCTCTGAGTTCCTCAGGGTGCTGATACCCTGATCATGGTTTTTTTTAGTTGTTTACAATAGCAAATCTGTTTATCACCCTGTGAAATTTCTATTTGTGGGACATCTTTCTGGTACACAAATAAGTAAAAAGACCTAAAGAGATGACAAAATATCCAAAGTCATCAATGTTAATAGTTATCAAAGAAATGAAAATAAAGTAAACTTCCTTTTCCACCCATACAATGAGAAAAGTCAAGTAGGCAGTAAAACAGAATTCTTAGAGTACTTTGGTAATTATATTTTGTGAATTAATCCAGGCAAGATCTATTTAGACTTGCAAACTGCCCAATTTTGTGTCTAAAACCCAGTCAGATGTATAGGCCCAGGAAGTCTTGGAGTCTTATTTATAACAGCATTAATAGTGGAGAATAGGAAAATAGTAAGCTCCTTAAATTAAATGCAGGGAGAGGAATATTATGCAGCAATTAAAATCACCCAAACGAAAATGATGTCAGCAAATATGAAGTAATAACATTGTAAAACAGTTCTGTTTTACCTAAATGAAATGAGCAGGATTTTGAATTACATGATGAAAACTTGAATGAAGAAAAACTAGGAGAAAACTTTTAAAAAGTGTTAGTCTTTTCTCTTCCATGTTGGCTTGGGCAATTTTTCTTCAACAATCTTTTTTCAATTATATATTTTCCAATATCTCAGAAGAGATCGCTACTAATTTCACTAGAAAAATAAGTATAATTTTAAAAACCCTCAAAATGTACCTGAAAACCATACAACAAAATCCTCCTACATCTTAGATGAGGTCTACCGGAAGGTTCCAAACACAGGGTCAGTCATTTTCTAAGAACACCACATTTGTACCTGTAGAAACCCTTTAATCCTTACCACTTATCCAAATTCAAACCACGCTTTAGGGACCTGTCAAAATTCCACTTTGCCAAGTCATTTGCCAACATCTACTGAGCACCCATCAGCGCCTGTGGAAAAAGAAAGGAATCAGCCAAAGCCATGCCCTTGAGAAGTCTCGGTCAGCGATCAGCACGGGGAAACAAAAAAAGGAGAAGATGACACAGGGAGCTAAATGCTCCCCCAGGTGTGGACCACGCTGACTTCAGAGCAAGTCTCAAAGGCTCTGCTGGACAGCACAGTCACGGAGGTCCCCAGATGCCTGGAAGTAGGACACATGAGAACACAAGAAGGGGCTGCAGGGTTAGTCAGGCAAAGAGGGGAGAGCGTGACCAAGAAGACATGAGGCAAGTGCAAAGGCAAGCTGGCTTGAAGGGCGTGTGGTGTGCAGAGTCACAGCTGGCGAGAGGGCAGATGTAATGAGCTGGGAAATGACAAGAGGAGGCAAGGGTTTCTCACCGTGTTAATGAGACTCGTAATGAGGACTTTGTAAGCATGGTTGGGGGGCAGAGAGTCGGTCTGGGTTTCAGAGGCAAGAGTGAGAGAAGGTAAGAGGCCATCAGGCAAGGATTTGAACGGTGAAGGCGAAGCCACGAACACACAAGTGAAGGTAACATTGCAGAAGAACACCTGACATCTTATAGACCGTCAGTGATGACTATGAATAAGTCAGGCAAGAGCAGAGCAGGGGTCAGAAACCAGATTCAGAAGCCAGCCCTTCATTCAGCAAAACCTGGCCACCAGCAGGAGAGTTAACAAGATGTGATGATTCAAATCTCTTCAGGAGTACTAAGTGAAACATTAAGTCTGAAGGATGTTTGTAGGTAAAATACTCAAACACAAAAGGATGCCATGTAGCAAACAACTTTGGGAAAGGTTAGAAGTTGCTGGACTTCTCAGAGCCTTTAACAAGCTAATGTGTAGTATGACTTTCCACTTGTTGGATAAGCACCTCCCAAATTATTTTCCTCTTGGACCTTTATTTCCATAATTGATGATGTCTAAAACCAAGCCAGAGAAATAGGCCCAGGAAAGTCTTTGAGTCTTTTTTATAAAAAGGTAATAGTGGAAAATAGTGAGCCCCTTAACCTAAATCCAGGAAAGAGGAATATTATGCAGTGATTAAAATTACACGAATAAAATGATGTCAGCAAATATGACTTAGTAGCGTTGTAAAACACTTCTGACTTATGTAAATTAAATGAGTAGGATTTTGAATTATATGACGAAAACTGAAGCAAAGAAAAACTGAAAGATTTGATTGACTGACTGATGTCCTTTGGAGCACACTCCAAATGTTACCAGGCCATGGTGTGTGTGTGTGTGTCTGTGTAGGATATGGTTCTGATACAAATATACATTCATATAAAGAAGACCTAAGAGCATCTTTAATACAAGATGTCAGGAGGGTTCATCAATGTGTTCCTAAAAATCCACATCTCAAAGGTATTGACCCAGGGTGACCTTCCAAAGGTGGCAACTCTGCCGCCATCTACTCTGGATGGCTTCTTTTAGCCTGGAAACTTAGCCCGGGGCCAACAGCAGCACCCTGAGCAGATGGCTGCAGAGAACTTACTTTTCACTATGTTCTTTCCAAACCAAGTTCCATGTCCGACCCATTTTAACCTCTACCTCCTCCTGGCTCCCGCTTCTTCTGAACAGTCTTCCTTTCTTCCTTCCACGCTTTGTACTTTCCAAGTACCAGGGACTCGTGGTTTCACTCTTTATTCCTAGCTGACCTTATATTTAAAACTGGAATCTCTCAAAGAATCTAAACTCAGATGCAATTCACTCTCTTTTGTAAAAAGTCCACATGTATCACTGAAGGTTGCACACTGCTCTTGGCTGTAGCATAATTCACTTCCTCATTTGTGACTCTGATATTTGCGGAAAAATACTGTCCCCAAATGCCATTAGTTTCAACTCCTCAATCCATCTTTCCTGACACTTAGTCAATGATTCTCTGGCTCTAATTCATCATATCGGACATAATGCAAAAATTGAATTAAAACATTTCAGGGCAGGTAGAATACAGATTAGACATAGGATGTGGTTAACATTGTACGAGGCAATACTGGAGGAGATGCAATTTGAAAACATTTAAGGAGGAAATTGCTGTAGGAGGAAAAGGAAAAAAAAACCACCCCATACAGGTATATAAGTGTTGGCAACACACCTATAACAGATAGCTCTGGGTTGATGATTTCACATTATGTAGCTACAATGGATTCTCTAAGGCTTCCCCATTGAATGTGCCTTTTCATCATGAAACACTTCTCTATCATTGAGGAAACCCACCTTGTTGATTAACCTGGGAGGGCTCAGGAAGCAAAGTAGTGAGAGCCCAGGTTGGAGGAGTGTCACTGCTCTTGACCGCAAATTCCAGAATGGGAGATACAGCCACTGCGTACAGGAAGCTTGCATAAGACTGGTACACAGTTGGTACTTAATACATAGTTAACAAATGGGTTCAGTAAATGGATGGATGGATAGATGGATGGATGGACAGACAGACAGATGGATGAATGGCACGTCAAGGCCAGCATGAGCTCATAGTGATACTATTACACAACTACTCTAAATAATAGTAATCATGTAATAGTGGACACTGAAAAATTACCTGTGTACTTTTTGGTAGAGATTATTCAACCACAGAGTATGTACTGTCATTTTTTTTTTTGACTCCCTATACCAAAAAACTAAGGTTGGGAGTTTAACTTGGTCAAAATAACATGACGAGGAAATAGTTATCTCCTGTTGTCCACATTTATCTGGTAATAAGGAATATCAATACAATGACAACGTCCACATAAATATGGTGACAGAATATGAATGAGAAGGTGATGAAGGCTACTCTATCAGTCTTGCTACTGATACTGTTTCATGTTTAAGTTGTTATTATTTTTTTTCTCCACTCCTTCAATATTTGTTCTTTTTTATATCAGAGCCAAGCATAAAGACTGTAATAAATACATTAATGAATACATGCTAAGTCTGTTTTCTGCTGAACTCTCTCCTAAGTCAAAAGGACTAACATTGGGGCGCTTGGATGACTCAGTGGGTTAAAGCCTCTGCCTTCGGTTCAGGTCATGATCCCAGAGTCCTGGGATCAAGCCCCGCATCGGGCTCTCTGCTCAGCAGGGAGCCTGCTTCTTCCTCTCTCTCTCTCTGACTGCCTCTCTGCCTATTTGTGATCTCTGTCTGTCAAATAAATAAATAAAATCTTTAAAAAAAAAAAGGACTAACATTGATTGTGCAGCTACTCTGTACTGGCCGCTAGAGTAGAAGCATCACATGTGTAAAATCAGTTAATCCTTACAATAATCCGCCAGGCATTTCCCCCTCTATTTTACTCCTTAAGAAAAGGCAAGGAGTTGGGTGCTTATGCATGTTTTATCACAGTGTCTGTTTCCTGTTATTTCACAATGTGGCATCGTGGATGATGTGTGGAAGAGAGCCAGGGGTGAACTCCCTGGGTTTTTAGGCTGGCTCTGCCATTTTATAGCCAACTGTGATGTTGAGCAAGTTATGTAACCTCTATGGGACACAATTTTCTCAGCTGTGAAACAGACATGATAATAATAATGTTGTATACCTCATTTTTTGTTATTAAATAAATTCTAGTAAGCACTTTAAACAAAATCTAGAACAAAATAAACATTTGATGTATGAATACTTTTGTCTAGTTAAATAAGTATCAGCATATTTATATTAGGTTAACTGTATAGCTGCATCTAGGCAGAACTGACATCTTTATGAAAAGGCTTTTTAATTCAAAAGCATGCCTAACTATCCCTTTTATTTAGGGCTGTTGTTAATGACCTTTGGAGTAGTTTAAAGTTCTTTTCATGTAACTCTTATACATTTCTTGTTAAGTTTATCCTTAGGTATTTTGTCTTTTTTTGTTACTATGGTACATAGGTTTGTGGTCTTATCATAATTTCCATGTTGATTTCTGTGTACTAATTTTGGCCTCCCACCTTACTAAATCTCTTCATAGTATATTTGACTTGATTTTTTCATGTTTTTAGGAACAAATCATATTATCTGAAAAATAGCAATAATTTCACCTTCTTTTTTCTAATTCTCATAATTTTAATTCCTTTCTCCTATAGAATCACATTGGCTAGTATCTCTAACACAATGTTAAATAACAGCATTAACAGTGGATGCTCTTGCCTTTCACACTTCATTACTCCAAATGTTCTCGTGTTTTCCTGGTAGCTATAATACTAGCTTTTGAATTAAGAAGGGTCTTTTTTTAATCAGGTAAAAGTATACATCAATTCTAATTTTACTAAGAAAATTTTCAAGAAATGTATGTTGAATTTTGCCAAATGTATCAAGATGATCCTGTGCCTATTCTCCTCATGTCAATTTGCTACAGTAAAAACTGTTATTGATTTCCTATTGTTACATCCCAGAACAAATTCCACTTGATCATGGGGTCTCTTAAGGTACTGCTGACCTGTGCTGACATTTTATTTAGGATATTTGTTTAATATTCATAAGTGGGACTGGACTACAGTTTTTTGTTTCTGTGCAGCCTTCATTACGTTTTGGCATCATTGTTATGAGTGCTTTATAAAAAGAATTTGGAACTTTTCCTTCCTTTCCTTTCTGAGCTGCCCATCTTAAAGGATGACTAGTAATTAATCCAGGGGAAGATACTGTAGGGATTAAAAAAAAAAAGAAGCAGCAGCATTACATTGAAGGCACAAATGTAAGAAACCAATGTCACACATCATAGGTGCAGAGAACTCTGAGCCCGAGCTCACTGCACCCCAAGCCTGCAGCCCTATCACGCCAGTCAATTCCTGACACCTGTTCAGAGGCAAGTGCATATCACGGTTCTCTCTTGCACATTCATCCGCTATTATTTCCTGCACTAGTACATTTTTTCCCTTCTTCAGCAAGATAATAAGACCCTCTGTGTACCCCAGAGAATAAGCTCTAAATTAAACTCCAGCAGCACACTGGTGTCCAAAAAGCTGGACTAATAAATTAAGTCACAGTCACATTTATTCAGTCATTCCTTTACCCCATGTTTATTTTTATTTTGAATTTTTAAAAGATTTTATTTATTTATTTGAGAGAGAGAGAGAGAGTAAGAGAGAGCATGAGAGGGGAGAAGATCAGAAGGAGAAGCAGACTGCCCGTGGAGCTGGGAGCCCGGTGCAGTACTCGATCCTGGGACTCTCGGTTCATGACCTGAGGTGAAGGCAGTCGCTTAACCAACTGAGCCACCCAGGCACCCTACCCCATGTTTATTAAGTCTGTCGGCAAGACCTGGAAAAATCAGATACAGCCCCCATGCTTCAGACCTCAAAACCAAGGAAAAAGCAGAAGGGTGGTTTAGTCCTAATTTTGCATGACAAATTAAGCTACTGGATGGATTTTGTTCTTCAACTCAAAAACAATTTCCCCCACACATTTTTCTTAAACCTCTAGTGCCTGACAGCCAAAACTCAAAGATAAAATCAAACAAACAAGAAGCATCAGTGGGTTAGTTGGAGGCAGTGGCAGTCTGAATTCCACAACTATTTCTGGTAGACCTCGTGCTGTGGGGTCATCTTGTACCTTCTGCTAATACCTTTGTCCCAGATCACTTGTCAGAAGGAAACATACTCACATGTCACTGTGTTCCACCGGAACAACATGACTCCCAGTAGCTCTGCCCCTCCAAGCCACATTTGAGAATCAGAATGTACGACTCCCAGAGAAACAGAGCAAACTGCTAGGTACATAGTAGGTGCATACTGAAATATTTTGACATTCAACTACATGAACCCTGAGTTTGCTTAAGGAAGGACACTGCACTGCTGTAAGAAGTTGCAACAACACCTCTTTCAAAGGGTCATCATGGGGCATCACTCCCTTCATAAGGATTAGTGAGGAATGGGTGTTAAAAATGACAGTAAGAGTCAACACGAATAGAGGACCTTACTCTGTGTTGAGTTTATAATGTCTGATTTCTTTTTCACAAGAACCTTATTTGGTAATAAGAATATTAGCTACATTTTATTTTATTTTTAAAAAGATGTTATTTTAGAAAGAGAGAGAGTGAGTGGAGGGGGGAGGAGTAGTGAAAGAGAATCTCAAGCAGACTCTGCATTGAGTACAGAGCCCGACACGGGGCTCAATCTCATGACTCTGAGATCATGACCTGAGCTGAAATCAAGAGTTGGGTGTCCAACTGATTAAGTCACCCAGGCACCCCGACCTACATTTTACGATAAGCATTTTAGTTAAGAATAATTTTAGATTTAGAAAAAACCTGTGAAAAGAGTAGAGAGCCTACACACCTACAACCAATCTCCCTATTATTGACATCTTATGTCACTGTGGTACTTTTATCACAAATAATAAACTCATGTTGATAAATTATTATTAACTAAAGTCCTACTTCATTTAGATTTCACCATTTTTTTAAACTACTGTCCTTTTTTTCTGTTCTAGATTCCCATTCAGAATATCACATCACATTGTTCCTTAGGCTTCTCTAGACGGTGACAGTTTCTCTGACTTTGCTTGTTTTTGATGACCTTGACAGCTTTGAGGGGGTACAAGTCAGGTATTTTGTTGAGCGTCTCCCAAAGGTGTTCTTCTCATGAGTAGACTGGCGTTATGGGTTTAGAAGGAGGCAAAGCACCATGTTGGTCTTGACCACGTGGCTGAGATTGTCCATGTCAGGTTTTGTCACTGAAAATCTACTCCCCGCCTTTCCTCTTTCCATACTGGACTAATTGGAAGGAAGTCATTGTGCACAGCCCACCCTAAGGGATGGGGAGTAATGAGCTACCTGAAGAAGATTCTCTAAGTAAATTATTTTGAATTTTCTGCTCTGGAGCTTTGTCTAGAAGCAATAATACCCCGATAACAATGAGCCCACCACCAGCCAGATTTTGATTTCTAATACCATTATCCAGCAAAAGGAACCAGAGATCTTTAGAAAAATGGCTGATTCCAAGCCTGGGGCAGAGACTGTAAGATGAGCCTGGAGGATGACCCAGCACAAGAAAGCAAAGATGTGTGTGTGTGTGTGCACACGTGCACACACGCACACAAACACACTCACAGACACACAATCAATGGCACTATGTCAAAGGGACACAGGAGCCAACTGGAAGCTCTCAGTGGCCAAAGCTGGAGCAATCTGAGCAACCAAACAAAAAATGTATACTTAGACTATCACCCAAAGTATAAAAAATATACCTTGGAGTCCACACTGACATAGATACGATTGAATTGCCAGCTTTCAACGACGAGGGAACTGTGGCTCAGCAAGGCTCAGGAACTTGTCCCTGCTCACACAGCAAATGGGGGTGGAGCTGGGACTTGAAGCCCGATGCACCAACCCTACAAACAAGTTCTTCTAGGTGCATCCACACGGGGCAGGAGAAGCTGTTTGAGATAACGCATGCACGGTGTTTAGAAAGACGGGAAGTGTGACCAGAATCTCAATCAATGTCTACAGTTGTATGTATCATTATCATTACTTCCCCACCCAGCACAGATCTTTAGCTGTGTTTTCCCAACACAGGCCTTCCCCAAACTGCTCTGTCTCCTCTGCCAATCATGCCCATTAGCCACCCTCTGCCACGCCCCCATTTCCCCTTCCTTGAATCCCACTCGTCTTTCAGAAGTCTCTTCTGACCCCTGGCTCTTTCAGCACATCAGCTGGGCACCCTCCCACTCATCGTAATCTCCAGCAGCTTGGACCTCCAAGGGTACGAAGCTGCAGGAGGGCAGGAAAGACGGGCTACACACAGTAAGCGCTTAATAAATAACTCACGGCATGCATGCATGCGAGCATGAATGGATGGGTGAATGAATGAGTGACTCTTGCAGAAACCTGACCCCAAAGAAGGAAGAGGCACCATTAAGGGTGTCCTGTGATGCCCTCACAATGCCCACCTGGAGCAGCGATTCCCCAGGGGCTCCCGCGGGTCAGCGGCTGGGAGGGGCAGCTGTTGGTAAGCTGCAGGCCTGCTCCTTCTGGCACGCTCTCTCTGCAATTAGAGCCCTGTGCTTTCTCTCTGGCCTCAAATGGCCCCGATCAATAGGAAGAGGAGAGCAAGGGTGCTTGGCCGAATTCAGTGCCAGGGCAATGGGGGATCCAGTTACACAGTTGGCAAGGTTGGGAACCACCCACTCCAAGCTGGGGCAGATGCCGAGGACCAAAAGCCCACTGCCAGGAATGCCCTTCTTACTGGTACCACTGGAAACCATAATTGCATTAGTAACAAGAGGCAGCATTTCTGGAACACTTAACAACGTGCCAGGAGCGGTGCCGAGTGCCTTGCATGCCCGCTCCCACCAAGTCCCCACCACTGCCCCACGTGATGCACACAGCAGTCTCCTATCTCTGCCTCATCTTTAGTCTGACTCTCCTTGAGGGCAGGAGCTGAGCTTTCTCGTCTCCCCCGGCCGAAGAAGACACTCAGGAGGCAACTCGTGCACACTTGCTCATTGGCTGTTTGACTGGCTTGAGCCATTTCCTGGGCCTGCTTGCTCCACCGGAGTCTCTAAGCCACTGGGTGCAGTGGCAACGTGACCTACTGGAAATGATCCTGAGTCCCAAGCAGACACTTAATAATTTGGTAAGTGACTTATTCTCAGAAACTGTCTCATTGCTCTAAATGGGACTGATAGCCTACCTCCTAGGGTTGTCGAATGCAGGCCACAAATATGTATTGAGCCCCGAGTCTAGGGTTTGAAGACCCTGAGGGAGGCAGACATGGAAACAAAAGGCTTCAATAAAGTATGGTGAAGGTGAAAATTCGGGCCTGCAGGGTGCAATGGAATGTAGGAGGGAAGCCTCAAACTAGCCTAGGCAATCAGAGAAGGCTTCCTGGAGGAGGACACGCCTGAGCCATGGGGGACAAAAGGGAAATGCCTAGCGAGGGATGTACTTACGGCTATCTTCAAAACACTGGTCCCCACAGAAGAATGGGGTGTGTTAAGATTAAACCCTCTCTGAAGGCATGCCCTGTTTACAGCAGGAGAAAGTATCTTCCAGGGGCATGGAAGGTGGCATGGTCTTCACTCAGAGCCAGCACAAGCAAGCAAAAACCAAAGTCACACCCTACCCCCCACCATGAAAAAATAAAGTCCTATTCCTTTAAGACTTGAGAAGCACAGCTGGATCCTCCCAAGCCTTGGCTCCAAAGTCAACAGTCAGTAATTCCAGAGTAAATATCAGCAGAAGAGGCCTTGTGTTCCTTCCATCTCCCCTCTGCACACGGCAAACACATTATGCCACTGCCCTTTGGTGAACAGCCGCCTTCAGCCCTGGCCTGCAATCCAGTCTTGGGAGCCACTTGGGGGGGTGGGGGGGGACGTTGTCACCATTTAAGACGTCATTGTTGTGCACACGGTAGGCACAAAGCCAAGGTCAAGCCCTGGAGCTGAGAGAGTCCCAGGCCTGCCACGCTGCCAGCTCCTGCCAGCTCCTGCCCCAGTCCCCAGCGGCCCCTCAGTGTGTTGCCAGGGCTGACCCACTCCATCGCGCAGCCCTGGCTCCAACAATGGGCACATCTCTAGTCTTTCTGTGGCTTGGCCTGGTCTTGAAGCACCCCCATGCTATCTGTTCTGTCCCATGTGCGACCTTACCACACCAAGGGACGCTGATTGGGCTTTTCTGTCCACAACGGTAGCTCTGCAGACTGTTTCTGATGCAGCTGTCGCCGACACACTCTAGCTCAGTGTTCTTGGGCTCTCTCCTGCACGTCTCCAAGCCTGGCGCTCCTCATCTGCAAAATGGGCACCCTGAGAGTTCCCACCCCTCAAGCCCTTCTGGGGTTGCAGTGAGTGAAGACATACAAGCGTTTAGAACAGGGGCTGGCAGACTGTGCTTAGGGGAGCACAGATCACTCCCCTCAGGATGATGCCATGGGTTCCTTGTGACAATTACAGGCAGAAATGCAGGCAAACTGCAGAGCGCTGCTCCTGGGAGGAAGCTCTCCGTGAAATTAACTGTGGTTATTAGAGAGCAGGAAAAGGAGGGAGCAATGGAAAGAAAGCACAGGAAAATGAGCAGAGCCGTAGACTCTCCCAGAGCTGCCACGGCCATGGTCTCCGGTTGGGATCCTGGGTCTCTCTTCAAGGTCAGGGCCCGGCAAGCCCCCCTTCTTGTCCCCAAAGATGAGCTCAGGAAATTTCCACCTTCTCACCAGAAAATCCCCCACCCCATGCAGGCTTCCTCCATCAAAGAAGCTCCTCCTCATGCAAGAATATGAGTTCAAAGCCATGCCAACATCCAGGCATCCAACATCGGAAGTGGGCACGGAAAAGTTAGGTACCTACAGTTGGGACTCGTAGGGGAGAGATGGTCCTGGACACCTACTTAACTTCTCTGAGGAAGTCACTTAACCTCTCTGAGCTTGCATTTACTTACCAAAAATCACTGGGGCAATAATAAAACACCTAACATGCAGGGCTCAGTGAGAATGTTATGATGAAACATGTCATAAGCAGTTAACACATCCTAATAAGACATTCTAATCCTATCATGTCGAGTGGTATAATCCAATGTCAGGAGTGACATCTGCCAAGTGCTTTCTATCTGTTAGGATAGAAAGACCTAAGTCTTGTACATGGTACGTATACTGACTCATCTGAGTCTCACACCAACACTTGGTCCTTGCATATCATTTCCATTTTACTCCTAGGAAACTGAGGCACAGAAGGATTAAGTCACTCACCCAAGGTAACACAGCTAACAAGTGGCAGATCAAGCCTCAGCATTGGGTCTACAGACCCAATGCAGTTTTGACCTCTGCTTGCTGACCACATTGTACAAGGGGAAGGAATATCCGTTCTTCTCTCTTTCTCCTCTTGGGAGCTCCCTCAATGAACCAAGTTCAGTACCTGACATATAACCCAATGTGCTCTGCTGCATGCTGAACGTAGACAGCCTGCCTTGAAGCTGAATCTCCCCTCCCCGCCCCACTCCTGGGCTGCCAGGATGAGCTTCTGCCCAAGGATGAGCTCATCACTGGCTGCACGTTTCTTCCCAGAAGCCCCTGCAAGTGGCAAAAACCTCTTCAGGCTAAGATCCACTCTGCCAGATCCAATGTTCAGAGTCTGTCACCAACCATGGTCAGAGTGTTCTCCAGACACCATCTGAGACCACCTCACAGGGAAGCCAGGGGACAGGGGCCCACAGCCCTAGGGCAGCTCTCGTGGACTGGGGCCTCCGACACCCTCCCAACACTGAAGGTGACAGGTCATGGGAGAGACCTGCACAAACCGTAGTGTCAGAGAGACTTGGATTTGAATCCTGGCTCTGCCCTGCCATGCTCTGCATCTTTGGGGAGGCCACTTTCCCTCTCTGAGCCTCAGTATCCTCATTCGTAATATCCAAACCCTGCCAGCACCTTCTCACAGTGATGTCGCCATGATTGATGAAATGAAAGACACAAATGTCTGATCGAGTGCTGGGGCTTTGGGACGTGGTACCTGTTAACATCTAGAACAGAGAATGGTGGAGGAAGGTTTGTCCTGGGCTGCTGATTATCCCACTACCCCCCCCCCCCATCCACTCACTCCTGCCCCCTTTTCCTCTACCCTTGGGCCAAAAGCGCCTGAACCCAACACTGCCCCCTGCTGGCACCCTCTGACACACGCTGTCCTAGAAAGCAAAGGCTTAGTGGTTCTCAAAGTTTGACATTCTTAAGCGTTAGAGAGGCGCCTTTTATTTACTGGATCCTATCTATCAGTATTTATTCCACTCTAAATTAAAACCGAGAGATTTTAACATATGTTTAATTCATTTAAAAATAATAAACATTACATTTTAGCATAAATATCTTTTATGAGAAATCGTTATCTTCCGTAAAACAGAACATCACCACAGGGAACATCACTGTTTTGCCTTTTCCCGCCCTCTCTTTAATGTTTGAACAGAAGACAGCGGATTCTCATTCCTGGTTTTGCATTCAGTCTGTCTTGATGGAGCCGCTGAGAAACATATGCTCACGAGACAATGAGACTGGAAAAGGCAAAAAAGTGCTGAGTATTATGAAGAAAATAGTTTTGACCTCTCAGACGTCCTGGAAGGGTCTCAGGAGCCATCAGGGTCCTCAGACCACACTGTGAGAAAAGCTCTTTTGTACCCATTCTTTGCACATTGGCTGTCAGGGTGACTCAGTTCCCGGCTGGTCTGTTCTCTATGGGGCTAACGTCTGCTGGTTCTCACTGCTTTCTGGGTAAGTGATGCCCAACCCCCATACCCCAGCTGACTCCAGCACCCTGTGCCCTCTCATGGGCTGGGGCAGTGCCTCCCTCCCCTTGGCCCTTCCTGAAAAGAATTAACAGCCACATCTCCCGCCCTGGTGCCCTTGCCCAGGTTGACGCGTCTCTCTGCAATACCGGTCTAGCTTCTCTTCCTGGTCCATCGCTTAACCACGGGTACCACTTCATTTAGGAATTCTCCCGACCCTACCCGCCCCTGGGCCAGGTAAGTGCTCACCTAAGCTCACCTAGCACTCTCTGCACACCTCATCCTAGCACTCACTGGGTTGGAATAGGTTTTCCAGGTTAGGAATCCAAATCATTTATGGACTGTGCGCTCCTTGAGGGCAGGAGTGTGACTCATCACGGACCCCAGGGACCATCCTGTGTTAGACCCTCATGGAACATTCATGTCAGTCAGTGTGTTTTATTTCATTGATCTTGCCTAGCATGCCAAATTTATTTTCTCTCAAATTTATTTCCATCTGACTGAATTCCCATTCCCAAAGTGATTATCCTAATTCTTCAATTCTAAGAGAGACGTTTCTTTCTCCTCACATTATTGTATGTCTGAGATCAGAATGCCTGCGTTGATGTGTACATTTAATGTTTCTGATTTCTCGCCCCCAAAAGCTGTAGCTAAATCAATGGTCTATCTTGAAATCAATGGCATTTTACTTTTTATGAATATAATTATCCTGTTCCAAATAATGGTGCTGGTAATTCACAACGGTGCCTTTACATGGTCTCATTAACTTGAGGGGGGAGTGGGCAGGGAGAAAGAATTGGAAGAATTTCAGACACTGAAGCCTGACTGCTGAGAACTGAGAGAGGGAGAAAGCATATCTAGCCTCAAGGCATGTGATCGAGGGGAAAAAAAAAAACACATTACTTTGTAGATGTGACTATCCAGATGCTAGAGAAGTTGGTCCCAAGCCCTGAGGGCTTTTGTTGTTGTTGGTATTGTTATTGGTTTTTTTAATTGTTGTTATTATTTTGTATTTGGGGGGCGACTTTGGCCCCATAGATAAGTTTCTTTACTTTTGATCTTACTTTTATTTTATTGTGGTAAGAACATGTAGCATAGAATCTATGTTTCTAATGGAGTTTTAAGTGTGTAACAATACAGTATTGCTGCCTATACGTACAATGTTGTGAGCAGATCTCTAGAACTTATTCATCTTGCTTAATTGAAACTTCATGCCCATTGATTGGTAACTCCCCACTTCCACCTGTTTAGTGGTTCAGAACCATCAAGTCATTGACAGTTGAATTAACCAAGCCAGGACTTTCTGCTCTGTGGAATGATAAATGCCCCTAGTGTACAAGTCCGTTCAGCTGGGTTATCTCACCTACAGCCAGAACTAGCCCCCCTACCCAGGTACTATCTGTAATCTGGTTTGGTGTTTGCTTCTCACCTTCTCTAACATATGTGGACATCTCTGCACATTTATAGACAGAATAATAAAAATTAATGTCTGTTAAAGTCTTGCTACTTGCAAGTACTTTAGGAAGCATACTATGAGTCTTTCATTTTTATTTCCATGACAGATCTTTGTGGTCAGAAAGATGAGCCTTATTCTTCAGATGACAAAGGAGTCAAAGTTTGGAAGGGGAGAATAACACAGCAACTAAATGGAGGGGTCAGAATGTAAACCCAGGCCATTCTGTCAAGAGTCAACTCTCTCCTCTGTAGCCACAGCCCCCAGGATTCACCCCATTACTGATAAGTGCAAGACTCACCCCATTTTCTGTATGTAATGCACCCACCCCCAGCGATGGCCCATGCCCAGCAAGGTGGGGTCTTTCTCCCTTTTCCCCTCCACAGCCTCTCCAGCTGGCCCTCCCTCTTTGCTCTCTTCCAATTATCCTGATTCCTAAAGATGTGAAACAATAATATTCCCCGATTGCTTTCTCCTATAATTTCACATAGCGGGTCCCCTCAAATAGAAAGTCCTTAATTTTAATTGCATATTGTGTTCCCTTTCTGAGGGCAGACAGCTATTTATTCATCCAGCTAATTGTTCAAGAGACAAAGACATGGAACATATCGCAACAAATTAAGTATTTGCTAGTTGCTGTTACTACTGGGGCTATGTTACATTCTCGATTTCCCTTCTAGGAGCTCCTGAGGAAATCTTGGCATCTTTTTAAAAAAATTTATTTTTTGGCTTATCCTACCTATGATTACGTAAAGGCCAACAAATCCTGGAGTTGAATTATTACTCGGGATGGTAACTAAGACAACATAAAGATGTATAGCCATATTTTCTTTGATGAAAGAAGAAAACATACAAACAGTGTTAGCTGAATACTTCCCGTGTGCCACGCATTGGGCTGGACACAGATAAAAATTCACCTGTTCCCTCCTCCTTATTCAAGAACTACTTGTGAGACTCTATTATGCCCACTCTTCCTGATAAGAATTGAAGAGTAGAGAAATAAATGCATATGTCCACACCAGGCACACGGCGGGGCATCAGAAGAAGGGACTTTTGAGCCCAGGCCAGTGTAAGCCCAAAGTGTGGGCTTTTTTTGGGCAATCACAGATACAGTAGCCCCTCCAGATTTGTAACTGGTCCCATGAGAATGAGACAAGCATCTCAATTCCTATGGTATACATGTGGTCACCTTCACAGGCAGGGCATGATTCTCCCAACTTTGCTGGCTCAAGTAATGCATCAGAAGCCAGATGAAGAAGGCATCAGTACTCACACAAAGAAACCCCCTGAGACTAAGAAGTCTGCCCACTTCCCAATCTGCCCAGGCCAGAGAGTCTCATCCTTGCCCCCTGTGTGTACATGCCCTGGGTCTTTACACACACACACACACACACACACACACACACACACACACACACGGCTACATGAATTTGAGCCACATTCACCAAACTAAAGACATCCAGCTTTATTCCTGGGGTGTCAGTCAGTCCTATAGCTGAGTGACAAAAATGTCCATCAGTTCATTGAATTCATATGCCCTGAACACCCACCCTGTGCCAGGCAAGCCCTGCGAATACAGAGATGGGGCAAACACAGCTCTTCCCTCACAGGTCTCCCAGCCCCAGCAGAAGAACCCCAGCTCATCATGATATACGACCGTAGGGAAAACTGGGCAGGAATTAATGCCCTCTTAGCAGGAAATCTGACTCAAAAGAGGGCAGAGGTGTGGCGCATCTGGACAGAGGCTTGATCCTGGCCGCCCCTGAGAAGTGATAGCCCCCCACAAAGGGGCGCTGATGAGCTTTGTACCATGCTCCTAAAGAGAAGGTGAAAGGGCTCCCAGACCACAGGACCCCCGGTGTTGAGAGATAGATAGAAATGTTATTCTGCAAGGAAGAGGAGAGGACTTTCCTGCAGATGGAAGATTCCCTGGCAGGCAAACTCCAGCTTACATCACCGTCAGACTGCAATGAGAGTTCAGTCGTTCAACAAATATTTACCGAGCATCTGCTATGTGCTGGGCACTGCTCAGTGCTTGGGATACATCAGTGAACAAAACAGCAAAAGTTGGCTGACATTCTAGCAGTGGATGCTAGAGGTCCAGCATCCTGGACCTCACAGGGCCAGCATCCCTTCACTTGGGCTCAGCCCTTCTGTGTTCCCTGGAGGATCTGAGAGGCCTGGGCAGGCCTGACCCTGGCCAGGCTGAGCCTAGAGGTAGGACGAGGGTGTGAATATCCAGACACATGTGGGGAAGCCTCCTGGGCTGGGTAGTCCAGAGCTAGCTCATTCCTCTGGGTGAGCTTGCTCCCCATGCCAGCTTCCACTGTGCTACCCAGCCAGAGAAACTGTCCCAGTCACATAAGTAAGAACCAACGCAGGAATGTATTTCAGGGAAGCAGGAGGGAGAATGGAGAGTTAGGGGGTAGAGACTAGAATACAAAGTTTTGGATCTTTACCAGTTTTTTTTTTAATAAACAGTTTTATTGAGATATAATTCACAGGGCTTTCTTTGCCTCACCTCACTGTGAGGGTCAGACTTTTGGAAGTGAGGCAGGGAAACAAAGGACAAGACCCCAGGAGAGGGATTTTTAGCATCAAGAAAGTAAGCACAGACTCAGACTCCAAGCTGCTGAGGAACTGAGGACAGGAGAGGAGAAAAGTGGCAGGTGACATGCCATCCTTCACAGGGTGTGGACGAGCTCAGGCCAAGGGACCGAAAGGACTGCACCCAGATCTTGGTTCTGCCACTTCTTAGCTCAGCTCACTCTTGTAAGAAATGGACCCTCTGAATCTCAGTGCTGCCATCTCTAAAATGGGACTAAGGTGAGTATCTGCATTAGAGAGCTGTTGGGAAGACTGAGTGGGAGAGGGTCCCCAAAGAACCACACCTGTAGTCAAGCGCAGAGGTTCACCATGAGAAGCATTTGGTTCTTCCTAAAACTCTCATTCAGAACAGACAAAAATCCAGCCCCATGTCTTCTAAGAGCCCGCAGCTGAAAACACCCCATCTCCAAGTCATTCTGTCTTCTTTCCCCACACATCCAGCAACTTTCCTCTGAAGACCAGGTGTCCACCTGGATACGAGGCAGCTGAGGTGGAGAGAGATCGGCAGGGAGGCCATGTGTGTGTCGGGGGTGGGAGTAGGCTTGGCATCACAGAGGAATGCCTCCAGCTGCCACGGAGGCAGTGCAGCATGTGGAGGCTGGGAAATCCTGCACATTTTCCACAGAAATGACTTGGGCAGTGTGTTTTGTCTGCAGTGTGCAGGATCATGCTGTGGACTGAGCCAGGAGGAAAGGGAGAGGAAGTGGGGGAGGAAGGGTACTGCCAGCCTGCAGGCAGCTGGGTACGGGTGCTGGGGGTACGGCAGAGGTCAGAGAGAGCTGCAGGCTGCAAAAGAGGCAGTGTGGGAAGGGAGGAGACTGGAGATGACAGCCAGGTGCACTGGCTTGGTGCTGAGATGGTCCCGCATCCCTGCATTCACACACTCAGCAGACCTTGCTGAGCCCCGTGTCACTTAACACCAACTTGGACCACACTGCTGTCAGGCTCCTTGGAGCCTCCTTCTGATGAGGCCTTGACCTTGGCCTGCTCAGCCCAGCCGTGGAAAAGAAACCTGCCCAGTCTGTTTAGCAAGAAACCCGCACGCTTAACACCTGGTGGTTAGCACCATGGATAGCAGCTCAGGTTCCTCAGCTCCACCTTTGAGGTCTCCATCCCTGTTCCGTCTTTTGCAAGAACACTTAGGTCAATTTAGCAGGACACCCCCCCCGCCCCCACCCAACCCTTCATGTCTCCTCACTGTGATTTTCCATCCAGTGGGTCACTGGTTAGTAGCCCCCGCCACCACATCCCACATGTCCTTGTATTTGTTCTGAGTTAAGCCCCACCTCTGTTCCTTTGAATAAAGTTTTCCTTACTGTTTCAACAAGTGTCAGAAGGGCCCACACTGGTTCATCCCCAGGGCCACGGCACTGAGAGTGGTGTGGACACAGCACGTGCAGGGTGCGCAGAGAGGGGTTCTGGCAGATGGGGTCAGCATGCAGTGGGGAAGGAAGAGCTTCCTGTTGGAAGCATCTAGAAGTAGCTCTTTCTACTTTCCAGCATGAGCCAGGTTGGCCTTTGAGCTCTTGAATCTGCCTTTCTCCCCAAGCAGTGCTGGGCTGAGAACCAAACTATGTCCCCTGCCACTTCACAGCTGCATGACTTTGGGCAAGCCATGTAACCTCTCTGGGCTCCAGTGTCTCCTCTGAAAAATAAAGGTGAAATGAGTGAAGAGAGGAAAAACATCTAGAGAGTTTCTGGGTTAAGCATCAGCTACAATGAACTGTGATGACCTTCCTCAGACCTCCATTTCTGAGATTAAAATCCCAACTGAGAAGACTGGGTATCAACGCAAGGTCTTCCATTTGTCATCTGAAAAACTCCTATGCATCTTTCAAATCTCAAATCAGAGCTCACCTTTTCACAGAAGGCTTCTCTCCTCTATAGCCTGCTCTCCAGTCTCAGCAAGTCTTTGCTGGGTCTATCTGTCTGACATTCACCAACCCCAAGGCCCTGCGTCTCCCCTTCTGGTCTGTCTCCTCATCCCCGTGGGCTGTGCTGGCTGACTTATCTCTGTGTACCCATCACCCAGCACAGTGTCTGGCAGGGAATGAATGCCAACACATTTCAAAAGATGAATAAATGAAAGAATGAATGAGTTATCTCCCAGAGAGGAGGGCAGGTAAAACAAAAGAAAAGATGGTAAAGTGATGTGAGAGTGTATTTGAAATTCTGGCATGGAAAAAAGCCTCATACAAGCATACAAACAGAAAGAATTCATGTATAATAGGAGATAGAAGAATTGGGGCCCCAAGCCTGCTCAGCACAGTGCATTAAACCATAGAAAGTGGTGGAACATCCATGCAGAGGCTTAATGAGGAATGGTTGCAACCAAAATTCCGAGCTGTCAGCTGGTCACTCATGGGTAATAACAACATGGAGATAAAACCAGAGGGTCAGAGGAGACATATGGGTTCAAGGATATATATATTTTTTTTTAACACTGAAAGTAACTGCTAGGAAAATGGAAAGCAGGATTTACACCTTCCATATCAGTATGGCGGTATGGAGACGGTATGTTAAAGTCAGATTGCCTGGGTTTGAGTAACAATTCTGTTGCTCAGTGACCAGGTCAGGTTCTTTCACCTCTTGGTGCCTTGCTTTTCCTATCTGTAAAATGGGAATATTGATAGTGCCAACTTCACAGAACTCTTGTGAGAAAGTTGAACAGGATAATCCATATACAACACAGGGTCCTGTGACTGGCACAGAGTAGGCCACAGTGGATGCTGTGATATGTCACCCAGATGTCCCTTCAGGAGCAAAGGACTTCCTCCTCCCCCTGCAGATGCTGGAACATTACCAGAACATTGCAGGAAACAGCCTTCAGGAGAAGGTCTTGGCTGAAGGAAACTCCTCGCCCAAGACCATGCTTCTTTCCAGAGGTGGTCCACAACCGAGAACTGACCAACAGAGAGGTGCAGTGGCCTAGTTTCCTTGATTGAACTTGCAACAATCTTGTGAAAGATCATCCCAGCTTCAAAGACCCCGGTGGAGTTGGCTGAGGCCTGCATAGTGACTGCAGTGCACCAAACTTCTCACTGTGCTCAATGCTGCTTCTTTGCTTCCTTTCTACAAGTGTTAAGTTCAGGAGCACTCTTTAACAAATGTCCTATAGGCTAACATCCTCAAAGTTTGTTTTCCGGGGAACCCAATCTGCCAGGAAGGAGACCAACATGGAGATCCCTTACTTGAGAAGACCTGCCAGCTACTGGGAGGCAAGGTGAATACACTGTAGCCCATCCATCCAGAATGGGCAGCCATTCCATTTGACAGAATGGACACACATTCTGTGTCTGGCTATCCCTTTCCTGCTTTCCAGACCTCGGCCAGCACCCTGATCTAAGAATTTGTTTGGTTGACTAGCACTGGATCCCACATAACATCATGCCAGACCAAGAAATCTACTTCAGAGCCAAAGAAATGCAGAAGTAGGCCCACACTGAAACATAGAATACCAAAGGAATGGCAAGGAAGTATAATGTACAGAGAGCATAAAATAAAGCAAAATGACAATGACAGATGATCAAATACACAATAAATACAAATAGGTTAAAATTTCCTTAAAACACTCTGAGAGGGTAAAAAAAAAAAAAAAAATCAAGCCTAACAATCTGTTATCGATTAGCAACACACCTAAAACAAAGTGACAAAGTACAAGGAAAAATAAAATAAAAGGACTTGGTGGGAGCAGGGAAAATATTAGTCTTTCTAAGATTGAGTATGTTGTTCAGAAAGACTGGATAGGTGTTTTTGATACCTACCTTCCTAGGACGGCACACTCTACTGATGAAAAAGAAAATTATAATGGGCACATCTCATATCTGAATTTAAGGGGCTGCCATCCACTGCTGTTTTCCGAGGAAAATACATAGCCATCAAGGCTGTCAATATTGGAGAAATCTAGGTTAAAATAAATGGAGTGATCTTTCAACTGAATCATTTAAAAAATTATGGAACTGAAAAAAAAATTACGGAACTGGTTAATGGAATTAAAAACTACAAAAGCAAGAATTAAGTGTAAAATTGAAAAATAAACTAAAGTTGGACAAACATAAGCAAATAAAATTTTAATAAGAAGCTTTTACAACCACAGAAATAGATACATTTTCAAATCACAAAATATGTTTTCTGGCCGGTTCTGTGGAGTTTTTAAAAATGTAGGTGAAACAGATGATTTCAAAGGAAAATCTGAATTACCAAAATCAGTTCCAAGGGGAAAAAACAAAAATTCAACACAGCACAGAGAGACAATAACAAGTTATAAGTTTTTTTAAACCATCAAGGAATGGATCGTGAATCATTCTTCTGGCTCTTAGGAAAAGCAGACGTTCTCCCAACCCATTTTGGGGGTGCATAGTGTCATGTTGAAAAGCGAACCAAAACAAGATTTAAAAGACAGAAAAACCTTTCCATCAAATACTTGCAGTACAAAAATCCTAAATAAAATCCTAGTGGGAGAATCAAGGGTCACATTAAGAAAATAAAACTTATGATATCCAAAGAGGACATTATGTTCATTAATGCCAAAAATAGTAGGGCCTTTAATGCCAAGAAAATAAGACTGTCTCCTATTACAAAGGTTATTAGTGGGAGTCACCACATCAATAAGTCAAAGGGAAAAAAATCCATATAATCATCTTAATAGATGGCTAATGGCAATTGACCAAGTTTGATATCTGTTCCTATTATTTTAAAATTAGTAACCCTGAAAGAATTCCTCAGTATGAGAAAATTGTTTGAAATCAACAGGAAAAATCTCACTTAATGCAGGAAACCTAGAGACAGTCACATTAAGACAACATAGGGAGGGCTTTAAGAAGCAGAAACTCCAAGATAAAACCACACTGAACAAAAGTTTGACAGGGTAGCTCTTGTACATAATGACATGAAACTTTCAAAAAAAAGAAAAACAATGAACTTTAAAGACAAGTGACAATTTGAAAAATATGTTTCAATATAATTGATAATCACAATATCACTGTCCTTAATAAAGAACTCTTACAAGACCTTAGCAAGTTACGAAAGAAGAAACATAACAAGTTATATAGATATCATTTATAAATTCACTTGAAATAAATTGAAAAATAAAATAAATATTAAAAATAAATACATTAAAATAAATAAAATAAAATTTAAAGATAAAACTAAAAAAATAATGGTGCAAATAGTTTTGGAGATTCTGGGTAAGAGGCACTGTTATCATTTGCTTAGAGAAATTTAAACAGATTCAAAAGTTTTGGGAAAGCAATCTGGAAGTAAGTGTTAAAATACTTATAAATATCCATACCTTGACCTACTTCAGGCATGCATTCTGAAGTAGTACATTGGAGAGAAAAATGAAGACTTCAGGAAAGAGGATGTTATTTATGCTAATTAAAGCTGGAAATAATGTACAAATTCAACAGCAGGGCACTGGGTAAAAATATTTTATGTAGGATGAAATACCAGATAACCAATAAAAGTCATCACTTAGAAAGAAATAAATAATTGGAAACAGGAAACAAAATCAGAGAGGGAGACAAACCACAAGAGACTCTTAACTCTAGAAAACAAACTGAGGGTTGCTGGAGGCGGGGGTGGTCGGGGGTATGGGGTAGCTGGGTGATGGGTATTAAGGAAGGCACATGATGGAATGAGCACAAGGTGTTACATGCAACTGATGAATTACTGAACTCTACCTCTGAAACTAATGATACACTATAGGTTAAATAATTGCATTTAAATAAAATAAGATAAAAATTAAAAAATTGAAAACAGTGAAAAATTATTCACTATTGTTAAGTGAATAAATAATGTTGACTTTCACATGTAGAGCATGACCTAAATTCGCGTACGTATACAAAGACCAAAAAACACAGAAGGAGATAAACAAAAGCTTTCATTCTTTCAAAAAAAAAAAAATATGAAGCATCTACAAAGGACCAGGCTTGGTTCCAGGTACTGTCCAATAAAATAGAAAAGATGCCACTCTTCATGAAATAAATGAATGTAGTTATCTCTGGGTGGTGGGATTACCAGTGGTTTTCCTGTTCTTTGAGATTTTATACTTTTTCCCAAATGTTCTGTATGAAATGTGATTTTAAGCAGAATGTGGTAGTTCTCATTCTAGGTGGTAATTTGGACTTTACTAGGAAGCTTAAACAAATACTAATACATAAGCCGATAAAACACAGTTTTCAAAAAATATTCCTGATAAAATTATGTATCAAATGGAAAAAAAGAGAGAGAGAGAGAGTGTGTGTGTGAAACATGACTTCTACCCCCCACATACATAAAAATCAGTTCCAGGCTGATGGACCTGGCTACGGAAGATAAGACAACAAAACTTCTAGAAGAAAATAAGGGAGATAATCTTCATGGCTTTTGTCATAAAAAGAATAATTTACCAACTTCACTTCATTAAAATTAAGAGCCTTTGTTCATAAAATAAAATAATAACAACACAATTGTTAAGAAAGAGAAAAGCAAAGCCACAGAGTGAGAAAAGCTATTTGCTGCACATATAACTAATAAAAGACTTTTATTCAGAACATGTAAGGAAAATGCCAGGCAACCTAATGGAATGGTGATCTGGAGACTGGAGCGGCCACTTCACAGAAGAGGATCTCCAAATGGCTTTTAACCAAATGAAAACTGAGAAATCCCACAAGCTATCAGGTGAATGCAAATCAAAGTCACAAGGAGAGACTCCCACACGCCCATGAGCACTGCTGACAAAGCTGGAGTCATTGAGATGTGGTGTGGAGAACTCTCTGGCACTGTGGCTAGTACAAACTGAGGGCGGCACATTGGAAAACAGACACTGTATACCATACCTGAAGATAAACATACCCGTGATGCAACAATTATACTCCTAGGTATACACCTTGCAAAAACATATATATATATATACACATATACCAAGAAGCAAATACAAGAAAGTTCCTAACAGCATTATCTGTAATAATAATACAACATGGGAGCCAACCCCAATATCCATCAATTGTCACCAATGGTGGGGTCATACAATGCCATTCTATACAGCAAGGGAAATGAATAAGATACAGTGACACGCACTAATGTGGGTGTATTTCACCAGTGTACAGCTGAATGAATGAACCAGATACAGAATAACACCTTCTATATGGTTCCAATTCCATAAAGTTCCCAAACATATGGGGTAACTCTTGATTTTGGAAATGAACACTTGCATCATGAAAGTACAAAGAGCAAGAGAGCGATTGCTGGAAAAGTCAGCACAGTGGTTATTTTGGGGGAAGACTCTGGGTTATGGATGGAAAGGGACGGTGTGGGAACTCTGACGTGCTGCCAGCGTTTTCACCTGGATGGTGATGTCCCCTTTCCGTTAATTTGCCAAACTGGACATTTGTATTATGCGTTTTTCATCATGAGTGTCCCAAGCAAAATAAAAAAAGAATATCGAAGCAATGACAACTAAAATACTGATGCCTGGGCCCCAACCCAGGACAATGAAATAGAAAGTGAGGGGAGGGTGTGGTGCCTGTGTTTTCAAACCTCCCCACCCCCGAGGTGGTGCTCATGCAGGCTGAAGGCTGAGAAGCATGGGTACCAGGCTAGGGGGAAGCAGCACCTCTCCAGTGTGTGTGTCTACACTTAGAAGCCACCTCACTTCTGTGACTCTGAGCACTCTTCTGTGCCTCAGTCTTCTCTTCTGTAAAATATGGGTACAATAACAATATTCCAAATATACATATACAACAACAATATTTCAAATATTTCAAAGTATGTTGTCAGGATTAGAAATGCCAGTACCCATGAAGGTGGTAGACTCTTACTTGGCAAGTTTTAAGTGCTCAGGAAAGCGCATGTGCACAATTTGGGGAACAGAAGAGGGCAAGGGAGAAGCAGGCTCCCGCTGGGCAGAGAGCCTGACACCTGGCTCTGATCCCAGGACCCAGGATCATAACCTGAGCCGAAGGCAGATGCTTAACCAACTGAGCCACCCAGATGCCCCTATTTTTTAAGGGAGATAATAGGAATGAAAGGGTCAATATAATGCCAAACATTTAGTATGCACTTGAAAATGTCATTCTATTAAATATTTGGTTTCCATATCTCTGGGCAAACTAGATTACCTTCACCTGTGGGCTGGGAGGGGGGGAGGGGGTTCCATTTCAGAAAAGAGCGAAATGTCATTCAGAATCGAGAGAGATGAAGTAGTTGGGGGGGGAAGGGGATATTTCCACCTGGGAATCCATCCCCTAGATTTGTAAGTTTGTCGGTTCCCCAGAGACAAAGCCCAACTCCTCCTTTCCTTGATTCAGCTGACCGTGGCTACCACCTGCTCCAGGAGGGGTGATGGTCACTGATGCCTGTCTGGACTGAGGCACATTCCGTCTGTAGCTCAGACATTAGCCCTGCAGACTGGGGTATCAAAAGGCCAGATCTCAAACATCTCTCCACCTTTTACTGGATGGGTGACTTGGGCCAGGCACATAACCTCCGTATCGGTGTCTGTAAGATGGAGAGGAGGACAAAAGCAGCTCTCTCTTGTCCTCACTGTTTGGGTGAGGCTGCATCAAGAGAAGGGTTACAAAAGCCCAGAACACACAACATGTGCTCAGCTATAAAATGCTTTACGCCCCCGCGCCCAGCAGGTGGCTGGGGAATGACACTAATAAAACCAAATTCTGTAGGCTGCTCTGGATTTTAGGAGCCTGTCAAGCCAAAACAAATACCACCAAACTGTTTTCTAAGGCTGCCCTGGGGTACACAGTGCTCACCAAGGGAACAGAGTTAGAAACATCTTCCCCACTGGTCTGCAGCAAGCAGAGGAGAAAACATCTTCTGGTTCCCCGCAGCAGGAGACTCAGAACAGCTACCCCGTTTCTCACCTTCCTAACCCCTCGAGGCTGATTCTCAGCAAATGCCAGCCAGCCTCCTGCACTACGTTCCACGTGGGGGGCAGCGTTCTGCAGCCACCAGTCCCGCCGATGACTGTGTTTCCAGGACAGATGTCACACTGTCTGGGGGGGCTGCCGTCTTAGAAGCTGCCTCCCGTATAGGAGGGAGTGAGTGTGGGCACAGGGTGTTTCTTGAACCAGAAAAAGGACAATAAGGACCCATTCTAAAGCCCCCAGCAGATGCCTACAGACATATGAAGAGCAAGGATGATGGGCCCCCAGATGGCACCTGTGGGGGTGTACACATACTTCTATGGGCCCATGCTGCCCTCCTAGACCGTCATGGACTGTAATTACCTAGAAGCTCCAAAGCAGATGGTCTGAACAGCTTCGGCATTGGGATTCCCCCCTGGAGAAACATATCTGGTTACACTGTAATCCCTCAGACCCATACTGAGTCACTCTGTGTTCACAGAGAACACTGGCTCTTCAGCTCTTGGGTCAATTTTATTGATTTGTGTCCAATAGAAACCCTCTGGAACTCATCTTTGGTTCCTGGGTTGGGTTAAAAATTTCCAGAGGAGAATCCACCATTCTTGCTGTGACCTTCAAAATAGAGACATTTTGCTGACCTTCAAGCCCTGTCCACGGCCCATTACCCATCTGATCTCCACTGCTACCATTCACCCTTCTCCTAACTCGGCCCCAGCTACACTAGCCTCCTTGCTCTTCCTCCAAAACAGCACCAGGCACATTTCTACCCCAGGGTCTTTGCACTAGCTATCTCCCTGGCCCTCGAGTTTCTTATCCCACAGGCAGCCTGGCTCACCCCTTCATACCCCTCAAATCTTTGTTCAAATATCACCTTCCCAATGACGCCTACACGGATTCCCCCTCATCTGCTCAACATGATACGTACCTCAGGCCACCTCAGGTCTACATTCAAAAAACTACCCCACTCTCTACCACTCCCCTCTGACCACACCATTAGCCTCCTCTGCTTTATTCCGTAACACTTTTCATCGTATAATTCAAGAAGGAGGTTTTTTTTCTTTTTAACGTTTTTTGCAGTTCTTTACTTTCTGTGTGTGTCCCGTGCTCTAGACTATAAATTCCATGACCCTCGCATGGTTCTGTTCACTTCTGGGGCATCAACATGAAGCCAATAATAGATACTTAATAAATACTTCAGAAGTTATACTTCTACCTCATTGGTGTCTTTAGTCTCTGAAGGAGTGAGTGGCTTCATAGGCAGACCTCTCTTCAAATCTCACCTCAGGAGCAAGGCCGTCCTGTCTAAATAGCTTCCTCTCAGCCCCCACCCCCCACCTCCAAACTCCCTTATCCTCCTCCTAGAACCTACCATTTCCTTGACACTACACAACGTTAGAAGCAGAGCATTGCTTTTGTGGTTCATGTCTCTGTCCCAACCATGCAAAACAGAGCTCAACAAACTTTCTTTCTGGAAAAAGGCCAAAAAGTAAACATTTTCGGCTTTGCAAGCCATACTGTCTCTGTCTCAATGACTCAGCTCTGCCTTGTAACACAAAAACTGCCATCGACAGTGCATAAATAATGAGCATGGCTGGGTTCCAAGATAAAACTTTATTTACAAAAACAGATCCCGGACTAGATCTAACCTGCCCGCCAAAGTTTGTTGAACGCCCGCTCTGTAACATGGCCTGGCACATAGTAGGTGTTCAATAAACATTTGCTGAATATATGAGTGAACTGAATAATTTCTCGAGTGCCTGCTCTGTGTTAGACCATGCTTTCCTCCAAACATTTCATTTCAGCCACTGAACATTACTCATCAAACTAAGGACTCAGAGGTCAAAGGCTGAGGCTTAGGGCAGCCCTATGGTTTTTCCTAAGGCCATCCCCATTTAGTGACAAAGTGGGGACTGAAATTCAGTGTTCCAGGCCTCTGCTCATCCCACCACTGCACACATGCCTTCCATTCTTACAACACATTCCGTAAAAATGCCAAGTCACCCTGAAGACGAGTCTATCATCCTTCACCACCCACCATGTAGCTAGTTTTCACTTGCCTGTCCAGCTAGGGTGAGCCCTGTACATACCATGTCCATTGATGTGTTCCATGTCATAGGAACGGCAGTCAGACTTGGCTCTCCATTCAAGTAAAGGGGCTACCAGCAGGCAGCAAGGATAGACCACGGGGGAGGCACTTTACAAACCCTGATTCTGACCAAGGTCCTGGCCTCGGGAGGAAAGACCAAAAGTGCAAGCACTCTGAGGGCCTTCTGTGTGACGGGCATGGGACACCATCCTTCCTTGCCATGCTAGGAAGAAGTGATGGGCACCACTAAAAATGCCAGACAAAGGTTGGGGAGCTCTAAAGAGAGAGTAGACTTTGACCTTGGGGCTCAGGGAAAGTTCTAGCTAAGGGTCACAGTGAAGCCGTGGATTTGGGGGAGTCAGACCTGGGACCAATTCTCATTCCTGCCACTTATAGTAGCTTATGGAGACCTTGGGGACATGACTCTGTGTCTCCACGTCTTAGGAAACAGTGATAAAAATAGTACAACTCCCATGTCCCCCAATTTTTGTTAGAAAACATAATGGGTTAATATATGAAAAATTATTTCCTGAGTAAGCAGAGTAAGTACTTAAAATGTGGCCATAGTTGTTATCATCATCATCCTGATTTGATGGGTCCTTGGGAGCTGGAGTGGGACTCAGCATGGCGTGATGAGTGTGGGGTGGGGGGAGAAGCTCTGGGACTGCCCAGATCCCAATGTCCCTGTTAATTAGATAGCCTGAAGCCAGAAAGTCCTCAAAATTGCATCACTTGCTTATTTAACCAGCACTGAGCACTGTAGAGGGGTACCAGGTGCTGTTAAGAAATGCTAAGTGTCCCTTGGCCAGGGCTGCCTGGATGGCCTGGGAAGACGGATGTGCTTCTGCCCAGAGATGCAACTTAACCCACACTCGAGGACCAGCTCCAATGGCACAGGATGTGGAAACCAAGCTGAGGTCTGCTGGGAAGAGGCCTGAACCCTGGCAACCAGCCCTAACTCAGTTAGCCAGCACGAGCTTCATTCACTCAGAGCACACAGACTGGACACCGTGGGAAGAGGGGATTTTTCGTGTTGCCTCCCAGTCCCGCTGGTTTTCCTGGAAATCTCTGTGTACACGAGGCCCTGGGGGAAGCATCGGGAAACTCTGACTCCATAGCAAAGAGATGGCCCGAAGTCCGATTCACGCACTGCAGCTCAAATTGAGGTGGTCCCCCACTCCATTCCATGTATACAGCCTTTGCAACCAAACGTGGCTCTTTTTCAACCTGTCCAAGCATCAGAGCTCCAGGCATTGAGAAACATAAACACAAACTCAGAAAAGTGGAGAGGCTTTTAATCGCAAAGCGATGATAACACCATGTACTTATCCCAGCCTCAGGAGAGTTTTGATTCGCTAAGCATTTTAGGGCTCTTACAATGTGTCAGGGTACTCATCGATGGACCTTATTTATTTCCTTCAATAACCCCTGGGTGAGCACGCGCTGCCGGTGAAGCTCAGGGACACACGGGACGCACCCAAGCCACACAAAGGAGCCAGCAGCATCTCCTAGCAGAGGGACACATCTCACCAGAGACCAGGAATGCACATGACTCATGGGGACGTGACCCAGCAGCACTCAGCAATGACCTAAGCTAGCACTCTTGTCCCACAGACGCCAGGTCCAGGCTGCAGCCCTGAGTTCAGCCCCACCTCTGTCTACTGTCTGCCTGGATGTGAGCACCTTCCCTAGCTTCTCTGATTACAGCATCCTCATCCGCTAAATGGACCTGAATCTGGTATGTCAGCCTGGGGTCCTGAAGGTTAAATGAGGTAAGACGGGAAAGGTGCTGGCACAGGCTAGTCTCACGACTTTCTTCTGAGCCGGGATCTCTGCTTGATGCACTACATGTGTCGTCTCGTTCCTTTTCACAAGGAGACACCACTGCCCCCATTTTACGGATCAGGGTAACAAACACTTGCGTGTCCACATTCCGTTTCCATGGAGATTGAGTCTATAGTCACGACCTATGCTGAGCCGTGAGACTCTGCACCCAAGAGCTGATCTTTGCAGAAGCTGAATATACAATCTGCTGTTCCTGCAAAGAACCGCCCCCGCCCCATCTGACCTCAGAGCAACATAAATGGTCAAATAGAAACCTAGATCAGGCATTAACTTCATGTACCCTACAACCAACAGGGGGATGTTTCTTCTTTTGTTTTTCAAACTGGGTCTCATATTTGCCCAGTTCTGCCCCTTGCAAAGGTCCAAATCTGGATATGAGAACCTTGGGAAAATACCTAAGATACAAGGACAGTTGCAGTAGGCAGAATGTTAGGCTAGATCCCCTTGGTTCCTGCCTCCCCGTGTCCATGCACAGCAGTGGCTGGACTTGGGTAGGCTTCAGCTGGCCCAAGGGGTCTGAAGCAGTTAGAGGGAGCTTGCCAGAGGTGAGAAGTCTTAAAAGGAAAGGGATTGGAGGAATGAGAGAAAAGCAGAGTGTTCGTGCTTGTGTGTGCACGTGTGTGAACACTCGGCAGGGTGTTCAGGGTGGAACCAGGGAGTCTAAGCTCTTCTGAAAAACTTTTGAGAAAAGTGAATGTCAAATTTTTCAGGGGGCAATGAATGTAACCCCTTACCTTCACCTTCTGTGAAACCACAGAAACCTTCCCCTTGCTTTTCATTTATTTTATTTTTTAAAAGATTTTATTTGACAGAGAGAAAGAAGGAGAGCTTGGGCACAAGCGGGGGAAGGGGCAGGCAGAGGGAGAGAGAGAAGCAGGCTCCCCTCTGAACAGAGAGCCCAGCCCGGGGCTCGATCCCTAGGATCAGGACCGGAGCCGAAGGCAGCTGTTTAAATGACTGAGCCACCCAGGCGAGCAACCCACCCTCCCCGCCGCCCCCACGCCACTTGCTTTTCAAGAAGAGTATTTCTTTTGAGTGAATGTAGCAATGTGCCAAACAGACCATGGGGTCAGAGAGCCTGGCTTCAAATCCCAGCTCCACCCCCTACCACCTGGGTGACCTTGAGCAAGTTACTGCACCTCTGAGCATGAACTTCCTTGTGTGAACTGGGGACAGTCATGGTATACAACCCAGAGGCCGCTTTGGGGTGGTGAACCATAAAGACACAGCATGGAGTTGGTCCTAGGTGAATGCATGATAATATCCTGTGGCTCTGTTTTCATTCAGATAACTTGGTTCATTACAACAGACCTTTGAACAACAGTTTTGAATTGTGCAGATCTACTTATATGTGGATTTTCCCCCAGAAATATAGTACAGTACTGTAAACGTATTTTCTCTTCCTTGTGATTTTCTTAATAATATTTTCTTTTCTCTAGTTTACTTGATTGTCAGAATACAGGATCTAAACATGTAATACATAAAATAAAAAATAAACACAATAAAAATCGTTTATGCTATTTGCAAAGCTTCCAGTCAACAGGAGGTGAGTAGTAGTTAAGTTTTGGTTAAGTCAATGATTATATGCAGATTTTTGACTGTATGTTGGTGCCCCTAAGCCTGCATTGTTTGAGGGTTGACCATGTTTTTGAGAACGTACTCCTGGCCCTTCACTCAATACCTTTCACATAATCATGTTAATGCTTTCCATGGTGCTTTAAGTACGGTAAGTATTCGGTTCAAGTCTGCATTGAATGGAGAAAGAGCCCTATTTTCCCAGAGGTTGTTGTAAAGTTATTTTTTAAAATTTGAGACGATGTATTTGAAACACGGTACAGTAGCTTGAGCAGCTGCAAATGTTCTGCTTCCCCACCCACAACACTCGGCAGGAACCAGATCAGAAGTCTAAAAAGTGGGTAAGTTCTAGTCCGGGCTCTTGAGTGGGGATGGGCAGCTGGAGAGGACAGGGAGGTCCCATGCAGTGCCTGGCCTTGGCCAGTGGGCTGGGCCCCTGTGGATTCCCCACTGGTTCCACCTCAGGGATCTTTGGAAGGCCTCTGCCCTACAGTACCCCAACCTAAAATCCTCTGCCTCCTCCACATCTCCCAGAACATATGGGCCCATTTCAGCCCAACCTGTCAACACACTAGTCTACACACACCATCTTCAAGCCTCACTTCCCATTCATTGTTTTTCTCTCACTTATTTTGAATTTTTTCAAACTTACAGAAAAGTTGAAAGAAAACAGCCAACGATGACATGTCCTTCACAGATTTATCCATTGCTAATATTTCGGCCACCTTTGTTTTAGGTACATTTAAAAAAAAAAACAAAACTGTGACCCATTTGAAAGTAAGTTGGAGACATCAGACTTTGAGGGGGCAAAATAATGGCCTCCAAACAGATTCATTATCAAATCCCAAGAACCTATGAATATATTGGGCTACACAGTAGGGTCAGTGTTATGCCCCAATAACGGGTCCGTGATTAAAGGAGCGAGACTGATAAAAAGCGAAGGTCAAGCAAAGCTTTATTTTGCGCCAAGCATCAAGAATCAGACCGAACGTTCGGGGCCGCACCTCTTACAAGAGAGGGCGACCCTTCTCTGTTTCACAGTCTAGCTTTTAAGGGCAAAGGACATGCGGTTGGGCCTGGCCACGCACAGGTGACCAATGAGATCGTAACAAACACAGGAAACCTCACAGTGATGCTAGGTGACCAACTGAATTACAATTTACCCTAGTAGACATTTGAACCAGCCTATTACACCTTGACTAGGATTGGCGCCAAAAGGGTTCCCAAAGGGCAGGGGCCCATACTCCTTGGTAGCTAGGGAGACAGTATGCAACCCCCTACTGATTGGATGTCTCCACCTGGCCTGACCCACCTTTGTATCTGGGCTTTGTTACCTGGAGCTGGTTTCCGGGACTTGTTTTTAAGTGAATCCCCTGGGGGAAGGGGAGCAGAGACAGTTTAAGGGTTAAACAACAAGGTTTTTGTTTAACCTCAATGAAAGCCTCTTGCTAAATATAAAAATATAAAATAGGTCCCTACAGTCAGTAGGCTTGCAGATGGGACTTAGGTTGTTAATCAGCTGACATTAATATGGAGAGATTACCCCAGTGTCCCTGATGACACCTAGATTTTTGCCCTACCAATATTATTATTTCTCTTTATCATTATACCAGGTCTCTACCTCAGAGATGACTACGGCTTAGTTATGTATGTCATCTTCTGACATTTGAGCCCATTATTTCCGAAATGGCTTATTATTATTACTGCACTTTTCATAAAAAGCCCCACTGCCAAAGACACACATCAAATCCAATTGATCCAGTTTGATGGTGGTTTAATAGGCTGAAATCTCATTTTATCAAATCGCTAACCCAAAACTTCGGCGCTCAGTCTGGGAGCCTGAGTGGGGCGCCCCATGTCCCATGTGACTATCTCGAGTGATGTTGCTCATCATCCCCCATTCTGCATCCCTCAGCACTTCCTTTCAATGCACTGTGAGATAGAAGGGGTCCTGGCCAGAGAGCAAGTACTACTATAACCTCAAGTCTCCTGCTCCTTCTCGCCTGGTATCCTGAGCATGTTGTCTAACCTCACTGGGACTCGGCTGCCCCTTCTGCAACAGTTAGTCAGAACAGGAAGACAGACACCAACCAGGGCTGGAGTAGGAATCCTATCTTATCTCACATAGAGGAGTGCCCAGCACAAAGTAGAAACTCATGAAATGTTCTGTTTTCTGACAGTGATCTCTAAGGGACTGGGATAGGTTTACCAGAGCCCATCAGATGTGAATTTAAAGCAGGTATTCAATAAATTGTGCTCAGGGCACCTGGGCGGCTCATTCGGCTAAGCTTCTGCCTCTTCATTTTGGCTCAGGTCATGATGTCAGGGTCGTGAGATGGAGCCCCATGTCGACTTCTCACTGAGCATGGAGCCTACTTGGGATTCCCTTTCTCCCTCTGTGGCTCCCCCACTTGTGTGTACAATAAATAAATAAATAGTGTTCAACAAGGGGTTACCATGGGTGATCCAGTGAACCTCTTCAGCTTGCAGAACATTTAGCTTGAAAGGTTTTTTTCTTTTTCATTTAATAATTATTTTTAAAAGGTTAAAAAATAATTCTGACAAGTAACTTGTTCAAGGATGCAAATAAGATACAGGTCTCAAAATTACTATCACCCAACTCCATGTTCAAGAATTTGTTTTCTTCATATTTAGCGAAGTGCCAACTACCTACCCATCCAAACTCCTTCTCTCTCATCCTCCCTCCCTTCCGTCCTTCCTTCCTTCTGTCCTGTTTGTCCCTCTTCCCTTCCCTACCTGCCATCTTTCCGTCCTTCTGCCCTCCCTTCCTTCTTTCTTTATTTGAGCCTTATGATTGTCTTCTAAAAAAAAGTGTATCTAGTACAAAAAATCAAACTTAGAAGACATTTACTCTTCGTGCAAAACCTCACATGGTTATTTGTGTGTTGTACTGGGGTGGTTACTTAGGGATAGCAGGAACAGACAGATGGTGTCAGAGGCAAGCACTGGGTATCAAACTCTGGAGTTACACCAAATTCCACATCCGTTAAAAAAGAAAATCAACAAGTCTCTATGGAAATCATCCTGTCTTCTAAGGCAACCCAAGTCCCAGAATTCAATGTTTACTCTCTACAAGCAGTCCCTGGTGGACCAAAGCATGGGAGCAATGGGCTCCAGCTCTGCCATTTGACATGCTGATTAATTTTTATTTTCATTTTTTTGTGTGTGCAATTCAGTTGCACAAAATTTTGGAGCATCTTGGACTTGCTTTTACATTTTATGCACTTTTAAAAAAATGTGTTATAGTTGAAAGAAACCAACTTACAGGGCTTTTTTTAACGGCATTCTCCAAAATGATTTGCTTATTCACATTTTCTAAATTCTCTATGTACTTTGCAAAAAAAAAAAAAAAGGCTCAAATGTCAGAATCTTATTGGTGGTGCCCCCAAACACAACATTTTATAAAAAGTTACTTGCATAAGCCTTTCTCGCAGCTAAAATGCTATTTTAATTTTGCTAGGAATGTATAAATAGTGTAAATATTACAGGCTAAGTGGCTGGATTACAGAGACAGGAAGAGATTGGATAATGCCAGAAGTAGAGAGGTGGGTGAAACTGGGGAGAGTAAAGGGAGAAAGAAGCAAGATGGGGTTAGGAAGATGAGCCGGGAGCAAAAGGAGAGAAGGGAGGAAGCAGATAAGCCACACAGCATGTCTGATGGACCGACCAAGATTCCTCAGAAGCCCAGGTGATGCTGGTTCTGCCCCAAAAGGAAGGAGCTGAACATCACGTGGCATCCCCCAGATGGCCCCAGTGTACTCCACCTCTGACCCCAGAGGGAAGCCACCATGCCTGCATATATGTGAGGACACATCTGGTCGAGCCATAGGTCAAGTGCCGTTTGAGCCACGCCATCTTAGAAATCCACCAACAAGATGGGAAGTCTTCCCCAGGCCTGTGCCCAAGTGATGGGAGGCCCATGAAGTTGCTGGAGCACCTTCCAGTGATATCACATGACATAAGATCTCTGCATGGTTTTGTATATGCAGTGGAATCAATCTGCTTCCCAGGTTTTTATGAACAATGTTGCAATAAGAACTCTTTTAAGGATCTATAGAAATTGCTCTCACCTCTGTGCACCCACAGAACAGCCTGAGCCTCAGCTTTTGGGGGGCATTTTTTCTTCTAGTGCATTTGAACATTTTTGCAGCTATCACAAGAAGCTGTTACATTAGCAGGCAAACAACAAGCTGTCTGCCTCTCAGGCAGATCTCTCTCCCAATGCACCTGATTTCCTCCTTCCTCTTACCCTATCCTTATCATCCTGGCCCTCAGCAGCCATTTTATAGCTGAGACCTATAGGGCTAGGAGAAGGGAGAGAAAATGGGTCCTGAAAAATCCCTGAGATTCCAATACCGCTCCCTACAGTGTCCAGAATACCAAGCATCCATCCAGATGGAAGCACTTCATTGGTGTTTCCATCATGGTCATTATCACGATGCACTAAAACATGCATGACACCAGAATCCTACCCACCTCTAGGTCCCCAGTCACCAGCCCAGGGCCTTCCCCTTTACCAGCTATCCAACTTCAGATCAACTCTCCAGAGCCTCAGTTTCCCTTTCTGTAAAATGGAACAATTCCTGTCTATGATCTGTTTTCAGCACAGGGGCTGGCGAGATGTTACTAAAACCAAAGCCAGCTCACGTTACTCCTCAAAACTCTCCAGAAGCCTCTAAGTTCCCCAGAGTGGCGGTCCAGGCCTCATGATGGCCTTGGGACCCTGGTGGTCTCTGCTCCCAGCCTCTCCCTCTCCAACCACAGATCCTGCTCTTGCCCTCGCTGGTCTCCCTGCCGCTCCTGGAACGCTCCAAGCCCATTTCATCCCTCAGCCTGACATTGTTCAGTGTTCTTCTCTTCACCCCCTTCCTCAAGCTCTCTGCTCCAGCGGCCCTTTGAACAAACCCTCCTTTCCACCCAATGCATCACAACAAGCCACCCCGCATGCCACCCACCCTTGCTGTTTGCCTCCAGAACAACATGTCCCCTCCAGCTCTCTGCGGCGTTCACGTGGTCTTGCCGGTGACCCCAACTGAAACACGAGCTCCGCCAGGGCGGGACTCTTCGTCTGCTTTGTTGACTGCTGCATCCCATAGCCTACAACACTGCTCAGTACAAATGGTCCTTGATCGCTATTTGCTGAATGAAAGCTTATCTCAAACAGGAGTAGACAAGCACTACGTGAGAGCATGAATCAACTCCACGGTGTGAGCGCAGAGAGCAGGGGACAAGTCAGAACTACTCAGGAGATCTTTTGCTTCCTTAACCTGACTTCTCACATGCTCAGAGCAGCTGATGGAAGATGTTCCAGATGCCCTCTCATCCCCCACAACGGGAAGGCCTCTCCAAGAGGAGTCTGTGACAGAAGCCAGCGTGGCTTCCGTGCTTGAAAAACCTCACTATGAGGAGGAAGTGAACCGCCCGAGAAAGCTTCCCAGAGAAGCAGGAATTCAGGATGGACTTTGCAGGATGTGCAGCACATCTGTTAAACACAGGTCAAGGAAGTGCATCTGGCTCAGACACCAGCATGCACCAAGGTAGCGAGACAGGAGACCAGAGCATCTTTAATGATCTGTTCAAGCATCTTGTGCTGACCATCTGGCCTTGTATCCTGCCCTGTTCTCAGAGCCGTGTGGACTCTAGAATCAGAGTCTGTTTGGGGGGATCACATGGTTTCTGACTGCAGTGAGGGAAGCAGAGTAGGGAAGATCATTCTGGAGATGGGACTCACATTGTCTAATGGAACAGCCAATGAAGACTCTAAGGAAAGGTGTGGCCTTACAGAGGAAGAAGATAGTGCAAAGTCAATGGCTTGGCAGTAGTATGTGCATATGTTAGGGTCCGCAGACGTGGCACATGGAGATCAGTGCAAAGGCCCTGGGGAGAAGGAACAAGAGGCTGAGCTAAAGGGGTAAAAAAAGAAAAAAAGTCCAGAAAAGAACTCTGGATTTCCTGTCCAACAGATACTAGAGGCATTCTCTTCCCAACCTCCTCACATCCAACCGAGCTGCAAGACTCATCAGTTCTACCTTGAAACGCATATGGATCCCATATGGATGGTGGGGAAAAGCATGGGCTTGGCAACAAAGCTTCCTAGATGCATATCCTGTTCCTCCACTCCCCAGCTCTGTAGCCTTGGGCAAGTGAGTTCTCTAAGCCTCTGCTCTCCCACATGTGAATTGGGGATAGTAACAGTACCCATCAAATAAGGCTGTTGGAAGTGTCACAGAAGCCACTCCAGAATATGTGCTCAGTAAGTATTGCTATTACACCCTTGAATACTAACCCCCCATCCAATTCTATCACCTCTCATCGGAAGCCCCACAGAAGCCTCCTAAGTGGTACCTCAACTTCTACTTTTGCTCCTCTTCAACCCATTCTTCACAACCCTCTTTTCACACAGCCATCAGCACTAAGCAATCCAGAGGAAAATGAAAAAACAAGTCAACACCCCCCCATGGCTTCCAGATGTCCTTAGAAGAAAATCCAAGAACACTCTCTCTGTATGAACAACAGGTCCTTCAACCACAGCCCATGGCACTCTCCCCATCAACCACCTGGTTCCACACCCACTGCCTTTTAATGAATCCCTCCAACAGAGCCAAGCCCTCCCTGCCTCAGGACATTTGTGTTTACTGTTCTCTCTACCCACAAGTGCTGATTCCCTGACAGAAGATTTGGCCCAAATGTCAACTCCTGAGAAAGCCCTTTTCTGACTACCCAAAAAGCTGTTCAGCCCAGAGACAATGATTCACTAATTAGTGGCTGCGATGTCTAAGCAGCGTGCAGGCATGGGCTGCAGAATTAATCTTGCCTCCTTGCTATGTCTCAGAAACGCGACCTTCCAAGGAACGCCAGTGATCCACCTAAATGGTGTAGATGGTGAACTTCAAAGGCCTGAAGGATCAAAGTATCATCATCCCCTTTCTGCTGGCTCTAATGTGTATGAATCTTTCAGAACTAAGCTGGGGAGCCACCTCCCCTGGAAGTTTCCGCCGACCCATCCAACCTGGGGCTCATGACTTGCTCCTTCTGTGTTCCCAGAACAGCTAGCACTTACCCTGCTGGGGGAAACCACCCCTCTGTCTATCTTCTCTGCAGCCTGACAGACCCTACAGAGAACAGGGACCTGGTTCTATTCATCCTTTAAACTCCTCAGGAAACACCAGCCGCTGGGCTTGCTTTCAGTTACTAAGACCTCCCCACGGGGCCAGGACCACAGGGCAAGTATGACACTGTCCTCTCCCCAGAGCCACTCTTTATTGCTTCTCTCCAATTCTCATCCGATGCCAAATGCTGACCCGTACCTTGAGTTGGCCAATGCGGCCCACGCTGGCCCCATTGCCTCTACGCTTCCATAAGTTAAGAGCAAATGGAGGAGGGGCGCCTGGGTGGCTCAGTGGGTTAAAGCCTCTGCCTTTGGCTCAGGTCATGATCCTAGGGTCCTGGGATCAAGCCCCGCATCGGGCTCCGCATCGGGCTCTCTGCTCAGCGGGGAGCCTGTTCCCCCCAACCCCCTGCCTCTCTGTCTACTTGTGATCTCTGTCAAACAAGTAAATAAAATCTTAAAAAAAAAAAAAAAAAGAGCAAGTGGAGGAACACGGAGATTTTGATTAGGGCAGAAGGAAGCAGGTCAAAGTGTGCTCTGTAGATCAGTGGTTCTAGATGGGAAGAAGATCACGGACCAAAGTATCCAGGAGAAGGAGGGCTCTGGCACTTGAGAATGTTAACCTGATGCCCTGACTCCCAGCTCCCTCGTCCACTGGTTAGGACCTGGATTGTGTTTTTTGTGTTTTTGTTTGTTTTTGATGCTTCAGCTGGGCCAGGTATAGTCTGCCCCCAGTTATTCCAACTAAGTATTCCTATAAAGGTATTTTATAGATGTGAGCCAAGTCCCTAATCAATTGATTTCCAATAAAGGAGATCATCCTCGATGATCTGGGTGGGTCTGACTGGATCATCTGAAAGGCCTTATGAGCAGAGGAAAGGCTCCCCTGATGGAGGAAATTCCACCTGTGACAGTGGCTTCAGCCTGCCTTCCCTGATGGCCTCCCCTAAGGACCTCAGACTGCCTGGCTAGCCCCCACGAGCCAACTCCTCCCAGTAAATCTCCCAACATGTGTCTCCTGCTGGTTCTGTCTCTGTGGCTGAATCCTGACTGAGACAAGAGCTGAAACTCTTGGTAGTCGCTCCATCACGGGACACTCTTGGTAGACAAAGCAAGGAAGAGGATATTCATCAAAGCATTTTATATAAAGACCAGGCAATTTGTATATGATAAGCATTTATCTTATTTTTCACAATGACCCCACTGTCCTGATTTTCCAGATGAGGAAGAGCGGATACTCCTGAGTGACTCACCCACCCGTGTTAGAGCATGAATGACGTTTGAACGTGTCTCCCCGTAACCACAAAGCCTGTATTTTCCTGCCACACCAAGGGTTGAGGTGAGGTCAGGGGAGACAAGAGGGGGCGATGCAGAAAGGTGATGAGGAACAGTGCAGCTGTAGATGAGCATGCCCTTGGCTCATTTCCCATTCCTCAGGAGTTTTCCATGTTGCTGCCCTGGGATCCTTCTGAATTTGCACATGGAGGCATGAGAAGGGGACAGACCCCACCCGTGAGTCGTCAGTCCACACACTGCACAGGGAGATGTCCGACTGCATGAAATGGCCATTCTCACAAGGAACAGAGATCCCTGAGTCATGGGGTCCCCATCTCGCATGCACCTGCTGATTATAGATTGCTTCTGAGCACGCTTTTCTTGCATTTGGGTCCAGGGTAAGAGAGCTGCTAAGGCTCATTTCCCCACTATCTGGAAGGTGGACTTCCAGATGTGGGTGATTGGTGATTATCCCACGCCATCAAAGAACCCTGATAATGCACCCACTCAGTGCTGGGACTCTGCTGGGCCAGCAAGGTGGGTGCCGAAAGGAGCAGATGAGGGTCCCTCCTTCCGGGAGTTTGTATCTCAGAGTGGCAACTGGCAAATTGAAAATCAACGGGCTGGCTTGAAGCAAGATCCACACTGCAGCAGACACCATCACGTCTTCGTGTAATTAACACTACTTCCTGCAGCAAACACTACAGATTTCGTGCTTCCAGCCTAGGTTAGGGATAAGATGCCACAACAAAGATGGGGCAAGGAACTCTGGAAAGGCACCGAAGAGGCAGGGGTCTTCAAAGGAACAGCTTCCCTCCTTGAAACAGAGCTGCTGCTTCTGAGAACTTTACCCCCCAACAGGCTGCGGGGCTGGAAAGGCAACAGGGAGCTGAACCCTGAGCCAGAGAGAACAAGAAACCAGGCAGAACCGTCCCAGGTGGGTGGCCATGCGTGGGTGACTCGAATTCTCTATGCAGTGTTTCATCATGTGCAAATTGGGGGTAATAATGCCAAATTTTCCAGTTTCACAAGGTTATGGAGGATTAAATCTTTTAATTGAGGAAAGAGTGCTGTTTCCAAATATTTAACCCTAGGTACTGCCTGGTCGCTGAGTTATCAGAACAGTGAGAGGCCCCATGGGCTCCAGGTTTTACCTTTTTTTTTTTTTTTTTCTGTGCAGGATCAAGGGACGCTAGAAATAGAAATCTTCGGAGGTGGAAGAAGGTGGGAGAAGTCTCGGGGACTTGGGAACTAAGGGCAGCAACATCTTTCAAACCCAGAGACAAAGAAGAACATCCAAAGGAGCAGTGGCCTCACTCATCCGGCCCTTAGGGAAGCTGATGTCCTCCCTGGACGTCACCCAAGCTCCAGGACTATCTGAGATGGGGAGGGAGAACGGAATCCCCTGAAAATCATTGGTTGATTTTTCTCTCCACCCTAGAAAGTAGGGGCTTAGAGCTGGAATCAACTGAAGCTAGCCAGATAAAACGGGATTCGGAACAGATCTGTGTGTGTGACCTTCCTTGCACCTAAGAACTGAGTAGTCGTTCAGACCACCTTCACCCCAATCCTAGAATCAGGTGGCACTTGGTTTTCTGCCCATTTCCATTTCCTCTATCCCTCGGCCTTCTGTGGTGTCATTTCTTGTCCTAGAACAACGGCTCACCTGCTGTCCACACCTCCTGTCCCCACCACCTTCCTCCATCATTGCATAATGGAAGTGCCCACTTGCTGGGCTGTCTCCCCACCCCCACTACCAGGTTAGCAGGTCTCAAACTGCCACTACCCCCAAGTACCTGGGATGCTCATAAAAAGTACATATTCCTGATGTCCCTACCCAGACATTAAAAATCAGCCAGTCGGTAGCAGAGTGCAGAAATTTGCATTTTCTCCATATTCCCCAGGTAACTGAGGTTCAAGCAGCCTGCAGAGCACCCCATGAGTAACTCTGAGCTAAAGGAAGAGCCAGGACAGTCTGATGTCAGAGCACCAGTGCCCAGCACAGCGTGGGGAGGGGAGTTTTCAATAAAGAGATGTTGCATACTAGCTGAAACAAGTTGCTGGGTGGAGATATGAGTGAGTAAATAAATTAATTCAGTAATAACAAATTTACCCACTTACTTGCTCACCCATCTGTCCACTTAATGAATTAAGCTCTGTGCCAAAGGGCTATAGAAAAGTACGCAGCAGACTACAAACGCCAGGTAGCATCTTTTCTTTGTTTTCCCTTCTTCTTTTTTTTTTTTAAAATCCCCATGGACTAAATTCAGCAGTCTGCTTCTGAATTGCCCCAACCTTCAAGGAAGCTGGTATCAGGCCCTGTACTCTGTGCCAGGCACAGGGGACCCAGGGATGGATCAAACAGGGTCTTGTGGCAGGCTACCTTCGAAGATGGCCCTAGTCCCCTGCTCCCAAGTGTGTACGCCCTATGCCCTATACAATCCCCTCCCCTTGAGCACGTGAGTGATTTGTGAATGGGACGGGATGACACCCTTATGGTCATTTTACCTTACAGGGCAGAAGGGATTTTTACAGATGGAATTAAGGTCCCCGTTGACTTGAGTTGATCCAAAGAAAGATTATCCCGGGTGGGCCTGACCTAATTCGGTGAGCCCACAAAAGAAGTGAAGTGAAGTGTAACAGAGCGCTCTTGGTAGTAGGGAAAGTGATTGGCATCTAGGAGCTGAGGACAAACCTGGTTGCCAGCCAGCAGGAGTGAACCCTGGGTCCTACAGACACCAGAAAGCAAATTCTGCCAAGAACAGTGAGCTTGGAGGAAGACGCTGAGTCTCAGATGAGAATACAGCCCAGGCTGGCACCCTGATTTCTGTCCTGAAATCCTGAGAAGAGAATATAGCCACACTGTGCTGGGGCTGCTGACCTGCAGAATCTTTCAGAGAGTAAGTCGGTATCAGGAGCTGTTAAATTCCTGGAAATCGGTTATGCAGCAACAGAAAGACGTAACAGGATGCCTCCCGCAGGGAGCTCACAGACCCCCAGGGATCATGAACGGGAGCAAGTAAGTCTTAGGTTATATAGTTTCTGAGGTTAGAGCAATTCATAGCTTTATTACTTTTCCAAAAGTTGAGCCCAGCTTGCCTTCACAAATGTTCCCGACTTACCTCCAATACCATCTATGCATCCACTTCATCCACACACTTGTGCTGGGCTCCCATTCTGTTCCTGAGCCGTGGGAGGCCCTGGGACCCAAGGTGACACAGAGACAGTTCCTGACCCTCTGGCCTCTAATTTCTGGCCCCAAGGGTCCTCCTTTAGCTTTGTGCCACCCACTGATCCCCAACACCCAGCCTAAAATGCCACCTCCCAGATCTAGCTTCCTAAAGAGCCCACCAAAATAAAGAGCCCAGGGATGCCTGGGTGGCTCAGTCAATTAAGCGTCTGCCTTTGGCTCAGGTCATGATCCCAGAGTCCTGGAAAGCCCTGCATCGGGCTCCCTGCTCAGCAGGAAGCCTGCTTCTCCCTCTTCCTCTGCCTGCCATTCCCCCTACTTGTATGCCTGAGTTCTCTCTGTGTTAATCAATCATTCAATCAATCTTTTAAAGCTAATAATAAAATAATGAGCCTGGTGCCCAGCATTTCCAGGGCAACCGTCATGCCTCTGCTTATCCCTTCTTGGTTCCACTCTGCATCGACCAGGAAGAATGTGTCTACAGCTCTCTAGACTGTGAACTCCTTGGGGCAGGGACGATACCCCATTCTCTATCTTTAGAACCCAGTGTCTGAGATGCAGAAGAGGCTGAGGAAATACTGGTTGAATAAATGAGCATCTCATCTAATTCAGTCTTGTATCCCCTTACCACCCAGCCTTCTGCCCCACCTACTCAAGAGACCAGTGCAGGTGCAGGTCAAAGTAAGAAAAGACTTCAGGCTCCCAAAGAGTCAAACGTGTAGCCCACTTCTCAGACCTGTCTTGTCCAATGACCCCAATCAACATAGACCACTTAGAATAATTACCCCGGGCACAAGCTCGGGCACCCTCTGCTCATACAGAAGGTCAGTTGCAGAAATGGCATCACAAGCCACATTGCGTAAGTTAAGCCACATTTTGAAAGCACTGGGGTAGTCGTTTCCTTAAGGGATGATGCTAATGAGTCATTTTAAAGAGAGGAACCGCTTAAAATACTCTTGACACCACCACTAATTTTTAAAGGACATATGGCAGCTTACAATAAATAGAGAAACTGACAGTGAAATGAAAGATTTTCCAAAAAGGAAGGGTTTAATTCATTGGGAAGGAGAAGAAAGGCAGACCAGAAGTCTTGGCCCCGATCGTCCCTGAGCTTCCAGAAAACCAGGACAAGGAGGGAAAGATGCGGGACTTCCCATCGCTGCTGCCAGATGCAAAGAAGCAGCACATCCACCTGGAGAGAGACACCTAGCCTTGGGCGCCGTGATGAGGGGTTCACGGGGGAATCCCATGAGAAGCTGTGCCACGGGTACTCTCACAGTGCCGGCATACAGTTGGTATAATGATGGGCCGGTCACCAGCAGCGCTTCTCTCTTTCCAGGGATGTGCTTAAAAAGAAAACTGGATGGTGTGTGACACATTACCTTGAATGGCAGCTCTGCAGAAAGTCAGTCATATTTTTCTGACCAGAATTTGGGATGCACTGAGCCTCATGGATGCCAAGGTCAGGTCATCACACAAAGAGATATTTTTGGAGACCGCTTAGCTAATTTATAGACAGCGTGACAGATGGCAAAACGGGACTCTAGCCTTGGTCTCAGCTAGGCCCTCCTACAACAGCTACCACCTGCCCCCTGCTTTTCAAGGTGAGGCACAGACCAGCGCGCTTCTCTGACCTTGCTGGGAATACACAGCCCCTGGGCATCTTGCTCCAGTAGCTTCTGACTGGTGGGTCTGGGATAGACCCCGGGAGCCCTGTGGCTATAGGGTGGGTGATGCTGAGTGGGAGGGACAGCCCCTTCCGGGGGCAGGTGCTAGGACACTCAGGTGTAAATGTTGTATGGGGATTTCGCCAGAGAAGGTAAAAACAAGAGGAAGTGCTTTTAAAATAATAATAATAATAATAATAATAATAAAAGACATTTCTTGTGAATTCAATACCATCTGTGCAGGGCAGGGGGTGGGGAGTGCTTCATCTACTGTCATCTCAGACCTAGGGAGAAGGACTTGGAGACCACCTAGAGACTCTATGTATCCCCTGACAGGGGATGGAAAGAACACTGGGGAGGGGCTGGGCATGGGGGGAACATTAGCAAAGTAACTGGGTTCCAACCCAGTGAGTGGTCCAAGGTGCTTGATTCCCAGGGGGTGGGCAATGTGGGACCAGGGAGGGAGGAACGTCCCACTAGAAATGCTGATGGGCCTTCTGCCTGCTGGAAAGGCTCTCTGGGGAGGAAGAGGCTGGGGGTGGCTCTCGGCAGAGACCGCTGAGGGGACAGCCCAGGGGAGGCAGGAACCTAGGAAGGCCATGAAAGGAGGAGGCAGAGCTGAGTACCTGCCCCAGCCAGGACACATAAAGAGAAGCATCAGAACCACCACAAGAGGCCTCAGACTCCCCACTTGCCTACCTCTGCTGTTCCCTCCCCTGTCCAGGAGCTAGAAGCCGCCCCAGCACTGGGCACACTGAGACTCCTGGGGGCCACAGGAGGCTCTCTTCTCCGAGCGTACAGCCCAGCCATGTCCAGAGGGGATGGTAACACAGCTGCTGCAGGGGCCCCGGGCCCCTGTTCTGTCCACTAAACCTCTGTGCCACCACTCCACACCCCAGTTCCGGGCCAGTGTCAGATTAGGACCTCACAGGTTTTAGGCAACTGGAGTATAAACCTCAGCTTCACTCCACAAATAAAGGACTCACTCCACCACCCGCCAGGTCTAGAATGAGGAGGAAATGAGCCCAATACGTGATGCCCAGCACAGTGCCTGCAACATGCAGCTGCTCAAGCAGTCCCTCGTTGATTCTGGGGCGGGGGGAGGGGGGAAGCTTTGTGCTTTAAAATGGTGCTTCTCAGACACGAAAAAGTTCAGAATCACCAGGGGTAGTGATTAAAAATGCAAACTCCTTGCCCAAACCACGGAGATTCTAATTCAGTAAGTCTGCGTGGGGTTCAGGAAGCCGCCTCTTAACCATCATCCCAGGTGACTCTGATTCAGGTAAGCCACAAAGCACATGTTTCCAAGAAAAGATGCTCATGAGGGATATCAGAAGAGGAGGAACAGACGGGTCATTTCCACCCTAAAGGAGCGCCACGCCACCTCCAACCAGGACCCTCAGCATTCTGGAAACATTTTAGGCATGGAGCAGAAGCCCTTGGGCAAACACCACTGATCAGCTGAGTGATCTGAAGGTAAAAGGGGGTGTGTACGTTCGTGCATCACACGGCCAAGCTCTCAGCCTGACAGTGGTGCCGTGGGAAAGGAAGCCAACAAGCTCACAGAACGCGAGGGAGGCCATGACCGTGACCCAGGTGGATTCTGGGAGCTAAGGGAGCACAGCACGGCCACCTCCCCTGCCCCAAGACAGCAGGTAGAGGACCCCAGGTGCTATGCAGCAGCATACCTGGGGCTGCATGTTATATCTCTCAAAACAGGGTCCTCCTGCAGATTCTGATCAGACCAAGATCTTTGTTCTATTGACCTTGTGTATCTGCGGCAAAGTCATACTGATCTGACCCGACAGGCAGCCTGGGTGTCCCCAGCCCTCATCTCTCAGCACATCAGCTGTGTGGTCTCCTCTCCCCACTGACACCTTGCACTGCAGCACATACCAGGCACTAGAGAAACAGTTCCTGCATAAATAAAAGGGTGAGTGGACAAATTTGTGAACGAATGAATGCACAAACTTACTTCCCAGTCTCCAATGTCTGGTCCTCCACCAGTCTGCACAATGCCGTCAGAGTACTATTGCCGTAATACAAATCATACTAAGTTCTCCTCCTCCCTGCCAAAGGCATCAGGGGCGCCCGCCAAATCACGTGCGACTAGTAAAGTACCCCAGGACCTCCGTGACCTGGTTCATGCCTATCCTTCCGATATCCATCTATGTAGTATTCTGAAAACACTGTGCTTTCTCACATGGTCCTCAAAATCTTGCTTCATCCCAAAACTCTAACTCACCCTCCAAACTTCAGTTGAATGAACACCGCCTCCAGGAAGCCTTCCCTGACTGCCACAGGCTGGGTTAAAGAGCTTTCAGTCAATCAGCAGTTGCTTATTAATTCAGTAGAGGGCTGTCAAACACGTACTCTGTGTCAGCAACCCCTTCTCTGAGTTTCCATAACATTCTGTGGGGACTGCCATCCATCTCTGTTCTCTCATGCCTAATCTAGGGCCTGGAACCCAGTACAAACGAAATAAACGACTGCGGAGTCATTAACTACGTTGATCCTATAATTCCCGGAGGACACACGCGCCACTTCCCCCCGCCCGCCCCCCGCCCCCCGCCATGGTTAACAAACATTGTCAGACGTTGTCAAGGACAACAGTGGGATGGAAAATACCCACTTCCTTCCAGAACAGAACAAAGCTTTTGCCACATATGGCCCGGGCAGCAGATTCGCCACCTCCATTTTCAGAGGCTGAGGTTCCTGCCTGTTTCCTCCAAGAAGCAGGGCTTCCTCAGCGTCTGTGTGTCACGCCGTCTGCACAAGCACGTGACTGGGGAATCCCATCTGTTCTTGCACGCACGCCCACCCATGACAAATGAATTCGTCTGCAGTGTTTGCCAGGAGCTGCTGCTTCAGGAGCAAAGGAGACGGGCGATGAATTATTCATGCTGGGAGACGCTCGCCCCAACCTCCCAGAGGGGGTGCAGCCTGGAGCAGCACCCCTGTGACTACCAGGCTCGGGTCCCATTACACAAAATAATAATAATTAATAATAACAGTAGCATCTACCTCGTCTTGAGCTCCTACGGCATGCCCTGTTGGGAGCTTAACCTAAATTATTGATTTTCACAACAGCCCTGTGGGGGATGAGATAGCATCATCCCCATTTACAGATAAGGAATCCGCACTGCAGAGGGGTAAAGCCACCAGCCCCGGGTCCCACAGGTTTCCCTGGTCTTGGGAGGGATGCTTCCCCGGGCGAGAGGCAGGAGCATCAAGGACAGAGCCAGGAAGCCTAGGGAAAGCCCAGGGAGGGATCCCCTCAAGCAGAGCCAGGGAAAGCCTGCCCTCCCTGTCCCCCTCTGGATTGCACATTCAGAGCAGCACGCTGGCTGGCGATGACTCTGAGTTCTCCCCAACCCCAGCCCTGTCGAATGCGGCTGCTATTTCCAGCAGCTTCTTTACCCGAGAAGCCCTGTCACATCACATGTGATGGGGCTGCATCAGTGATTTCGGAGGACCATTAGATAGGGTGGCTGGGGGAGGACAGAGCAGGGGGAGGGGGGGAGGGCGATCTTTAGGAGCTCAATCCCTTGACGCCCCTATGAATGTCCGACCCCACAGACAGATGGCGGCAAAGGAGAAGAGGCAAGTAGCATGATCCTTATAGGAGAAGAATATAAATCAAAGTCGGCAAGAAAAAGAAAAAAATACATCGAGGGGAGGAAACAGGCATTTTGCTTGCTATGAATTTATGACCCTCCCACTTTCACAAAGGATTTGGAGTCACTTACAAGATTCCATACACTATGGTAAAACAAAAATAGGCAAATAAGGAATGAGAGGAAGGCTGCATTGAATAATGAGCAGTGTGTCTGTCAAGAACAGGGATGGAGAGCGGGCCCAGCCAGGGCTCCAAGCCCCCATCCACGGCCCCGGGAGAGGCTGCAGTCAGTTCTGTGGCAGGGACACGTGGCAGAGACACAGAGCCATGCTGCCGTTCTCTGGCTGGAGACTGTGTCACCTCGACAGTATCAATGAGATCAAAGGCCCCCAAAGCTAGACTAGGTGCAGAAATCCCCGGGTGGACTATCGGCCTCCCCCTGAGCCACACACTGCAGGGACTGCGACTCCAGGCTGAGCCCCCCTTGTCCTTCCTTTCTGACCCCCGGCCCCCTCCCACAGCCAGAGTTTCTTGACAACCTGAGTATAGCGGCCCCACAGCCTCCACCCCAGCCCAGCCCAGAGCAATGACGCTGAGATTTACCACTGGAGGGGAGCATCACGGACACCCCCAAACACTGAGCCCTGTCCAGGGCATCTTCTACGTGGCTCTAGAATGCTGGCATTTAATCCTACATCTCCCCAGTGAGTCTGAGCATTCCCTAGAGCTTCTCAGAGCAAGGCTGGGCTCCGCACCTCCAGAAACTGGCACTTACCAAGGCTGGGGCAGTCCTTCTGGCCAGAGAAGAGGGGCCCCTGAAACTCTGCACTCTCCATGGGGCACAAGCTGGTTTTGGGGAGTAGAAAGAACCTTCGCTGTAACCATGGTCCAAGGCCCTTCCAAGGGCTGTAGTGCATACATAGTATATCTATGGTACGAAAATTTCACATGATTAGGGGAGAGAGGACTATAGGCTCTTTAGGAGGGCACTAATGAACTAGAGGTGGAGAAACACAGATCCATGCTGTTCATACACCAGAAAGTCCAGCGGCTAGCAGCCTCCCAGCCACATCTCTCATTTCTCAGAAGAGGAACCCGAGCCCAGAGAGGTCAAGTGACCCACCCAAGATCACAGTGGCAGAGCTGACCCAGGACCCAGGCCTGGGGGGTGCTGGCTCTACCTCGAGACGCTCCCATCCCCAAGAATGAGATTTCTTGAGGCACTCAGTTTGCTTTTGTTTTCGATGTTTCTAAACAAGAAAGGATTTTCCTTTAAAAAAAAAAAAACCTATAAAGATTTATTGCTAAGATGGCTTCTCCCAACACTTTTGCCTTCTTTTTAAAAATTCCAAACTGGACTACTCGTTAGAATTCTAACATCGGCCTCCTCCTTACAGTTCCAAAGTTACCAGTGCTTCGTGATTCCCAAATTCACTCAAGAGAGGCGTTCGTGGAGCGGCTCCTAACCTTGACGCTGTCGGGCTGCAGAGAGGAGGACGGACTGGGAACCTGGCCCCCAGGGGTTCGCAGGCAATGGGGAGGTGGTTTCTGGGACTGGGCCCACTTGAGAAACTGTGCGGCACGAAAAGGAAGACTTTGTATAAGGAGTCGCCTCCAAAGGGAAACTTCCCGTTGCGTGAGACAGAGAAGAAAATCCTCAACGAGGGGCTCACACATGTGTGCAGCGGTGTGCGTGTGCCAGACTGTGGGGGCCCGAGAAGCTGACAGTCCCCCAGCGGAAACCACCAGTGTCTGGCCCTCCTTTTGCCCAGAGAAGAACTCCCGGTTTAAGGTGGCGGGCTGTGTGAGTGCAAGTACGGCAAACTGAAACAGAAAGTGGGGGAGATCTGTAAACGGGGGCTGTTTAGGAAGGTGGGGCAGGGCTGAGGGAAATCTGTGAGGGAAGGTAAATACCCCTTGGGACAGGACCCAGCAAAGAACGGCACCCGCCTCTGGGACCAAGCAGCAAGAGGCTTGAACTGTGCAGAAGCCCCTCCCCACGGAGCCGTCCTGTCTCGTCTTTGGGGGGTGGGCGGGAGGGGGATGGATTTCCTGCAGCCAGCCAGGGTCACGGATAGGCATCTTGACCTCTAGGAATTTTTGTGAACACAGAGCATGAGCTCCTCAGGCAGCTGGCGGTTTGGAATAAGAAAGCTGATGCTGGGTTTTCTCCGAGCAAGAGCATTATTACCCACATGGAGTGTCCCCCAGGAAAATGAGGAGGACACAATTACTCTGATGCCCGAGGACAAGATAAATAGAAGTTCAGATCACTGGCATTCTGGACAGGGCCAGCACTAACTGGCATCTGGAAGGAAGACATCTGGTATCTGGGTGGGTTTAATGGAGCCTGTGAGGGAGGCGAGGCCCAGGAGTCCGTTCTGGATCCCAGACTGGTTCTGCTTCTAACTGGCTGCGAGTTGAGGGTAAGTCATTTATCCCCCACTCTGAGTGTGAGCTTCCTCAACCACTAAATTAAAAATGAAGATCCCTGTAGGTAGGGGGCAGGTGAGGAAAGTGGCCCCTCCATTTTGGAAGGGGGCCTTAGCACTCAGACCTATTCATCCTTTCAAAGCCATGGGGCATAAGGTGAGTCAGTGTTTAAGCCTCAGTGTTCCCATCTGCAGAATGGGCATCACAGCACCTACTGAATCTTCGTGAGGGTCAAGAGAGATACAGACCTACAGCTACGTAGCAGAAACGTAAGAAGAGGAGTAAGCATGACTGAGAGGGTCTCACTCTAGAAAGGTCTGTAAGATGTTCCCTTGTCAAAATCGGAGTGCTCTGGGATCTCAGGCACACAGGCACTCCTTAGAAAGAGGCAACTCCTTCCCCTCGTGAACTCCGGGCTGGACAGCGCGGCTCTCACCTAAGCCTCAGCAAGGCATCTGTCTGTCGTCTCTCATCTCCACGTTCAATTGTACAAACATCCTTGAAAATGAACTAATGGTTACAGCCATACTTGAAGACAGAGCCACCATTGAGTAAAACTTGATGAGTGTCGTAGTTTTCCTCTGAATATTGCTTTTAAGAGCGTGATGCCCTCTGGCTTGCCACTGCGATTTCACAGATGCCAAAAGTCATAGAGGAAGGCCGGCACCGGGAGAGCCTGGCTCCCGGGACCAGACAGAAGACTCTTCTCAAACTACAGCGCCCGGCACCCCCTTTATCTGAGGGGAAGACATTCCAAGACCCCCAGGGGACGCCCAACCCAGCAGCGAGTACTGAATCCTTTTTTTCTTCTATGTACACATCTCTGAGAAAGTTTAAGAGATGAACAATCACAATAAAACAACAATTATACAATACACTGGAATAAAAATTACGTGAACGTGGTCTCTCTCTCTCTCTCTCTCTTTCTCTCTCTCTCACAAAACAGCTTACTGACTGTACTCGCCCGTCTGGTGATGAAGTGAGAGGACAAAATGACTGCGTGACGAGATGCAGTGAGGGGGATGACACGGGTGTTGTGACAGAGCGAGAGGCTACTGCTGACCTTTGTGTGGACCCTAGAGCAGGAGTGTCTGCTTCCAGACTGTGACCGTGGGGAAACAGAACCTCGGACGAGGGAGTACTGCAGAAGGGAGATGGCCATGCCCATGCCCTCCTCCCCTGCTCGAGCTGCCTGCACCCGAAAAGAGGCCTCTTGGCTGATAAGAAAGAAAAGAGCTCCTTTCTAAGTGGCCAATATGCACACGGGACTATTCTGCGTGTGGCACCTGCCTGATTTATAATTCCCTATGAGGGTCGAGGTTAATAGCCCATTTCACAGATGAAAACACTGAGGCTCAAAAGCCTGTAAGGCACCCTGGAACACATTAGTAACAGCTCCTGATGAGGTCTGCATGTGAGCTCAGTAATGTCTGACTGGAGAGCCTGTGCTCTTATAAACACGCCATTCTCTCTTCAAAGGAAAAAAATAAACAAACAAACAAAAGAAACAAAAACAAGAAACAGAGTTGCCGTGGTACAATATGTGGGCACCCACCCAAGGCGATGAATATTTGGCTGGGTAAATTCTGATGTGTCTGAGAAAACATCATCTCGTCAGTGCACAGGTGGTCTGTCAGCCCTCTGGGTTGTCGCAGTCAGGAGACCAAACGGTCACATCGGCAGCTGTCCCTGTCCCTGGAGCAGGAAGCATCCAGCACAGGGACTGGATGTCTCCTGGGCTGACACCCAGAAGTGTGTGGGCTGTGTTCTTTCCTCAAAAGGAGACAGAGATTAACCAGATTCCAGGCAGTACGAGGCAGGTCACTGTGGTCAGAACAGACTCGTGGAGGGAAGAATCCTCAAGACAAGTGTTTATTTAACTGTTTTCTGCTTTGATGGATAACTAATTTGTAGCAAACCACAGTGTACTCGAGATACGTTGATTAATGATGCCGCAGAAACATCGTGTTTCTGAGCTTTTGATATGTCTTGCGTTCCTCAAGGCTCCAAGGAGAGTGCCCACCTCCCCGAGGAGGCTCCAGGGGCTTGGAAGCACAGTGCAGAAGGTCCCTGCATTTCTCCAGGGCAAGAACTGGGCCTCCTTTCCCTCTGGAACTCTGTAACCCAGTTTAGCACATAGTAGGTGCTCAAAAAAAGTACTGCTTGGGTTAACACAGGATGCATTTAAACGTTAATCCAACTGGAAAATATGATGTTTGAAAGGTAAACTAGAAGGAAAGACTAGTATGTCCCAAGGAGAAGTTTGGGCAGAAGGCAACAAAGGTGAACGATTCAAAGGTTTATATATAGTCAGCGTGTGTCCTGAGGCACTCCTTGCGGGATTTTCTATGTCTTCTGATTAGAGGTATATATGTGCACGGATATAACATACAATACTGGGCTCACCATATCTGTAGATACAAATGACGATAGATTTTAAGATACCTGATGACCAACCCCCACATGCATGTTATTGGGGCGCAGAAGCTCCTAGTTAAACGAGAGCATACTCTGGTCCAAGAAAAGCTCTAAGAAGATGAAGTCCTGATAATGTAGTCACAAACCGTTTGCTGAGAAGTCTCGAGAAACTGATGCTGGGAACTGGGAAATGCTCTCCAGTGACCATCACTTACAAAAGGGCAGGTAAGCGGAAGGAAGAGGAGCCGCAGGCCACATATTTAAAAGTATTGCAAGTCTGTAGGACAAGCACGAGGACAATGCCACTCCAGAAGGAGCAGAGACACCAGGACGACCAGGACCGTGTTGCGTAATCTTGTGGGGGAGGACGGAAAACAAAATGGAGATTCGCTTGGGGCAGATGGTGGACCGCAAAACAGACGAAAGGCAGAAAGTGGTCCCTTTCACCTCGGTGGGCGATTCTGTCTCCCGCAAAAAGAATGTGCGTCAAGCTGGAAAATGAGGAACAAACCGGAGGAAGCAGGAACAGACTGGAACGTGGAAAAGATCGTCACAGAGTGTTGTGAGCCACTGGCCGAGACAGACCCCCCCCCCCCACCCCCAACCACCACCACCTACATCTGCAGAATCTCCAGTGAAATTTGTCTTTCAGGACAGGGAGTGAGGGAGATGTCTGGATCCTGACGAGGGGCAGATGCCGGTGCCACTTCCCAAAGGGGAGTCAGGACGGCCCAGGTTCACGTCATCCTATGAGAGCCCATGTCCCATCCTCTGCCCCTTCCCCTCTTCCAGAAGGGCGGTTAGCACCACAGTTCCAGGGTGCACCATCGACATTAGGAAAGAGGACGGTCATTAACCTCCACTCGGAGCTGCTGAGTCCCCACCCAGCTGCTCCACTGGCTGACACCCCCAGACAATGAACACCCGCCATGTCCGGAGCAGGCTCTGGAGCTCACCTCCAAACTGAGCTCTACTCAGGGAACTGCACCGCTGTTTAGCCCAGTTGCCCCAGTCAGAGACCCAGAGGCATTCCAGACCCTTCCTTTTCCTTTACAACATCTACTTCCAGAATGAAGTAAGTCCCCTTTCCAGAAAGCTCTAACTCCCCTTCACTTCCACACCCTCATCCAACCCACCATCACCTCCATCTGCATCACTGAAATGGTATCCTACCCAGTCCCCGCCAAGTCTGTTCTCCACAGGACAGGCAAAGGGATCACAATGTCACAGCATACATTTACATACAATTAACATATATTAAATCTGAACTCCCTATCCTGCAGGTCTGCCTCTCCAAACTGGCCTCCCACTGCTCTGCCTCCTGCATGACATCTCTCACCTCCTCTGGCCCTGGCCTGCCTTCAGTTCCTGGATCACACCAGCTTTCCCACCTCAGGATTATGGGACTCGGTTCCCTCTGAGAAGCAGGTTCTCTCCCACCAGCTGCTCTGCCCACACACCAGCCCTGGGCACGACAGCTACATCCCAGGGCTGCCTCCTCCCACCTCCCTCCTTTTCACTCATTCCTGCTTCCCAATCTTAATGCATAATGGTTTGTCCATTTACTTGGTTGTCTATCGGACTCTGCAGCTAGAATCTCAGCTGCCACGGAGAGAAAGTGATGGATCTTTACACCAAGGTCTGAGGACGCAAAGGAACCCAGGGGTAGATGGCAGAGGGATGGGAATTTCAGGTAGAAGTAACAGCAGGAGCAAAAAGCACAGTCATGAAGCAGGACCTGCTGGGAACGAGCACATCCCAGAGGAGGACGGGAGGGAGACAAGGTTGGCTCGCTTGGTCAGAGTGGGAGCTCCTTTCCGGGACTCACACGCTCTAGCTACTACACTGTTGAGATGCCACTCCCTTGTCCAGGGGCCCAGAGAGGCCAGAGTTCTTTGTTTGATGTGGTCTGGCAACGGGAGTGTTGCCATGCCCACTCCCCATGCCTGTGCGGAGCAGGAGAATGTAACGTGCACGTCTTCTGGGGGACACAGAAGCTGCCAGGATAGGCCACCACTGCTGCTAGGGGCAAAAGGAACCATTTCTGGGAAAGGAGGGTAAAGCTGCCCACCCGATATGCACTGGCGTTCTAGAATTTTCCCCCAGTCAGGTCTGTCTAGTCACTTCTCTCCCCTCTGGACCCCCCGAGTGTGTAAGGCTTAGCTTCTTGCAGCAAATGGCAATACTCAGTACTGAATATCCATCAGGAAAGGCAGAGGGGGCCGTGGTCAAGAGTGTGGACTCGAGCCAGACTCTCGGTTTGGGCATTCCATAGCCATAAGACACGACCATGAGAGTTACCCAACCCCTCCACAGCACCACATCCTCCTCTCTGACACAGTTCACTAAGGACCCCTGCCTGCCGGGGCCATTGTAAAGATCAGAGGGAATCCCTTCGAGGAAGGCACACTTAATTCCCATTTCACAGCTGAGTAAACGAGTTCAGAGAGGTTAAGTAACTTACCCAAGGCCACACAGCTACACGTGGCAGAGCTGCAGTCTCATTCCAGAGCCCATGTCCTGACCCTCTGAGCCACTGCTCAGTCTTCAGGGGGAGCCTCATCTTGACCCACCCTGTCTATCCAACGCTGAGACCCAAGCAGACAAGCAGCTCTGAAGGTCACTCGAGGACGTTAAAAAAGCATACTGTACTTCAGCTCAGTTAACGAGAACTATATCCTGAGCACGACCAAAACTAGGTCAAAAGAATTATTTCTGGGATTAAAAAAAAGAAGAGGAAAAAAACCTGCAGGAATATCCTAAATATCTCCCATCATCTGCAGCCAAACGATCTCAAACGGAGAGCCTGCCATTATTCCTTCCCCTTCTCACCATGTCAAATCCCTGTTCCAGGGAGCAGCTCACACCCACTGCCACCCCCGCCCCTGTCCTGCCCCCCCCTCCTGCCCGCTGCTAGCTGTCTCCAGGCACAGCGAGGTGGGAGGGGCAGGCTGAGCTGCTGATTCCCGATTGGGGGGGGGGGGTCCACCCAGGGGGCACATTCAGAAAAGCAGACCCGCCCCTGGCCCAGCACCCTCCCCCAGCACCCTCTCCCCTCCCCCGCCAAGTTTCCGCTGCTCTCTCGCCTGGACCTCCTGCTGCAGGTCGCAAGTACCTGACCACTCAGCATCACCATCTCCAAAGACTCTGACCTGGGTCTCAAGCCACCCTGCTCTAGTATTTCATAATCCCCTCCCGCACCCGTTATTTCATAGATGAGGAAACCCAGACCCAGAAAGTGAAACTGATTGTCCCAAGGCCCAGAGCCCATTAGTGAGGGACCAGAGGAAGTGCCCAGGGCTGCTGGCCCTCCGGCTGGTCACCTTTCTGTCCCGTCAGCAGAAGGGGACCTTGAGACACCATGGGAACATTAGTTTCCTATCGCCTGGAACAGAAGACCACAAACACAGAGGCTGAAAGCCGAGGTTGTATCTCACAGTTCTGGAGGCCAGAAGTTCAAAATCAAGGTGTCGGCGTGGCTCATTCCCTCTGAAGGCTCGAGGGGAAATCCCTCCTTGCCTCTTCCGGCTTCTGGTGGTCAGGTCTTTCTTGGCTAGTGGCTGCTTCCCCCTATTTCCGCATCAATCCTCACATGGCCTTTCCTCTTCGCCACCTGTGTCTCTCCCTACAGTGTTTCTTATCAGGACACCTGCCATTGGGCTCGGAGCCCACCCCGGTAATCCTGGATGATCTCATCTCAAGATATTTAATTTAATTACATCTGCAAAGACACTTTTTCCAAATAAGGTCACATCCGCAGCCTCTAGGAGTTAGGGCATATCTTTTGGGGATCACCATTCGACCAATTACAATGAATTTGTACTTAGGGACTCCAGGCACCTTTGGAAATCACGAATTGTGAGCCCGGGTGTGGGTAAAGACCCTCTGGTCCCACAGAGCAGCACATGGTTCTGCAGCAAGGACCAGCCCTCTCAGCGCACCTGCCCTACAGTCACAGAGAGAGAGGTTAATACAGAATGTCAGGATAACGAGATGGGCTCACAGCATAGGAAACTTACTGCTTCCCAGGCACTGTTCTAAAGGGTTATACACACTCTCCTTCGTCCTACAACCACCCTATAAGGGAAGTAGTATGTAAACTCCATCACTTGTTAGCTGGGTGACTTCAAACCCTTCAAACAACTCTCTGGGCCTCAATTTTCTCACCCGAACAATGGTACAATAATAAAACTGCCTTGAGAGGCCCTTAGGAAGGTAAAGGGAAAACAGATGTGAAATGCCCAGCACCGAGGCACAAAGATATACTCAAAAGATGCTCTCATTTCCAGATCTGTGATCGTCACCATCATTACCCATGTCTTTATTCAATGTCTATAGGGGATTTTTTGAAAAATCAGTTCTCCATCTCCTTTCTCTCTCTCTCTTTCAAGATTTTATTTATTTGTTTGAGAGAGAAAAAGAGTGTGTGCATGACGGGGAGGGGGGAGAGGGAGAGGGAGAAGCAGGCTCCCCGCTGAGCAGGGAGCCTGACACAGGGGCCAATCCCGGGACCCTGGGATCATGACCTGAGCCAAAGGCAGACACTCAACAGACTGAGCCCCCCAGGCACCTGCTTTATCTCCTTTCTTAACCACTGTGACTCCAAACCCTCCACAGAGTGCAAGCAGTACTTGGAGATGCACGGGGAAGTCTGCTGTGTCCAGGAGCCCATGGGGGCTCTGTCTCTAGAGGCTTACCGTCTTTGGGCGGGATGAGCACAGACATTCGCTGTGTTTGCTGCAGGGTCATGTCTGATGGTTTAAGTGGGCAGGACTCCTGAAGCTCCACGAACCTGCGTCCCAGCCTTGCTGGCACGCTGCCCCACTGACTGCTTACTTCGCTCTGACTCCTAGACAATGCCTGTTTTCATTTAGGATGTTTTGGTTCTCACAGACATCACAATGTGATAAACAAAGAGAAATGAAGAAGGAAATGAGTTCTCTGACGAAACGATGGCCAGGTGTCATGAAACACCAGCAGATGCAGCACCGAGAGCTACTGAAGAGCGGAAGGTGAGAAGGATCACGTGCTCGACGTCCGGGTCCACAGCAAGCTCCGGGCAGGAGCCCCATGCAGTGGGTTGGGAAAAACCCCAGCCTTTGAAGTTATTAACCCCGGGCTTCAAATCCCAGCTCTGCCTGTCCCCACTGTGGAGTAAGGCCTAAAATTAAGGCTCAACATGGTGTGCTGCCCTGACACCAGGTGAAACTGCGAGGAATCAGTATGGCCTGAGGGCAAGTTCCCCTCCCCGTTCTGCTCCCATGAATAAGGTCCCCTACTTTCTCAGGGGGACCAGGCACAGTCTCTGCTTATCCCTGAGTAGCAGGTCTCAGTTTGCCGTAATCCCAGAGTTCCTGGAATAAGCCCATTCCATCCTCCTGCAAGAACCAGGGACGTCCCACCCTCTTGCCACTACTAAAGCCTGCCTCCCACTGACCCTCCTTGTTCATGATGCAGCTGCCACGGGGCCCTTCATGGCATGCAGCGTCCTCCTCCCCTGGGCTGTGAGCGTGTGTGATAATAAACTATAATCGATCTCATCTGCCCAGGGTGGGGCTCTGTGTTCGGCCATTCCCCTAACCCTAGGGCCAGACTTCTCCCTTCACCAACAGGGTGATTAAAACTTCAACTGTTTGGGCTTCACCAAACTCTCTGGCTCGTGGCTTCCTCTTCTTCTCAGGGACAATGAAACCTTCCCTGCAGGGCTCGAAACTCAAATTCTAACTATGGGAGCTTCCTTGCACTGCCCCCCACCATAAAATAGCAGAGAAATAAGGACGTAAATTCCCACCGACAGTGGACCATACATCCCCTCTTGCTCCCTAACTGTCACACGTGAGCAACACTTGGATCCTAGCGAAGGGATGGGTTGTTCCTTCTACTTCTAATGTTACATGTGTTATGATCAGTCAGTGGATAGTGAGCCAAAGATCGAAACCAGAAAGCTACCTACATAAGAAAGATAAACCTGTGCTAACAGGAGAGCACTGCATACTGCAGGGAAATTAAAGAGAACTCATCCCAGGGGCAGAATCTACATGGCTGTTGGTATTCCCAAGCCCTGCTGGGAGAGGACTCTGCAAGCAGCAGGTCATGACTGATTGGGAACACCTGTGATTGACTAGTGATGTCTGCCATGGGAAAAGCCTGGGTCAGGAAGCAGGTTGCGGGCTTAGGTGTCCTCCCTCCCTCAATAGGAGAAAGAACACTGACCTTGCATGCTGAGCCCTGGGCTTCTCAGCTGTTTCTCAGGGCCTTGGTCTCTATCTGTAAATGAAAAGACTGAACTCTGATCTCCGGTCCCACCCCCTCCCCTTCCTTGTTCTGGTTTCTTTAATCTAATTAATCACATCGTGGTGAGAGGCCAGCATGCAGTCCGTAATCTCAGGAAGGGAGAGAAAGAAACCATTCTGACCATTCTTGGATAATTGCACTATTTCCTGATTAATGCTGAAAACCCTACCAGGTCTAATTCCAAAGGAATCCCCTATAGCAAAGAAATTGCTGCAAACCGTAACTCTCGTCTGCAGTAACAATTCAAAATGTAAGGTCACACCCTTGGTCCAGCAGGACCTGGGAAGTAGGCAGCAAAGCCAAAGCATCCAAGGCCCTCACTGGGCCCTGTAGACACTGCCTCCAGAACCGCCTGGGGAGGGGGCCCCCTCGGCCCAGCCCAGGCAGAAGGAAAAGAGGGGGCAAACTTGACTCTCCCAAACCCGCCCCCACACTCCATCTGCTGAAACAACAGATGAGCCCTGGGGAGAAAACGGCCCAGGCTGGTCTTTCTGTTCCCCAAAGAGGCCCAGATCTCTTTTCAATAATAAAATGGTCTTTAATCACTTTAAAGATTTCATAAGAAGTTCCCCATGGACCAATTCTAGGCAATGCTTCCTAGCCATGATCTCTCTCTCAGTCATGCCTACGGCCTCGGTCCTCCTGTGCCTCCTGTGCCTCAGCCTCCCTGGGGCTGTTCCCTCTCCCACAGTCTTTTCGAGAGCGCCTCCCTTTGTCTGTCCCTCTGCAGTCCACTCTCCCGGGACATCACATCTGTCTCCATCTCTGCACCTCGGCCCTCAGCAGGTCTGTGCCCTCACTGGTGCTTCCTCCTCCTGGCCTCCATCTGGGGCTCTGTCTCTCTCCCAGCAAGTGCTGCCCAACCCCCTTCTCGGTGAGCACTTCCCTTTCTCTAAGGCAGTCCTTCTGCTACCTATGCTCCCTCTTCTCTCTGCAGAGCTCTTCCAACTTGGAATGCCTGCCACAGCTAGTCTAAAACTCCTTGGAAACATCCCCGTGAAGCTACTCTTGCACAAGGCAACTTATTTACAAAACATTATGGCAATAATTAACAAACAATTTAAAATAGGAGCCACAGCCTCTGGTCCCTGAAAACCAGCACCTAGAAACAAGTCAGCGTTCCCTTCTTGCCCACCACCTCCAAGAAAACACACAAGCGCACGCACCCACACACATACACACACCCCACAGCTTCCTCCATGTCACTAAAAATGATTAACCCTGAATATGCTACGGAGTTTGTGATTTCCTCTAATACACCTTAAAATGGAAAATATAGGGCAAGATACAGCAACTTAAATTACATGTGTACATTTACGTTTTACAAAAATATGTCGCAGGGACACCTGGGTGGTTCAGTCAGTGAAGTATCTGCCTTGGCTCAGGTCATGATCCCAGGGTCCTGGGCTCAAGCCCTGCATCAGGCTCCCTGTTCCATGGGGAGCCTGCTTCTCCCTCCGCCTGCTGCTCCTTCTGCTTGTGCTCCCTCCTCTCTCTCTGACAAATAAATAAACAAAATCTTTATAAAAATATGTAGCACATACCTTACCAGGAACATCACTTGAATGCATTTTAATTTTATTTATTAATTTTAATTAATTAGTTTCTGTTTTCTGCTTTTTTTTTTTTTTTTGGTAGAGAGAGAAAGAGTGCACAAGCCGGGTGGGGAAATGCAGAGGGAGAGGGAGAGAGAGAATCTTAAGCAGGCCCCATGCTGAGCATGGAGCCCAACTCAGGGCTAGATCTCAGGACCCTGAGATCATGACCTGAGAGGAAATCAAGAGTTGGATACTTAACCCACTGAGCTACCCAGGTGCCCCACTTAAATGCATTTTAGAACACCTTTCCCACTGGCACAAAACTCTATTCATTCAGTTAAACAATCAGAAATTAAGCCCTCATTGTGTTCTGGGGCTCACACAGCCCTCCACTATAGAGGTACTTGCACCTTGGGGGAGGAAACAGACCTCCAAATGGAACATTACTGTGTGATATGATAAAGCCTACAATAGAAAGGACTCCAGAGGGAGGTCAGGAGGACCCAGATTGAGACTTCCAAGCTTATTTCTTGAGCAACGGGTTAGCCATTTCATGCCACGAAATAGGGGGGTGGCCTTGGTGTTTGGAATAATGCTTTACATTTTTCAGAAACATTATTTGAAAGCACATCCCTCCAAGACGCTCTGTTCTGATCCTTGCAAGCACAGCACCAGGCACACTGCCTGCCCCCCTTACACGCATGTCAACGAGGAACAGAGGAGTGGTTGCGTGATCAGCTCTGGGCGAGCAGCCATCGTGCCTTTGCAGCCTCAGGGCCAAGGCCAAGCCATCTCCCAGCAAATGTCCCCTACATGTGTGCTGAATATCCGGGTGAGGCCGGAAGTGGAGACATTGTTTCCTTATTTGATAGATGGTAAGACTAAGACAGAAAATGGAATCCCATGGCCATGGTCATTCAGCTAATTAAAAGAACTGCTAAAAAGAGAAGTGTTGTCGTCTCCCATGAGATTCCATCCATTCTATTACATGCCCTAGTCTCTCAAACACTGATTTTTTTTTTTCTTATTCCAAAGAACAAGTATTACTAGGTTCATTCTCCAAGGTTTTGTCTCAATTTCAAGTCATGAAACAAAGCAGAAAAAATGCTAAGAATGGAGTTATCCAGCTACCCTGCCCAGAATTCCTCTGCTCGCTGCCTCAGATGGTTTCTAGAACAAGTGCTCCCATTCACTCATTCATTCATTCATGCAACGAGCAGCTACTGATGCTCAAACACCTACTACTCCCTCCATGCCCTGTGCCAAGAACGGACATAGTAAAGGGCTCACGGTGCCCTGAGCAGCTGACAGACAACCAGAGACATTTCTTGCTCCTTTCATGAGCCATTTCTTCCTAGAAACCTTGTTCTATGTGTGCCTTAGTAGATGTCCACCTAGACCTTCCTTTACAAGCATCATTTGGAATTGGTTCAACTGAGCCACTGGCTACACATTAGAATCACCCAAAAAGATTAAACACACATGCACACACACACACACACACACACACACACACATACACACACACACACACACCAGTCTCATGTCAGACCCAATAAACCGGAATCTCAATGTGGAGCAGGATAGGGCCACAGAAATTCTAAAAGTGAGCAGTCCCTCTAGGAACTTCTAAACCCTGCATTTCCAAAGTGTCTTCTCAGTGCGCAGTATAGAAAGGTCACCGAACCGAGGTGAAGGGCCTGAGGGCCAGCCCTGGGTCTTCAACCAGCCTGCCATGGGACTTTGGGCTTCTCGTCTCTAGACTCTGGTAGTTCGCTTCTGTGTGAAATCAGGGAGCCAGATTAGGGGGTCAGCCAGGGCCTTTTCAGCTGCCAGAGTCTGTGTGTCTACGCAAGCTCTAGCGGTTTAGAAGCTGCTCCACTCCAGATGAGCATGGGCAGCACCAAGGGAATCAGTAGAGAAACCCTGGCCACGAATTCCTCCCTCTACATTCAAAACAATTACTTTGGGGGTAAAAAGTATCTGTTGATCTTGTTGACCATGTCCCTCCCCACATGGTAACAGCGGGAAGATGTTTCCATTTAAACGCTTGAAGTCTCTTCCATGACTACACCTCAAAAGTGGTTCAATTGCCCTCACCATTGTCCCCACCCCGTGCCACACCAAAGTGTCCATGGCTGCTCTCCTCTGGGCCTCAGTAAAAGGGCTCAGGAGGGACTGTTCAGCCCTATTATTCCTGCCACGTCCCCACATTCCCTGGGGGTGCACAGCCCTTCCACTGTCGCTTACTCCTAAATGCACAGCAGAGTGGTGACCCCCTGGTGGAGACCCTGTGCTTGACAACCACTCCTCATGCCCCACCCCCACTGGCTTAGGTCCTAGAACCCTCTTCCTCAGACTGCCCCCAGCTAGTGCCGGATCCTACTCATCCCAGCCTCCCAGAGGCCACTTGTATCCCTTGAAAACCTAAGTTCCACACCTTAGTTTCCTTCCATTCTACAATCCCTAAGACAGTTGTGTCCTAACCACATCCTTGGACCAGGAGAGGCCCTGCACCTGCTGCTACTCACACCAGAATCACATTCTCCCAGAATCTGAAGGGTCTGGGGATGGATCGGTCAGTCATCTACACCCGGGATCTCAATCCGGCGACAATACTCCCGTCAAATGTTCATCCACGCTCTGCCTCCTCAGTCAGGGGACACAACTCTCCCTGGCCAGCTCTGAGCTCTGAGGAGTCCACAGTCATGCCTGCATCTCCTGAGCCGGGTCCCCTCGGAGCCCACCATGGACATATCCGATAAAGCCAGATGTTCTCCACAGGACTCAGGCTCTTCTGTCTCCCAGAACAACGGAGCCTGCCTCACCTCAGAAAGGATCTCCACCTCGTCAGACATGTGGACTGAGGTGTGTTGGCTGTTGTCCTTACAGGTGGCTCTGCAGTCCCCAGAGTGGGAGGAGAGAGAATAGGAATGTCTTCAGGGAGCAACCCGGGATGCCTCATCGTCATGGCCCTCTTTGGAAATGTTTGCATGGTTCTTGCAGGAGACAGACAATAGTCAGGGGAGTGCCCCACCTTGCACAGAGATCCGGGAGGGAGGAGCCCAGGAGGCCACCCCCATGTTCTCCAGCCGGGCACGTGCTCAGCCCTTCCCATCTGTGGCCTTTAACTAGAGGCTTGGACTCATATCTCTTTGCTTTTCCTCACTCACTGTGCAACTTTGCATCTCTAGACACTTTCTCTAAAGTGATTTTAATAAACTCTGCTTCACAGGGTTGCTGTGAGGATCCACAGAGAATCATAGGTAAAACACTTATTGACTTCATTTATACTTCACCTGATTCATGTCCGAGTTTTCCTATTAATTCTCTACTGACCCAAAACAGAAATCCACATTACTAGGGGGCCACATTCTCCTTATCATTATATCGGCAGCGCCGAGATGGGACAGAGCCCTTGGCAGCTCTCCATGCGTGTTAGTAGAGAGAGCTAGAGTGGAATGAATCAGGGTTAGGGTAAGAATCCATGGCAACCCAGTGGTAGAATACCAGTGGTAGAAATGTGACCAGCCAAGACATCTAGAACCTAAACCAGAACATGAATGAATGTGGCAAAATCCAAGACATAACAAAACTGCAGTCTGTCAAAATACTGGACGTTGTTCTCAAGTCCAGAGTTTAAATCAAACAAGAATTTATTTAAATACATTAAAGTCAAACTCTGCAACTAGGTTGAAGCGCATGCTCAATTTCCTACATTCTGATGTTATTCCAATAAGATCTTTGCCAGCCTCCCTCCAGCACCTTCCCCCTCTGCTCCATACTGGGCACTAAAGTGAGAATGACCCCTTCTAATGCAATCACTCACTCCCTACTTAAATATTCCCTTTTCTGCTTACAGGCATAAGGACTCCATCTGTAATCTAACCTTGGCCGTGACCCCTCCCTGTCTCCCCTCCATCCTTATCCTCCATACCAGACACACTGCCCTCAGTTACACTTTACTGCAGGTGCTCCTTTAGATGCCTGTCTTCCCCACTAGACCCAAAGTTTCATGAGGGCAGGAATTAGTGTCTCTCTGGCTAGATCCCCAGTGGTTATCATGTTGCCAGGCACAGGTACAGTGCTGAAGGACTACTTGTTGAACTTGTTGAACCAAGCCCTTGAAAAGAAGAAAACACAAGGCGCCTGGGTGGCTCAGTTGCTTAAGCCTCTGCCTTCAGCTTCGGTCATGATCCTGGGGTCCTGGGATCAACCCCTCTGTTGGGCTCCCTGCTCAGCGGGGAGCCTGCTTCTCCCTCTCCCTCTACCTCTCCTCCTGCTTAGTCACTCTTGCTCTCTTTCTCTCTCTAATAAATAAAATCTTAAAATGAAAGAAAGAAAGGAAGAAAGGAAGGAAGGAAGGAGACACACAAACAAGTATATAGCAACTGCATGACCCCAAATTCCAGGAGACATAAAACCTCAATCTTTTCTCCATGGTGGATGAAGAATCCCCATTTGGGGTTGTTAGAGTTGTTGGCTTTTTTAATATCCAGAGTCCATGGGATCAAAGAACCTTATCCCGCTGGAGAAGAATCTGAGCGGGAATCCTGAACTCTCCAGGATTCGGGTGTCACGAAAGCCAACACCATTCACGTGGATCCTCAGCTCCTACCAGCTCCCAATTCAGTGAAAAGCTCCCGCTAGGCACCCGCGTGTGGAAAACAACACCCCACTGACGCGTGCCCTAGTTCTGACTCAACGGAGACCACTTAGTTCCTTCATTTCTTTCTGGGTCAGCTTTCTCGTCACGTCAGCAAGAGTGAACTGACCACAGAGGCCGTATTCCAATTTTCTGAAAATTACCAGGAGAACTTCAGTTGGATGCACAGTGAAGGGCAGGGTACTGCCTTTCTGGAAGTTTCTGGAAGTTGAGGGAAGCTGATAAAAGTTTCTTAAATTGTCTTATTTTTGTTACTACATACTTAACAAAATAACTGATATCTCCATGGTATTTTAAAGTTGTCAGATTGTGTCCAATCTTTCCATTACCCTTATACTGCTCTATTTTTCTCCATAGTTGTTTTTTTTCTTAATTAACTAATTTCTTTATTGAGGGATAATTGACACTCCCTATTCCTTATCTATAGCATGTTTATCTGTAGTATGTTTAATACACTATACCGTGTTCCTCGCTGTCATGTTTATCATCCATCTCCAACTGCAATGTTCATTCCATGAAGGGAAAGAGTCATTCTCCTTTTTTGGCCCCTTACAGTACTTGCACATAGTAGACACTGGATAAACATTTGCTGAATGAATGCATCTGCTCATATGGTCATCACAAGGGCATTCAAGGGCAGATTTTTGTAACCCCATCATATCAGAGAGAAACTTAAGTCTTAGAGAAGTTATATTGTTGGGATTTTTGTTGTTGTTGTTGTTGTTGTTGTTTTTAAGATTTTATTTATTTGAGCTGCAGCCTGCCACTGGGCTCCATCCCAGGACCCTGGGATCATGACCTGAGGCAAAGGCAGATGCTTAACCAACTGAGCCACCCAGGCATCCCTGGAAGTTATATTGGTTTTTTGAGATCCCCCAAGTATCTTCCAAACGAAGATGTGGCTTACTCTAAATCCACCAAGACTTTTTTTAAGTCACACTGAAATAATATGAATGCAAGAACATTCTAGAAGTCAATTCATATAAGATGAAAGGGCTGACAGGATTCTTATAGGGCAATACCTGAATGGAAGGACTATGCGTGGGCAAAACTAAACGATGCCCAGTATCGCCAGTGAGCGCTGGGAGAGGTGAAAAGAAAGTGGAATTCTGTGCTGTGGAAACGGGGGTGGGGAGGGCCTCAGAAAAGAGGTGACCAGAAGCCAACCAGCCCTGGGGACCAGGGAAGGGTCAACACCACATGGAATCCATATGAACCTCTTTCTGCAAGCTTTTCTAGGTGTGCAAACTTTCTGGCCCCAAAGATGAGTGAGCTCTCAGGACGTACAGTGTGACACACATGAGATTCTTTTGTCCCACAAATATTTACTGCTCACCCCATGCTGAGTGTGTAAGGACACACCTGGCGCAGAACACAAGCCCATCACCCAGTAGTTAGGAGAAGGTGTGAGAAGCTCAGGGAACAATGCACAGGGCATTCTGGACCCCAATCCAACACTTCCACAGGTAATTACTATTTCTTTTCTTTGTTTGATTTGATTTGATTTTATGTCTTTAATTGTGACTGTTAACTGATTCTTTAATTTGTTAGCATATTAATATTTTTAGCACGTAATAGATGCTCAAATATTCTGTGAAATGAAACCGTGAACGTACAAATGAAAGCAAGAACAGGTGTGGGGGTTCTTCAGATGAGAGAACAGAAGGTCAGAGCCCCCTCGTCCGCTGACTTAGATCCTCACAAAGGAGGCAGAGGCAGCCAGGACTCTCCTTACAGAGGAGGCGTTAAAGCTCCCATTTCCCCAGTACAGGAACTGGGCTCTCAGCCTGAGTCCCCGCGACCTCTGCTGCCCTAGGCTACCACCAGCACAAAGAACCCGGTTCTTTCTCGGCACCTTGGTTCCAATGCTGGCAAAGCCCAAAGGACCTTCATGAGCCAGGCGTCCCTCCTCTGGATCACTTATGACAGTAATTTAACATTAATGTTTTGATTCCTTGCATGTCTGTCTTCGTCCCCAGGTGTAAGCTCCATGAAGTCAAAGGACCTTTTGGGTTGGGTTCTCCGTTGGCTCCCTTGCTGCTTAGCACAGAGCCTGGCACACATTAGGGACTAATTATATGCGTGGTATGTGTATATGGTGCAAGGCCAGACTCTAATCTCCAACACCAAACTTCTTAAACACTAGGGGCTTCAAACAAGGTGGGCCTCATCCTCTCTCTCCACTCATTCCCAGAACAAGCCCCCCCCAGAAAGCCTGCTCCAGCTGTGGGCCTAGGGGAGCCTCAGGGGCTCCCGAGGGCCTGCGGGTCTTCAACTGACCCTCTGAAGTCAGAGCCTTCTCCTTCCTCAGATAAATCGGGGAGGGGGGCGGAGGGCGAGGGCGGAAGACCACTCCCACGGTGCTGAACGCATTTCGCCTTAAATAACACACTCCTTCGTATTTTATTCGGAATATAACCAGGCAAACTGAAGCTTTAGCAAGGCATGTTTTTCTCTCTTCCAGACTTAGAGAAAAAAAAAATGTATTTGAGGTATTTTTAACTGAGTACACCCGGGTCCCACCCTCTACCCCCAATACCCATCTCTACCCCAGAGGGAGGTCTGTGGGGGCCAGAGACTCAGGCCATAAATCCTCATCTGAGGCTGGTAATCCACATGGAGAGGAATGACAAATGCTCTATTTAGCCCTATTTCCAAGGAAATTAGAATTACAAATTAGAGCTATCACTAAGACCCGCTGGAGCATAATCTTTAGAAATCAAGGTGGGGAGGGGGCAGGGAGGACTGGCATTTGAGGGCCTGTTTCACTGTCAGCTTAGCTTTTGCGGAAAGCTGCCCACAATGGAAACCGGACCCCCTCCCCCGCACCACCAATTAAAGCCGGTGGCCCTGGAGTATTCACTCCCTGCTTTGTTCGCTGCTAGAGGCACCACCAAACCAGGTAAGCAATCTCTTCCAGGGAAAGGACAGAAAATTGCTTCTTTAATTGCGTAGATTCAAGGACTAATAATAATTTAATTGAAAAACAGCATTAAGGAGAATCAAAGCGATGTGAAAAAGGGCCGGGACAGAAACGCCCACGTGTCAGAGATGAGTGAGCCCCCGGGTTCTCCGAAGGCACGCGGAGAAAAGGGCTTGGTCAGAGATCCATCACCACCACACTCACTACCTCCAGAGGACACCCCCAACACCCCAACCCTGCCGCCCCACCCCCGGCCCCCGGTGCAGACACACACACACCCTGTTCCAGGTGCTCCCGCCAAACCCACAACTCAGGCGGCTTTCTCAGGCTTGCAGCAAGTAGTGAGACGTAAGGGAAGCAGGATGGATTTATACGGAGTGTGTTCTAGGAGTCCTAGGTTCAAGTCCTGCTCTTATCCCCATCAGGACCCCAGTGAAGTCACCGGGTCCACTGAGACTCTTCTCCTTACCTATTTGTCTTTTTTTTTTTTTAAGATGTTATTTATTTATTTGAGAGAGGGCGTGTGTGTGTGTGTGTCTGTGTTTGTGTGTGTGCGCGCATTCACGCGCACACAAGTTGCGGGAAGCAGAGGGAAAAGCAGTCTCCCCACTGAGCAGAGAGCCTGATGCGGAGCCCCATCCCAGGACTCTGAGATCATGACCAAAGGCAGCCGCTTAACTGAATGTGCTACCCAGGCGTCCCCCACCATTTGTCTCCTTTATTTGCTTTACACCTATTTTCATAGCAAAGTGCCAGACAATATTCTCAGTGCTTTATAAATAACAAGTAATCTAATCCTTACAGCAAGCCCGAGAGACAAGCCTGATCTGTGACCCCTTTCTTTAGATCAGAAACCTGAAAGTCAAGGAGAGGTTAAGGAACTTGTCCAAAGTTACAGAGCTGGTAAGTTCCGGAGCTGGGATTCAAACCCACGTAGTCGGCTCCAGAGCCCACCCTCGGATTATAACATGGAGATGTTACAGCGTTTCTCCTTTTGGTTAAGCCTGTGCCCCTTCTGGCACTTTCTCGTCTGCCTCTGGCGTCATCCCTTCTGCCCTCACCCCGCCACCACCATCATTCCTGGCAGTAAGCTCTCTTTCTGCACGTGGCCTGAGAGCATTGGGAATTCTGAGGCTGCGTCTTCATACCACAACCAGGGTCATGTGTCTGTCCCAGGTGGAGATTCCAAACAGGCACAGGTTCATAATATAAGGATGGCACCATATACAGGATGTGAGCAAGGACCTTGACGGCCAACAGCCCGGGTGTGAACGTGGGCAAGTCATGTTACATTTCTGTGTCTCAGTTTCCTTATTTGTAAAAATAAAGAAATGGGATAATAGAAATTGCTTTGTAGGGTCCTGCAAAGTGGGAGAGTTAGAATCTAAAGAACACCACGGCCACAGGGTGAGTGTGGGACAAGTGCGAGGTGTCACGGTTACTGATGGCAGAGGGACCAGAGAGAGCACTGGGTCGGCAACGTCACACCGTGCCTACTTTCATGCCTGTCCCTTTTATGTAAATGGAGAACATCACTTCTGCCCGTTGCACCTGGCTGGGAGAAGTCAAGGAAACGGAGCGCACAAGCGGTTTGGAAATTACAAAGCAATCTGAAGAACAGTGGCGTGGGTCTTAGAACAGGCTGGTTGGTGAGACACTATAAGGGGCTTTGGGCTTCTGAGTCAGTGCGGACTGGCACCTTCGGGGGGTTTCCAGATCACACGCTCTGTGCTCCCTCCCCATCATCTTCTGATGCTCACTCCTTCCCACCCATTTTACAGACTAGAAAACTGAGGCTCAGAAACGTGAAAGGATGAGGAAGTGGCAAGGCAGACATCGGGACTCATGTTCCCAGTACTCCTAATTGTGGTGTCACGCTGTCACCTTCACGTCACTGTCACTTCACGGTGACTTCCTTTCAGAAAGGAAGAGTCGGGCTGCAGGGCAGGAAGGCGAGAGGCAGTCCCCGGCAGAGGTGGAGAGGGAAGAGCAGGCAGGGGTGGGAGCTGCTCTCCAGCACGGTGGCCCGTTATACTCCGTGCCCACTGCCCGCCGCAGCGCCTCTCCTGGCCCTTTCTGTCTCCCTGTCTCCCCATCAGACTGAGTCCCCTGTGGGCGGGACCTAGGATCTCCCACCTCCTTCCACTTCTGTATCCTAGGGGGACTGACCCAATGAGACAAGTTAGCCAGAGCCACAGATCACGTGAAGAAGAAATGAGAAAAAATCTCCCATATGCACTGAGGCCGTGACGACCTCCTCCCCAGTCCTGCACAGCAAATGAACTAATTACGGGCGTACCAGGCGTTTCCCATACAGAATTCCATTAACACTTCATAACTAGCCATTGTACAGGGAAGCGGTTACACAGTGGCCCAAAGTCATTGGTTAATAAATGCCTGATTTAATCCCAGGGCTCTCTTTTGGAGACCAGAACTCGGTTACTTTTCTACATCCCCTCTCTGTAAAACATTCCACGAATTTCCAGGCAAGATGTCTGTCGTCCATGGGTCTAGAGCCCAGGGACCCTGCCCAGTGCCAGGCACAGAGCACTGGGCTCTGTGGGCATCAATAGAGTTAAGCCATACTCAGTCACCTGCGTCTGTTCAAATGCTGAACTCTGCACAGGACAGGACCCGGGGGTGGGCACAGGGCAGGGCCCAGGGGACAAACGCCAGACTGATGTCTCCCTCTCAGAGCAGGAAAAGCACCAGATGACCTTCTGGGATGTGTTTTTTCCTAACAGCCCCTTGGTGGCTTTCCGATCCCCATCTGGGCACTGATCTGCCTACCTTAAGCTCCTATCATTGTAGTGCTTTAACTGTGGCCAATGAGATTAGTGCCCAATTAATAACTAATTCGGCACGTGCTGTGCAGAACAGCTTGGTAAACTGCAACAGGCCACACGTTCCCTTGACCTAAGGACGCCCTGCTTAGAGATGCACAGAGCAAAGGGGCTCAACAAAGCTCAGGAGACCCAGGCCCTGGTATCCCTTGCTGCTAGTACCCCGTGTGTCCTTAGGCAACCCCCCCTCCACTCTCTGAGTTCAGGGTCTTCATCCCAAAGGCCTCTTCCAGCTCCAAATTCTAGGACTCTGGGACACAATGAAAGCCATGCATCTACATGTCAAGAGAACTTCCCAGGGAACACGTAATTACTGGCACTTAACCAACCCATAGTTAACTCCAGCTAATTTCCAGAGGATTTACAGCAACTCTGAAAGCTATTTTGTGAGGAAGCAATGTATATTCAATATTGTCAGTGCAAGAGGCAAGTGTTCTATCTCCAAGCCCATAAATTATCCAGGGCGTCAGGAGGACAAAAATTACCAACGGCTTGTACAAGCAGGCTGCTTCCCAAACAGAAATCAGGATTTATAGAAAGCTGTAAAAAAAATGCAGGAGATGAATATAAAGCCAGAAGCATGTGAGTTGGTATGTGTGGGAGAATGTGTACGTATGTGTGCATGCGTGGCCTCAAGAAATCAAAGCAGAACAGCCCAGTGGAAGGGCCAAAGCCTCTAATGATGATGAACTTGACTTTTCTCCGATGCCATTCCACCAGCGCTTCCTAAACCCTTCTTAGAAGCAGGTGCTCTGCTGGAGGGAATCAGGCTGAGTCCCCTGGGACCTGGCCCTGAACATGCTTATCTGTGTGGCCCTCACCCTCCCCTGTATGACGCTGAGTCATCTAGGAGCCCATCAGATACCTCACTCTTCCACAAAGCGAGAACCCCAACACTTATGGCATGGAGTGTTCTGCCATAAGTAACTGCCATAAGTACTGCCATTCAGTCACGTCTGAAGACGTTATAAGTTAATGTATGCAAGAAAAGGGTTTCTAAAAGTCGGTGATAACTTGGTTTTAAATAATTCTAATACAGAATGCAATGGGCAGAAAAGGTCGTCATAAATGTACCTCCTCAAAATAAATAAAGGATGCTGGAAGATTCTAAGAAGAAGATCCTGGAAGAAAGCAGAAGAGGAAGACAGCAGAGAGAAGGTGAAGAGGTGCCTCTGGGTGTAAGAGGAAGGACCGGTGCCAGGCGAGGGACAATGAAAGGAAAGTGACAGGACAGTGAGAAGGGAGGAGAGGGACACACCCGAGACTGAAGCAGCCGACAATGAAGCGAGCAGTGAGAGAAGAGAGAAGAGGAAAGGAGAATATGAACTATACGGAGTCGAGATAGAACAGGAAATCAGTAAAAATGCCTAAAGTTGATACATCAAGGGACAGCCCGTGATTTAGAGATTTAGAGCCCGGCTAGAAGCACCAGGAGGTGCTTCTAAACCTGATCTTACCACGCCCTGCTGGGAACGCAGGGGTCTTAGGGTCAGACTAAAATGCTCACTGCCCACACAGCCATGTCCAGTTCCCCACTGTCACCTCACCCAAGCTTCCCCACCTGCCTGCCCTCCGAGGAGAAGGGGTAAGGGGTTATCTCTGGGAGGGACCAGGGAGGAGCTACGACAGAGACTGCGCTGGGCTGGGGCTTTTCAGCTGGTGGGGCTGGGGTTGAACTGCCTGCCTGTGTTCTTTTGACAAAACGGAAAGTAACTGAGAACCTTTTAAAGGGATGGAAAAGGAAGTTAATGCTGAGGAAGTACTCCACTCCAGACATTGCCCTCAGCAACTTATGAAGGAGATCTCATTCCCTGTCCAATAACCCCTGGGGTAATCCCAACCTCTTTGTATTTTCCATTTAACTTCACCGCCTTGGGGCCATTGTTGTGAGGATTAAGAGTTAAGGCAGGGAGAGCATCTGGAAAAGGGCCCTGTGAGCTGAAGAGGAAATCCGGTGAGTCAAGGCTGTGAGACCCACTGCACAGATACTGACAAGCTCCCTTTCCTCTGCTGGGGAACTCCTCTGTCCCCCGCTTTGCCACTGCTGTCAGGCTCTTTCATGACCCTGACCCCCAAGGGCTCAGGTTGGGAAGGGACAGCCAGGAGTGGGCACCAAGTCCCAAACTTGAGAACCAAAGAAGCGAGGCCCCTCCCTCTCCAGGGACAGAGAGGGAGAGAGCTCAGACACTTTGGGTAACCAAGGTCTCCACCCCGTGGGGGGAGTCTGCAGAGAGAAGCACAGACGAGAGCTCCGGTCTGCCCATTCCTCCGGAGGTGGCTCTGGGTGTTCTTGGTCCCCAGGTTAAACTGACTCCCCACTCTGGATCCTGCTCCTGCTCTCCCTCCTGGGTCCATGAGCCATCTAGCTCCCCAGGACCCCTCAGCTGGTTCTGACTGAGCTTCCTTCACTGGTCTGCGAAAGCATCAAAAGGCTGCATGCAGAGCTCTCCAGGGGCTTTCCAAGAACAGGTGCTTAGCCTTGGGGTTCCTGATGTACAAGGGAAAGATGAAAAAAAAAAAAAAAGGCACAGGGCATCCAGGGGACTCTGCATTTGGGACGCTGCTGTTTTATATAGCCGAGGAGAAACTCAGCAAAAGCAATCTCTGGTCACAGCTACCCAACGAATCTTTGCATTTCCATCTTTCCAACCCACGATCTGTGCCATTTGGATTTCGTGGTCTAAAAATATCTCCCAAACTTCCAAGTACGTTGGCATGAGCTGGTGGACTCAAATTTTTAATCCATTTGCAAATGTTTTTACACAGCTCCTCTCCCCCCTCCAGTTCTATTTCTTGCTGAATCACTTCCATCACTCAGTTTGACATTTATTGTGAGCAGGAAGGAAATCATCCTGCACACAAATGTCAGCCCTGGCCCTGACGGTTCCTGAAGGCTGCAGAGAGAGAGCGAGAGAAGGAAGGGCCCCCGCTGGTGGGCGAGTGAAGTGTGCTGCCACTGACGCCGTGCGGGGAGCGCTTTGGCATGGGCTCCTCTTGGCTCTATCTGGCTGTGTGACCCTGAGCAAGACAATGGACCTCTCTGAGGATGTTTTCTTAATGACAAGATGGGGACAATGCAATTCAACTTAGCGGAGCTGCTGCAGAGATCTGATGGGTTAGACTACCACATGTCCCTCCTCGCCCAAGACACGAGCTGAATAACCGGCCCCACTCCGAACGGCAGCCCCCATCTCGGAACCGTACGCCTCGGTCATCTCTTCTCCACCCAGCAGCAAAGTCATTCTTACAAAACATAAACCTGATCTTACCACGCCCTGCTGGGAATGCAGGGGTCTTAGGGTCAGACTAAAACGCTCACTGCCCACACAGCCATGTCCAGTGCCCCACTGTCACCTCACCCAAGCTTCCCCACGTGCCAGCCCTCCAGCCTCCAAGCAGGATGTTCCCACTCAGCCTCACGTGGTTTCGCCTCCTACCGCTGGGCTCCGAGGGGCTGACTTCACACTGCCTCCCACAGGCAAAGACCAGGGAGCCAGGGTAGGGCAGCACAGGTGAGGAAGGAGGAGGAGCCTGCATGCTTTCTCCTTCTAGAGGAGTCTCATCCCTCCTGGCTCTGCCTCCCATTCCTAGTCTCCTCCCTTTGGTCTCTGCCTCTCTGAGGGTGAGGAGCGGGAGGGGGGTGGAGGGAAAGACGGAAGGCAGGTGCAAAGGGGTGTAAAGGATGGAAGGAAGCGTTGCTTTAGGAAGTCTTTTCAGAGAAGGGTGGAATTAAACCCTCCAGAAACAATCTGGCCGATGTCCTTTGTGTCGGGTCTTTCTGAGCTTCTCCTCAGCTCCCAAGATGAGACGTAAACACCAACTCCCTTGGGAAGACCTCCTCGATGCAGCCCGCACCCCATGCAGACCCTCCTGGGTGCCCACCAGGCCAGGGATACACCACCTTCTATGTGCGACTGTCCCCACAGCTCCAATGCCTGCGCAAGGAAATCAGCTGGTGCCCAATAAATGTTGAGTGAGTTAGTGAATGAGGGAGGAGGCCACAGCCATGTCCAGAGCTCAGGGAAGAATAAGACTCAGTCGTGAATAAACAGAAACACAGGCAAAGATCTGACAAAAGGGGTCTCTTGGCACCGGGCTCCGACTCGAGCCGTGAGGAAAAGGACTTGGCCAAGCGTCATGGCAGACGTCTGAAGTGGTAATTGTTGAAAATATTTAACCCGCGTCACTTTCTCCAATGACTTGATGAGACGAGCTCTGATGTCCCCAGGCGTGCACGTAAGCCAGGTACAGCTGTCCAGCTGGCCTGGAGCGCCCAGGGGCTCGACTGGGGCAGGAAAACAGAACAAGGGAATATTTTCAAATAAAGCTCATTTTACGTAGAACAAACCATCCCAGAACTGGAAGGACCTCTAACGCCACGGGGTCCAAACACCCACTCCTATACCACATTTCTCCAGCCACAGGGTTGGTTTTTGTCCTTTATTTCAAATTGTGGGAAAGCAAACATAATGTCAAATCTACCACTTTAAACACCGCGAAGCATCACTTCTCGGCCTTTTGGCTAAGATCAAGCGTAAACACCGTGAAGCGCATGACTCAGTGGCCTTCGCGTCGTTACCCAGCCCTCAGCACCATCCCCCTGCAGAATGTCCGTGTCCTCCCAAAACGCACCTCTGCCCCCGCTCCCTCAGCTCCTCACAACCACAATCCTACTTTCTGTCTCTGTGATTTTGACTATTCGGGGTGCCTCATATAGGTGGAATCACATAATATTGGTCATTTTGCACCCATCTTATTTCATTTGGCGTAATGTCCTCAGGTCCATTCAGGTTATGTAGCAGGCGTCAGAATTTTCTCCTCTTTCTAAGGCTGAACAAGATTCCACCCAAGTGGAATGAGTCACTCCCTTCCTTCCAGACATCCCTCTGCAGTCAAGCCTCACGGGTACCACATTCCTTGGGCATATCGGTAGCTGATTCCCCTATTGCTTCTACCAACTGCTCTCTGAGCCAGCTTGTGAAACTCCAGAAGGGAAGTTCTCACTCACCGCACAGGACTTGGGATGTCTGAAAGTGAGGCTCACGGCCCTCCTCCACTCTTCCCTCCAAGCTAGAGAGATTTCCATCTACCAAGAAGGCGGGGTGAGTAGGTCACCCTCTGACCAACCCGCTCAACCCCCTTCTAGACACATTCGAGTCAGTCTCTCTGGGCCACTCCATCAGTCCAGGAACACGTGCTAGGACAAGCTGGCCCCAAGCTGGGAACGGGGGCACCCCAGTGAACTCGACACAGGTTCTGCCCTCCCTCAGCTTGCAATGTAGCAGAGAGAGACATATGAATCAATAAATGCGTAACTTAGAGCTTGTGGTCATTACAGCTTATGACAGGGTGCTCTGAGGGCCATAAATCCGATGAGGACTGACACGGAAGGGGCTGATCAGAGAGGCCACACCTGGAGACTGGAGAAGCCATTTGAAACAGCTGAGGCCCCTTCTGAGGGGAGGTAAGTCCTGGTGTGCCCTGGGGCAGGTCGCCGTGAGCAGGACCGGGAGCAGCCTGGCTGAGGCAGTGAGGGAGCGAGGGCCGGATCCCTCGGGACTGTGAGCCTGGGTGGCAAGGAGAGCGGGTTTTGTGCCAAGGCCCTAAGGTGTCGTATATGGGCTCCGAGCTAATGAGGTGCGTGAAAGCATTCACATCCTCAGAAGAGGACAACCTTGGCTTCGGGTGGGCAGGGGAGGGAGATGGGTAAGAGGGGAGGCCGGAAGAGAAGTTGGGAGGTTGCAGGGTTGAGGCGAGGAATATGGGGCTGCAGTCATCAGATGGGGCTCCTTGAGGCCAGCGGGCGTGGCCTATCACCTGTACCTTCAGCTCTTCTTACAACAGAGCCTGGGGCTCCATGCCAAGGGCTGCACCTTGTAGGCTCATGGAGCCCCCAGTCCGCAGGCTTAGAGACCAGTCGGCTCCTTCCTGGTTTCTGTCCGACCCTCTAACACCCTCCCTTCCATGCCTGAGGTTGGTCCCTAGCCAAGCAGTCCCCACTGGTCTGTCATCTCGGAGCAGACAACCACTGACTTCAAACCTGACTAGAATCCATACGCAACACACTCTGGCTGAATTCTGCTAATTGGCCAAGATGGGCACAAGGAACTGGCAAGAAAGCTGACCCAGCCAAACCAGAGCACAGAGCTTTCTCCACTGGCTGCCAAGCTCCCAGTGTGTGTGTGGAATTCCCATGGAAGTCAGCCGTGTTTGGCTTTCTAGCCTCAGCTTTCCACCCTCCCATTCGGATCTGGGTTTTGTTTGGAACTCCACTCAGATGCTGCCCGGCCAACGAGATTAGTCTACAGTGTTTGTTCAACATGGACCCCGTGCCCAGGATCATGCCTGGCACTGTCCATGAAAAGACAACACACCGTACATGGCTCTTGCTACAACAGAGCCACGGTCTGGTTGGGATACTCATGGCAAACCCTGCCAAGGCCGAGCTTAATGCAGGATAAAGGGGGCACCGAGTCAGCTGGAGCTCAGGGAGAGAGACCAGGGAGGAACCCGGAAGGGAAGCACGAGCTTGTCCTCAGACCCACCCAAGTCCCCATCCGGCTCCACAGCCGACCTGCCACGTGCCACTGGGCAAGTCACCTCACCTCTCTCAGCCTCTATTCCTCATGTGCACATGGGGTCAGGGTGAGACTAAAATCATGAGTGATGTGCCCAGATCCAGATGCTGTATGACCAACAGCAGTTACAATGCTTTCCATGTGTCAGTCCTGTTCCAAGCACTGTACATGTTAACTCATTGTTAACTTGGAACAAGACTTGGAAGGGAACGTGAGGACCCCACCCCCCAACACACCCACTTTGCAGACAAAGAAGTGGAGACCAAGGGAGTGAAGGAATTGTCCAAAGTTGCCAGGCTCGCAAGCAGTCACCTTAGTGCCCAACACGTGCATGGTCCTTCGCCCTCCTCCGTGCCATGGAGCAGTGCGTGGAATGAACTTGAGATACCAGAGAAACACAAAGAGGACCGGGAATGAGGTAAAGCGTTAATGTGGCTTCACACACATCGTTCACAATCGCCAAAAGGTGGAAGAAACCCAAGTGTCCACCAACAGATAATGGACACACCATGTGTGGTCTCTCCCAATGATGGAATATTACCCAGCCTTAAAAAAGGAAGGGAATTCTGACACCTGCTACAACACAGACGGACACTGAGGACATCATGCTACATGAAATAAGCCAGTGACCAAAGGACAAATACTGTATGACTCCATTTTATGAGGTACCCAGAGCAGTCATGTCTGCAGAGATAGGAAGCAGAATGGAGGCAGCCAGGAGCTGGGGGGAGGGAGGGATGGCGAGTTAGGGTTTAATGATGCTAGAGACTGAATGTTCATGTCCTCCCCAAGTTGAATGTGATGGTATTAGGAGGTGCTTTGGGAGGTCATGGGGGTGGAGCCCTCCTCAGGGGGGATTACTGACTTACTGAAGAGACCCCAGAGAGCTCCTGGGCCCTCTCATCCCATGAGCACACAGCAAGAAGCTGGCTGACTGTGAACCAGGAAGAAGGCTCTCACCAGACACCAAATCTGCCAGCACCTGGATCTCAGACTTCCCAGACCTCAGCACCATGAGAAATAAACGCTTGTTGTTGACTCCACCCAGTTGATGGCATTTCTGTTTTCGCAGTGACACCAACGAGTGCAGCATCTCAGTGCTGCAAGATGGAGACGCTTCTCTGGAGGCTGGTGAAGGCTGCTCAGAATGTACTGGAGCCTCCGAGCTGTACCCTTACGGCTGACGTGGCAAATTTAACGTTACGGATATTTTACAATTTTTCAAAATTAACGTGGCTGACGAGGGCAGCCCTTCCCCCACTTCGGCGGCCCACCGTGACTCCCGGTAGCCTTATTTGTCTTTACTTGTTTCTCCAGCTGTTGTTTTTTGAGGACCTGCTGTGTTTACAGTTAGAATCCTGGAGGCCTCGACAAACCATCATCCTAAAAGCAGATAGAGACAGCCTCGTGTTCTTCTGGCCGGTTTACCTTTATGAAGTCGTAGAAGCCTCACAACCACCCTTTGAGCTGGGTATCCTCACACCCCTGTTATAGATGACGAAACTGAGATGCACGGAAACAAAGTGTACCTTGCCTGGCGTTACACAGCGGGACTCGGATCCCTGCAGCCCAGCTCCCTCTCTCCCAGCACACCTGTCTCAGCGGAAATGGAAGCCCCATTCTCATCCACGTACCGCCTCCCCATCCAACCAGGGTGCCCAGGCTTCTGGAGCGGCGAGCTCTCCTGCATGGGGAGGGTCTATGTCACCGTGCTATACCAGGCACAAGTGTGTGGGCCCTGCCATTTCCAAAGGCAGCATTTCCTAGGGCTGGGTACTTTGCAGATGGAAGCAACAAGGTCCCCTGCTTAATTTGTTTCATGCAGGGACACTAATTAATGTTCCAAAAGCTGAGGCTGAGGGGCGCCTGGGTGGCTCAATGGGTTAAGCCTCTGCCTTCGGCTCAGTTCATGATCTCAGAGTCCTGGGATGGAGCCCCACATCAGGCTCTCAGCGGGGAGCCTGCATCCCCCCCGCTCTGCCTGCCTCTCTGCCTACTTGTGATCTCTCGATCTCTCTCTGTCAAATAAATAAAGAAAATCTTTAAAAAAAAAAAAAAAAAGCTGAGGCTGAGGAATCGAGGTATGTGTGTGTGTGCGTGCGTGTGTGTGTGTGTATAAGTACCCGCATGCCTGCTTGGGCAGCATGTGGTTGATACTTGGGTAACTTTCATTTTCCCCAACTTCTGAAGTGATGCACGTGGGTGTCTTACCCCAGCCAAACTGTTGCGACTCAAAAAGCAGCTCAGGCTTTCTTAAAGTCATAAAGACACTATCCTGACCTCATGAGGGCAATCGATTCTCCAGCCTCCTACATATATCTTTGCTTGGACTCATCGCCCACAATATGATCGCTGGGCCTCTGAGGCCAGAGACATCGGCTACGGAGTGACAGCCTCCGGAGCCCGGTGGGCCTCAGCCATGGCTGCCACCGCCCCCATCAGAACCTCGGGAAAAGCCTGGGGGTGGTTTGGTTTATCACAGCTCAGGGTTCTTACGGCATCTTGTGGGCAGGGCCCAGGATGCTGAAAATCCTGCAAAATGGGAGACATTGCTGCCCAGTGCGGAAGAGTTCCATCCAGAATGCTAACAGCATCTCCCACGGAGAAACCCTAAAAAGTATCCAATGACCTAATTTTTCAAGGAAGAAGGAAAGGCACAGAGACATGAGAGTTTCTCGTCCAGAGCTGCATAGAAATTCCATACTTATAAAGGGCTAGACCCCTCCAAGCACATGTTTTATCCCTTCACCGCCTTGCCCCCTCCTGCCCCACCCAGAGTCCCCTGCTGCATTCCTCACTTCCAAGGCTTCACAGAAGTTACTCCTTCTGCCTTCAGCCATAACCCTGACCCTGACACCAGTGAATCCTTCCTTCTATGCCTAGATCAAAGTTTGCCGCCTCCAGGAAGCCTGCCAGAGTCCTATCCCAGAACCAACCCACAGCAGTCTGCCTTGATTTTGACTTCCAGCCTGTGTGCTAAACTGCCTCTATAGGAGTCATTTGTCACCACAGCCACCAACAGCAGGGACACAGCTGCTGTGCAGCCATGATGCCATCCTGTGGTCAGCGGTCAGGACAGGTCAGACGTTCCCATTTTACCAACGGAAATTTGGAGGCTCGGGAAAGTTAAGCAACTTAGGGGAGGTCACACAGTAAGTTAAAATAAGACAAAATAAGGATTTGCTCACATGGAAAGGCGGAGCCCACACCACCGCTGCAAAGCCATGCTGCCTCCCTGTGTGGTCATGTGCATGGCTCACACCCATCTGGACAGTGAGATCTTTAAAGGCAGGAGCTGTCTCAGATCCATCCACCCTTACTGTATGGTAAACCCTCCAGAACCAGAGCCTTGCTATGCTGTCCTCCTGGGCCATGGTCCCTTTGTCCCATGAGACCACCACTGGCCTGACGTGACCTCCCTCCAGGTATAAGGAGAGTCAGGGATAGGACCACAGAGCGAGATGCCTCCCGAAGTTTCCTGCTTCCCACCCTGTCCCCAACAACCAACTACAGTTAAATACAGTAGCTTCAATCAGACGAACAGATTACCGTCCAGCCATTTCTTCCTGGCTCAGCAACTTGCTTGAGATATTGCAATGGGCAAGGTCCATCAGGGCTTCTAGAACTGTATCCTACACCTTCAACCACTCTGGGTAGGAATGGCAGTTGTGGACACCCCAGAACCTGACAGCTACCCGAGCAGAGCCTGAGGGCTGACATGGCAGGAAAAGACACTGATGATGTTGGTCATCACTCCCAACCTCTGATATGGGCTCCTAGTGACAAAGTATGGTGGACATGTCGGTGTCTACCCAGAAGCCACTCCTCCACCTTCTCCTCCTAATAGAACCCCATTCTGGCTGGCTGGCAATGTGCCAGATACTCGGGAAAGAATCAAAACCATTCATGGTCACCATTCACGGTCTTTACCTCAGTGGTCCACAGAAGGGGAGCAGGCGACCCAGTTCTGGTCAATGATACAGAAGGGAAAACCTCTGTCCCCTCCTACGGTACTGAAGAAGCCGATGAGAAGCAGCCTGGCTCAACCAGATGATGGCGCACAGGTAGGACCCGAACACCATCTCTTAGGGCGATTGTCATTTCACAGACATCAGTGAATGAAATGGGGGGCAGAGTAAGGAGTAATAGCGGAAGCCAGACTAGACTTGAAACTGTATGACATGGGTCCATATTTCAAGTCTTAACCGTGAGACATGAAAGACATGATTGCTGCCATCAAGGGTGAGCTTCCTGTCTACATCCCAGGTCAGAGGACTCACGCGCATGCAATGCCTCACTTCAGAGTCCTCTGGTTACATCCCTTAAAACACACTTTATTTTTTAGAAGTTTTTGATTTACAGAAACACGGGGACTATGGTACATGTGCTCAGTCTCCCTATTACCAACATCTCAGACTAGTGTGGTGCATTTGTTACAAATGAATTGTCAATGCTTCTGCGTTCTTATTAACTGAAGTCAGTACCTTATTCTGATTTCCTTAGTCTCTACCTGATGTCCCTTTTCTGTTCCAGAATCATATCCAGTGTCCTATATTTCATTTAGTTGTCACATTTGCACAGGCTCCTCCTAGGTGTGATGGTCTCTCCATCTTCCCTTGTTCTAGATGACCTTGACAGTTTGGAGGAGCACTGCCCAGATATTGGGTAACAAGGCAGGGATCTTTCTCAGCACCTCTGCTCCCTCAGGAAACCTGAGTCAGGCTGTAGAAACTTTTTCTACCCGCACCCCCCCCCCGCCTCTTTTCCTCCCAAGGTCAATTCCTGCCTTGTACTACATTAGTCACACATTCTTCTAGAACATCATCCTATTCAGGGCCACAACTTCAAGGTGGAAATTATAAGGGTGACCTCAATATTACTTTTATTCACAGACACTTTTATCTTGGCAGGACTGCAAAAGAACAGCCATTTATCAGACACTGACCATGAGCCCAAACTAGGTTTTGGACTGGACAATAGCCATTTCATTGAATGCTTTCACCAACTATGCACATAAGCACGGTCCATGTTACAGAGAAGGAAACAAGTCGAGGCATCTCAAGCTGTTCACTCAAGGTTACTCAGCTGAACAACGGCACAGCCAGGATTCAAAGTCCTTCCTACTGCTACTGTTTGCTTCTGACACTTAAACTGCACACCTCTTGGGGCTGGTTCTCTGCCCACTGACCCAACACTGGGCATCTGAGGTACCAGGTGCTGCATTAGACTTTGGGCTCCAGAGAATGGCTACTGGCACAGAACAAAGATACAGCTACAAAGCCAGCCTTCAACCTTTTTTAAATAGCCCGATGCAAGGTTCATCCAGCTGTCAGTTTTATGGTCCTAGCTTCTCTTGCCTCAATTTCAGCCCCTTTCCATCAGGGTGAAAATAAATCAGACTTTTGAGTTCTCAATGTGTGACACAGTCATGGTCACGGCCACACACGGGAAAATGAAGGAAGCAATGGTCTTTAACCCTACATATATGTTGAAATCTACTTCTTGTTGGTGGAAATATTCCCTGATCCATGTAAATCATGTTGACAAATTTTCCTGAACCCCAGGTAGACTCGGTACACTAGAGTAGGTATCACACCACTGCGTAATTAGTTATTACCTACTCAGTCGTGAGCCCGTCGAGGGCAAAAGCTGACTAATTCATCCCTACATCCCCTAGTGCCAGCCCAAGGCCTGGCATCTGCGAGGCCTGAAATCAACGTTTGCTGAACAGTCATGCAGAATTCCTCGAGTTCCACCAGCAGATCCTTGCAGGCATGTTTATTATACCTAAAGGACTAAGATTTTCCCATGAAATTTCTTCCCAAACACATAAGGTGCTAAAATCATGGCACCAAAAGAAGAAGAAGAAGAAGGAGGAGGAGGAGGAGGAGGAGGAAGAGGGGGAGGAGGAGGGGAGGACGAGGGGGAGGAGGAGGGGAGGAAGAGGAGGGGAGGAGGGGAGGAGGAGGGGAGGAAGAGGAGGGGAGGAGGGGAGGAGGAAGAGGAGGGGAGGAGGGGAGGAGGAGGGGGGGGAGGAGGGGGGACAAGAGAGGGGAGGAGGAGGGGGGGAGGAGGGGGGGAGGAGGGGGGGAGGAGTTCAAGAAGAAATCTCAACATTCCCTCTAACATTCCAGAATCCTGAAGTTGAATGTTAATTATTGCCCCAGAAAACCAGAACAGAGGCAAAGGGCGGAAGTCACGGGAACCACACTTCACAACCAAGATCCTTCCGTTTTCTCAGCAAAAGATGTGTTTATTTGAGCAACTGGAATATCTATTTTCATCTTGTTTTGAAAATGCTAATGTTTCTCACATTATAAATTAGTAGGAGTCTTCATTCTTTGAAAGTATCACCAAAACCACTCAGAACCATAGTGTCAGCAGGACTGAAGTTCTCCAGGCTTATTTTAAGCAACTCTCCTGTTTTATTTCGTGAAAATTTCTAATATGTGAACACACGATAATCTCAACAGGAAACAGCTCCTTCCCCCAAAGGGTATCGCAGATGATGGTTTCATGGTGCCAGGTTTGAGAACTCCAGCATACAACGGAGCTCAGAAACATTAGCTATCGCTAGAAACCAGGCACTGAACTGACATATTTACATGTACTTTGATTTCAGATTTTTTTTTCTTGAATGACTGTCCTAAATGAAAAATTAATGAGGGGGAAAAACATTACAGAATTACCATGACCCTTAAGCCACAAAGACTTCCTTTACTTAAGAACCACTGAGAAGACATGGAAACACTTGTGAACTCCTGTCACAGTATTTCCTTCATTTAGGAATTGTGTAGCGGTGATGGCCGGTCCCCTCCCATTCTGCTCCAGAACCCACTGGCAGCCCCTGCCACACGTGGCCTTTGACAAATAACTTTGGCAAACAGCCCACATTTTTGTCAAAGGGATTTCTCTGAGAGGTGATACCCTGGAGCAGCCCTGAGTCAAGGATGGATAGAGTTTGAAGATAATTGTGCATCTTTCCACACTGCAATCCAGGGTCCCTGGCGGCTGAGCTTCAAGGGCCCCACGGTAACCTGCTTGGAAATACATCCTCTAGCCATTTTCTCCTTCCTGTTGGATTTCCCTGCCCTTCCCCAGTTTTATTTATTTCTCTATTTTTTTTTTTTGAATCACCTCCTAAACTGTGCATTCTCTATAGGAACAGTGTCATCCTCTAGGAGGGCAAAATCAGTTCGTGGTGGGGGGAATGGGGCTGGGGAAAAAAATCTTACTCTTTTTACATATCAAGCTCAGATTACATACTGTCTACAGAGAAATATGCAGTATATTTGTGGCATTAAAATGTCTTGGGTGGGAATAATTAGGGAAAAATACCTTAAAAATTCCTCAAAGAGGAGATAGTGAAAGCAAGATTGAATAATCCTGTGTTAAATAAACCACATGCACTGAGCTCCCTGGCCCAGAGAGCCCCCAGAGGAACACAGGCTAAGATTCTATGCTAATACACTGCTGAGCACTTGCTCAGTGAATTACTTCATTTAATCCATTCGTCAACCTGTAAGGCAGGGAGTATTAGGTCCATTTAACAGATTAGAAGTAAAATGACCTGTTGAAGGCTACAGAGCCAATGAGCCTAAGACTTGGGGTAAGCACTCCGGGTTCCTGGGGGCTGGGCTCTCGGCCACATGTTAGGAGAACCATCTCCAGTGTTAAGCCCAACATGGTGCTGGGAAGCAACTCTCTGTCAGTTCCTGTTGTGAATGAAAATAAATCAGGTTTTCTTGAATGGACCAAATGGTGGTGCTGTCCCATAAGTGACACTATAAACAATCCAAATGGATAAAAATATTACTTACGAGATGATGGTTTTGAATGCCCTAACTCAATGCTGACCTCAATGGAAAGCAAAGGGTACTTGATAATGATTCTTGGCAGAGGACAGGAGGGTCGGGGACCGGGGGGGGGGGGGTGGGGAGGTGGAGAAATGGTGGTTTGGGAACTGGGAATTTCAGCAGAAGAGAAACCCTCCTTGGCAAAAGGCTGCCTGGAGCCTGTGTATGGACACCAGGTCAGCCTGCCCCTGGCTTTTCCTCTTTCTTCTGTTCATTTGATCTGCACCCTGAGCCAGTATAACCTGGAATTCTACTGTAGCAAAACTGCTCCCTTGGTACAAGAGCATCATGGGCAGAAGCCCATGTGGCTGTATGGGAGCCAGCCTTGGAAGAAGACCCGAGTTCGAGTCGTTCCTTCTTCAGCAGCATGACTACAGGCAAGTTTCTAATGGCTCTGGGCATCAGTTTCATCTTCTCTACAGCTCCTTCCAGCTCTGAAGGCCTCTGAGGTCTATAATCGGCCAAGTGCCTCTCCCAGTGCTGGGTCCTTAAATCCCATAACCTGCTGTTATGTAATTACTGCTGATCAGTTTGATTAGTTTGATTAGGCCTGATTACTAAGGCCTTCTGGGTTCCATTTTCTGGACTGGCATCACCAGGTGGAGAAGCATCCATGACTGATACATGTGGGGTGAGATAAAGCAGAAGCTGGGATTCTAGCAAAGGGTAGGAGGAGGGAGTAGGGAGTAGGGAGATAAACTGTGATAGTGCTAAGTGATTTTCCATTAGTACAGATGGTCGGGACTGGTTGAACACATCCCCCTAGCGCAGTAAGTTGGATAATGTTTCAGTCCGTCCCTTCAAAAAGACACCCATAAAGGGAGAAATGGGCTTGAACTGCTAACACAAGTTTACAAAGAATCTAAGGGTCAATGGCAAAGAAACTCTGTGTCAGGCTTTTTGCTCCTTAAGAAAGCCAGATGTGGCGATTTTTAAGAAGGGATCTGTTCTAAGAATTATTGTTACTCATATGTATAAAGCAGGAATCCTACTGATGTTGCCCAAGGAGGGATATAATAAACTATGAAGTGATGTAAAAACATTGGATTGCTGATGGTTATCTTGATATGCAGGGCTTACATGCCCCAACTCAACTGTTACACCCTTAGAGGGTTCAAACAGTTTTACAGGTCTCTGGAAGGACGGTGCATGGAAGAGAGGAAAAGGCTATCCTAGCCCAAGTCTTCAGCAAGGAGAGAAGCCCACCACAGGAGGAACCCAATCAGAGCCAAGGCACAGCACACTCCGCACACATTTTTATTCTTCATAAACTACAAGCAAGAAGTAAGTTTGTTCCTGAATTATAACCCAGTTTTTTCTTCCAAGAGCACATTTTCAAAGTCCTCTATCCCTCTGTGACAGAATGAAAAGTCCCGTCCAACAAGGCCACAGTTTGGATGGCACCGTATCTGCATCCAATGAACCTATAAAACCAGAGGTGGCCCGAGACCTCAGTATTGGCATCATCTTGTCACCTGCAAACATTTTCCTGGTCATTGTCCCCAAAGGTGAGCACCTTTCATCCCTGTGGATGTGCGTGCTAAGTTAGTTCACTGATAGGTTCCTGGTATCAGGTGATGTAGCACAGACAGCAATGTGGCAAATTTGGGCCTGGGCAGATGCTCAGACCAAACAGAGAGGTCCCAACCGTGGACTCATCTGATCCTGCTAGAGCTTTAGGGAAACATCACCACCATAGTTTCCAAAGCACTCCCTCACACATTTTCTCCTGGGATTCTAACACTAATCCCATGCAATGGGCATCTGCAAATGGTAGGACTAGTGAGGTGTCTGAACCACATGGTTAATGCGGTTCTCCTAACAGCTCATCCAATGCACTTCTGACAGACCCACAGCGGTCTTAGGCCATCCCAAACCACAGCCACATGGTTCTGTGTCTACAAAGGGTTTTTAATCAATCCACACTAGAGGACCTTTCCTTTACTTTTTTTTCATATTGCTCAGTTTTTGTTTTGTTTTTTTAAGATCTTATTTACTTATTTGACACACAGAGAAAGAGAGAGAACGCAAAAGCACAGAGAGCAACAGAGGGAGAGCTGGAGAAGCAGACTCCCCACTGAGAAGGGAGCTCCATGCAGGGCTCAATCCCAGACCCTGGGACCAGGACCTGATCTGAAGGCAGACGCTTAACCGACTGAGCCACCCAGGCGTCCCACATTGCTCAGTTTTAAAGAGATGTAACAAATGCCCTTTCATTCTGTCAAAACTTCAAGACCCAGACAAAAAAAGAGACAGCAGGACCTCGATTCTTTGGAAAATTCCATTGGATCCCCGCGGACCGACGAAAATTTTAAACGTGGATGGGCTTATTTTTCATGAATACAAACTTGAAAAGGGGAGCTTCCTAATAATGCAAGGATAATAATGGAGCATCCAAGCTAACTGCATGCAGCCTTCGGTTCTCCAAGCAGGAGAGGAAGCCTAGTCATCAACCGAACAAACAGTAGGTTCGTCATCTTCCCCCCCAGTGGCGTAAACCTCCTTTGGAGGAAATCTCCTTAACACAACACAGGAGGCTCAACAGTGCATGCCCTCTCTGCCTGCTTGGTTCCTCATTTGCATATTATTATTGCATTTGCCAGACTACTCAGATTTCGTCATTTCCGGTGTCTCTCTCCATAGGAGAACTGCGGCTCATCTGTCTCAACTGCCAGGCACAAAGCTTGGCACTTGACTCAGCGTGTGCAACCTTGACATGAATGGCCTTAGCACGCTAAGCTACACCTCTGTACTGTTTGCCATTAACCAGACAAAAACCCAAGGTGGAGGAAGCTCAGGTACGTTGTATACAGAATCCATGAACCAAAAAACCTGTTGAGCTCTGCCAGTGGTTCTCAAGCCTGGAATCACTGAAGGACCACGCCTGGACCCCCACAGACCAATGGCATCAGTTTCTGGGGTGGGGTCTGTCATCTGTGTTCATGTGTGTGTTCTATGCTGTTTGTGCATGTTTAGTCCTTTATTTATTTTTTTTAGTCTTTTATTTTTTTAAGTATTTTTTAAAGATTTTATTTATTTATTTGACAGACAGAGATCATGAGTAGGCAGAGAGGCAGGCAGAGAGAGAGGAGGAAGCAGGCTCCCCGCTGAGCAGAGAGCCCAATGTGGGGCCCAATTCCAGGACCCCAGGATCATGACCCGAGCCGAAGGCAGAGACTTTAACCCACTGAGCCACTTTAACTTTTTGATTTTTTTTTTAATTTAAAGTTAGGAGTGCTATGATACCTATATATATTCTCTTCCCTGTGATCTTCCAACTGTTAATATTTTTGCCACAATTACCTCCTTCTCTCTCTTCCTGTGGGTATATACTGTGCTCACATATACACACTTGCATGGTCTATATGTGTGCCCAACATTGGAAAGTAAGTTGTTGGTATCATGACACTTGAACTACTAAAGAATACACCATGTGGCTCGTAAAAAATAGAACATTCACCTCCAAAGCCACAATGCAGTGACCACACTCAAGAAATTAAATTTTGGCATAACAATGTTATCTAATATGGAGTCCATGTTCAAATTTTCTTAACTATCCTTATAACAATATCCTTTATTGTTATTTATTTTTTTCGATCTGGGATCAAATTAAGAATCATGAAAGTAACTTGTGTTTTTTCCAGCTTACTGAGATATAATTGACATACAACATTGTGCAACTTTAAGTGTACCATGTCATGATTTGATGCACACATATGTAATGAAATGACTACCACAGAAGGTTCATAATCGTATCCATCATCTCACACAGTTACCTGTGTGTGTACGTGTGTGTGATGAGAACTTTCAAGATCTACTCTCTGATCAACTTTCAAATATACAATATAGTATTGTTGACTACAGTCCCCGGGCTACACAGTAGATCTCCAGAACGTATTTATCTTATAACTAGAAGTTTGTACCTTTTAACCGTCTTCACCCATTTCCCCCAGCCCCAAGCCACTGGCAACCACCAATCTGATCTCTGTTCCTAAGTTCAGTTTTTTTAAGATTCTAGACATGAGTGAGATCTTACAGTATTCGTCTTTTCTCTGCCTGACTTAGACTTCTTAACATAATACCCTCAAGGTTCATCTCTGGCCGTGTCATCGAAAATAGCACGATCTTCTTCTTTCTTATGGTTGAACGGCATTCCATTGTGCGTACATACCACATTTTCTTTATCCATTCATCCATCCGTGGACATTCACATTATTTCCTTGTCTTGTCTGCTAAACATTTTGCTGCAATGTCCACTGGGGTTCACATTCTTTAAGACAGTGATTACATTTCCTTCAGACAGACCCCCAGAAGTGGGATTGCTAAATCATCTGACAGTTCTATTTTGAATTTTTTGAGGAACTTCCCTACTGTTTTACGTAGTGTGACAACTGTATACCAATCTACCTCCCCACCAACGGTGCACCAGGGTTCCTTTTTCTTCATATCCTCATCAACACTTGTTATTTCTTGGCTTTCTGACAACGGCCATTCTAACATTCCTCCCTGGGGCTTTAATTTGCATTTCACTGATGATGAATAGATGTTGAGCACTTTTCATGTACACATTGGCCACATGTGTATCTTCTCGTCTATTCAGGTCCTGTGCCCATTTTTTAATAGGATCGTTTGCTTTCTTGTTGTTGAGTTGTAGGAGTTCCTCATAGATTGTGGAGATTAAGTTCTTACCAAATATAGGATTTATAAATATTTTCTTCCGTTCTGCAGGATGCCTTTCCATTTCGTTGATTGCTACTTTTCCGTGCAGAAGCGTTTTAGCTTGATGTGGTCCCATTTGTTTACATGCACGCACTGCATTGGGCTGTCATGGCCCTTTGAGCTGCTTTAACTGAGACCCTTCTTGTTTGTTCTTCCAACAGGGACCACTTGGAAGACTGTGCCAGACATCTTGCGGCATGTCCCACAATGTGAGTTTGTTTATTATTTCTTCATGATTGGATTCAGGTCATTTTAGGCACGACTGCAGGTATGTTGTTCATTTCCACTGAATTATTCCGGAGGAGGGTAAGGTTAGTTGGATTCATTATGCACAAATTCGATGACTGATTCAAGACACGTCTGCCAGATTTTTCTTCTTACCTAGGTGATTCACATGTATATCACAGTTTGAAACGTCTCGCTGCTACTCTGTGTGTACATAACCTGCGGACCAGCTGCTCTGCTTTCTCCTGGGGATTTTTTTTTTTTTTTAAAGTAAGTTCTATGCCCAAGTGGGGCTCAAACTCATGACCCTGAGATCAAGAGTCTCATGCTCTACTGACTGGACCAGCCAGGCGCCCTTCCCCTGGGGACTTTTCAGAAGAGCAGCTGTACATAGCACCTCACCAGGAAGGTAGAGTTTCAGTCTCTGTTACCTTTCTTCTGCATCATCTGCCACTGGGGACAACAGTGACATGGTGAAGACAGCAGTATGACAGAGATCCCAGCTCTGCTGCTTAGGTAGCCCCAAGGATCTGGACAAATCACATAACTTCTCAGAACCTGTTTTCATTTCCAAAGGAGAGACATTGTGCCCTCCCTTCCAGCACTGATGGCCACCTGCTATGAGCCTGGCTCCTGGACAGTGAGGTACCAGCTACCTGGGGTTACAGACCCTCCCAGCGCACCCCCTCCCTGGGGTCCAAGGCACCTGCTACTCTGGGCACTTGTGGTCAATACCTTCCTTGACTTCTTCATTCAACTTCAGTGATTTGAACGTATCATAAAAAAAGGAAAGCCAGGAAGAAGGCAAGGAGTTCAGAAAAGGGAAAAAAAAAATAGAACGAGATCATTAGAGAGAGGATAGGGGCATGGATTTGATGAGAGGGGCAAGCAGAAGGCAGATTAAATAGGACTGAGAGGAGAAGCAGTATTTACTGACTATCTGCAGTGGTTGGGGCAGGTCACTAAGAGGATGTGATCGCTGGGTGACTGTAGGGCTGGACCTCACTCACTCTCCACCCCCCGCCGCCCCGTCCTTGGACTGTGCACTCCCTCGTCCACCGTATCCACAGTGGGAGCTATTCCAAAGACGCAGCCTTGCAATTAAGGTGCTGCAGACGTTGTCTGTATTGTGTATATTACTGAACCCCATTAAGGCCTCTCTGAAAACCTTTAAGATTCTGGAGAGTGGGTGGGGAGACCTACTCATCTTTCAGTGCCAAAGATAAGCCTTGAATATAAGTCCTCTTGCTTATGAAACCTGCCACCTAGGGATCTAGAGTGGCCCGCCTCCTTTTTCCCTTTCCCCTTGCCCTCTATCTGCAGAGGGGGCCAGTTTCAGATTTAACACAGGGAATGCCCAAGGTCGCAAAGCAGCACAAGGCAATGTTTAGGTGTTGTCTATCATCACCTCAATTAAATTTCACAACAGCCCCGGGAGGTATGCCTGACTCTATCTCTATACCAGAAATAAAGAAATTGAAACCCAGGAAAGTGAGCAAATTACTCCAGGTCACACAGCCAGGAAAGAGCAGACTGGATTAAACCCAGGTCTGACTCCAAAGACTATGCATGCTCTTGCAGCCGAATAAAGACGGGCACAGTGATACTGCATCTCACACCTGTCAGGACAGCTATTATCAAAGAAAAAAAAAGACAAAAACAGAAACCAAATCAAAACCAGGAGAAACAGTGTTGGTGAGGATAGGGAGAAACTCAAAGCCCTGCATGGTGTGGGCAGAAATGCAAAACGGTGGAAACGCTGGAATGGGGGAAACAATGGAAAACAATATGGAGGTTCCTCAAAAGTTAAAAATAGAGCTACCACATGATACAGTCATCTCACCTTTGAGTACGTATCCAAAAGAACAGAAATTGGGATCTGAGCGATATTAGCACTCCAGGTTCAATGGAATACTGCTCGTAATAGCCAAGATGTATGGATGAGCTCCTTGTTCATCGACAGATGAATGGAGAAATAATGGGGAATACTGATCAGCCTCTCAAAAGAGGGTCTAGAGAGCCTTCAGTCAATAGGCTAAGACCACCAGTCAGCCCCTTGCATTCCAAACTACTCGCTGCTGGCTCCTTGTGCCCCACCTCCCAGCCTTGCCTGCCCTCACGTCCCCAGGGGCCAGTCCACCTCCGAATGCAAACAGGGGGTATTTCCTGTGATCATGTCCCCTTGGTCCTTTAACAGGTGAGTGAGTGGTCAGACCCAGCTGGCCGCCGTGAGATGGTGAGGGCAGCAGGAGGCTTGTGCACAGTGTCCATCCAGCGACAGTGCCAAGAGGAAGCCAGCATCTCTCTGCAGACAGGCTAGGGAAGGGGAGTCCCGGGACAAAGTCAGAACACAACAGTGGTTTGTGCTTTTAAGGAGACCCCTATTCAGATTCAACCAATGACTATTCCGTGTCTGGTGTTGGGCTCATTTCATTCACAGGTTTTAAGCCTGAACACCGCCCTGTGACAGGTCCCTGTAATCATCCCAGCCTCCAGGCCACGCAAAATCGCAGAGGCCTCTGAGCATCCAGATGCGAGCTGCGAGTCCAGCACGTTCTCCACAACAGCAGGATCCTTTTCAAGCGCAGGAAGCAGAGAAGGGATCATCAGCCTCACTGAGGTCAAAGCATGGTCTCCCACCCTGCCCCTCCTCCCCTTCGTCCATTTGAAGACTACTGCAAGCTATTCTTTTCACCAAAATCCTTCTTGTGGCTGTGGATAAAGCCATACCAAGCAAAGTCCTGGGGAGCCTTCCACTCACCCAGTCAGCGCATGCTCGCCTGCTAATCACCGCGGACCCCGCAGCCCGCTGGAAACAGAACGCCGAAGAATACCGCGGCCCTATCCCCAAGTAGCCCTCGGTTCAATGGCAGAGACCAGTAAGCAGATCAATTTAGTGTAAGGTGCAAAATCCTACAGCTGGGAATGTTGCAGAGGAGGGCGATTCTAGCTCAACTTGGGGTGGGAGCGGTGGGGGGTGGGGGTGGGGCAGCGAAAAGCTTCCCGGAAGAAACCATGTCAGAGCTGGGTCAAGGTGAAAATGAGTAGCCAGGAAAAAACAAGGATGAGCATTTAAGGCAAAGAGAGCATGGTTGGGTAGGGTGGGGGTCTTTGGTCTCCACATTTGCTGTAGTCGACTTGCAGGACAGGAATGGGGCTGGCGGGAGGTGGGGATCGCATCTCGTGGGCCTGATTCATTAAAAAAATAAAATAAAAGCATGCACTAGACTGTGAACCCACAGCCAGCCCAATTTCCTGGCCCCCTTATGCTATTAGCTACAGCCCAGAACAGGATAATGGATGCTTCGAAGCACGAATTACAGTGCCTCGCAAAATCCTGAATCATCAATGAAAAGTTCAATTTGTTCACTTGACTGAACTTGAGGACGGATGTACAGTGCTTCCACTAACTAGGTAAGCTTCAGTTTTAGGAGTTCACACCAAGCCCAACGAGGTTTCCTATAATTCCCAATGAATCAAAAGCTGCAATCCTATCACCGCCTGAGCCCACTCCGCGTGTCCCAAACACCGTGCTTCCCTGGGTTCTGACTAGTCCCTGTTTTGTTTCCAAACCCCATTTCTAGCCATTGGCAGCTGTGAGCTAGCACGTGGAGGCAGAGATATTCTTATGATCCCTGTGTTATCAGGGAGGTGAGGGGCACCCAGTGATGCCCAGTGAAATACCAGAGCCCTGCAATTGTTGGCAGAGCGTCAGAACTGGGATCCAGCTCAGAAACCACAGTTGAGGTCACTCACTGTGAAACTCACTGAGGTCAAAGCATGGTCTGCAAGCAACACTGCATTCAGATGTTAGCAGCCAAAAGAGCCGCCGTGTGATCTTGGACAAGGGGTTTCACTGAAGTTTTCTTACTCTCATCTCTAAAACGTAGACAGTAATTTCCACCTCATAAGATCCTGGAGAGAGCTGATGAAATAAATGATTTGCATGTCTGAAGGCATCTGGCTAGATCTTCACCTCTGCCTTATGCCACACTCCCAGATTTTCCTGGTCCTCTCTGGGAAACAAGGCTACAGGTTCGGGCACTCTCAAATCTGCTTCTGCGTGATGGAATAATCCGAAAGAAGGATAAAATCGAGGCTCTGTCAATAACAGGCCTTAGCTATCCCTCCCCCAGGTTGGGCAAGGCAGAGCAGGGGTGCTGGCTAGGAATGGTGGGAGGCGAACAAAGAGGGACCCCACAAGCTACAGTGGAACCCCAGGTTTGGAAGTCAGCCAATAAATAGTGACCGCCATTTACACGCAAAAAGACATATTGAGTCTCTGTATGTTTGTGTGCACTCAAATCCGTACCTTTTTTTTTTCACTATAACATTCCAGTATCAATTTAACTAATCAATTAATTTAACTGAACCCCTTTCGGTTCATTTGTACTAAACACAGTGCTAGAAACAGAGAAGAATACATTTTTCATCCATTTTTAACCCCCGAAAAAAGCAAATGGAAGAGTAACCCTTGCTAGCCCTTCTCTCCAGCCACTAACACCTGCAAATTCAGGCAGAAGTGGATGCCAGACGCTGGACCATCCCAAATCCATGTTCTTGGCTGGATGCCCCCCTCTCTGCTGCCAGATCCTCACTTTCAGGGAGGCATCCTCTCCAAGCTTCTGTAACCTCTCAGAAGAAACCTGTTGCCAAGCCTGAGGTCCCGTGCAGACGCCCCCACCTGGTGGCCAAATCTGGAAAAGCCACTGCAACCAAAGATGATTGGCAGGTGGCAACTCCAAGGCTCCCTGAACTCTCCGGGACCGCAACAGTCATGGGTCAGTCAGAGGAGGACACAGAGGAATATTCACGACTAAAGGCACAGAAAGGGTCAAAGTTATGGCCAATTCCCCACCAAAACCCCGGTAACGTAGGGCTTCCCAAGAAGCAGCCATCAGAATGACTAAGCCACAGACAGGAGGCTAGGGGTAACTGGAAATGCCCTGCCAGCCCTGGGGTGTATGGTGACAGCTCTGACTTTCTCTCCTGGGTGAGGAATCACCACTACCATCCTCTCCCCTCTTCCCCAAGTGCAAGAAGATTTCCTGACCCAAGTGTCAGTGCAGAAGATAGTTCCATCTTCCTTCCCTGGCAACACATTTTCATCCTGACTAGCAAGGAGATGCTTTCTAGGGGAAGGGTGCCTGGGGTCAAACCTCCAGCCAGGCCCCATCATATGGCCCGCACCCTCGTCCAGCCAAAGTGAGAGAAGGGGCAGCAGCTGACCTTGAGGGGATATCAGGGCCAAATCATGGAGATTTGGCCAAAATAACCCCCAGCCCTCATCTCCTGGCACTGTTAAGCCCCAGCTTCTCTGTCTAGGCTGCAGCCTGAGAGATTCTCATTCTCTTATATTCTCTTTCCTGCTCATTAACTCCCATAAAAATAACCCAAAGACACTCATTTTGACCAGTCCAAGCCCCCAACTAGAGCAACACCAGGTTCTATACCAGGATGGAGCCCTAAGGAGTAGCACAATCAAGCGATTGATACCCGCGTTCATGCGCGCGCTCGCTCGTGCACACACACACACACACACACACACCACTGTGGGCAGTGTACCACTCCCATCCCTAACTCCGGGATGCATCATCTAAACTCAGTAGCGATCCCAGGAGAAGGGACCCACCCCAAGCAGAAACACAGAGCGTATGGAAGGGATCCGCTTTATCCTGTTCATCCTCCACATTAATTGGAAAAGAAACATCATTCTTTTAAGCTCCGATACCAACATCCGGAGAAGGTGCCATAAATGCGCACCCGCGCGCACACAAACACGCCAATCCGATCTCCAAATTAGCTGGGGAACCACGCTTGGATCCTCTAAGCCGTGGTGCCCAACACCTAGAGAGTGGCTCACAGACACACGGACACACACGGCGGAGAAACACGGATGACAGACTGTTCTCCTCAGCCGACGGGCGCCCCTGGGCTTTAAGGCCCCGCAGCCGTCCTGGCTGGAGCCCCCACCCCGAGCCCCAGCCCCCGCCGCCGAGCGGCTGGGTACTCACACGAGCGCGTGGTAGAGCAGCGCCCAGCCCCGCGGTCTCTCGAGGGCGTCGTAGATCAAAGTTTGGATGCGCCGGTACTTGGCGTTGTTCCTCTTGACAGGGCGGCTCAGGGGGGTCTTGGCCAGGAGCCCGATGCCCTGCGGGGTCCTCCGCAGACCCTCGTCGCGGCCGCCGCCCTCCAGCAGCAGGGTCCCGTCTTTGTCAGCTCCGGCCCCGAGCGCCAAGGTGACTTGCTCCACGTCGCCGGGCGCCAGCCCCACTTTCCGCTCCTCATCGCCGGCCGCCGCCGCGTCCCCTCCGGCGGGGTTAGCGGCCCCGCCGCCGCCGCCCCCGTCGCCGCCGCCGGCAGCCGCCCCCGCCGCCCCCGCCGCCCTGCGCGCCTTGAGCCCCATCTGCCTCGCCCCCGCCGGCCGCTTCGCCTTCTCCGCTGCTGCTCCGGGAAGAAGGGGCGCTCGGGGTGCGTGGATGAGGCGGCGGCGGCGGCTGCAAGCCCAGGAACTCCAATGCCATGATCCGCGCGCCGCTCCCCACCCACCCCCCCCAAAAGCAAGCAAAGGAGGGCCCCCCGGGGGGCAGGGGAGGCCAGGCAGCGGGAAGGGGTCACATCCCGCACGGGTCAGCCGCGGGACCCCGAGGGGCGCGAGCCGCGGACTGCGGGGAGCGGGCGAGGGCGCGCGAGGCTGGCGCGGAGGCGCTAGGGCGCGCGGCGGCGGGAGCCTGGCACCGGCGCTCCGGGGCGGCGGCGGCGGCGGCACCCGGGCCGGCGAGCCCGAGACAGCATCGCAGTTTATTTACAAGCCCGGTGCCAACCGCCCGCCAGCCCGCCAGCCACACGCGCCGCCGCCGCCTCCGCCCTCCTCCGCACTCCCCCCGCCGCGCCCCTCCCCGCCCGCTCCAGCCTCAGCCCCGCAGCAAACGCTTTGAGCCAGCGCGCCGCGGGCCGAGCGCACGCCGCCGCCCCCACTCCCTCGCCGGGGTGGGGCCCCATTGTCCCGCCCCGTCGCGGCGGGAGGCCTTCGCGGCGCCCCGCCTCCCCCCCTCCGCCGCCCCCCACCTCGGAGCCGGGCTACCCTTGTTCCCGTGGGCGTTAGGGCTTTCCCCGGGCTGGGCGCGGGGGCAAAGGGGGGAAGCGCGAAGGAACTGAGGCAGGGGGTTCGTCTGTCGACCTTCGGCGCTGGCCTGACTGCTGCAGCTTTCTGTTCTCTGGTCACCTCCCAACCCTGCTTTTTGGCTTTGGAAGTAAAATCCAAGTTGCTGGGTTGGCCAAGGCCAAGCGCGCCCTGAGCCCACAGACTCTGGGTGGCTCCCTGTTCGGTTTCTGATTCATGGTGGACAGTGCTGCCCTCACCTCCCTTGGCCCTTCGCCCTTGCCGGCTCTGGCGAGCAGAGGGTTGAAGAAACAGAAAGAACTCGCGGAATTGGCTTGGCTTCTAACTTGGGCTCTAGCAAGCCATTCCCTCTCTTGCCTGAGCCTGTTCATTCATTCAATTGCTAAACCCTAAGTGAGCTTCTCCTGAGAGGGGCAGTGTTCTCTGACCTGAGCATAGCAGATCCCCGCACTCCTAAAGCTTGCATTCTGGAAAGATGGAAGACAATAACGGAAAACAAACATATATAGTGTAATTGCCAAGACTGGTGGATGCTTTGAGGAAGCAAAATAGCGTGCTGTGCTTGAAGTGGGGAATTTTCTTACATTGGCTGATCCTGGAAGGTCTCCTTGTGGAGGTGACATTTTGGGGTAAGACCTAAGTGACAAGCTGGGGCAACTATGGAAACGTCAGGAAGAGCATTCCAGGGAGCAGAAGAGGGAGCTCAAAGATGAAGTGTGGCTTGAGTGCATTAAGTGCAGAGGAAGGGGAGGCCGCAGTTAGGCGGGGACTAGATCACATTAAGTCAATGGCAGAGGTCGGTGAGTTTCCCCTGTACTTTGGACCTAACTCTCATCTTCTTTGCCCATGGCCACCACCATTCCAGAGATCCTGCTGCCCCCTGGTACCTGGAGTCTCCTTCACTTCCCACTCTCACCAGGCTTGTCTTGGGCAGAGGGAGGGGTTGTGGGCAAGGCCAAGTCAAGGATCTGGGAGCCCCCAGAAAGCCTGCAAAGGAATGCCAGGAGTTGGTCAAGGAGAGAGAGAGAGAGAGAAGGGGAGAAGACTGAAGGAGAGGGGCGGTGGGACAGGGGATGGGAAAGGTATGGAGAGAAAGAAGGGAAAGGGCAAAAAGGAAGGGGGAGAGAAGGAAGAGTGAGTGTGGGAATGAGGAGGGAGGAGGAGGATCTGTATGAAATGAATGTCAGAGGGGAGAACCTCAGAAATCTCAACCAATGGGGTAGTTTTGAGAAAGGAGTTAAACCATACCCAGCCTGAAATCATTGAACGGGGTTGTGTAGGCAAAAAAGAACTAATCGCTCAACGCTACAGAAGTTTGTCCAGAAAGTGACTCTAATATGGGACCTTAATATAGAACAAGAGCCTCCACCTGACTGAGAAAGATTATTCATTGGTCGGTGGGCTGCGGGATGCACTTTGTGAAGACTTTATTAACTGCCTTCAGACCTGTGACTGCACCCACCGAGGACCCCCACTAATGCTTATGAAGAGAGCGGTGCTCAGCCATGAGTTAGTTGGAGGCTGGTAAGTAACCACTCAGTGCAAACTCTGGAAAGAAGAAAACGTGCAGAGAAAGGGACCAGCTTAGGTGAGAGAAGCTCCAAATGGAAGTTGCACAGCCCCTCCCCCAATCACGCTCCTGAACATCTGTTTTCCCTCTACTCCCAGCACGCCAGCGTGAGTGGGTGAGCCTTTCATCGCAGTCCTATCCCAGCCTCCTAGGGAACAATTCCATCCTTCATGTTTGAGCCCCTTTTCTAAAGTCGCCCTCAATCCCTTCCTATTTTGTTAGTTAACTTTATCACTGCCTAAAATGATCCTATCTGCATTTTGTTTACTACTATCTCACTAAGCAGGAGCAGGGACTCGGGGTTCTATCCCTGCAGCCTAGAAGGATGCCTGCTGTTTAGTAGGCTCTCAACACTGTTCATGAATGAATGATGAATGAGTGAATTCAGAATGTAAAGCCCCAGAACAATGCTTGGCTCACAATGCAACTGGCTTTATGTTTGTGTAGGAGATTTCGGGTTTTGTCTTCTACCATTGGGAAAGTCTTTATTCTTAGAAAGTCTTAGTACTCATTGCAACTCAAGTAACATGGTGACAAAAAACATTTTGACAGAATTTAAAATAACAAGACTCACCAGATAAGCATCAAAGGAGATTAGTCGAGGACCCCATAGAAGACATCATTACTGTGCAATTAATCAAAAGTTCAGATTTTCAGAATAGCAATTTGGATCCTCCGGCATGTGAGGAGACTACTATTTTGATGAGAGCTGCAGACGGTCAGTTATTAATGTTTTAAGATCAAGTACAGGGGCTAAGTTTGTGCCTCCCACAAAGCGTGAGGTAAAATCACTATCAAATTCATAACTCTGATCCAGTTAAATCCAACGATAGGGAAACTGCTATGTAGTTTGGAAATTGGTTTGCTTAATGGTTTTATAATCCAATGCAGAGTGTTGTTCAGGTAGGAGGCTTGGAAACGTCACGAAAAATGGGATGCAGTCTTGGTGCCATTTGGGGGGGGCTATGTAATCTCAACGCTCCATAGCACAGATTCCAGCTAACTGAAGTCAAATGTCCTAGATTCCATTGAGAGGAATCTTCTTTGAGGCTTAAAATCCCTGAGAACCTCAGATACCAAGTGGGAGTTGGTACCATGACAGAGTTCAGTGACACAGTATCCATAAGGGCCAGACTGGGGCCACGGTACAAACAACAAATTCCGCTGCTGGTTTTCATCCCAGCTCTGCACAACCTCAGTGTGTGACCTTGAAAACCCAACCAACTCCTAGTCTTCAGATTTGCCACCTGATACCCCTCCCCTTGCCTTTGATTTTTTTCCCATTTCACGGGTCTTCATCTCACTGTACATTAGGACAGATAAACTCCTTCTCTCCTGCAGGTGGGGAGACTTCCTGGGAATGAGTAAGGAGAGAGAAGCCAAGAGACCTTCTCTGAGCCTCAGTTCCTCCCTCTGTACATCCTGCTTCCCCAGGGGTGTAAGCCTCCCTTGACGAGACGCACAGAAACATGCCTGCGGAGAGATGATGCCCGAGTGACGATTTCTGTAATCGAAGGAGCAGGACAGAATCTCAGGTTCATGGGCACAGTTAACGGGGTCCCTACCCACCCTCTCACCCTGTTCCCCAAAATGCATTAAATGACTGTCTTGGACCATGTTTAAATTTGCTTTTAGTATTTGTTACACAAGAAGTGCCTCGTCGTTGGAGAGGAATTATGAAATACAAAGCAGCAAAAAGGCAGCAACAATAATTTGTCATCTGGTTACCCAGAAACACCCTCTGTTAATAGTCTGGTGGCAACTATTGCTAAAGCTGTTGCAGCATGCCTGACCTGCAAACAGAGAAGACGGACGAGGAGCGTCCAGTATGGCACCTCCCCTAGTGCTTCAGCCAGCCACGTGGTGGCAGGTTGATTCCATTGGACCTTGCAGTCATGATTTGGGTGGGTGGGGATGTGTCTCTGGTAGAAGAGATGCATTTCCGGGATACAAAATTGCCTCCCCTGCCATCATGCTTCTGCCAACATCACCCTCCGTGGACTTACGAATACCTCTCTATCATAGGATTCCATGAAACTGCTTCTGACCAAATAACATAGCTCCAAAATGCTTGCTCTACACCTGGTTATAAATCTACCTCTGGGAGGAGCCAGTGAGACAGGTCTTCCCACTTTGCGGAGGCAAACCCCTGTTTGGGGTCTTGTAACAATTCAAGCCAAAAGCACATAGATTGGGAAAGGAAGTGTCCCCTCTATGCATTCTTTATCCTTGAAAGCTTAACCACAGCAAATCCTCAGAAGGGTTGCCTGCCTGCCTTCCTCCATGCTTTTGCTTTGTTTTCCTTTTCCTGGCCTTTACATCACTCTCCTGTAGAGCACAAGGACTCTCGATCCCTTGCAGGTGAAACACCTTCCCAGGAATGAATAAGGAGAAACAGGCAAAAGGACACCCTTGCACACATCACCCAAAGGATGAGGTCAGCCTAAGCTATGGAATTTAGACCCTGATTCAAATTCTAGTGCTGGCTCTGTGACTTTGAGTTTAGCGACCTTGGACAAGTTATTGGACTGTTTCCTTCTCGATAAAGTGGGATAATGTTTCCCAACCTCCCTACCTCTGACTTGGTCTGAACACCATTCAGGGATCCATTTTGAGGTAGAGCTTTGCAGTGTGTGATATACTGCACACATTTACTATATTACTCCAAGGAGTCTGGACACACGACTGTGGACGGCAGCTCAAGTCAGGCATGATGGGGAATGAATGAGCTCGGAGCAAAATGGCGCTCACCTTCACTCCAGATGGCAATAATTAAAGGACTTCACTTAGATGGTTCTCAATTGGAAAAAGTGTTTCTTTCCCCTGCCTTGCATTTGCAATTCTTACGTTAACCTTTAAATATCATTTTTTTTCTTTTTTTTTTCGACTAATTATACAGGTATCCCCAGCTTTTCAAAAGTATATGTGATGCCACCTCACTTTTACAAAGGACCTACACGAGGACCTGTTTTCACTAACAGAGAAATCTGAAGAGAATTTTGCCTTTACAAAATAAAGGAGAAAGGAAAGAAGGCAGGCAGGCAGGCATCACCATTCAATGTTTGCTTAGCAGTGAACCATGATAGAGGCAGTAAGCAGCCTGAGTGGGAAGAATGGCGCCCCCCAGACCCTACCCTGGGAACTACATTCAGCATCCTGATAACAAAGCGCCAGAGCTTTGAACTAGGTCTATAAACATCTGTGCTTTATCTCCATTTACTTTGGGCATCCATTAGCCAAATGTGTCCTAAGGTATCAGAAAAGACTAAGAGAGGTTTTTTTCACGGTCTAGAAATGCTAAAAAAAAATTCTGTATAAATTAATTGCTTCTTTGCTTTATATAGTTTTGGCTTACCAAAGGTTTCATAGGAACGATCTACTTTCAGATAGTGGGGAACACCTGTATTGCAGGGTAAAATATTCAATTCACCGATTATTGAATACATTCATTCATCTTTCGAGCAAGCATTTACTGACTGCCTGTTTCATGAGTTGCTCTGTTTGTGGGAAACAGGAGGAGGAATAAAAGAAAATTGAATAATTACTTCCATATTTGGTTGAAAAGATGAGATAAACAATGCAAATCAATTTACTCATTGCTGTATCATCATTGTATTTCAAGGACCTGACTCGTGATAGATGTTCATTCATCATCATTACTTACATTTACTGAGTGCTTACTGTGTGCCTGGCACTGAGCTAAGTGCTTTATATAGATGATCTCATTTAATCCTAGCAACAAAGTTATGAACTAGGCATTATGGTTATTGTTCTCGGTATTAACCATGATGAAATGACACTTAGAAAGCCTAAGTACCCTGCTCAAGGTCACATGGCTAAGAAATAATGGCCATAGGACTCAAGCCCAGGTTATTTGGAGTCTGTGCTTTTAGGCAGTGAGTTGTGTAACTTTCGGAGAATGCTGTGCCAGGTGGAAGGCTCAGCACACGCAAAGGCTGGGAGTCAAGACAAAGCGTGAGGCGTCCAGGGCAAGATATTTGGAGGCAACCATGAATGGAGCAGGGCCATGTGAGGCAGGCTTGCCTAGGTGCCAGGCTTATGAACTTAGGGACCATGAGGTGCTTTAAGCATACAGTGATGTGCCCAAGGTGGTTTCAGAAAGGGCTTTCCATGACTCAGTAGGGGGAAGACTGAGAGTGGGAGAAACAAATTCAATGAGAACAGCTACAAGACATTGCCCAGCTGAGATGTTGAGGTCCGGAAGGAAAGTGGTGGGAGATCCTGGAGACAAGGGAGGATGATGGCCAGAGAGGTATTTAGGAAAGATAGCCCCCAAGAATTGGTACCTGGAAAAAAAAAAAAAGGCAGGGCTGAGTCATGGGTCACTTGGCATGTTAGTGGTAGAAACAAATTCACCCAGTGCCCCGGCCTCCCTGCGTTCTGACTGTGGGTTCCCGAGGCTGAGCATCCATCCTGTGGCCCCAGTAATTGGCTCCCTGGGCAGTCTGTTCCTTTCTCTCTACCAAATTAAGCTCTTTCTCTCTGGGTCTTGATTGTTAAAACACCCTGTTTGCCCATGCCATTTACATATTCCAATTACCCACTGCCATTTCCCTGCTAATGAGCCCATGTACCTGCTTTCAAGAGCGTCTGGCCCAGAGCCTGCTTGTGCAGGAGGGCTGGATGCTGTGGGCAAAGACACTATTCACAGTGTCTTCAGACAAGGAGTGCCAGGGCCATTTTCTCACCTCCTTCCAGTCCTGATGGACTAGACCTTTTTCCCTCATTACCCACCCCCGCAGACATTGCGATGCTCCGTTTACCTTAGTGACAAGAAGAAAAGCTCCATGCCAACTGGAGAAGTGCTCGGTGTTCTTACTGCATTCATCAAAGGCCCATTGTACCCTTAGCCAATCACATGCACAGAGCCTATTAGTCCAAGGTCTTCCTAATTTCCATCACTGAATTCTTTGCAGAAGGGAAGCTGATGCCTGGGTGCTAAGTAACTGGGCAGAGGATTATGGGTAGCTGCACAATGATGCCGAATAGGGAAAGCCTATTTTCAGAGAGCCTGCTTTGGGCAAGAATCCTGTCTCTGAAAAATGTTAAGTGTTTGACCCTGGACAGGTTAAATAACCAGTCTCAGCCTCACCCGTAAAATAGGAATGACAACTACCTCGAAGGGAGGTTTCAGGAGTAAAGGAGATAACATTTGTAAACCTTTGGCACTTGGAGGTCCTTGCTACATGCTAACTGATATATTGTGAATACTTACCTGTTAATTATCGTCATAATTATTATGACGTCCAAATTAGAAGAAAAGTTCTAGGTGTCAAGTCCAACGTTGTCCCACCTTTGGTGACTGCCAGTTTATATCCCAGCCCATCCCACATAATATGACAAGACATATAACTAAAATTATGTTCTCCTGACATGGTGATACCTTCCGATATGTGCTGTTGCATATTTTATAAAATACTGATTTCAACCTGTATTAGTTTGCTAGCACTGCATCACTAAACCCCACAGACAGGGTAACTTAAAGAGCAGAAACTCATTTTCTCACAATCCCGGAAGTTGAAAATCCAAGACCAAGCTGTTGGCGGGGCTGGTTTCCCCTGAGGCCACTCTCCTCGGCTTTTCACTGTGTCTTCACATGTTTTTTTCCCTGTGTGTGCATACCCTGTCATCTGTGTGTCCAAATCTCGTTTTCAGGGACACTAGTAAGATTGGACTAGGGCCACCTGAACAGCTTCCTTTTTATCGACTCACCTGTTGAAAGGTCCCGTCTCCAAATACAGTCACATCTGGAAGGACTAGAGGTTAGAGAGTCCACATATTAATTTGGGGAGTAGGGGAGACACAATTTGGCCCATAACATGAACCCACCACAAAGACTTCACATTCCACTAAGGGGTCATGAACCTAACCTACAAAATGTTCATCTCTTTCAATCTCCAGCCACATTCTCTGGTCTCTGCTGGAATATGTTTGACCAACTGTCTTCCAAGGGATGCCTTTACCATGCCATCACTATACCAACCACTTGCCAAGCGCATGCCCTGCGGCAGGCCCTGTACTGAGCACCTCTCCTTCCCTGCCTAATTCAGTTGTCACAACCACCCAATGAAGCAGGTTCTACACAAATGTACCTTGAAGAACATATGTGGATTGGGGTGCCTGGGTAGCGCAGTGGGTTAAGTGTCTGACCCTTGGTTTCAGCTCGGGCTGAGATCTCGGGATCCTGAGACTGAGCCCTGTGTCAGGCTTCGCACTCAGCGTGGAGTCTGCTTGAGTTTCTCTCTCCCTCTTCCCCTCCCGTTCATGCTCTCTCTCTTTCTCTCCTTCTCTCAAATAAATAAGTCCTTAAAAGAAATGTGTGTGGATTGCCCAGATGTGGATGTATGGATATATGTGGACTGTATGTAAATCAAAGGATGGTAACTGAGCAAAGACTCAAACCCAGATTTTTCTCTAAAGCCCAGAAGGTGCTGTCCCCATTACTGGGAAGTTCTTCATGGCAAGATGGGATTTTCCTCAGGGAATGGGAAAATATCAAAAGATGCTACCATTCTGGTGTTTCATAGGAGGGCAGCGATAGCCCAGGGTTATGTATCACAGGATCTATGTTTTGGTCCCAGCACTGGCACACCATGGCCATTGGCCTTGGAGAAGCCGTGTCAGTTCCTTTTTTTTTTTTTTTTTAAGATTTTTTTTATTTATTTGACAGAGAGAGAGATCACAAGTAGGCAGAGAGGCAGGCAGAGAGAGAGGGAGAAGCAGGCTCTCCGCTGAGCAGAGAGCCCGATGCGGGGCTCGATCCCAGGACTCTGAGATCATGACCTGAGCCAAAGGCAGCGGCTTAATCCACTGAGCCACCCAGGCGCCCCCGTGTCAGTTCTTAGACTCAGTTTCCCCTCCAGGAAAATGGAGATGTTACTAATATTTTCCTCACACGGTTGTGGTGAGGTTCAAAGCTAACTCTAGAGACCCAAAGGACGTAATGTCACATTACAGGTAGATTTGAGGACCACATTATTATTATTTTTTAAGATTTTATTTGTATTTGTTTGGGGTAGAGCAGAGGGAGAGGGAGAGAAAATCCTGAGCAGACTCCACTCTGAGCACAGACTTTGACACAGGGCTTGATCTCATGACTCTGAGATCATGACCTGAGTCAAATTAAGAGTTGGTTGCAATGGACTGAGCCACCTGGGTGCCTCTGGGGGCCACACTATTACTACTGTCCTGACCATTGTTCATCTCTTTGAACCTGATTTTCCAGTTTTACTACCTCTGCCCGATATATTAAACCTTATAGTCATAATGATAACTTCCTCAGAAGCTTACAGAAAGAAGAGCTCATTTAATACATGTACAGCACTATGTTATGTAGAATTTCATTGTTTGACTTTTGTTTTGATGCTACAAATTGATGAAGAAAAACTGCAAAGATTACATCAGCCTTATTCCTCCAAGGAAGCACCCTGTAAGTTTTATGAAACGACCTCACACAGGCTTCATAAGTGGAAGTTCCAGCCAGGATTTGCAAACCCTTGTGTCTTTGGGGAGCAGGCCGGTGACCCAAAAGCAGTTTCTGGAGAGTGTAGTGCACAGCACCTGCCACCAGAGGGGGCAATTCATAAATGGTAGCAGCAAGTAGGCTCGAGGCCATGGTGGTCAGAAAGAGGAGGAAAAATGGAATTAAGAGGAGGAGGAGACCTGGGGCCACAAACTGTTCCCCATCTCTTAGGCTTCACTGAGGCCACACTTGGACGCAGCCCTACTCCAGGAGGAGGTTCCTAGCTCTGTGAACCTGTCATTCCCGCCCTGGTGTCAAACTTTCTCCTTGGGTGATACCCCAAATGGTTGTGCTTCTTCATTTTTGGTTGTTGACCATAAGGCGTCTTTTCTGTAAAATATCTGTGGCAAACAAGAATAAACGCCATGTTAAAATAATTCATTAAACATTATATGCCATCTATCATTGCATGTGCCATATTAGAGCTGTTACCTTCTTTTAACTTAAAATATTTCTCAGAATTCTTTGACCAAAATCATGTCATGATCATAAGTATCATGTGATTTTACTTTACTTACAAAAGATGCTATTTTACCACTCCGCAGTATCCCCCCCGCCGCCCCGCCCAGGCATGGTTCTGCAGACCTAAAGGGCTACACCATGCCCTACTTAAGAAATGTGTTCTTCAACTGACTTTCAGTGGCTAGCACCCATTTGACACCACAAGTGAGCATAAAATATATCCATGAGAGTCCCACCACCACTGACGGATTATGTCATGAAACCAAGCACCAGCATGAGCTCATTTCCAAACTTAACCTTTTGTTGGCCAGAACAGTTTTCTTTCACTTCTGGAAAAGGGGGAAGGTGGTCACAACTGATCTCTACACTTAAAAGAGTCTTAACCCTGTGTGTTTGCATAGTGCCTCTCTGTCCACATTTTTTCTTTCAGACCTTAGCACAACTTGATATGGTTGGAAAATTAGGGGAATGATCACTGCTCAGCAAATATTCATCCTCCACATCCATGGGAGCACTACATTTTCCACTAATGTTGGGCTTGTTCCTATGACTTGCTTTGGCTAATGGAATATGGACAGAAGTGAAAACACACCATTTCCCAGGCGAGGCCTTAAGAGATATTGCCCGTCTGAGCTTGCTTCTCTGGGAGTCCTGGCCTCCACTCTGAGAACAGCTCGCTCCAGGAATCTGCTGCCCCCTTCAGTCTGGGCTCCAGAATGAGACAGGTGGAGCAGAGCCATCCCACAGCCTCCTGACCCGTGATGGATGAATAAACACTTATTACTGAAAGCTATTGGAATTTCTGTGGTTTTCTATATTGAGAAAATTGGAAATCAGCAAAAGAGATTACTTGGAGTCATTTTGGTGGAGTGCTGAAAGCCCCCTGGGGATTTTCTGACCTATAGACATCTATACTTTTGGCTGATGTCCTGTGAAAGATGCTATTTTACCATTCCACAGGGTTAAAAGTTAACTTGAAAACTGATACCAGTGCAGATGAATTTTGTGCTGTGGAGATATGATGTATTTATGTCCTATGGAAAAGATAACCCCAAACTTTAAATTTTATGGTCTGTTGAGTATTAACCTGTTTTGTATCTTTCAGAAAATTCATTTCAGCATTCCAATTGTCCATATATCCCTCTGTTCAAGATCTCCTTTGAACTGGTCTCAACATCTTACTTATTCTATCATTAGCTAATGAGTTGTATAAAAATCTTTGACATGTATTCAGTTAAACGTGCATGAGAGTTATGTTTTAAGTTACAATGAACTCCAGCCATTGTTACAAAGCATTAGCTGACTGATACACTGGGGTTCTAGTACAGTTTTAGTTATTAATTCATTGAACAACTTGGAGAAGATGCACAGCCCATCTGGGCCTTAGAGTCTCTATCTGTAAAGTGAGGGTTTGGGACAGTTCATTTATCTATTCAGTCCTAAAGTTGGTCCTCCCAGGGTCTTGAGGGGGGCAGGTGAGGGAAGGGAAGTGTTATAAGTCCATTTCACAGGTAGAGATGCTGAGAGTCAGAAAGATTTAATTATTTCATCAAGGTCACAGGATACCTCTGCCTCCCATGTTAGTTCACCACCTGCTGGACCACACCAAAGGGACCACAGATAAAAGGCTTTCAAGAGCTACTATTTAAATTCTTGCTTAGAGAAAAGGGCAGTGTGCGGAGTCTCACAAACTGAATGCGACTCTTTGCTTCACTGATTAGTAGTTGCTTAACTTTGGGCAAACTGATAAATAGCATTGAATCTCAGTGTTCTGATATGTGAAATGGGGATAAAAATGTGTACTCTATAATGTGGCTGTGAAATGACAAAAGAAATGACTACTGTCCACTCGAGGCCTGACACAGAGGAGGAGCTCTACACATGCCAGCTTGCCTTCTGTCCCTTCCAGCAGAGCCAGAAGAATACCAGCTCTAGGGTCAAACCAGCGCAAAGCTCAACTCCTGGCTCTGCCACTTTTTGGCTGTGACCTTGGGCATGTGTTCAATCACCTTGTGCCTTCATTCTGCCATATATAAATTGGAGTTGCTAGTACTACTTCTCAGTGCCGTTCTGAAGATTACAGAGGTTCTGAGCACAGAGGGGTGCAATTCAGATGCTAGAACCATTGTTCTTGTCATTAACCGATGTTAAAAACATGCAGACAGAGTGAAGGTCAAGGACAACACCGACAAAGACTTTTGTATGGGATTCTGAACAGAACCTGCTCTGCAAGCAGGATTCACATCAACAGGGATTCAGACCAAGGACTATAGATTTGGGGAGTCCTGTTAGCAGCCGAAAGGAGCAGAATTACCGGGTGAAAGAGCTCCTGCCTCATCAAGAAATTGCGTAAATCCTAATTCCAAAAAATGTTAATGGAAAGTATTATGTATTTATATGCAGTACTAAAAGATTTATGCCAGTCTTAATGGCTGGAGATGTCCTTCAAATTTTCCATCTGCCTTGGAATAGGTCTAATGTGATAACAAACAGGAAATCGGCTGGGCTAAAGGACACGCAGTTCTGTTTTGAACCATAAAATATATGAGGCTGCTGACATTGCATATTAATTAGCTGATCTTTTCCTTTCCAAATTAAGAGCTCAGTTTTGTATTACTTGCACAGACACAGCACTTGGGCCTCTGGTTTTGGATGCAAGGAGATCTCATTCACTAAATATGTGTGGAGCACCTAAGAGTTTCTAGGATCTTCCAGGCTTGGCAAGGAACAAGGTAAGACATCACTTAAATCATGGAACATCTCTCACTATCTAGGAAGGTGATGGAAAAGGATGAGACAAAAGAAAAAGTGATTGCAGTCGACTGTGCCAGAAATATGGAGGCTTTTTCAGGCTTTTCCGAGGCGACCGGTGTGACTTTCATCTGGCAGTCCCTGGGAACCGTGTGAGCCTCACATTCTGTCTTTGCTTTGGCCACAAGGAGACTGAGAGCTGGTTCTTCTGTGTACATGTTTGAAAACTCATTTATTCATCTCCCAAACAACTACTAAGCAGCTGCTGTGGGTCATGTCCTCTGCTAGACACCAGAAAAAGTTATAAGCAAAAGAGGCAAAAATTCTGTGCTCGGAAAGCTTGCGCTCGGGTAAGGGAGACCAACCCCAAACCCGGCAAACAGGGAAGTACGGGCGCGGGCTCCTGCCTCGTGTTCCAGTCAACTGCTGCTGTGGAGCCCGTCACCCCAAACGCCCTGTGTCCAGCGACAGTGCGTTCGTTACCCTCGTGGATTCGGAGTCAGGAACTGCGACGACCCGGGGGGGGGGGGGCTGGCCTGCTTCTGCTCCGGGAAGTTAAGGCCTCAGAAGAGGAGACTCGGGGGAGGGGGCGGACCACCTGGGGTGCGAGGATCCACTCCCAAGACGGCTTCTTCACGGGGGGGTGCTTGGAGGCTGGGGGGCGCTGCCGGCCCGAGCACCTGCACACGGCCCCTCCGGGACCGTCACCTCAGGGAAGTTCCATTTCTCACGGGGCAGCGAGCGTTCCGCGGGGTGTGGCAGAAGCTACACGGCTGTTTGTGACCAGCCTCGGGAGCCACACGGTGTCGCTTCCAATGGACTCCATCGGTTGGAGCAGTCAAAAAGCCCCTCGGACTTGGACGGATCCTGACTCAGTGGGAGAATGTGAAAGAATCTGTGACTCGTTTTCAAGCCACCCATTCCTTTAGGGTCAATACACGATCATCGTGAAGGGCTTCCGTTGTGGGTCCTTTAGACCAGGAGCTCAACCCTGGCTCAGCCACGTCTCTGCATTTCCTTAGTGCACGTGATCGGATGTTTCAGTGCACGTGATTGGGTGCTTCAGTGCACGTGATCGGATGTTTCAGTGCACGTGATTGGATGTTTCGGCGCACGTGACTGGATGCTTACGGAGCGTTAGTTCCTGTGCGAGGCGCTGGGGACTCCGTGTTGAACGAGGAAGATGCGGTCCTCCTGCTCCGCGCGCTCGCGGCCGGTAGCAGAGGCAGGTGGCTGAGCTCCCCTCCGGAATGCCGTTGATAAGGGCCGTGGCAATGGGTGTGTGGTGCCCTGGAGCCACACGAGAGAGGTCGGCTGCGTGAACCCCGGCAAATGAGGGAAAGCCTCTGCCATGAGCCCCTAAGACCCTCCTTCTGAGGCTGAACGAGGATTAGATGCGGCGAGTAACCCGGAGGAACGCCCGGCCGGCCGTTCGCACCGTCTTATTTTAGGCATCTGGAAACCACGCACCGCTCTGCGGCCTCTCCCAGTGGTGTTGCTTGTTTACTTGCCTCCTGTCTGGACTTCAGAAGCCAGCAGGTCAGAGAAGCGGTCTAGCGTCCCGGCCGCGGCCCGGTAGGAAGTGGATACCCCCTGCCCAGGAAGCCCGTCCCCTCTGGCGTCGCGTGGACAACTGCCCCACCGTTCACGAGAGTTGCCGAAATGTTGCCTGATCGCCCTGCTTACGGTTGTATCCTGTCAGGATACGGTTGTATCCCGCCCACGCCCTGACTCTGTTCCCCCTTTCTGTTCCCCTCAGCGCTGACCCCCTCTAGCATCCGCTGTGAGGTCCGCGTTGATTCCGCTGCTAGAACGTGGACTCCACGGGCGCAGGGCGTCTTTGGCTCTCTCTGATGCTCCGCCCAAGAAGTAAGGGAATAGGACTGCCTTGGGATGGGGAGAAGTGGGGGGGGGGGGGACGGCGCAGAAGGATGGGCAGGGGTTTTTGGGAGTCAGGGTAAAGAATTTTATTTTTTCAGGGTGCCCGATGGGCTCAGTTGTTAAGCATCTGCCTTCGGCTCAGGTCATGGTCCCAGGGTCCTGGGATCGAGCTACACATCGGGCTCCCTACTGGGCTTGAAGCCTGCTGCTCCCTCTCCCTCTTCCCCTGCTTGTGTTCCCTCTCTGGTAGTGTCTCTCTCTGTCAAATAAATAAAATCTCAAAAAAAAAAAAAAAAAGAAGAAGAAGAAGAAGTTTGGGGCACCTGGGTGGCTCAGTGGGTTAAGCCTCTGGCTGCGGCTCAGGTCATGATCTCAGGGTCCTGGGATCGAGCCCCACATCGGGCTCTCTGCTCAGCAGGCAGCCTGTTTCCTCCTCTCTCTCTCTCTGCCTGCCTCTCCACCTACTTGTGATCTCTGTCTGTCAAGTAAATAAAATAAAATCTTTAAAAAAAAAAAGAAGTTTTATTTTTTCTTAAATCTCTCTGATGCACATTGTAGAATTTTATGACATGAACTGAACAACATTTTTTCTTGTATTCCGGCTGCCTTACAGAGAATGGAATATCCCAGATCAGGATGAGATGGAAGGAAGGAGTGAGGGGCCATCTCAGGTGCTGGGAGACATGCTGGTGGTTTGGACCACGGAGGTGATACTGGAGGTGATGCGGTATAGACAGTTTTAGGGTATACACAGCAGGGAGAGCTACAGAACGTGCAATGGGCTGACTAAGGTGAACAGAAGAAGGATATTGAAGACAACTAGGAGGTTTTTGATTTAAGTAATTGGGTATAATGTGGTGTCACTGATGAGTAAGACTAGGAAGAAACAGAAGGGGTGTGTGGGGGTGGTACTGGGAGGGTGGCAGAAAGTCAAGATTATATCTTGGCCTTGTTAATTGTGAAGGTGTAACAGGTATTGCCTAGAATATTCTCCATCTAGAATCTATCTTAATTTTCCTAAGGAAATAATCAAAGATGCCCACGAAGATTCAAACAAGTTCTTTACTTCATTATTTGTAGGTCAAAAGCTGGACGCTATCATGATGTCCAGCATTGTAAGGCTGGAGGACGAGCCATCCTTCAACATGTTGTTTATGAAGCCTGTAATGAGACCAGAAAATTCTCATTTAAATAAATAAATGAATTAATGGGTGAATGTTTACTGCTGTGTGTTTATTACTAGTTTGATAAGTGTTAGGAGAGAAATGCCCCAGAAATACTCACGGTAAACCCTATAACTCATGGAAATTCAGAATCGGAAGAAACCTTAGAGGGGCATCATTCCAGAAAACATGTTCTAGAAGGATCGGTGAAGACTGGAGGGCCAGAAAGCTCCTCATTGAGGCTATGAAATTTGACTCTATTAGTGAGGAAAGACTTGAACTAGAAGGAGCCATGTCCCAGTCCCTGCTTCTGTTGCTGATAGTCAGGGCTGGGTGACCTTGGGCATACCCCTGAACCTCTCTGAGCTCAGTTTCTTCCCAGCTGAATAAGATAGTTGCTAATCCTTGGATTCCTTACTTCTCAGAGTTTCAATGGTTTAGATGCCACAGACTTCCTATATAGTATTTAGTATTTTGGCTGGAAGGAGCTGTGGGGTTCGGCCCTTCCAGCACACTCATGATGCAGCTGAGGGGCCGAAGGCAGGTGACCTGGCCAAGGGGACACAACTCTTCCCTAAATATCAGTTTATAAGCTTCAGCAGAAGTAGCCGATGCAAACAGAGGGCATAGAAATGGGGCCACGAGAAGAAAATCTAGTGACAGAAAAAAAAAAAATCAATTAGCCTTGGTATTAAAACATTCAACTGTAACTTTAATTTCAAAGGAAATATTTCTAGGTTTACTTACAAGGTCCATTAGACTACTGGAAGATACATGTGTGTCAGTCATCAGGCATTACTAAGAAAATTAGGCTTCTGTGAAACTTTTGCTTCCTACCTCCTGCTTGCCCCCAACTACCGGTCCATCCACCACAAAGGGTGCCCAAAGCGATCGTCCAGAACTACAAATGTAATTATGTCCACACACGTCTCTGCCTTCCATCCCTGCTTAATGGGCCCCCATTTTCTATGGGGTAAAGACTCGGGTCCCCAGACCTGGCCTCCTCTACCTCCTCCAGCTCCTTCTCTTGCCATCCCTCTCCCAGCCTTCTGCTCGTGCGTGCCTGCCCGACCCTGCCCGTGTCAGGTGATACCTCAACCCTCCCAACTGTGCTTGTACTCTTGTCTTGTCCTTGAGCGCCTTTCCTTACCTGGCTGTCCAAACAAACATCTACTCATCTTTCCAGACTCAGCTGAACAGTGTCCTCTGTGAAGTCTTTCTGACCTCTCTCACCCTGGGTTGATTTTTGCTGCCTTTTCCCTTTGTGACTATTGAAACTGTGCCCAAACAGGCTGCCATCTCCCTAGCATAGCAATTCACTGCATTTATCTCTTTACTTGTCTAGGTCCCAGAATCGACTAAAAGTTCCTTCAACGCTAGAGACTCTCTTATTTCATCTCTGTATCCTTAGGACCTATCAGGATATTTTCATTAACCCACGATACAAATTCATTCAGTTCCTTCTAAGTTCCCTGTGCTTTCTTAGGCAGTGGGGGGTGGGGGTGGGTAGAGCAGAGTGGCAGAGACCGTACGCCCCTTCTCCCATGGTGGTAGGGTGTTAATCTCTGTACCTAGACACCCAACTAAGGAGCACAGTTGTCAGCCTCTCTTGTAGTTATGTGGTCATGTGAGGAGGTTCTTGCTAATAGAACATGAATGGAAGTGATGTGCTCACATTCTGGGTCACGATCTGAAAGGGGAAGAGAGTCTTCCTTCCCCTGCCTTTTTCTGCTGGTTTGAGTGTTGACATGATGGCAGGAGCCAGAGCAGCCATGCAGGGTCATGAGGTGGAAGCTGCACGCTGAGGTGGCAGGACAGGAATCAGCAGTAGGCTCCCATACCGTCCCTGAGCTGCGTCTAACCTTACAGGAGAAAGAGACGTTACTGTGTGGCTTGTTTATAATAGTATATTCGGAGGCTGTCGGTAATTTTGGCTGCTATAAAAAAATAACCTGGACTGGGGGGCTGATAACACAGCCGAGATGTATTTCTCACTGTCACGGAGGCTGGGAAGTCTGAGATCAAGGCACTGGCAGACTCAGTGTCTGGTGAGGCTCCCTTCCCTGTTCATAGACAGCCGTCTTCTTACTGTGTCTGCACATGGAGGAAGGGGCCAGGAATCTCCCTAGGGTTTCCTGTATGACGGCACTAATCCCATCATGAAGGCTCCACTCTCATGACCTAATCACCCGCCAAATGCCCCTACTCCCAATCCCATCACGTTAGGAATTAGGTTTCACCATGGGAATTTGGGGAGGACACGAATATTCAGCCTATAGCCTATAGCCGGCTCCTCTGCAACAGCACCCTACCAGGCTCCTCGCTCATATAAATGTTCGTCTCAAGCGGATGCGATCTCTGCCGACTGCACACGTGGCTTAACAAGTGAGCAAGTGAATGAGTGAGTGAACAATAGAGTTCAGGGTCTAAGCAGATCCAGCTAGGAAAAAAAAAAAACTTTGCCACGATAGGCAGATAGCATCATATGCTATGAGGCGTACATTCTTTGGAGCTGGTGCGTCAGACAGTGGGCTAAGCGCTCCTGCTTCACGACTCCGTCTGCCTTTCCTTCTCTCTACAAAGCCACTGCGATCCTTTCATTCTTCCTGCGCACTTGTCCTTATTCGGTTCCCTCCTCGCCTTTCCCTAAGCCAGAGCTGCAATTCGGGTGCTCATTACCTCTTACCTAAACCGTGGCACCAGCTGCTGAACCGGCCTCTCCACCTCCAGTCCTTCCCCAGAGCTGTTGCCATGGTAATTTTCCCCTGGCACAGCAATGATCAAAACCTTCCAGGGCTCCCCATGGCCTTCAGGTAAAAGGCCAGCCTCCTTCAATTAGCTCCATGCTTTGGTCCCCCCGCTCACCGATGCCATTTTCCTGTCCCACAACATACTTTGCCACCTCCTCTCTGGGTGCCTTTATCCAGGCCAACCCCTTCCCTGGAATGCCTTCCTCCTCCAGCTTCACTCCCCTCCCTGCCTGTGAAAATCCTACCCTTCTTTCAATATCCAGCAAATTCTTTCTCTTTATGGGGGTTTTTTTTGTTTTGTTTTGTTTTGTTTTTTTTTTTTTTTTTTTTACATTTTAGGGTCAAAAGTACTCTATCCTCTCTGTGGACATTCGGCCTGTGGATTCCGTAATACAGCACCTGTCACACTGGGATTAGGATTGGATGCGGGATGCACAGAGGGAAAAGATAAAACAAGCACTAATGTCACAACAACGATAATAATGTCTAACCATTTGCTGAGGGCTTTTGCTACGGACCCAGCTTTTCCCAAGTGCATTAGCTACATTAGAACATCGGCGGCCTGCATCAGCCCTGGGTGGGGGCAGAGGTAGGGGGTGGGGGCGAAGGTAGGGTGTTGGGGGGTGGGTAGGTACCATCTTCTCCACTTTAGAGACGGGGAAGTCAAAGATGCAAAGAAGTTACCTGCTCAGGGTCACACTGCTGGGACTCTGAATCCTGACCTGACTGCTTACCAGACACAGTGAATTTAGGCAGGTAATTTCAGCTCTCAGAGCCTTAGTGTCCTCACTTCTCAACACAACATTATATGGCCTGACGTTCGGGGTCATGCCCAGATAAGCTCCTGGGGTGTAGGGGGCACTCAACTCAAGACCTCCTCCTGTCTGCAGGATTATGGCTCAGAAGTCGTCTATCCGTGGCTTCTCCTCTATGCCCCTGTTCATGGTAGGTCCCTGCAAAATGTCTGCTTCTGCAGAGCTTGCTTTGTCTTAGGTGTCACAGTCCTAGTCATACTGTGTCCACTACCTCTCAGTACAAGACACAGTAATGGAGGGGCTGAGACGGGGAGTGCCAGCTGTCCACTGATAACTCCCTTCTTTACTGTTACCTTAGTAACAACATTACAGTTTAATCTAACACAGGCATTTGCATGCCTCCCTCGGTGCTAGACCAGACCTCATAACCCAGTTCAGGCCAATGTTCTAAGAGCAGAAGGGATGCCAAGTGCCTCTCCCCCAACCCCGCCACCCCTGCCTTCCTGCCCCGGGGATGAGGGTGTGGCAATGAGTCCTCAGGCACCATGCAGGTGGGGAGGAGTGATAAGAGTGCGTGAAGACTGACGCCAGAGAAAAATTAACTCATGAATTCTTTAAGCCCCTGCATTTGGATCTCTGTTGCAGCCGCCAAAACTATACCCCAACTGGCATTGCCCCGTGAGCCCAGGGGAGCCCAGCTGCCCTGCTTGCTGGCCGGGTGACCTGGGGAAGGTCCCTCAACCCTCAGGGCCCAGTTCCTTCATCTCCAGGTTGCCACAGCAAGGGCACCCGTGCCATGGGGTTGTCCTGAGGATACATGAGGTCCCATGTGCAGGTTGCTTAGCACAGTGCTGGGCACATTCCGAGAGCGCAATAAATTGTAGTGATTATAGTTGTTAGAAGTCAGCTAAAATTGCAGCTTTCCAAATACCTACCCTGGATCTAGCTGGGGTGCTGCTCCTGCTCTTGAAATAGATGGTGCAGTGATCTCATCCTCCCATGTTTATAGAATCGACTGCCCAGATATGTTTCTCTCCAGTCCCTCCTGCTGGTGTTGTCATCGCCCTCCCTCCCCTAGCCTTGTGTGAAGCGAGGCAGGGCTCATCTCAGTCCCAGCAGGAGAGCAGGGGAAAGTCACACCACTGTTTCCAAAAACACAGCTCGGAAGGGCTGGTGGGTCTGCAGGGTGGAAAGTCGGCTCAGCAGGGGCCAGTGCTGGAAACACGTTCTTAGGGAAAAGCTCCCATGGGGATGCCTGCGTGGCTCAATTCGTTAAGCATCTGCCTATGGCTCAGGTCATGATCCCAGGGTCCTGGGATCGAGTCCCTCATCAGGGTCCTTGCTCAGTAGGGACCCTGCTTCTCCCTCTGCCTGCCATTCCGCCTGCTTATGCGCACACGCGCGCTCGCGCACGCGCGCGCTCTTGCGCTCGCTCGCTCTCTCTCTCTCTCTCTCTCTCTCTCTCTCGGGCAAATAAATAAATAAAAACTTAAAAAATAAATAAATAAAAGGGGTAGCTCCTGTAGCCTGGTGCTCTCTCTTGGCACAACACACTGTGCATCCCATGTAATCCTCATCCTGCCCTCTGGGATCCGGGCTCCAGATACAGTTACACGGATGTGAACGGTAAGGGTGAAGGATGTGAAATGATTGGCTCGAGGTCACGCATCTGGACAGTGAAAGACGAGGGTGGTACGGAATGCCGGAAAAGCTCTCCAACTTTAATTAGAACAGCTTGCTCCCTGAGGAGGAGAGAGTGCCCATGTGCAACATTGATTTATTTTGGTTTTGGGGGTAATTCTCTTCTGAATAGTATTTCTGCCCTCTAATACCTGCCTTTAGCGATGAAGCCCCAAGAGGCATCACTGCCCCTGGCATTTCCCAATGTGTGTCTCCTGGGTCGTCTGATTTCCATCCTGCGAAGGCTGCTGTCCTGCCAAGCCACAGGCTCTTCTGCACCACAGATTCTATTTTGCTCGCAGGTCATATTTAGGTTTAAATAAAAGAGAATCCAGGTTGTAAGAATGGATATTTTCTTAAAGAAATAAAAACGGAGTGCTGTATAAATTGTACATCTGTGCGTAGGGCCTCTGGGGGACTGCACTGGGTCCCGTGGTTTGCACGCCCTTGTCCCAGGGCCCAGGGAGGGTCACAGGCCCACAGTGGGTGAACACAGGAGGACACCGGGGCTCAAAGAGGTCACCCAGGTAAGGTTCTGTGCTGCTGGCCCCAGCTGCTACCTTAAAAGCTTAATTGCAATCTGTTTCAGATGTGGAAATTGCATCTAAAACTGCATCCGGGGGAGAAAAATCCTCTGCTGATAAAAATAACAAACAAAAATGTGCCCAAAGCAGTGTTATATTAGAAAAATCATTGATAAGGGATCGAACGATCCTTGGTTCTAAGCCTTGATCCTCTGTCATGAGATCTTAGGCAAATTTCCTTACTTCTCTTTCTTTACCTACCCTCAGAAACTCCGTGTCCTCATTTGCAAAATGCAAGCCCTGAGTCTCAATTTGGAGGATTGTTTTGAAAATTGAGATTACAAGTGGCTGTCATCATTAGCCCACATTCGGAAATCTGGGAGCCCATGTGGGTTCTCACCCTCTCTCCTGGCAGGACGCACTGTGAAGGAGCAGCAACAGCAGCCCACAGACGACACAGCACAGATTCATTTCAGCCGGCATTTCTCAGGATGCTGGCTCAGTGTAATAAAGTGCTTGTTAATAATGTAGATTTTTGAGCTTGCCCCAGAACCACTAAATCAAAACTCCTACGGATGGGCTGTGAACTCTGCATCCACTCTTTGAAGGAACAGCCCGTGTAGTTCTTACGCGCACAAAGGTAAAAATAATCCTGGCTTAGGTGATAGAAATTGATGAGACCTGCGTAAGCCAAGAACAGCTCAGGTTAAAAAGCGTGATGCCACCAAATCGTTAAGCGTCTGCCTTTGACTCATGTCATGATCCCAGGGTGCGGGGATCGAGCCCCACATCAGGCTCTCTGCTCAGCAGGAGGCCTGCTTCTCCCTCTCTCACTCCCTCTGCTTCTGTTCCCTCTCTCTCACTGTGTCTCTCTCTGACAAATAAATAAATAAAATCTTAAAAACAAAAACAAAGGGGATTTCCCATTAAAAAGCGTGATGCCACCAAGTGTTGGCAAAGAAGAAGCGGGACCGGTTGCTTGGAGTTTGCGCTCATGCTCATGGTGAGCTTACAGTGGTAGCACCGTTGTGGAAAACCATTTGGAGTGTCTCCTAAAGCAAAACGTGCAACTTTTCTATGAAGCAGCAATTCTTCTCCTATATATCTACCCAAGAGAAGTGAGTACCTGTGTCCACAAAAAGATATATCAAAAAATGCCCATGGTAGCTTTACTCCTAACTCCAAACTGTGAAGAACTCAAAGACTCATGCACAAGCAAATGGATAAATGAATTGAGGTCATGTTCATACCATCGGGAAATATTTTATAAGACTTGGAAAGAAGCCCGAGAGACCCTTGGGAGGCCCCTGGCACAGTGCTGGGTGTTATCTAAGGACCCTTCGAGGAGTCTCTGAGTATTTAGAGGCTGTAACCTTTTATGGCCGATGTGACTTCACAACTCTGGGGAGATAGAAGAGAAGTTACAGAAAACCGATAGCAAAGCAAATGTCTCCTCTTCTGAGCAATTAAAATGATTCCTGTTCACAGCAATGCCCACACATTTGATCTTGACAGTATAAATCTCAGGAAGTCAAATTTTCATCAGAACCTGTTTTTAGTGTTTTCCTGATTCCCTCATCAATTAATGAGTTGAATAAAATCTTTGATACATGGTACATCTACATTTGTGTCAGAGTCAAGTTGTTAACTTTGGGAAATTATAATTTAGATGTATGCCTAGAGACTATGCAGGTATAAAAGAATAAACTGCTGACGTACACAAAAACGTAGGTGAATCTCACAGATTTCACATTGATGAAAAGAAGCTAAATACAAAAAATAAAAAATTTAAAAAAATTTTAAAAAAAGAAGCTAAATACAAAAGCAGGCTTACCCTATGATCCCATTGATACAAAGAACAAAAATAGGCAAAACCATCATATGGTTTTAGAATGGAGAGCAGTGGTTTCCTCGGGTGGTGGTGGGTGCAATGCCTGGGAAGAAGCATCCAAGGGAATCTTCCAGGTGGTGAAAATATTTGACATCTTGATTTTGACAATGGTCACATGGGGATGCACATCTGTAAAAAATCATCAAGGTGTACATTAAAGATGTGTTCCCTTTTCTGTACGAAAGCAAAACCTCACATTTTTCTAAATGCCAGACATTTTAAGGAAATTAAAAGATGGTACTTAGTTCTCTCAGCCACAATATGGCGTTGGTCTACACTGTGCTGGCCTCCTAGCTGGAGCTGGATCCAGTGGGAGGTGGGGGAGCCAGATGGCTCCCCAGGGCCCCTGGCTTCCTCTCAGGGCGTCCGCTGGAAAATGTCTCCCTGACCCAAGCCTCCTCCGGAGCCCTGGCTGGTGACTCACTTTGTCACTCTAACAGCTTCATTAAAGTGGCTGAGGGCAGAAATAACCCCACGTCCAGACAGCTGGAAGCAGATAGATGTTACTCATTTTAAAGCTCAGCAAAATGTATTTTAGGGAAGCCCGGAAGAGCTTTACAAGGAAAGTCTGTCAAAAATTATCGCAGGCATCCATCTCCAAAATGGCCCTATCAGCAACATCTTTTATACGAAATCAAATCAAAACAGAGTCTTTGCCTAGAAAGAAAATTTCAACGACATCCTAAGGCTCCTCATTTGGAAGAATCAATCCTTGACTCCTTCTAGAACATCCACACCAAGAGATTGTCCAGCTCTCATTACCGACAGGGCAGCCCTAGCCTCTCAATATTTACAGCTAAAACTCACTGAGGACTTACTTAGTTGGTTTCATTTCATTTAATCCCTACCACAACCCGGGGAAGTAGGTACTATCATAATCGCCATTTTACAGATGAGGAGGGGAGATTAGCAAGCTTAACGAACTTGCCCAAACCACACAGCTGGTGAGGGGTAGAGCCAGGGTTCATGCCCAGCTCTTCCTGTCTGGGGCCAGAACACAAAACTGCCCTGGATTCCCCTTCCATGGAGGCCAAGTGCACCCTCAGATGACAGTTCTGGTATTTAGAGAGATTGTTCTTGTAATGAAGACAATCTGTCTGTTAATATTCTCACTTCCACAGACACTGCTGAGTTTTTCTGCCTCTACTCTTTGGGACACATAGAATCATATCTTTTTCTCATACATGTGAAAATATTTCAGATATTTGAAGATAGCCCCCATTGCTCCAGTAATCTTCTCTTAACATGAATTTTACCTGATAGCCACAAACTGCCAGGATTTGCCAGAGATTGAGGATGTGGGACTTCCAAGGCTAAAACCTGGATGGTCCCAGCAAACCAGGTAATCGCTCACCCCACTTTTCAGTGTGTCCTGATGGTGTCACCTGTTGCATACACTGTATTTTTTTTTTTTTTTTTGAGAAGGCTTGTTCTATATAACTCCCCTGTCTGTCAAAACTCTTGTTGCAAATGCAGAAACGACTCAGGTGGTTCAAGCAAAAGAGGGTTTTATGGGTTCACAGAGCTGCAGAACTCAGGAGTTCCAGAACTCTGGACTCAAGCATTTTGAGCAAACCCTGGCCCCTCTCCACCTCTCAGCTCGGCTTCCTTCCATATTATTTTTGCTATCAGCTGAGCTCTGTCCAGGCTTTTATTCTCCCTGCCTGGTGGCCCCAGCAGAAATCCCCTCCTGCACCAAGCAATACACACAGTTTCAACAAAACTGGAAGAACTAATCCCATTGGATTAACTCAGGTCACATTCTTGTGCCCAGGGGAAGGGACTATATGGTGGTTGAACAGGGCTTGATCTCTTGACTACCTGTGAGCCATGGGATGGGGAAGGGGAAATCCACCTAAACCATTTGAGCTGATACTAAAAGACAAGTGTTTCCTACAAAGGATATACTCATGCTGTTGTGAGACAGAGGGCAAATGACGGCTGGTCAGCAGAGGACAGTGGCTGGCCATGGCACTTCTGCTCAATGGGTCTCCTCCACCTACTAGAACACTGGAATACCTGAGGGTGACCTTAAGCCCTTGGGGGTATGTCCCTCACCCACCTCTCCAGTCTCACCTCCTCTTCTCTGCCCCTGTTAAGTTGGAGACTTACTATCCCTAGCCACAGGACCCCACTTCTCACCTTCTATTTTTGTTCTCACTCCTCTGGTTCCCAGAGAAAATCTCCATGCTTTCAAGGCTCCCTCCCTTCAAGACATGTGTTTCCACCAAACTCCAGGCTCAACTGACAACAGTCCCCTTTGTACCAGCCTCATACACTCTTTCATGAGGTCAGTTCACTCTAATAAACTCATTTATTACACACTTGTTTCCCCCATCAGACTGTGAGACCCGGGGTCTGTGTTGTGTTTGTCTTCCTTACTTCCCCCTTTACCTTACACATCCGGGACAGCTCGGCATCTGTCGCGTGAAGAAAGGTTGCTTATTTGTGTTAGAGATTCTTCCTTGTTATCCAATATCCATCCTACCCAAACCTGAATTGTATTCAGCGTGACAGGCACTCAGATAAACAGCAACATCTCCCGGCTTCCTATGCTGCTGGTGAGGCCATAAAATGAACTTTGGGCCAAAGATTTAAGTGGAAGTGTCATAGGGAAGTTGGAAAGTTATTTCAAGGAGCTGACCCAGTCGAGAGGAGTGTTGTACTGTTTTCCACCAACACTCCTGCTGCCTGCCTGGAACGGGGCTTGGATGTTACACTTCCGCAGACTCTTGGGTTTTGACACACCTCAAGGATGGAAGCCATTCACTGAAGAAGGCAGAGCAAATAAACAGTTGGATCCCTGAGGAAAGTTGGAAGCTACCATTTCAACCCTGGGGTGACTGCTCCAGGCATCCTTGTGTGAGAGAGAAATAAGCATGTATTTAAACTACCATTATTTGGGGTTTTCTGTTTTATTTGTTCTCTATGGAGGACTTTCAGTTGATAATCCATTAAATGTTTGAATAAAGAAATACAAGTGTGCAGGTACATGAGTGTGTAATTGGTTAAATGGTGGAAATGAGATTGCTTTCAAACTGAAGCAATCTACTTTACCACCTAGAACTGCAACTCTTTCAGTTTCCTATTTAGAAGATTGTAAACCACCAAGACTAAGGATGTATCAGTGCCTATAGTGCATCTTCTGACTTAAGAGTGCTGGTCTTTGTTGGAGAGAAATGGGTGACCAGGGAATAAGGGAAGGTCAATGGTGGATCTAACTCATTTGACAGAGGGAAGTCTTCTTTCTCTTTTGTATGAAGTCTTTCTTTTTAAAGCAAGACTTGACTTCCTGATTTAGGCTGAGATAAAATCTGACCCTCATTATCATCCTGAAGGTGACAGGGGGCAGATCATGAGAGGCATCCACTTCAGGTGAGGTCTTTATAACATCTCCATGGAAGAGGAGCTTCTTTTTCTTTTCTTTTTTTCTCTCTCAAGGAGAAGGAAGCTACTTCTCTTAGCCACAAGTTTAGGAGAACTCGGGGTTTGAGATTCTCAGTCGCATCTGCCCAAACATCCCCATGCCAGGTCTCTTCCCTTATCATGGTCTAGACTTTAACATAGGAATGCTGTCCAGATTACATATCATTTCCTTTGAAAACCTGCATTTGAAAATCCTCCTGGCCCTTATTTTCAGCAGTTTGCCCCATGACTTGGAGATGAGATACTCCTTCAGAAAACTGCCCTACGGATGGTCTGGCTTTAATAGCGACTTCAAGTTGGTGATTAATTACTTTTTATCATACCTTTCTCATTTTTAAAGCCTCAAATGTCATAAAAAGAGGTCACCTTATGCCACACTCCTCATAATCATCATTGCCCCCATACTGGCCAAACACAACTGCTGTTTGATTTGTCAAGCTTTGCATTCCACCTCAGTCCAATTTATGTTATGTGAAACTCTGGTAATGGTGATGCCACGTCATGTAGGAAGATATTATTATTATTGCACTTACCAAAAGCAGTGGTGGTTCCCCTTGCCTTCAGACTCATGGGAAATTCAACTCCAAAACCTCATCTAGAGGGTCTGTTTTCTTGGATCACTTCCAGAACCCATTGTCTTAGCTTGGATTTCCCCAAAAGCAAAGACCTAGGCTAAACTGAATTCAATGGGTGCGTCCCAGGGGAATAAGCAAGAGGTAGGAAGAAAAGGACACAAATGCATGTTGGCCATAGCCTCTCACCGTTGGTGGAGGGTCATGTGGGATCTCTCTGGAGGGATTATATGGAATCACTGCATCTCGGGGAGGAAGAACAACTGATATATTTTTTGATTATTTTTATTAACACTTAAGGTTTTTTTTTAATGGACTTCTGCTCATCTCATGTCTCTCTGGTCAAAATCCATCACATAGTGGTATCAAAACACCCAAACATTTGATTAGTGGTTTTTTGCTCCATTGGGCATCCACTGGGGAAGCCAGAGCTAGGATGGGTCTAGCTGGCTTGGAGCCAGGCTATCCCCAAGAGAAAGCTGCCCTAATGACCATGTTAGGATATGAAACTGTGGCCACAGGGGCTTCACAAATGGGAGTGGCATGAGCTATGAGTCTCCTGTAGACAGCAAACCACAAAGAACCTAGAGCATTGCATGTACAGGGCTGGGGATAACTACACATTAGGTGTTCTCCATCAGCTCCCCTAGACTCCCATTTATTCTTTGCCTCTCTCTGCTCTGTGCCCTGAGGACTGAATTACTTTTTCTACCTTTCCCTGTCTCTTTTGGTTGGGGTCAGCCAGTGGGAGACAACAGCAGGAGATCAGAAAATAAAGCAAAGAGTTGTAGAGAATTTCTTCTCCCACTCTCTCCCCAACTATTGCTGTGATTTTAGTGGTCGCTGGATCCCTCCATGACTAAGTGCCTATTGGATGACCCTTCTTCCATGCCTCTGGTAACACGGTTCTTCTCCCCGTCCTTATTAGCCAAGGGTTGGTAACAGCTTATTGTGACTACTACTTGGGTATTTTAACGTTCCTCAGTGGTGTCCCTTATCCTGAGCAGGACTTTGTACCAGCACCCTTGATTAAACTGTCTTCAAAATCCTAGCTGAGTGTCTTCTGTTTCCTACTGGGACCTTAAGTCTAAATTTTCTTCATTTATCTCATGTTGTTGTTTTTTTATTATTAATTTTTGTTTGAACTTTTAAATTTTAAGTTATTGTTCTTATTAAGTCATTCTACAGCACGAAACAATTGGGACACATATCCTTCCCTTTTATGAGTTTTCTGGCAGGTTGGGATCTGCATCTGACTTCTCCATGCCGTGCTCATTTCCTAAGTATATTTATTTCTCCTGCACTGTATTTGCTTAGTCATTGTGCCATTTTTTTTCCATTTGGCCCCTGTGCAGATGTCCTATTTCCTTGGATACCGTGGGACTGATTATTGACCCTTTTCTCACTGTATCTGAATCACTTTAAATTTTCCTCTAAGGTGCAATGTGAGTAAGGAACAGGTGTTTGGTGCTCTCTCCATTTCTCCAACCTAGAAAGGATAGCAGGTGCATGTGTGCATGCACAAGTGTGTGTGTACACACACACAAATCATGGAGAGTGTCTCTGAGGTTTTCTCATTCTTTCTGCCTTCCAGAGAAAGTCCTATGTTCTTTACACTTCCTCCTTCCTGCCTGGAATGCAGGATGCTTGTGGTACTCGATGTACAGCAGCGACTGTAAACCTATGAGAATAAAAGCCACATATTAAAAGAAGGCAGGACAACCAGGCAGACGGAAACTGGCTCTTTGACAGCATCGTTGAGCCACGGTACCTGTTTTATAAAACATGAGAAAAATAAATATAAATTAAAAATATAAATAAATATAAATTAAAAATAAATATAAAATAATATAATATAAAAATAATATAATATAAAATATTATAAATATAAATATATAAATATAAATATAAAATATTATAATATAATATAATATAATATAAAAAATATAAAATAAAAATAAATCTCTTTATTTCATCAGTTACTATGGTAGAATTAGCTATAACTCACAACTGAATATAACCTACAAACACAGTGAGATCCTCTCTACATATTCCAAGCTCGTTCCTTGCAAGCCTCAAGGGCTCCCTTCTTGTCCACAGAGCAGGAAAAAGCTTGGTGAATAGGTGCATATTCCGACCCCTAAGCACAACCATGTTGCTCATTCCTTAACTCCATCATTGCCTCTTTCTTTAATTACCAGGAGAAAGAAGGAGCAGTCATATTTGAGGAGGGGCTAAGACTGAATGTGCACCTATTTTTTTTTTTCATTTGGAGTAAGATTAACTCACCAATAGAGAGAATGAGGCAGTGAAAGAATTTATTTATTATTTGTTTAATATTGAATAAGCCACATAACCTTTCCAAATCTCAGCTTCCTGGTCTGTAAATTAGGGAGAAAACACTGACGCCCACTCTATTTGCTTCCTCTTGTCACTGTAACAAATGGCCACAAGTTTAGTGGCTTAAAACTATACAAACGTATTCGTTTACATTTCTGGAGTAAGAGGTGCATAAGAAGTCTTCTCGGACTAAAGTAAGGGTTTGGGCAGAGCTGGCTCCTGTGGAGGCTCCAGGGGAGAATCCATTCCTCATCTCTCCCCGCTTCTCACGCTCTGCTGACACGCTCGCCCACGTCCCTCCCCTCTCTTCCAGTCTCTGCCTGCCTGCCTCACAGCACCTGCTCCTCCTCTGACGTCAGGTCTGCTTCTACCACCCCACCCCCACGGCCTGCCAGCGTCAAGACTCCCCCGGCTGCCAGCCTGTGTCACAGAACTTTCTCCTCCTCTGACGTCTCCCCACCTCCCTGCCTGCCAGCGTCACCGCATCTCCTCTGACGTCACATCTCCCTCCACCTCCCTCTTTTTAGCAAGCTTGTGGTTATACCTAGGGCCCATCCCAGTCATCCATTAACTGGGCCCATCCAGTTAATCGTAACTGCCAAACCCTCTTGCCATATAAAGTAACATCCACTTATTTCAAGGATCAGGAGTGGTCATCTTGGTAGGGGGGTGGTGTGGACATTATTCAGTCTGCCACACCCAGGACCAAAGTAAAGCAGGAAGAGCCCAGGAGAGGTCCTTGGAAACTTCAGGTGTCTTGAACTTGAGCCTGAGTGGCCTGACTCCTCAGGGACCCCAGCAAAGTCAGGGAGCATACCTCACTCCCCTCAGCTAACACACTCAGCAGCACAGGATGCAGCCCCGAGTCTACTTTTGGGGATTTGACAAATGAATTAGGAAAGGCATTAAAGAATAATACGGGATGAGTAGGATGTCTGGGGAAGTGAACTGTGGAGGAAAGTCGGGGAAGAAAAGGTGACTTGCCACCAAATGAAGCATGCTCTGTGCGGGACCTATGGCTCCTTGCCCATCTGGACCCTAGGGGAGAAGCGTAATCACAGCTGTCCCTTACTGAGCACTGCCTCTGTGATGGGCTTCCCGTGGGCATCCTACAGCCCACAAGGGAGCTTGGCTCTCTTGTTTATGAGCAAGGGAATGGAAGCCAGATGTGCTCGAGGTTCCCAATTACCTGAGGGAGGGACGGTGTCAGGTACTGGGATTCAAACCCAGCCCGCAGTGGGGGAACCCCAGGGAGGTTTGTAGCAGACAGGAAGGCAGGATCCTTGGGGGCAGGGGAGGGACCCACATCTTCTGAATGCCTGCTCTGTGAGGTCAGAGTGGTCAGCATTTCTCCTTGGAGGTCTCAGCTTCAGAACAGCTCTGCTGGATTGGTATTGTGGTCCCACTTCCGGAGCAGGAAACTGGGGCCCACGACATTAGGTGTACCGCTCTGAGTGGCGCGGAGGCTAAGGTCACCCCTGGATTTAAGCCCCAGCTGACTCCAGAGTGATGGCCCTCGCCTTTCAGTGAAGGTGTTGGCATGGTTTGAGAATGAGACTCCCACTCCTGAGGAACGAGAGGTAGTCTTGCGGGGTGGGAGGACATGACTGGGGAAGGAGAGTAGTACTCAGGTCAAATCACAGCCTGGCTCCCTAGGGAGACGGGCAGAGGCCCTTTACCCCAGGGGCAGTGCCAGCATGTCGGCTGCTGGGGCCCCACACCCTCAGGGCCAGGAGGGGATGGCAGGACTCCAAGCCTGAGGTGTAGGCTGATTCAGTCAGGATGAATTCCACCTGCCTCAGAGCTTAGAGGAGCAGATGGAGTCAGCTTTGGGGAACGAGGGTCCCCGTCCGCCAAGGATTTGAGAAGGGGACTCAGCCAGAAGCTGCTAGAGAGGCAAAGTCAGGGCAGTGAGGAGGCGAGGCCAGCCTGCTTCTGCTGGGGGAGCTGTGTGACCTGAGGCCGCTTGCCTCTGCTCTCGGACCTCAGCACCCCCTAATTCACCCACGAATCCCCGAGTTATTTCAGCCCTGGCCGTCTGGGAGCACCAGCCATACAAGTAGCATCTGGTCATGGGGAGTGAATCTGGGCAAAAGGCAGTTTTTGTGTCCTTCTAGGAGCATCTGGCTGTTCGACAATATTGACGAGGAACCTGTAATGTTCCTGGATACGGGGAGAGCCCCCCTCAGGCTGAGGTAATGACTTGGCCCAGCTCTCGAATGTTGCCGAGATCATAATCTGATGACTTCAGGAGGGCCAAACTCCCCTTGCAGACCATTTCCGATTAGCCAATACTGAGTATTAAAAATCAAAACCAGGAGAACCAGGGTGGCTTAGTCAGTTAAGACTCTGACTCTTGGTTTTGGCTCAGGTCGTGATCTCAGGGTCATGAGATCACATCCCAAAGGTGGGGAATCTGCTGGAGATTCTTTCTCTCTGCCCCTCCCCCTCTGCACGTGCCCATGTGCGCTCTCTCTCTCTCTCAAATAATAAATAAATCTTTAAGATACTAAAAAAGAAACAAACAAACAAAGCAACCAACCCAGGAACAGCATGCCCTCACATAGGGCCTGCCCTCACTGCCAGGTCACAAACCCACTCCCTCCTTTGTCTTGGCCCAGATGGCATTTGAGTCCCTGCCTACAAATTAGACACCTAATTTGCATTCCAGAAAGCTGGTCCAAGCCTCTATTTCTTCTTGTCCTTTCCCACCCAAGGCAGGCGGAGGGCAAAGTGTCATTTGTGGGCTGCCCTCTCACTGGAGGACAAGCCAAAAAAATGCCTTCATCTTCCCTTGCTGTGTGGGGCCATGCCCGGCATCCCGGCCCCCAAAGGAAACAGAGCCCAGCGTGAGCGGGATTCTCTCCCATGCATTATTCACACCAGTGCTTCCCTTTCTATTTTTAATGTGCAGCGTATAGCGGTTCCCTCCGCCGGCTATTTTTAGCAACGCTGCTGCCAGCTGACGGCAGAGACAAAGGCACCCAGGCACCTTGAGAATGACAAATGGCAATTTCAGTGATGAAAATAGAAAGGCTATTTTTCTTCCTGGAAAGAAAGAGAAGAAAACGACCACAGTTGCAAAGTTGCTAGGGCTTGAATTGAATTTATAATTTGGAACACAGAGACTGCCACACACATAAAGGATTTCCTCTCTCTCTCTCTCTGCCATTCCCTCCCTTCCGGACTCCCTCCTGCCTCCCTCCTCCTTTGTCCTAGATCAAATACACGTCCTGGGTAAAGCGCTCCCTGATGCTCTTCTCACTCCCCTCGCTCCCCTCTCAGATGGGTCCAGCCCTTGCTAGGCACAAAAGCCCCTGCATGGCCAGACTCACCTGGTGTTGTAAACCTTAGCTGCCCTCCAGGCCATGAAGTGCTTGAGGGCAGGACCTTGTTTGATCTCCGGGGTCTAGCACTGAGAAAACCTAGCAGCCCCTGCCCGGCAGAATCCCACCGGGCACTCGCCGCGGGCCCATTCCATCCTCCTCTTGGACGCAAACCATCTCACTGAACCCCAAGAGCAGACAAGGGTGAGGGTGAGAAAAAGGCCACTTAGGAACTTTGCTGGCTCCCCCAAAGCAAGGCCTCTGAACCGCCCACAAAATACCAGACAGCCCCCCTCTCTTGGCTGAACGGATTAACTGTGATTTCTTTACCGGCCAGTCACCCCAGCGCTGCTCAGGACGTCCCCCAACAAGATTGAGTGAGATGCCTGGCCATAGGATTGTGCCCGCTTTCTGACTTCACCCAAACCAGAGCGGATCCCAGCTTCTTTACACCTGCCCCCCATCCCCAAACAAAGCCCCAGTCCTAGAACCTGGCAATTCTTTGCAGCCCCTTTGATGGCAATTCCTTAGGGTTCTGTGTGATGTGCACTGCCCGGGCTGTGAGGAGTGGTGGTTCAATGATCTGGGTGTTCTTGGTGGCCCTTCCTGAGGGTGGAGGGCTGAGGGCACCGGTTCACACAAATAGAAGGTCAGTTGTGTTTGATGAATCATATGAGTCCCCGGGGCTAGGCAGACACAGGCAGGGACGGGAGGCCCCAGGCATTTCCTTTGGCCCACCCTAGTCCCACCCTGCAAGTAACCATAATGTAGGAAAGGCATTCGGGTTCAAAGCCGATGGCCAAGAAAGAAGTGTTGAGACCTCTTTGGTGCAAAAAGTAACTTTATTAAAGCACGGGGACAGGACGTGTGGGCAGAAAGAACTACACTGGGGTCATGAGAAGTGACCCATCATAAACCTTCAAGTTGGGAGGGCGTTAGGGATAGTGTAAGTCTCTAAGAAATTTGGAAGAAAGCTTTCCAGAACCTTGAGGGGTCTAGCTATGCTTGGGAAAAGGTCATTGATCACCCTCTAATACAACCTTAGTCATGAGACCCTTCCGATGTATATCGGTGTGCCATATGCTTGGGGGATGATTGCCAACAAGTATCTTGGGGGTTAGAGATAAAGGAAATTTCTAAAGGAATTTTTATATGTTAAAGTAGATTTACAGGATCGCAGGGGGAGGGGCCCTCGGGCTAGGCTTGCCTTTTGCCCTTAGCAAAGTATTAACATCAAGGCAGTTAAGTCCTTAGAGGAATGTCACTCTGCCTGTTTTAAGGACTTGTCAGGGGGCTCTAACTAGTAAGGAAACTTAATAATTTTTCTTCCACCTTTGTTTCCCACATCAACCAGGCCTGAACCACTACTTTGTGCTACCTTGTACTGATTACCTAGCTCTGATGAAGGAGCAGAAGGCTCGCTGAACACAAAGCACAAACTGGCACCCTGCAGCCTCCCCCCAACTTCCCAGACTCCTGGATGAGGTATGTGTGATATTCTTCCAGGAAGTTCCCAACCATCTTAATGTTCTTGCTTCAGGAGAGGGAAAAACAACTTAACTACACAAAGGCAAGTCCTCTGGTATCTTGTAGGTCCTCTTTAGCATACGAAAATTCTTTTGAAAACCTCCCTTTTCCCTACCACCCCCAACTCCCAAGCGCTTTATCAGTCACCCTTCACAACCCCAGAGCAGCAGCTCTTTCTGCCCAGGGGTCCTGTCCCTAAGCTTTAATAAAACCACCTTTTTGCATCAAAGACATCTCAAGAATTCTTTCTTGGCTCGGACCCCACTCCAACAATCCTCACCTATATTCCAAAACCACACCAGTTCCATCTCACAACAAGCCTGTGAGGTAGGCCCTATTATTTCCATCAATTTTTTGACCTGCCAAAAGATTCTTCAAGAGGCCAAGCAAATACCCTAGCTCGTCAAGGTCTTCGGTAGACTAGGGTCAGCGCCAGGTCTGGCTGAGTTCCTTCCCATCATGACATCCTGAGATGCACGCCTGAAATTTAAATGCAACCATAAGCTTGAAAGCCCTAATAGGAATCTTCATTTGAGGACTCTACCTGTATATAAGCATGACGTCCCACCTGCAGAGGTGTATATGTCAGTGGTGCCTGAATGGAAGAGTCCACGCTAATCACGTAATTCCATCCTCCCTGCCAGTGGCTGGTTCAGAAACGAATCTTTGGGGGCGCCTGGGTGGCTCAGTGGGTTAAAGCCTCTGCCTTCGGCTTGGGTCATGATCCCAGGGTCCTGGGATCGAGCCCCGCGTCGGGCTCTCTGCTCAGCGGGGAGCCTGCTTCCCTCCCTCTCTCTCTGCCTGCCTCTCTGCCTACTTGTGATCTATGTCTGTCAAATAAAGAAATAAAATCTTAAAAAAAAAACAAAAAAAACAAAAAAACGAATCTTTGACCTGCTTCCCGAAAGTGAGGCAAGAGAAGGAAGCCTCTGGTGTGGCTTCTGAGAAATGAACTCCTAGAGGAGCCGATCCTCTTCCATCTCTCCATATTGCCTTGTTGGGGTGCGATGCCTGAATGTTGCTGCAGCCTCAGTGCTCTGAGCCCAGACTGAGGCCCGTCTGGAGCAGGGCTGAGCCAAACCCTCCTTCTGCAAGACACACGTCTCCTCATTGACAAGCCTGGTTCACCAAAGGAGGGTCTGGTACTTGCAGGTAACGGGCTCCCCGTCTTGTTCATCATGGCTTCATCACCATCTTGAGCAGTGCCTGGCATGGTGGAGGCACCCAGAGAATATTGGCGGACTACGTCAACAAGTAGAAGGCGTTTGAACGAGTAAAACATGGAAGTCTTTTCGCAGAACTTCAGTAAAATCCAGCCTTGAATGACATTATTCAGGGGTAGCTGCTGGGATGAGATGGACTGACTGACCCAGAGGAAGGACAGGAGCAGCCAGGTGTCCAGGCTGGGTGGATCCGAGTCCAGGGTCCCTGTTCCTACCCAGGTGCCCACAACCTGACTGGTTGTCTAGCCCCTGGTGCAGGCTGTGCTTTGGGTAGAAGGCACAGACTATTATTCAGCATTGTCCAGTCCACACAGGGAGTTGTGGGTCAAATTCTCAGGCCCATGCTGTGACTGCGGGAACATGTTTGGAGCCCAGAAACTCAGAGGATGAGCGGTCTTGAAAACTTTCAGGAAGTGAGGTATGTTTATACAGGAAAGGGGGAGACTGTAAGGGTCAAAGGAGAGTAGGAGGGATGAAATGTGAGTCCAGGGCACTGTATTCCAGTGCCCTGTCCAGGGCTGGCTGAGCAGTCATTATTCTCTGTTACTAAAGGGAACAGGGAGGCCAGAGCAGGTTGTGTGTATGTGCACATGTGTGTGCACCCACCCGCATGTAATTTTAGAACTATAGAATCACGTGTGAGAACATCTTGAGGTAGAACAAGAAAGTCTTCCATAATAATTTCCTTCAGATCTGCTGGTTTTCATGTCAGTGCTTTCCCCATGATGTTGAAATATTGGTTCAAAGACTTGCTTGCATCTACCTTTGGCCACCTCTTGCCACTGGGTTAACAAATTCCTATCAAATGACCTCCTAACAGCCTGAAATTCCTGGGTCCCCCATCAGCCTTGTGGTTTCCATCTCTCTGTTTCTTCACAGTTGATTCAGGCTCCTGACTTGTATTCTTCCCTGACATCAATGGTCTGGTACTTCCAAAGATGGGTGCTTGGCACAGTCCTCTTATTTTTCAACCCCGAGGGCTTTTATCCTCTCACACTTCCTGCAGAGCAGCACGTCTTCTGGGTCTGCATCAGCTTGGCTTTGGTGGGGGTGAAGGGTATGCCTGTGGTCTTATGAGGTACTGTCATGTGAAAGATGATTATAATTTTCCTCAGTAGGCCCATGGGGTGAAAAGCCACAGAGAGACAGATTTCAGCTCAATATTAGGAAGAAGCTTCCCCTATTAGGAAGAGCCACTCAAAGATACATGGTGGACCTCTTTATGCAGAAGGGAGATGCCCAACACAGGGAGCATACAAGTAGAAACTGGAATGACAGAAATGCTTGAGAGCACCGTTGTGGGTTGTGGGAGTCTGGCAGAGGGTTTCAGCAGCATCAAAGGGTAACCAAAATAATTGCAGAGTCTGTATTGATGGGCTTCCCCCTCCCCCACTACCCCTCCTGCAAATACACATTGTGAAATGTACACAAATGCCATTGTGATCCATAAAATAAAACTTTATTTAAAAAGGTTACTGGACTTGTAGTAGCAGAGTTTCTCCAGCAATGGATACTAAAAATACAACTACTGTTTTGTGGGGATCTGTGAGGTTATTTGTTTTCTTTTGTTTTGTTTGTTTGTTTTATTTTTTATTTAATTTCTTTTCAGCGTAACAGAATTCATTGTTTATGCACCACACCCAGTGCTCCATGCAATACGTGCCCTCCATAATACCCACCACCTGGCTCCCCCAACCTCCCACCCCCTGCCCCTTCAAAACCCTCAGGTTGTTTTTCAGAGTCCATAGTCTCTCATGGTTCGTCTTCTCCTCCAATTTCCCTCAACTCCCCTCTCCTCTCTATCTCCCCATGTCCTCCGTGTTATTTGTTATGCTCCACAAATAAGTGAAACCATATGATAATTGACTCTTGCTTGACTTATTTCACTCAGCATAATCTCTTCCAGTCCCATCCATGTTGATACAAAAGTTGGGTATTCATCCTTTCTGATGGAGGCATAATACTCCATAGTGTATATGGACCACATCTTCCTTATCCATTCGTCCATTGAAGGGCATCTTAGTTCTTTCGACAATGAGGTTTTTTGACCCTACAAGTGACCTTTTATTCTCAAAAGATTTGAGAATCACAGTTTCAGTGGATTCAAATTTCAGATGGGAGAAATCAGATCAGACGACATTTACTTCCCTTCCAGAACAGTTGTTAGATGGTAAGTAAGCATTCACATTTAATTAATATTTTTCCACAACAGAGAGAGGAAAAATAAACAAGCTACTAGCAACAATGAGTTTTATGTGTGTGATATATTGTGTTACCAAGAAATGGATTGTTAAAAAAAAATAAGTAAGGGGCATGCCCACTTTAAAAAAAAAAAAGGAAATTGTACTTAGTAATTCAACTATCCATGTATTTGTAACAGACATTAGTTTAAGACTTAAAAAAAGATTCATTTGGACAAGCCATACAAACATCACTTATGTGGCCCTGAACTTCAGGCATCCGCTAAAGTGAAGCATGCATCACACCTGAGTCTACAGGAAGGAGAAATTCCTTAAGGAGACAGGTGCTCAGTCACTTTTCAAGCCCACTGAGGACCTGAAGCAGAGACAATGGCAGACTTATTCAAACCAGCCACAAAGTAAGACTTTCCGTCAAATTCCACAGCCCTTGTTGGATGGGCTAAAGCTTTCCTAAGAGATGGCATGGATTTTCACTTTTGTGGGGTTTGTGTTAGAGAACATGCTTGGCGTCTTACCTGGGAGATCCCATGTCATCTGCAGAAAGAACAATAAGCTTAATGAAGCAAAATGTTAATAGTATATTTAAGGAAGAAATTACATAACCTGCATCTAAAGGTGCTGGAAAGGTCTTTGGGTTGAGCCATGCAACCTGTGTTCTTGGTTCAATTCTGCATTGAACTTCAGTCTGGGGCCCAGATCTCCGTGGGACTGCATTAATCATATTAATGTGGTGTGGTGAGGCCAGATGCAGACCAAAAAAGAGAAACTGTTAAAACCCTAGGTAGAAACTCTTTGACCACAACCATAACAATTTCTTACTAGACACATCTCCAGAGGCAAGGGAAAGAAAAGCAAAACTGAACTATTGGGACTTCATCAAGATAAAAGCTTCTGCACAGCAAAGGAAATAACCAACACAACTAAAAGGCAACCTATAGAATGGGAGAGGATATTTGCAAAAGATGTATCCGATTAAAGGTTAGTATCTAAAATCTATGATGAACTTATTAAACTCAACACCAGAAAAACAAAAAATCCAGTCAAGAAATGGGCAGAAGACATGAACAGACATTTCTCCAAAGACATTCATATGGCTAACAGACACATGAAAAGATGCTCAACGTCAATCGGCATCAGGGAAATACAAATCAAAACCATGATGAGATACCACCTCACACTGGTCAGAATGGCTAAAATTAAAAATACAGTAAACGACAGGTGTTGGCAAGGATGTGGAGAAAGGGTAATCCTCTTACTCTATTGGTGGAAATGCAAGCTAGTACAGCCACTCTGGAAAATGGTATGGGGATTCCTCAAAAAGTTAAAATTAGACTACCCTATGATCCAGAAATTGTACTCTTAGGTATTTATCCAAAGGTTACAAAGATACAGATTCAAAGGGACACCCTGATGTTCACAGCAGTTTTATCAACAATAGCCAAACTATAGGAAGATCCCAAATGTCCACCAACTGATCAATGGATAAAGAAGATGTGGTATACACACACACACACACACACACACACACACACACACACCCCACAATGGAATATTATTCAGCCACCAAAAAGAATCAGTCACCAAAAAGAATGAAACCTTGCCATTTGCAAAGACACGGATAGAGCTAGGGTGTATTATGCTAAGTGAAATAACTCAGTCAGAGAAAGACAAATACCGTATGGTCTCACTCATATGTGGAATTTAAGAAAGACAACATGAACATATGGGAAACGGTGGCAAAGGAGAGAGGGAAAAAAACCTAAGAGTGTCTTACTGATAGAGAACAAACAAGGTTGATGGAGGGAGGTAGGCAAGGGATGGGCATTAAGGAGAGCACTTGTGATGAGCACTGGGTATTGTATGTATTGTATGTAAGCACTGGGTATTGAACGACTGAATTCTACTCCAGAAACCAATATTGCACTGTATGTTAACTAAAATTTCAGAAATAAATAAATAAATAAATCAAAAAAGAGACACTGCAAAAAGTAGACCCACAGCTCCCTGGGAAGATCACAGAATGTCATGTGGGGTCACCTGGGACACAATGGGGTCAAATAAAAGGCAGAGAGAGGGGCGCCTGGGTGGCTCAGTGGATTAAAGCCGCTGCCTTCGGCTCGGGTCGTGATCCCAGCGTCCTGGGATCGAGCCCCGCATCGGGCTCTCTGCTCAGCAGGGAGCCTGGTTCCTCCCTTCTCTCTCTGCCTGCCTCTCTACCTACTTGTGATCTGTCTGTCAAATAAATAAATAAAATCTAAAAGGCAGAGAGAGAGGAAGGACCCAAGGGCGAGCACCTTTATTGTGGTCTCCTTAGGTGGGGATGGGTGAAGGCAGGGCACGCAGGCTCTGGATTAGCTAGTTTAAATAATTTTGGTAGGCTCCAGGGCATCAAGCTGTCCCTGTTGGTCTGGCACCTGGCCCTGAACGATTAGGGTGGGTGTAAGGCCCAGAGTACGAGAGAGCCATGAGCAAGGTGGTTGGGACTGTGGGCTTATGGGGCTGTTCAGGAAAGGACACTAACTAGCCTCTGGCCAGGGTCCTGAAGCTAGGTCGACATGACCTTTACAAACCACTGCATGATGTAGGCCTTGACCAAACCACCTCCCCTTTTGGGGTCATGGCTTCCTGATCTTTAAAGAATGGACTAAAAGGTATTCAAATTCCCTTGGAGTTTGAAGTGATTCACTTTGATGAAAGTGCTTCCTGGGGTCATTTGCAACATCTGCTGGAAATCCAGTGCTTTCCAGCTCAGACATGCTGGAATTCTAATTTAATATTAACAGCAACTTTCAAATTTTGCCAGTATTGTCTGGAATGCAAAACACAGTAAATAGGACATGGAGATTTGATTTTTTAATGCAATATCTGGAGCCCTGGGCCACAAATCATGCACCTCAGCACGATTTTCCCACCTAAAGTACAGATTGCAGCTCCAAAAGCCATTTCCTGGGCTTTCATTTGTTTTCTTACTCCCCAGGGATGTGCTCTTCCCTGTTCAATGGATTGTCCCTTTTTCAGGGAAAATGAATGTCATTTCACCCAACACACATTTACTGACTCAAAAATTCTATTTATCAGGCACTGTGTAAGCACCGACTATGTGAAAAAAAGTCCTGAGGCACCATCCACATCCTCGGTGATTTCCATGTCTAGGTCAGGCAGTTATTCATTTCAGCAAACATGTTAGGGACAGTGAGAGAGAAAGGGTGGAACTCCAAACAGTCTCACAATTGTCAGTGTGTCCCAACAGAACAGCTACCCAAATTTCTGTGTGTATAGGAAGTAGGAAAACCTTCTGACCTTGTAGAAAAAAAAAATGTGAAAGAAGTGATGTGTGACATTCTTTTTATGGACCCCCTTCTCTTTTGCATCGCTTTGCAACCACCCCACACCCTCCCACCCCCTGTACCCCCATGGCTGGAATACTCAATTTTGATGTGCCTTTCCCATGGGGGAGCTATCTCCTGAACTCCCACACTTCCTCCAGCCACAGAAAAATTTACCAAGCCCATAGTTGGTCAACAAAGTCATGTTGGGCAGACAACTTAATTAAATTTAAAAATCAGACTCGAGTCATCATTGTGATCTTCAGAAGACTAGTCTTTTCTTCTAAAAGTTCGTTTGGGGACACCTGGGTGGCTCAGTGGGTTAAAGCCTCTGCCTTTGGGTCAGGTCATGATCCCAGAGTCCTGGGATCGAGCCCTGCGTCAGGCTCTCTGCTCCTCTCTGCTGCTCTCTGCGCCTCTCTGCTCCTCTCTGCTTGTGATTTCTGTCTTTCAAATAAATACTTTCTTTCTTTCTTTCTCTCTCTCTTTCTTCCCCCATCTCTCTCTCCTTCCTCCCTCCCTTCCTCCCTTCTTTCTTTCTTTCCCCCTCCTTTCCTTCCTTCCTTCCTTCCTTCCTTCCATCCATCTTTCTTTCCTTCCTTCCTTCCTCTTTCTTTTTCTCACTCTCTTTCTCTCTTCTACTTTTTCTCTCTTCCCTCCTTCCTCCCTCCCTCCCCCCTCTCTCTTTCTCTCTTTCTTTCCTTCTTCCTCCCTCCTTCCCTCTTCTTCCTTCCTTTCTTCCTTCTTTCTTTCCTTCCTTCCAATTCACAAAGGGAACCTGTATGTCCCTGTGTGACAGGAGGTGAACCAGTGCTATTCGCTGGGCATGTCCTGTGCACAGAGGCCTGGGCTGGGCCTGGGGAGTTTGCAGATCTTCCCAGCATCCTGACCAGGTGGGCACTCTCAGAGAATGACAGAGTGGGAAATGGGGTTCAGAGAGGAGAACATTTGTGAACTGGGCTGTTGCAACCATTTCAAACTACATTAGCTTTAAAGAGGGCATCAGTTCAACGAGGGAAAGACAAGTGGGATTAGCAGATGGGGCAAAGGGAATCAGTAATTTCTGGGAAGAACTTTATTCTGTGGGACTCAGAGTTTTGTTTTGTTTGTACCTGATTTTTATTTTCCTGTACGTTTCCTTTTCCTCGGGTTTTCATATTTGCTACTTTAACAGGTTCGTAGCCCAGATACATAGACTTAGCAGCCTGAGCCTCACACCTGCCTCTGTGCCTGGAGCCTCCCTTCCCCGAGTCACCGTGGCAAGGATTTCCACCTGGGTGTCTCGCATGCCTAGGAAGCTCATGTCCAAACTCCCCTTCCACCGCATCTCCCACTCAGGGTCCACCTGATCTCCCAAGCCACAAAGGTGGAGGTGTGCTGGGCTCCTGCCCGCCTCCTTCCCTCTGCCTCCACACCCAGTCACCCCCTTTCTGTGCCCACCCTCCTCTCTACCCTCCAGCACTGTCTTAGCTCTGGTCCACATGGCCTACCACTGGGATCCCTGTAGCCTTGCTCCACCCCATGTCCTGGAGTCCAGGGAGAGGCTCCTTAATGACTGGTGTTTCCATTTTGGTAAATGCATTTTCCTCCTAACAAAAGCAAGAAGCAGACACTGGCATGAGGATTTGCATGCAGATGAACTTGGAGGATGCGTTCCCAGGAGAACCTGCTCAAGGAGCAGGGGAAGCAGAACAGGACTCAGAAAGAAGCCCTGCAGGGGGAGGCTACTTCAGGCTGAGTCTCCAACTGATCCCATGGGAAACTCTGGGGTCTAAGGGGCACCCATACCGTCTGTACCACCAACTCAAGGAGCTGGGCTTCCCTATCCTGTGTCAGTCAGTCCTTGGTTTGGGACCAACACAGAAGTAGAGGCAAAAACACAGGGAGACCCACTAATTCCCTAGTGTCCCACTGGGTAGGTGGGGGAAGAGACAGAGCCCAGGCAAGCTGACTTTGGGCCCACAGCTCTGCCCCCACCACGTTAGCCACCTGCCTCACTGACATGAGGGTTCTGACACCCAGTGCAGCCTGCGGGGCTCACCTAGGAATAATTGGAGGGTAAGAATTGGAAAAAAAGTTCTCACTAAAGTATTTTTCCATCTATGACTCCATTTGCCAAAGCCCTACAGGCAAGTACTGTTATCCCCTACTTGACATGAGGAGTTCAGGGTACAGAGAGGCCAAGTGACTTGCCTGAGGTCTAACAGCCAGGTAGTGGCAAGGTCACAGTTCAACCCCCAGGTCCTCTGACCCTGTTTTAGGACATGGCAGGCAGCACAGGGTACAACCCAGAGAATGATGCTGTGCCTGGTGAAACTGCATGCTGACGAAAATTGGGGTTCCATGTCCCCCTTTAGTGTTTCCCTAGAACACCTCAAAACACCTTCTCCTCTCTCCTTCTCCCAGGAGCAGGAAGTGGTCTGGCTAAGTGTGGTCTGAGTTCTAGGGATGGGAATGGGTAGATCCTGGGAGCTGGGAGCAAAAGTCCCAGGAGAAAAAATGAGTCAGCTCATGTCCCCCCAGTACCCCATGATGTGCCTGTTAAAAGGAAAGTCAGAACATATCTCTTCTTTGCTTTAACCCTCATGGGTCTGTTTTATCCAGGGTAGAAGCCACATCTTTGTGAGGACCTCTATGGCCCTATATGGCCTGCCCCCCCCCCGCCCCCGCACTTCTCACTCCACCAGGCCCACCTGGCTCCAGCCTCCCCTGCCTGTCTGCTAGGCCTCACTCAGGCTCAGCAGGGGTCTGCCTCAGGGTCCTTGCCCTTGCAGGGGCAAGGGGCTCTCTTTAGCTGGGATGCTCTTTTCCCAATAACCACTTCATTCTGGTCGTTATTTCTGAGCACTCCATCTCAACACCATCTCCCCCATTACTTCCTTACTCCTCTCTGCTTTAATTTCCCATTTCTACTGTAATTTTACTTACTTATCTTCATGATGTGTCCCACCTCCTGCCCTCTGCCCTTCCACCCTTGAAGCTCCCAAAGGGCAGACACTATTTCTCTCTCCTTCACTCACCACTGTATCCTCTTGTCTAGAATAGGGTCTGGCACACACGACATCTAAGAGATTTGTTGTCACAATGAATGAACTGTTCTAGGGGGTCATGTCTGTGACCCCCAGCAGGGTGAAGAGCATGTGCTTCTGAATCACACAGACTAGGCTCAGATTTTAAGAGTTAATGACCCTGTGGCCTTGAGCTGAGAATTGCATCTCTGTGATTGAAAGCCTCATTTTTAAAGTAGTGATTCTTATTCATATCTCATGAGGTCTTGGGGAGACCAAGACACGAAACACTGGTACAAGGTATGCACCTGAGCCCATATCTATGTATATCCCCTGTGAACTATGTGGTGGGCTGCCTGAGGATCCAGGTTAATTTTAAAACCAGGATAATTTTAAAATCTCAAATATTCACAGACCTGGGTACTTAGCCTCACCTCTGAAATTAGCTGTTAAGTGTGAAAAGAAGCTAGCTGGCTGGTATTACAGCATGAGGTCTGAGATGTTGCCTTAACAGATAATTTTAGTAGACACATTAACAACATTTAAATAGAAATTTGGGATAATTAATGAATAAATGAGAAATAACAGGTGGAAAAACTTTCCCTTTTCTAGGTTTTCTGTCCAAAGCACCTTAAGAAACCCTTTGCATAGATAGTTCTCCTTCATATCTGAGATCCAGTTTCCTCCTGACCCCCTCTGTAGATTTATGTTGATTTAATATGTATATTCAGTAAGTTATATGTAATAAAAAGCCTATTCATATAAGGGAGCATCACTGACCGCTCACTGGCTCATTTACCCTGCCTCATTCATTTACTGAACAAATGCTTATCAGATACTACATACATGCCAGGTCCTGCGCTGGACCCTGCGGGGTTGCAGAAGTAATTAATAGATTGCTTTCATAAAGCTCACAATTTAGAAAGGAAAGATATAAAAACCTGCATGCAAATACCAACAATCTAATACTGAAAGTGATCCAGAGAGCTACAGAAAAGAAATATGATAATTCAGACAAGGGGAGAAATTGCTTCCAGGTTGAGTCATCCAATTACACGTGATCTTCTTTGACAGAAATAACCCTCTCTCTGCTGGCACCGTGTTCAGTTCCAACAGAATGAGAAGAAGGAAAGCAGAGGATAGTTAGCAAACAGGAAGGCCTCAAGCTTCCCCCACCATCCTGGCTCTTCAGCCAGCTCTTGTGTGGGTCACTGTCATCCTCCTACTCGCTTCCCGCAGAGGCTTCTCCAGTTCTTGTCTACATGGTCCTTGGACGCAGCTGGCCATCTCCTCCATGAAGCTGGTCTTGCCTCAGCTTCTCCTGGTTTGATCCCACCCCATCCTCTGTCCGCTGGGGTCTTCAAATCACCCTCTTGAGATTGGGCCTACAGACCAGGGTCCCCCCCATCCTCGTTTGCCTCTCGAGAAAAAAATCTCTAAGATGACAGAAAATACTGCTTCCTCCACCGGACCATATATCTCATTAACAGCAGTAATAATCACAGTATTTGTAATCCAGAAAATGCAGTAAAATAAGACTAGGGGCACAGAATGAAGTGTAAATGGCTCCCTTCTGATGATAAGACAGCATGTAGACCTAGCCATCACTTCCTGCCCGAAACCAGGGAGTGTGTGTGCTGTGAGTTCTAAAGGGTGCTTGGTCGAAGGGGGCAGAATGTGTAGAGTTTACTGAGTTTACAGAGTTGATTCACTCAGGTGCAACTCTTCTGAGTCTAAGGGAATTTAACATCCTGCCGAGGACCCAGGGTGATCCTGGAAGCATGGAAAAAGCAGTGCCTTACGCTGAGCGAAGTTGAAATGCTAAGACTTGCCATGGCAGGTGGGGAATGCTCAGGGGACGGGGCACGCTCAGGGGAGGGGGCACGCTGAAAAAGATGGACTATGTCTACACTGTGGAAGACCCATTCAGAGAACAAATCATTTACTGCAAATGTAAAGAATGCTCTGCTGAGAGGGCACTAGCATCACAAAAAGGGGGGGATCTCCTCTGTGGACCAGGGCCAACGCAGGAGGGGCTATGAAAGGGCTTGGCTTGCAAATAACAATGGGGATGATGGCATCCTAAAGCAGTAGAGGCCAGCTGGCAGCATGTAATGAGGAGGTTTTAACGACTACAAGTGTCCAAGCAGGAGGGCCTGATACAGAGGACTATGGAGACCGTTAATGCAATGGGGCATCCTTGGGGGCAAAACAGATGGGCAGAGGATGAGAGCAATACTCAGCCGGTAGCAGAGGAAGAAATCAAGGACCACCATCTGGTAGCTGAAGGCGAGTCATTTCTCCTACTAAGTTCCCTCCTTTCTATGTTTCTCCTTAGAAAGAGAAGCCCACCAGGATCTTGAAGGACTGAATCCCCAAACATAATTGGAGAAGTAGATCCAAACAGGGTGTCGGGAGGACCGTAGTATGTATGTAGATGTGCCACCACAAGGGCTTTTTCCAGGAAGAGCTTGCTGCCTGTTACGGCGGTGTGGTCATATAAACCCTCCTAAAGTTTGCTCCTTCAGGGCTTGACTGAGCTGCCTCCCCAAGATCACAGTTCTCCTAGGGCTGCTAGTGACCAAGGATGATGGTCATCCCACAGTGAACTAGTCCTGGTGAGGCCTCCGTAGCTTTCTCACATCTTTATAAAAGTCCTCTGAAGAAGGCTTTCTTGAGTTATCCTATTTTGAGAGCTCCCTGACTCTGATCAATATAACAACCTATAAGATGGGCACATCCACGGAGACACCCAAAGAAAAGATTTGGGAGAGGCACATTATGAAGTTCAGTTTTATTTAGCAGGTCAGTGTAAAACCAAAAAAACTCAGATTACACACATAAACACAGGGTTGTATTATGTATCCTGCTCGGAGGTTTCTGAAAGATTTCTGCATGTGTCCTCATCAGCCTATAGACGGGGCATTGTATTCTCATTCCAGGCTGCTGGCTGCCTGTCTTAGATGTCACCCACTGAACATGGCACCGACTGGCCATCATCAATCAGCCTGGAGTCGATGTCTTTTCAACACTGCAGAGCCTGCCAGGCTCAGGAACGCATTTGTTCTCTGGGGGCTTCCAAAAATATTGACAGTTCTTGGAAGAGATTCAACACTAATTTTGGGGACTTTCTCTTTTTCTTTTCCATGGTGACAGCTTTCCTGACAGCATGAGGCCAAGCATTTCGGCTGTTTAAATGGTGATTTTTTTTTTTTTTTTAAAGATGATGATGATCTCATCCCTGTAGCTCTGTCTGGGTGGGTATGAGTGGCAGAGACATCTCAGACGCCAGGCTGTGTAATGAGCTCTCGGGAGGAGGATGAGCTCATCTGATTGCTAGCATGACTGTGGTCTTGGGGTCGGGCTGCCTTCTGTGTATCCATGGCATCTGGTTTCTTGCATATGGGCACCTTTGCTTCTGAAGATGACACAGCTGGCATTTAATTTTCCAGCTGGTCATTGGCAGTTCTTCCCTGTAGAAATGATACTTGCCTCAGATGCCTTCTCAAGAGATGCTAGATAATGCCATTCATCCAACGTGCCCTTTACTGTCCTGTCTCAAGACCTTTGCTGTTTCCCCCACTTGGAATTACTGCTCTACCATCTCCGCGTGACCAAATTCTAATTATCTTTTGATCGCCATTGTCGCCATGCAGTCTTCCCACAGTGTTGGATTTAATATTCCCCTTATCTGAACATCTGCAATATTCTACTTCTGTGATAATTTAGAAATAATATCTGTGTAGCATTTCCACTTTCTAGGCACTTCACACTCACAGTAGTAATCCTTAAAACCTATGATGTTATCCCATTAGTTGTTGAAGGCTTGTCCACTGTGGCAGTCATTTGTCCACCGAAATTTGAAGACCTCCTCTTGGCACATAATAGTGTTGCACTTTCCTGCTCCTGTGAAGTTAAGTGAAGCCACATGGCTTGTTTCGGTCAGGAAAACAAAACCGATAAGTCATCCCTGGGTTAAAGCTTTAAGAGTCAGGGTGTAGCTGGCCATACTCTCTTTTACTCTAGAGCATGATGACCAGCAATGCTGGAGGCCGTGGCTACTCTGACAGCCTGGATTCTTTGCCGAGTGCGGAGATCACAAGGTGGGTAGGACGGGTGCAGCTTTGGAGATGCTTGTGGGCTAGTGCAGAGTCACTCATGCTAGTGCATTACTAGGGCTAGTGCATGGGGTCCTATGTTTAAATGAAATAACTGCTATAATGGAAATATTTTCAGAATTCTGTAGGTAGGTGGGATGAAGACCCTAAACAAGGAATAAATGTTAGCCAGGTCCCAAAGGAAGAGTGGGCTATTTCAAGAAGCATGCAAAAGGTACAGAGGCAGGAAAGGAGCTTGAGATGACAGACAAGATAAAGTAAACAAATGGCCTCCCAAGGAGATCATAATGAAAGCTAACACTCTGGTGCTTTTGTGAATGTGTATCTTTATTACAGTGTCTCGATTATTAATGGCACAAAGGAAGTACCGAGTAAGTGATCGTCCCCATACCTCCCTTCCCCTGTCAAGCTCTGTATTGTGTTTGAGGTCAGGGATGAGGGCTATTTTCATACTCTCTCTATAGATGTTGCATAAGGACACCTGGGTCTTTTCTCCCCAACACCTGCCTCTTGCTTCTTTACTCGATGCCCTGATTTAAAACTGTCAATTGTGCCCAGCTACCTTCAGGAGGAAGTTCACTCTCCTGCGGAGACATTCCAGGTCATTCCCAGTCTGTCCCTGAGTTACCTTTCCAGGATCCAAGTGCACTGCATTCCTATAGAAGTACGTGTCCTTAACTTCTACTTCTCTGGGTCTTTGTTGATCATTCCCCCACCTTGAAAACCCTTCATTCAAAGCCAAGGCCATCTTTCAAAGCCCAGATTAAATCTCCTAGGTGGAGCCAGCCTCTTCCCCGACTCCCTGCCCTTTCCACTCCTGCAGACTAAACCCCTCCTCTCTGTTACTGTTCTTTGCTCTAGTTGTTTCTAAGAAGGTTTTTTTTTCCTTTGGTTTTTGGCAGTTTTCCTATGATGTGCTTAGGTGTAATTTTTCCTTTTATTTATCCTGCTTGGGATTTGTACAGATTCTAAGATCTCTAGCTTGATATCTTTGGTTGGATTTGTAAATTTCCCAACCATTATCTCTTTATGTAGTGTTGCTGCCCCATTCTGGACCTTCTGTCTTTATGGGGCTCTGTTACCCCGTCTTTTGTATTTACTTGTCTTTTCTCACTTCTCCTTTGATTCTCAATGTCTTTCCATTTACAAGTTCTCCTCTTGGCTTGGTTTAATCTTCTGTTAAAGAAGTCCATAGTGTTTAATTTTTGTTACTATATTTTTTCGGTTCCAAAATTTTAATTATCTGATAGTTTCTGATTTACTGCCAAAATTCTCAATCTTGTTTTTTATCTTCTAGATTATGTATCTTTATTTTATGACTCCGTTATTTTTATCACCCGTGGTCTGTTTCAGTTTCCTATTTTGTTTCCCATTCATATCAGCTTGTCTCCTGGTGTGTCTGGCTTTTTATTGAGTGCCGTACATTGTACACAAAGCAGACAAGAGACGTTGCATGACGATGATCCCCGAGAGACAGGAAACATATGAGATGAGCCCATGATTGATCCAGTTTTCTGGCTTGGGGAACTTTTTAGAACATTGCAGGGGGAGATGAAAACCGAAAAGAACACAGTGGTTTTGGTGACCTGGAGCTGCTCCTGTGGGCAGCTACGGAACAGGCTATCACAGAGCAGAATGGAGCTACACAGATAAGGAGCTCCGGAAATGTGCACAGGATCCACTGACGTCTGACCGAATACTAACCTGCACTTGCACAGTGAAACTCTTGGGAGGGAATAAGTGCATTTTGCACGTGGAGAAATAATTATGATCACAAGATGGACCCGAGTACAAATGGCCACAGATCCTCACACTCTGCCTATTGGAAGGTGGACTTACCCTCTTCCCTTGACCACTGAGATCAGCTCCCAAGCCAACATGCCCTTCTGGATCTGTTTTATGTCTGTCTTGGGAAACGTGGATTCAAAAGGGTCTCTCCTCTACTTGACATGTCTCCCCCACCCCCCAGGGCTGTTGTCCCTTTCTTTGCTGATCTAGGGATAGGCCACAGTGTGCTGCAAGCAAACAGTTAGCTGAAGAATCAGTGTCTCCTTGCTGGCTGGCACCAGTTTTTATGAGTGATTCTCTTGGCTCTCTTTCCCTTGGCTTGGAGAATGGGAACCCTCCAAGTCTTCCATTCCCTAGCTGATGGATAGGTGTGGAGCAGGACAGGCAGAATGTAACCTCTCCATAACATTCCTGTATCTTCTCCTGTTGCCTCACAATTCAGGTGGGGATCAGAGGAAGTTGCAGTAGGAGCTGTCTTGCTGAAGCAGTACCTCTCTAAGCCACCAGGCAGTGTCTGCTGAGAATAGAAGGTCCTCTGTTTTCACTGGTGCCCTTAATTTTCTTTCTAGAAAGGAAAATGAGGTCCCATCCATGCCCTAACAGCATCCTTTTACATATATATCATTTTCTCTGTATTCCATTAGTTACTAATTGATTTTAAAAATCACTGCAATATAGATTAAGAATATACTAAAATACAATGTCACATCCTGCCTCTTAAGACTAACATTTTAATAGAACCATTTTCCATGACTTTTCAAATTCTTTCCAAAAATAGTTTCTGACATCCATAATCTACTTAACCTTTTCTCCATTAGATATTATATGCCTTAAAAAAAATCTGACATTGAAGTAGGGCTGTGATGAACATCTTCAAACATAAGACATTTTTGTGTGATTCTGATTGTTTCCTGATATTAGATGATCAGAGTTAGGACTTTGAGGTCACAGGGTATAAACATATTTAATATTCTTGCTACCTCTGGAAAATGTCCTTTCCAAAAAGGTTGCAGCAGCTGACACCACTCCAGCACCAGGCAGGAGAAACCCCTGGGACAGGTTTGAAAAGGAATCAAAGGCACACGGGTTTTCCCTGTCCTCAGAGAGTGACATCATCTCTTGGTGTCTCTGCCAAAAACAATTCTCTGTTGGGTGGGCTGTGAAGCATGACTGTGTTTAAAGCCAACGAAAGGCTCTCTGAAAATGGGATTTTACAGTTTTTTCAAGTGAGTGGGAGGCCAGTTGGCTCTGGATCTGAGCTACAAAGATTTTTAAAAAAATGAGACACACATGAGGATTTTCTCTTTACATCTAAAACCTCCAACAGAACAGGAAGGCACTTAGCACTAAATGGTGGTTTCCGAACTGGGTTCAAATCCTGACTCATTGGCTAGATGAATGTCATCATTTACCCCTGTAATTGTGTTTCCTTCATTGTACAGTGAGGTGAATAATACCTCTAAGTGTTACCGAAGCATAAAAAGTAATATCTCCCACCCAGTCCTCTTCCCTGAATTCTAGACACTATCTGCCTGCACAGCCCTCCTTGGGTCTCCAGTAGCTCTTTGCAGCTCAGCATGCCCAAGACCGGGCCCACCTCACCCCTGCCCAAAGGATCTCCCCCGACTCTTCCACACCTCTGTGTAAGTGGACTTATCTTTCCTGTTTCTCAGACACTCCAAAGCCACCTTGGACTCACTCTTTCTCTCTGTCTCTCTCTCTTAAAAACACACACACTCCATCTGCAAGTCCTGATGTGTCTCTCCTGAAAATACACACAAAATGCAGTTACTTTTCTCAACCTTCCCCACCACCCCTTAATACAAGTCGGCATTGTCTCTCTCTGGATTGTCACCACCACTTCTAACAGGTCCCTGGCTTTTCCCATTACCCCAACAAAGCAACCAGGGTGGACCTTTCGAAAAGTCTTACACGTTGCTCCCACTCTTCAGCACCCTCCCCGCCCACTTCTGTCTCACTCAGAATGAAAGTGAGGACTTGGCAGAGCCCTGTGAGGTGCCGTATAATCTAGCCCCATTAACTCCCTGACTGTATCTCCCCCTGGAGTGTTCCAGCCATGGACCCCAGCCCCCCATCACTCCTCCAAGTTCATTCCTACCACAGGGCCTTTGCAGTTACTGATAAATCTACTCAAAAGCCTCTTGAGTCCACTCTGAGCCGGGCAAGTCAGTTTATTCTTTGCCCAAATGACACCTTCATGGCCACATCAATTAAAATGGCAGCCCCCATGGTGCCCTGTAGGCCCCACTTTCATTTATTTCACACCATGTCTCTTACACCACATGGTTAGCTTATTTGCTTATTTATTTATTTTCTGTCTCCCTTTAGTGGAATATAAACTCCCTAAGGATGGAGATTTTTGCCCCTTTTGTTTATTGCTATATCCTCAGGCTGGAACACAGCAAGTATTCAATCAATGTTTGCTAGAATAAAGTATAGGGCATGCAGTGATACTTAATAAATGTTACTTATTATTATTCTCATCTTTACAATATTAGATTAGCCTCAATTAACTAAATATGTCATGAGGGTGTGCAGGTGAACTCAGTTTTCTGGTTTATTATGAATTCAGTCATTGTTGATAAAAACACATTTAAAATTGTATTTTACAAAATAGACCTTTAAAAGTAAGGACTGACTAAAATGACTTTTACTTGATGACTTAACATCCAAGGCTCATGGAATGGCCTTCATCAGGTCTAATGAAAAAACAATGACAGTTCTTTATCCCCTTTCTAGCAAGAACTACTTCTGCCTCTCTCTTCTCTGGAGCTCTTGGCAAAATCTTACAGAGGGACAGAATAGTGGGGAAGACATACTAAGGGAACACTGCTCACTCAATATCTAAGAAGCTTGATTTTTCCCTTTAGATACAAGTAAATGGTGATAGTGTTCATATCTCTGCTGTGATGGCTGAGCTCCTGATGCATCATCACTATCACCATCATCACCACTGTCATATCACCATATCACCATCACCACCACCATCATAATCACCATCACCATTATCAACATCATCACTACCCCATCATCATCATCAACATCATCACCACCGTCAACATCGTTATCATCACTAACCTCACCACCACCATCATCATCGTCATCATCATCATCATTACCGTCATCATCACCATCATCATCACCACCACCACCATCACCATCAACATCACTATCACCATCATCAACAGCATCACCACCCCCACCATCATCATCAACATCACCACCACCACCATCATTACCATCATCACTATCATCATCATCAACATCATCAATATCATCATCATTACTTTGATAACTAGTAGTTATTAAGATGCTTACTATGTGCCGGTCACTTTATGAGCCTTTAATTCTCACACTAACTCTGTTAGATCACCATTATTATAAACCATATTTTACAGATGAGGAAACAGAGACTCAAAAGGGTAGGTGTAGAATTACTAATACTGCTACTTAAAATTTAATAATTTAATAATTATTAATTAAATTTAATAATTTAATACTACTACTTAGAACTACTTAGAATCTCTAAGATCATATATCCTGTAAGTGGCTGACCAAGGATCTGTCTCATCTTTGTGGGAACCCATGTCTGCCAAGGTTTTTACTGTACAATAGAGCTTCCCTCAGCTACAACCTTCTTGTCAATTATGTGGTCCCTCTGTAGCCTAGAGATGGCTGTTTCAGGTGTTGGACAGATGAACCTGACCTGAGTTTGCTTTATACCTGACCTGAGTTTGCTTTATTTTATAAACATCTGAATGAGTAAATTTTCTCAAATAGGATTTTTAAGCCTTGTAAAACTTTTAAAGACTGATATTGGCCCCTTCGGGAATCACTGGAGTTTATACCAGGGAGGAAATTCACAGTCCAGGCTGAGCTGCCTGAAGACCTACTTAGAGAGAGTTCTGCTTGTAGGCCCCGCTGAGCTCCTCTTTGTTCCCCACACCCTTAGCATCTCTCCCATCCAGCACAGGGTTCCTGGCAAGTTAGACCCAGCACCAAAAGCAGGGGCAGTGTTTCCATGGTGCCAGGGAGTTGCCCTGACCTGTCCATTAACACAACTCACAATGGATCTAGTTGCTTGGAGACACAATGTGCTCTACTTAAGGGGTGAGCCAGGGACAGAATGATTCCAATTGGGAACAACTAGCTCTGGAAACCTCACACCCTGTGTGTTGGAGATAGTACAACTCGTGGGAGCAGAGGGATCAGAAGGACATTGGTAGGCAAGGAGAACTTCCCTTCTCTGACCCTAGGATTCTGCTGGTGGCTAATGCAGACCTGCTGATATTTCTGCTGAGTTCCCATTCTTGTCTGAAGTCAGCAGCAGAGGGGGTGCTAACCGCATTCAGGTAACACTTCAGAAGGTAATTTCACGCCCTGCCTCAGTGCTGATGAGGCACTATTAATTTGGGGACACTTTAACACCACTTCACTGTGCCAGCTTAGCAACCTGGCTAATTAATAGGAAAAAAAAAAGAACAAGGGGTTGACTTAAAGAAACATTGCAATAAAAAGTTAAAAAGTCCCTGCAAATGTGTTTATACAAGGAGAGAGTTTGGGATTCTTTATATGTCAGTGGAGGTAAGGTTATGATCTTATTGACACACAAATATGGAATCTTGCATATTTTTCTTATAAATCAGTATGGTAAAGTGTAAAAGAATCATGTACAGTGGGAAGTGCATGGATTTGAGATAAGACAGATCTGAATTTCCATCCAGACTCTATTCTTACTGAAATAGCATGAAGTCCTTCAACCTCAGTGAACTCCACATTCCTCATCTATAAATGGGGCTAAGACTTCCAATACGGCAGGTTATTCTGATTGGAGACTGCTGTATATGATGCATTTAGTGTTGTGTTGGTCCCATAGGTGGTTTTTTTTTTCTTTTTTTTAATTTATTTGATACAGAGAGAGATCACAAGTAGGCAGAGCAACAGGCAGGGGCGGGGTAGAAGCAGGCTCCCCGCTGAGCAGAGAGCCCGATGTTGGGCTCAATCCCAGGACCCTGGGATTGTGACCCAAGCCGAAGGCAGAGGCTTAACCCACTGAGCCACCCAGGCGCCCCCCATAGGAGGTTCTTTATAAACAGTCTTTAAATGGTAGTCAAATATCAGAACGCTTCAGACTACAAGAGCATTCTGGATGTGGATTCTATGAATTCAGAGTTTTTTGGACATAAAACACTCCTTAATACCTTCCTGTACCAGGAATTAGCTGAAACTGCAGTCAAGAAGCTTGCTGGGTCTAAGTGATGCTCTCCTGGGCATCAGGGCCCAGTTCAGGGTCAGCTAGTCCACAAGAGAACCAGGCTTTCGAGTCCGGAATATCCAGCCTCTGGAGGTTTTTGAGTAGGGCAATGATATGAAAGATAGAAACTGTGAGGTCACTGTGGGTGTGGGGGATTCCCTCAAATTGTTTATTATGAGCCAAGCTCTGTGCAGGCTCTGGGTAACCACTCCTGGTTAAGATATGGTCCAGCTCCCAGGGAGATGAGGAGAAAATAAAGTGGAATAATTCAGAGTTCAATGCACACTAAGGCTTACAAACACAACAACCTAAATCAGTGAGTCCTAACCAAGAAGGGGATGAGGAATCTTATGAGAATGTACTGCGTTAGGATATGTGGGGGTTAGGTTGGGTAGCAACTCTCTTTTTACTGCCTCAGTTCAGATGCAATGAAAGAGAAACAAGAATGGACAAAGTTTTCCCTTGAACAATTTTCAGTGGGAAATGATTCTCCAGTCCAAGAGTGGAAACATTTTCTCTGCAACGGATCAGAGAGTAAATATGGTAGGATTTACAGGTCATGAGAAACCATGAAGCAGAGCAAAAGCAGCGATGGTCTTTGTGGACAGTGAAATCTGGATTTTCTATAATTTTTTCATATCATGAAATGTTATTTTTTCTTTTGATTTTTTTAAAGCATTTGAAAACATAAAACCCATTCTTAGTTCACGGTTTGTACAAAAAAGGTGGTGGGCACTTTTGGCCTGTGGGTTCCAGTTTGCTGATCTGCCTTCCTCTCTGCTGTGTCCTGGAGAGTCACTAGCTCATCAAGGTGGTGCCCTCAAGTGGCCAAACATGGCTGGGTCCCTGTCTGACCAGCACTGCTGGGGGAGAAAATGGCAACATAACAACAAAAACAGTTTGAGAAAATGTTTATACATATAAAATTTTGCATAGGAGATATACATATATATTTATATTTATATTTATATTTATATAAAAGGAAATACACATGTGCACTTTACGTGTGTTGGTATGTTCGCTATTTGGTTCCATGTGACCTTCTTATTGTTTTCTTTGGTAGATACAATTTATTAAGTGTTTAATTAAATAAAGAAGTGATTTAGTTCACATTCGGATTGAATTTTAATTTGGACTTTATATGTCTTTTTATTCAACTGAGTTCACAAGGCAGGAAACATCGTGGCAGGTGGCATATCCCACGTGCTATCTGGGATGTTAGGCATCTTCTCCGACATTCTGAAATAACATAGATCGCCTGCTTCTCAGCCTTCCTTTTCTCCCTCAGTGTCCTTCCTTTAACAGCCAGGACAAGTGTTCGTAGTATGAATCAGGCACTGAAGGACGTAAATGAAAAACGCAGGTCTTGAATGAATTTGCAGCAGGCTTTTTCTTTAAGGAGAGACGGGTATAAGAGTTCCTGCCTCCTAATGCCCTCCCCATCCATAAGGCCAGGCCTGGAAAGCAGCTTTGAATGGGGACAGTTTATTTTCGATATTCCAAGACTTCCCGTCCGCTAGAAAGTAAGGTCTTAAAGGAAAGAGAACATGTTGGTCACTGATGGCCCCAAAGGATTGGAACACTGCTTGCTCATACTAAGGACTCCACGTATTTATTGGAGAAAGATTTAAGTGATTACCAGTCTAGACTCTTCTGTTTCTAGTTGGCTGAATTATTTCTCAAATTATCTAAAAGCAGTATAAAAATGAGAAATTAATATTGATTTATTGATTCGCCTTCCCTTCTCCCCTGACTTAGGATCTAAGATTCTGAAGAGAGTTAATCATGTTCTTCAGCTCATTACACATCATTATCATGCTGTTCGTACAAAGCCTCTATGTGGTATGTTTCATGTATGCATGTACGTGTGTACACATGTACATATTTGTGTATGTATGTACCTATGTATGTATGTATCACAACTATTTTCTCTGTCATCCCACGTCCCTAGACCCATTCCACTCCCCCATAGCATCTAATTTAGTTCACTTAGTTTATGCCTTTCAAGCTTTCTTCCTAGAATTTATTTTGGTATATGTGTGTCCTTCTAAAAATTGTGTTTCATTGAGTGTGTCATTAAAAAAAATTTACAAAGATCCCATGTGCTTTGACTTTCAGGCTATTTCTTACTTTTTTCAAGATCTATGCTTCCATACATCTATCTAGTTCATGGGAAGAATGACATTCGAAGCATAGGCATCATTTTATTCATCCATTTCCCTGAATGTTGGGCTCCTCCAACTCTATCCTACAACAAACATTTCTTTGTGGACCCAGGTGTGAGTCTTGCTGGGATGCATGTTGGAAGGATGACTTCCGATATAATTGATCAGGCACCTATTTTGATGGGCTGTTGCCCACAGGATACCAACTGTTAGATGATTTGACCATCACCCTCTCTGCACCAAGAGCTGCAGACAGGTTTCCAGAGGAGAGAGGGTGCTCCCATTTCTCCACCTCTTTCTGGTAGTTAATAACAAGCTTTCCTATCTCCTTGTTTACTTGGTCTCTTCTGATCGCCGGTCAAGTGTGCTTGTTAGTGTTTAGATTTTGCCACTTTCCTAGTCTTTCTTTTTCCCCCTTCAGCATAAGTTCTCCATGTCTTTTAAACACTAATCTTTCATGGTTTTAGAATTTCAAATAACTTTGGATAGGAGATGTCCTGTTGAAAACATCTTTCCCCATCTTGAGATCCTAAATATATTTACCTATATTTTTTCTATCTGTTTTATAGATTTATCTTTCACATGTGCATCTTTAATCCATTTGGAATTTATTTTTATGTTGGGAAGTAGAGATGCCTATTTTTTCCTTCCCAACTAAAAATCCATCTTTCACCCATTTATTTGTGATGCCACTTCTGTCACATTCCATGTTCCCCGGGGTCTATTTTTCATTTCTTTCCTTTGTTGCTATTCCTTTGTTAGAATCACAATACTTTTATTGTATTGTTTAATATGCATTTATGGTTATGGATTAAGGGAATATTTTTTTATATAGTAAGGTAAGTCTGAAATTCATTTTGGTTTTTATTTTCCAGTTTGTCTTGGCCATTGGCTGACCCCCAAGTTCTTATATTATTTTCATTCGAAGTGAATCAAATTAACTATTGGAGATCTGATACATTTGTATGTGTCATCATGCCATCCATGCACAATGGTGTAGACAACCCTTTGGTAAGGATTTCTTTTTTTTTTTTTTAAGATTGTATTTATTTATTTGACAGACAGAGATTACAAGTAGGCAGAGAGGCAGGCAGAGAGAGAGGGGGAAGCAGGCTCCCTGCTGAGCAGAGAGCTCGATGTGGGGCTCGATCCCAGGACCCTGAGATCATGACCTGAGCCAAAGGCAGAGGCTTAACCCACTGAGCCACCCAGGCGCCCTGGTAAGGATTTCTTTTATGTCCTTTGAACAGAAGCTATTTTTTCTCTATTCTATATTTTTGCATGTTTAGGATAATTCCTAGGTACTTTATAGGTTTTGCTTCCAGATGGCAAACTTTAGTTTGTGAATAATAGCTTGTATTATACTCTACTTTTAATTCACTATTACTGATGATGTAGGACAACACTGTTAAAATTTATATATTGATCTTAAAATTGGGAAACTTTACTGAACTTTTTTGTTCTAACAATTTGTCTTTCTCTGTTAAGCTTCTACAAAAACAATCACATTGTCTAAAAGTAAGGATATCCCAATACCCCTTATTCCTTTTCTTGTCTTTTTTTTTTTTTTTCTTTAAATCAGAACATGCAGGAGCATGCTGAATCAGAACAGGGTAGGAAACATCTGTTTCTCATCCTGAACTTAAGGAAGTGCATACAAATAAATGATTTTCACTAAGTATCATGATTGCTATAGGTTTTTGGTGGGGAAATCCTATCAGGTTAAAGAAATTCTTTTTCTTAATACCTGTAGTTCTAAGGGTTTTTCCTCTTCAAAAATTTTAAATACTAAGCTTCAGCAAAATTTTGCTACATTTATTGTGATGATATAATCCTTCTATCTTACATCTATTAATGTGAATTAAATAGATAGTTTTCATAACGTTAAACCACCTCTGCATTCCTGAATTAAAGGTTGCTTGCTAGCAGTGTCTAATTTTTAATACAATGGTATTAAATTAGTTGATATTGCATTTAAGTTTTATATCCATTTTCATAAATGAAATGGCTCCATATTTTTTGTGAACTACCTTTATCTGGTTTTGTATGAAGATTGTTTTAGGTTGCGTATTAATAAGCACTTTTTTTTTTTTTGCAGGGGGACAAACTGAGATGATAGATATTGTTTTGTCCTTTGAAAATTTCATAGAATTCTTATAAAGCTGCCAGGGGCTCAGAAATTTGGTGGTGGGGAAAGGAGATTGTGTAGGGAAATTAAGAAAAGCCTCTCAAATTTTCAAAGTTTTAGTGGTTACTGATAAACTCGAGTTTACTATTTTTTAAATGGATTTTATTATTAAAATGTTTTAGTTTTTCCAAAATTCCAAGCATATCGGTGTATTGTTTCCTTAGTATTTTATTGAAAAATTTAAATTTCTATCTTTATAGGTCATTATCTTCCCCCTCTTCCCCTTTCATTCTATATTTTGTTAATTGGCATCATCATTCTATTTATTTCTTGCAGTCTTACCAGAGTTTATCACTCAAGTCTTTTCAAATATACACACTTCTCGTTTGTTGTTTTTCATGGATTCATGGATATCTCCTATAACCTCACAATCAACTTCTCTTAAATATTGAGTTCATCTGTTGTGTGTTTTCTAGCTTCCTGAGTTAAATTATAAGTTGTTTTGGTCTTTGACATTTTTCGATAAGTGTACTTGAAGTGCCACGAAAAACCGAGAAAAGTTCTGAGCTGGGTAAATATGGGTTGCTGGGTGCTCTGCCAGCACAACTTTCTGAGCCATCGTCACTGTCCATCGTCTGATGCACAACTGCACAAGTCGTCAACAGCTAGCAGTCCTGCAGGTGGTGTCTGGTGGACTGCGACTGACCGCTGCCCGGCGGAAAGACCAGTCTTGTGTCTGTCTGTGAATTCGTGGCAGCAGGACCTTCCCACTTTGCTGCCACTGACTTTGCTGCCACTGACTCGCAAGTTCTCCTCAGGACCGGTTGGGACATCCTACTGGCTCGCTCATTAGTGAGTTAAGTACAATCTTGACATTCATTTATTTATATCCACAGGAGAGTTATAAATTTACATTTATAAAAAAAATTTTTAACAAAGGTGATACATTTTCTTCTAAGCATTGCTTTAGCTTCATCTTTAAGATTTTGACCTATGTAGCTTGACAGCTTATACTGAGATCAGCCCTCGTCCGGAGCCCTGGGGAAGCCTGGGCTGCATCAGAAACTATGCAAAGGGAAGGCGAGAAAAACAGTCACTCTTGAGCAGCTCAAGTACAGTTATCACAGTTTACTGCTGCTCTCAAAGAAATATGTCCAAAGGAAACGTTTTCCTATTTATTTATTTATTTATTTATTTTTATTTATTTTTAGAGAGAGGACATGTGAGTAGGGGGAGGGGCAGAGTGGGAGAGAGAATTTTTTCAAATAAAAATTTTCTTAAAGATTTTATTTATTTGAGAAAGAGAGAGAGATTGATAGAATGAGTGGTGGGGAGGAGAGGGGGAGAAGCAAGCTCCCTGCTCAGCGGGGAGCCCCATGTGGGACTCAATCCCAGGACCCTGGGATCATGACCTGAGCTGAAGGCAGATGCTTAGCCAACTGAGCTACCCACATGCCCTTAATAAAATAAAATAAAAAAAATTTAAATTAAGGTTTTATTTATTTATTTGAGGTAGAGAGTGAGAGAGAGAGAGAGTGCACGAATGGGGGAAGGTGCAGAGGGAGAGGGAGAAGCAGACTCCCCGCTGAGCGCAGAGCCAAACTCTGGGCTTGATCACAGGACCTGGAGATCATGACCTGAGCCAAAGCCAGACACTTAACTGACTGAGCCACCCAGGCACCCAAGGATATATATTTTTAAAGATTTATTTATTTTGAGAGAGAGAGAGAGAGAGAATGTGTGTATGGAGGGAGAAAATCTTAAGCAAATATCCCTCTGAGTGTGGATCCTCACGCCAAGCTCAGTCTCACAGGATTCTGAAATCATGACCTGAGCTGAAATCAAGAGTCAGGATGCTGAACCATCTGAGACACCCAGGTGCCCTTGGCCATAGGAAATTTTTTAAAAACCCTCTTTTCTATTGTTATCTGCATGACCTAAGGAACATTAAATGGGATCTCATTCATAACTCCAAATAACCCTTCTGGACTGCATCTAAGGATCTTCATTTGGCCATAAACATTAGTTTGTAAGTATTTTTACTTATAGAACACTTCAAGGAAAGGAGAAGCAGCCAGTGGCATGTGTGATGACAATGGTTCTGAGGTAAAATTAAATATGTGTACCCCTCACCATTGTCCCTATCTTTCATTGATACAATCAATACGAGAGGAGCCACTTCTTGTTTTCCTTGGGAGCAGGAAATGTTGCGTAAAGGAACTTGAGTTTCCTGGTGGAGGAAGGGCACTATGGTAGACTCTATCCTCCTAAAAATGTCTCTTGTCCCACATGCTCTTCTGGAAGCTAGCCACTCCTCCAGCAGATGGAGAGATGGAGTCCTCTCCCCTTGAAGCTGGACAGCCTTTGTGTCTGCCCCGATCAACAGGGCATAGAAGAAGTAAGCTGCCATGCATTTCTTCCTTGTTCTCTTGGGATGCTCTCTCTTGGAACCTAGCCGCCATGCTCTGAGGAAAGATAGACCAGCCCTCATGGACACATGCATGTGTTTTAGCTGTCAGCCTAGCTGAAGTCTTGGTCAAAAACCAACATCAACTGTCAAGTGTGTCAGTGAAGACACCTCCAGGTGACTCCAGCCTCCAGATTTCAAGTTATCCTAGGCATAAGAGAGAAAAGACAAGCTGTCTCCATTGTCTGTATTTCTGACCTACAGAAAGTGGGAGTGTAATGAAATGGTTGTTCTGTGTCACTAAGTATGGAATGATTGTTATGTAGCAATAATAACCAGAATGGGCATTCTAATTTTTTCCCCCTTTGATAGTGGAGATAAGCAGACTCCACAACCCAGTTCTTCATTACCCTGAGTTCTGTTGGGGGAGCTCCTGGATCTCTCAGATCAGTGATTTCTCCCTTCAATAGACCAAGGACAAGTGCACTTTCCCAGAGCAGCTGATGCAAGATGATGGCCTGTCAAGTTGGTTTTAATTTCTCTCTGAAAAGGGCCCCATTTGTTTATAATGATCTCAACAACTGATACTCTTATGAAGGAATAGGTACTGTGTGCTTGGCCCTGCCTTTCCCCCCACTAGTAGGGTCTCCACTCTGTCCTGGGGCCTTGGCAACATCAAGCTGCTCCCACCCAACCCTGAGAGGGCTCACCTGGGTCCTCAGATCCAGCCATCACCAGCCTCAGCTCAGTGACACCACAATAGAGCGTCTGGGCATGTGTAACCCCCACATGGCTTTCATTAATGGAGACAACTCTGGTGTCATGGGTGAGTTGGTCCCCAGGGGCAAGTGGTGGGAGATGTGGCCCCACAGCAGGATGGGGTACAGATCTTATCCTCTGGCCAATAGTCCAAGGGGTGTTTAAGTCGAGGAGGTGTGAGATAGGGATCATGTTGACAAATGGACGATGGGAGATTGAATGCAAACAGTGGAAATGGGTTTGGAGGACACAGGAGAATCTCTTTGTGAAGTAGAATGGACAGGATTTAGTTACCAACTGAATGCTGAACACAGGAATCCCGTGATGGTGTTTTCCAATCTGTGTGAATGGAAAGTGAAGGCATAAAACAAGAGCCAGAGGACAGGAGTCAGAATGAGGTGCAGGGGCAGGAAAAGAGGAGAGAAGCTGATGGATGACCTGAACGTGGGACCAGGTGGAGTCAGGTGAACTTTAGGAAAGCCCTGGAGGCCTGAAACGGGGATTTCAGGGGGTATCAGCCTGGAGCTGCCAGCAGAAGTCACAGGAATGGGTCCAAGTGTCCCAGGACAGGGGGAGTGTGTACCCACAGGAGAAGAGGATGGGGCCGAAGGGGTCACCCTGGGTGGAAGTCTCATGTGAAGGGTGAAGGGAGAAGTCATGGAAAGAGGACGAGAACTGGGAGAGGAGGCTCTCAGAAAAGAACTTTCCCTAGCACCTGACATGGCTCCTGGCACCCAGCAGGTGCTCAGTAAATGTTTGTTGAGTGAAGAGACCCATCCTCAGGGCCAACGGAAGCGTCTCTCTCACACACAGAAAACACCAGACCAAATGAGAAGAGCGAAAGTTAGGGAGTGAACTTGGAAATGAACAGCTACTTTTGGCTAAGGTCTGTTCTAGGATTGTCAGACACATTGGCCTGACAGGCATCAACTGGATCCGGGCTAGCACTTTCCATCCAAGTGTGTCAGGCAAGCTATGACAGACTGCAAACGGTGACAGACTCATGCTGCATGGTGCAGCCCCCATTGTCAGGTGAAAGGCAGACTTCCTGTGCAGGGTGGGGGCGGTGAGGGAAGGAGGGCACTGCAACCCAGGCTCTGGGGCTTGAGCCACACTCCCCACCCCATCCCTGTGACCGCCGTGGTCAGCAGTCTCCTGCCATTCACAGGCCGCTCACATGAAAGGGCCCCACGGCCAGGAGGGGGATGCAGAGATGGGAACAGCTGTGCCAGGCACAGGGGCACGTGACGGTGGAGAAGGGACAGTTCTTGCTGTTCAACATCACCTACAGAAAAGCAGGAGGAAAAGTTTGTGGACCTAAGGGCATCTGGGCATCAGGACCAGACGCTGGCATCACGTCAGTGAGATTTTTCTCTTTCCTGGGGCCTCTTCTGCCCCTGGAGGAGCGGATGTGGGTGCAGAAGCAATGAGCTTTCTGGAAGTAAGAAATGGGCAGAGAGGATCTGCAGAGAGCAGCTAGAGCAACGGATTCCATAATCAGGGTATTAATTGCAAATAATAATCTTGCACCAAGTGATCAAAACAACGCATTTGTGCCTCCCACTCTGCCTTTCCTCCTCCTTCAGTGGAGTGGCCCTGCCCTGCCCTGGATGAAGATGTAGGCAGGTCCTATGACATTTCCTTCTGCTCTTGGGTAATAGATGACCCTTCAGTGTTCCCAGTCTCTGCTCAGTAAAGTCACCATCCGGGCATTAATGTTCTCCACTCCTCTCCCTCCCCTGCCCCAGTCCTTGTCCCAGGCTGCTGAAGAAGAGGGGACATGTGGCTCTTCTCTCACCCTACTCCTCTGCTCCTCAACCGGACTTCTGGGTCTCCTGCTTCATCCTGGAATCAGGAAGGCAGGGGCAGGCGAGGGAAGAGAGGTGAGGGGCGTGTGTCAGCTCTGTCCACTGCCACCCAGCTCCCTCCACTGTCGCCCTCCACCATCCTGTGGACCCTGGGAGTGTGACCTCTCAGGGTCACATGGAGAGGCTCCCTCGCCCCTGGCTTCTGGTTGGATTTGGCCAGTAGGAAACTCTAACAAGAGATTGGAGCAGAGGAGGAAAGTAAAGTCACAATGTTTATTCCCCCAGCTATATCCCCGGCTATATTCCCCAGGGCTATATCCCTGGAAGAAGGTCCCAGTTCCTGCTGGCTGTCCATTGTCCTCAGCTCTCTCTGGGTCCAGGTAGCCACTCCCTCTCTCCCCCAAGTCCAAGGTGAGGAACTGCCAGGACCTTGACTGGTACAGGTGGGATGCTCCTCACATGGCTTGGCCAGGCTTCTTTCTGCCAGCCTAGAGGACAGATGAAACTCACTATTCTCCTTCTTGAGGACCTTTCATGGACTCTTCAGAGGCTCCCTGTTTGTCCCTCAACTACATCCCTGGTCCTGGACAGTCCTCTGGGCTTCTTTCCTCAGACCTGCACGCGGTGGCATGCCTCCAGTCTCCTCCTTGGGCTCCTCAGCCCTCTGGACAGCCCAAATAGACAGTACCCACAACAAGCCACATCTGGTCCTTAGAAAAGTCTCATTTTTCCCTGCCCCCAGCCAGCTATGGGAGGGGGCCACACTCTCCATTCCTCTGACACAGCTTTTCTCTGGTCCCAAGGATGGAACTTTAGCCCACTGTCAGTTTCAGGTTTCTCAGGCAGGAGTCAGGCACTAGCCTGTATATCACCGAACTTCAGGAAACTCTTCAAAACTCCCCCATACAACCCTTTGAAGGCCCTCTCACTAAGCTTGGACTATAGAGGAGGAACCCCAAATTGGAGGTACAACTCATGGAAAAGTAACAATTCCCTCCAAAGACAAAACTCCCCCATGCAACCCTTTGAAGGCCTTCTCACTAAGCTTGGGCTATAGAGGAGGAATCCCAAATTGGAGGTAGAGTTCACAGGAAAGTAACAGCTCTCTCCAAAGACATGTGTTCATCCATCTTTACCCCCAAAGACACCATCCCCCACAAAGCCCCTCCACCTCATACTTCTTTTTGTATTTCTAAAGGGAGTGAGTTGTTTTAAGATTCATAAAGTAAGTTTGTGCCTATTTTCTTTGAAAACATTGCCATGTGAATCATCTGATTCACTTTGGTCAGTAAAGATCTTTCATATTAGATATTCAGTCAAAAATGACTTACTGAGAATCTCATTCTAACATCCTATTGGGCTAATATCTTAGGTCAAGCCACCTGATCTTTGGAAGTCTCAGTTGTAAAACTAACAGTGGGTTCAGAAATGTTAGCTCCGTTTGTTAGTATAATTGATCTGCATTTGTTTGCATCGTAAAAAAGTGTAAGTTCAGTGAAACCCAAGTCACGTTCTTTGGGTTCACCATTATAATCTCGGCACTAGGTCCATGGTAGGCACATTCCTACTGAATGAAAAGTGAACAAATGCTTAGTTGAGAGGATTTCTCCTAAGATAAAAAAATGAGATGGGTACAGGAAAATATTTGAAAAAAAAAAACACTACAAAATTCAGAGATGCTCTTTTGGGAGAAAAATGATTGCCCAGCGGTAGGCTTGCATTTTTAGATCAAGCATTGTCAGGGCCAGTTCTCCTTTAGTTCCCCCACCCATTCTCTGATACTCTGCTTTGCTCAGCCTGCTCCAGTCACCCTGGCTTACTGGTTGTTGCTGAAACCATGTGCTACCTCAGGGCCTTTGCACCTGCTGTTCTCAGTTTTTAGGACACTCTGCCCCCAGGTATGCACATGGCTCACTACCTCATGTTTGGATCTCATTGGAGATCCCTGCTATGCTGCCCAAATTTTATCCTGTAAATCTCCCTCCTAGCCTTCTGTTAAGAGGCCTGCACATACCCTGGGTGATTGTGCATTGACAAACAGAGTTTTCAGGGTTACTAGACACCAACTCTAAACTGTAGTCCCCAGGAGACCCAAAACAACAATGTGGTCCACAGTCAGGGGGAGGTTGTTTTTTATTTCAGTTGGGAGAGACTGGAATGAGAAAGTTTTATTTTTGAACATAGCCAATTTAGTTCCTTTATATCTTCTCTAAGTGCTGCCTAAAAATGGACTAATTATTTGAATCTTTTGATTTGGAGCTAAAGGCACTAGTGGTCCTCTGGCATTCTACTTAGAAATCTCTTTCCCTACACCTACTCAGGCAGGAGGTACATTTATCAAGTTTCCATGTTACCCCAGGCAACAGCTCTGCTAACCTTTCCTCCTCTATGTCCAGGGGTCTCCTTTCCCCAGCACTGAAGAGCATTTCTTTCCCGTAAGCCCTCACGACAGCCTCCTCAAGGCTGGCGGAGCTTCTATAACCTTCTTGTGGAACAACAGAGGCACCCAGTTTAGCTCTTCCCAAGAGAGAACCTGCACAAGGAGTGCAGAGCACCAAAAGCCTCCAGCCCCAGCTGCCATTCTCTGGTCCTGGAGCTACCTGCCAAGACCTAAACGTGGCAGGGGTAGCTGGGCTTGGCCATCTTGATGCAACAGGTTCATCTTATGTGGACAGCCCTGTGCTAGAGCTCCTGCTGGGCTGGCTGGGGTTCTCTCAGAGCTGCACTGTCTCCTGAGGCTCCATTTAGCCCATCCCCCTTCCCCCTCCCTCCACCTCTTTCCCCTAATTTTGCAGATGTCAAGCCTATATCTACAGCCTTAGAGGTTCTCCCTTCCTACCCCTGCTCATTCTCCTCTTCATCATTCCAAGGCATTACCACCAATAATCATGAGAAGAAAATTGAAACACTGCTAAAATCATATTAAAGCATTCCAATTCGATCCAAAATTACAGTTTTAACTTCTGAGCTTGACCAATTTGCTGAAGTACCAATTTAATAATCAGGCCTTTTATCTCTGACTTCATCTCTCTGCATTAGCAGCCAGTCCTGTGATAGAAAATCAACGTCTTAATGTAATAGTTCTGTGATTTATGGAACATTTGCACTAGCCAGCATTTTATTATAGACAAATGAGTTATAGCATTTTAAGGTATACATTTGAATTTTAAACTAGTTTAAGAATATTCGTGTATAAAGTAGAAGCTAAAACACTGGAATAGTAACGTTGATAAATAACTCTGTGTTTACCCCATAAATGGTCTGCACACACACTGCAATGAACAGAACTGGGTCTGGTGGGTCCGTCGGTACAGCTTGATGTTTCAAATCAATGGAGGCACTTCAGGGTTATCTTCAAAGTCAGGATCTTCCTCACTTGCTGTAATTTTGGGTTCAGATTGAATTCTTCGGGGCCTGTGTTTTTTCTCTTGAACTATGTTAGCCACATCAGGGAAGGAATGCTTGCTAGGATCTACTTCTAATTTCTCAATTTCCTTGCTTCTACAACAGCAAAAAGAGGCAAAAGGAAATTAAGATGCCATTTTAATGAAATTTCAAACTCATTCATTCATTTATTCAGCAAATATCGGCAAGTGCTATCATTAGAGCATAGAGATGCCCATAGAGCATAGAAAAAGAATAAGAGACTGTCTGTATTTCCAGGTAGCTCAGAGCCTTGCAGGACCAAGAGTGGAGAAGTAAAGTGCTGTTGCACAGACAGTGAGGGGAGGTCAGCTACGAGACTCTGCTCACTTGAGAATCTGTATTTATGTACTTTTTAAAAGATTTTATTTTTAAGCAATCTCTATCCCCAGCATGGGGCTTGAACTCAAAACCTGAGATCAAGAGTTGCGTGCTCTACTGACTAAGCCATCCAGGTGCTCCTCACCTGAGAATGTCTAAATGATACAGCAGGCAAACCCCACAGCCAGGATCGGTAACAGACCACTGTGGGCAGGTCTTACACCTGACGGTAGCTAATCCGGCTCCTGGGCCCTGCTGCTTTAGAGGATCCAGCCTGCATGCAGGGGCATTTATTATATGCGTTTGGGTGCCCAGTAAGCTCTGTCCACCAATTTCCCCGACAAGATCCCACTCCTGCTGTCGGCGCCCAGTCCTCTGGCAACAGTTACATGAAAACACAACAAGAAAGAGTCCCACACCACCATGGTATAGAAAATTCTAGATAATACAGGTCACTGGGCTGCCTCCCTGGCAATTTCAATCCATAGGTCTGAGGTTGGGTCCAGCACTCTGTATTTATAGCAAGTTCCCCCAGTGATTTTGATAATCAGTCAAACTATTTTAGAATCACTGTACTGGTCATCCAGTTGTCATTCTACAGAATATATCACATGCCTCCTCTATTCCAGCCCCCAGCCATCCCATGGTCTTTGCAAATAGGCTTGTTTCCTGGTAGCATCTCACAGCGCAGCATAGAGCTTGAATAGAACATTTATCACATTATCATGTAATTGTCTCATTATTGGTCTGTTCTCCCTACTAGACCAGTATTCTTGAAACAATTATATTGTCTTTTTCATCTTGTATCTTTGGCATATAGCTTTACTGAATACATGTTAAATAAATAAAAAAATTATTTAACATGTTAAATAAATAAAAAAAATTATTTAACATGTATTCAGCAATCCTAGTTGCACAGTACACAGCACACAGCACACAAAATTAAAATCTTTGACCTACAGAAAATCACAGTCGGCCTCATCCAGGAGCCCAACACTGATGTCCTCAGATGCAATGTATGGTGGGGGGAGGGAGGGTCAACTCTCTCTGGAGACTGTAAACTCTCTGTTTTTCTTGTAACCCTTCCACTTCTTTCTTGTTGGTTGCCCTTGCACTCAAGCCCTTGAAGGCACTTGAGTTTTTAATTTTCCTCAGTATTTTGATGAATACACATGGACCCACTAAAGGAAAGTGTAATGTATACAAAGAATATAAAGCATAAATATTCCAAAGACCCAGACTGTACACTATAGACTATGTAGAAAATTAGTTTCCATAGTCATTATTATGTACAGCTTTACTTTTCAATTCCCATGCTCTTATTTAAAAGGCTATCATATCTATGGCTTAATTAAGTAGGTTATCTAAATTCATCTATTATAATTATGTTGACTTCGAGGAAAAGCAGCCTGTCTTACTTCCAGGCATGAACCTCTTGGCCCACAACTTCTGGATGTTAGCAATAAACACTGAACCCAGTGAGAGGCAGTTATCTGCCACTCACCCCCTTCAGATGTTGTGAGAAATAATTTGCATGCAGGACTTGAATTGTTCACGAGTCTCCAGGTAATAGACAGTGATCAGAGAGGCTAGGGGCACCTGCAGATCACACTCATCCCAAAATGCTACCCTCTCAATGTCAGATGCCCACAGATAACCATCGCCAGTTCTACCCATCACCTGACTGTCAAAACCAGATCCTCTGGAGTCCAATAAGAATACCTGAAAGGCAAAATGAATATTCTCATTACCATGGAAGAAAACAAAAGAAAAGAAAAGGTCTAAAATCACTAGGCATAAAACACATCAAAGATTGATTCCTTATATTAAAGAACGTAAGCAAAGAACTTGCTTCTGGTAATATGGAAGGCCAGCATATTTGGATCAAAGACTCCTGCCTCCCACTGAAAACTTCAGGGAGATTATGAAAGATGTGGTAAGATAATAAGGAGCCGTAAGGGCAGAATTCAGTAAAAGGAGGAAGGAGGGAGGAAGTGGATCCCTGAAGCCACCTTTGCCCGAGGGAATTTTCTGCGCCCCTAAAGTGGCCTTATAAAGTCTGGGAACAGAGGTCAAGGCCCTGAGTGTGCCAGGTAGGCAGTCTGACAGGACACCTTCTCAATCAGAAGGCTTTTCTGTCACGTAAGAAAGAATGAAAAGTCAACCCACTCTGCCCACTGCCCCAGGGACTGTGAGGAGAGTGGGAGAGAGAAGGGCTGAGTTGTCACAGCCATAGTTAAAAACCACTGATCCTGAATTCAAAGTGAAGTGGTTCCAAACTGGCAGTGCCTTCAGGTAGGGTCTGCCTCACAGCACACACCAAAGCTCCCTGGCTCAGCACCTCCCAGGCTTCTGAGAAGCCCCTAAACTATTTGCTAAGGCAATGGAGCAGCTCGCCATCAAAATTAACAAGCACTCGAGGAAAAGGGATATTTTGCATGAGAACCAGCAGAAGCAACAAGAACACAAATAGAAACTAAAAATTTCAGATTTTGAATATGAAAGTATAAATTATGAAACTAATAAAATGTTTCAGATTTAATAGTATAATGTTGAACTTTTCCTCTGGGATTGGCAATCAGATAGAGATGCCTGCTATCCCTCTCCATTCTACACTGAATACCGTACTAAAATACCATACACTTAAAAAATTAATACAATGTGGGTATATTTAACATGAATCTAGACATAGGCCTTGCAGCCTTCACAAGAATTAACTCCAAATGGATCACTGACCTAAGCACAAAATGCAGAACTGTAAAATTCCTAGACAAGAACACAGGAGAAGAGCTAACCAACCCTGGGTTATGGCCATACCACTTTTGGTACAACAGGAAATGCATGATCCATGAAAGAAATAGTTGACAAGCCGGATTTCATTAAAATTAAAAACTTTCACTTCATGAAAGACAATTTTGGGAGAATGACAAGACAAGCCACAGACTGGGAGAAAATATTTGCAAAAAACATCTCACGAATGACTCTTATCCAAAACATACAAAGAACTCCTCAAACACAACAATTGGAAGATGGGCCAAGGACCTTCTCAGACACCTCACCAGCAAAGACGTACAGCTGGCAAATTAGCAAATGAAAAGACGCTCCAGACCATATGTCATCAGGGAAATGCAAATTAAAACAACAAGGAGATGTAAGTACATGCATATCAGAATGGCCAAAGTCCAGAACACTGACACCACCAAACGCTGGCAAGAATGAGGAGGAACAGGAACTCTCATACATTACTAGCAGGGATGTGAAGTGGTACACTACTTTCGAAGACAGTTTGGCAGTTTCTTATATAACTAAACACACCCTTAACCATGTGATCCAGCAGTCGCACTTCTCAGTATTTGCCCAAAGGAGTTGAGAACTTATGTCCACACAAAAACCTACACACCGTGTTTACAGCAGCTTGATTTATAATTCCCCCAAACTGGAAGGAACTAAGATGTGTTTCAGTAGGCAAATGGATAAATAAATTTTGGTCCATCCAGGTAATGGAATATTATTCAGCGCTAAAAAGAAAGACACTACCATGTCATGGAAAGACATGGAGGAACCTTAATTGTATATTACTAAGTGAAAGAGGCCAATCTGAAAAGGCTACATACTATATGATTCCAACTGTAGGGCATTCTGGAAAAGGTAAAACTAAAGAGACAGTAAAAAGATCACTATTTGCCAGGGGTGCTGGTGGGGGAGGAGAGGGATGAATGGGTGAAGCACAGATATTTTTAGTACAGTGAAACGACTCTGTATGATACTATGACAGTGGATACATGTCATTATATATTTGTCAAAACCCACAGAATGAACAACACTGAGTTTGAATCTTAATGTAAACTATGAATTTTGGGTGATAATGATGTGCTTCAATGTAGGTTCGACAGTTGTAACAAATGTACCACTCTGGGTGGATGTTGACAGTGGGGAAGCCTGTGCATGAGTGGGGGCTGTGGACATATGGGAAATCTCTGTGCTTTTCACTCAAATTTTCTGTGAACCTAAGACTGCTCTAAAGAAAAAAGTCTATTAAAAAAAAAGACAACAAGCCCAAGAATGGACTAAGATTTATAATGCTGGCTCTACTATCACTTAGCAACTTTGTGATCTTGGGCAAATTAATCTCGTTGAACCTCAGCCCATTAGGAATAACCCAATTTCTCCTGTAGTTATTTTGAAGATGAAAGACAGGTGATGGAGAGTATCATATAGCATAGACTAGGCACTCAACACTCAATAAACCCATTCTGAGCAAGTTATGTGTCCCCCTTGATCAGACAGTGTCATGGGACCACAAGAGTTCACAGAATCAGTTACCTTCCCCACAAAACCTGATGCCCTCTGGTCCCCGTGAACACAACCTTACTCCCCTGATCTTCCCCCTCCGGTCACTCTGTCTGCACAACAAGAGGAAAGGGCCACTCTGACTTTGAGAGGTGTATCTCTGGGTCTGCCATCCTCCTCTCCCTCAAAGTGACAGCTGCCTGACCCCGTTCCCACATACAGCCTCCATAGACAGCTGTTTGTTTCATGGGATCGCCCATCCAGGGGCTGAGGTGAAATGGATGGTGAAGTTTGTCAGTGATTAAGGAGTGCCATGAGCAACCTTCACATAGATATGTTATTCATAGCTGGAAGGTGATCAGCAAAAAAAAAAAAAAAAAAAAAAAATAGAACAAGAGAGACTTTGCCAATGTAATGTAGGAAGTAATCACCATAATGGTGATCTCCCCAGGGTCTGAAAACGAGCTCCATGCTGTTTGTCATGACTTGGCCTCCCATTCCTCACAAACCAGATTCGCCCTCCTTACACGTGTGGATGCTGCTGGAGATCAGTTACGACCATTCATATTCATAATGGCATAATATCCATATATTCATATTATTCATAATAGCATAATATTCATAATAGCATAATACCCTTGAAACTCCGTAACTTACACACATATCTGACAATGGAAGCCACTAAACTAGGAAATACAAGAGTGGGTCTCCAAGGTTAAAACCAGCAACCCATCTTTCAGAAGGAATTCAACTCCACACCTGTTGTTTAGACAAACCCCATGTTTGAAAGTCCACAAAACTTCCACGGTTGACTCAGAATATATACGAATGCCTGAGTGCTTGTATTATGCAAGATGTAAATATAGCCCTTGTTCAGGTATTTTTGTGATGATAATTTCAGCATATACATTTGTATCACAAAGATAGTTTGCCTGAGTTCAAAATAGATTTTGCCATCTGGATGGTAAGAGTCTGGAAATCATGACAAGTAGAAGGAAAGTCGAAAGGCCTGGGATGTGCATTCTAAGGAAGAACTAAAACGAGGAGGGCTTTGTCCAGAATACTTTAAGAGAGGTCACTGCTCACAGGAGCTGGGTTTTGTTCTGAGGGTCTTCAGGTGGCAGAGCTAGAATGTTCAGGGGGAATGGAGGAGAGGCTTCCTGCCACTGGGGAGTATGGCGATCAGGGAGGCAGCCAAGGGAAAGAGGCTGATGCAGAGGCTCACAGATGACCTGTGAGGAGGAGGATGACAGGAGGGCACACGATGGGGCCTTTTGGCCCTTGCAGCCCTGAGAGTTTTACGATCTGTGAAGTGACATACAGACCACGGATGGGCAGCGTGAGCAGCACTATGAACAGGACTCAGCAGAGCTGTCCCAACATGTCATGGCTACCTGACCTTCAGACATCCTAAACTTCTCTCCCTCATTTGCCCCATCCGTAAACTGAGGATGAAACTGGGGAGGATGTAGTGTGTTAATATGGGTGAAGCACACAGAACAGTGCCTGATACAAGGTGAGTGCTCAGTCAATATTAGTTGTCACTGGTGCTGACATCACCACTCTTAACATCGTCACAAGTAATTGGGGTCTGTATATACACAGATTTGTTTTTTAGGGATCAAGAGCCCTATAAATCGAGAGTCTACATTTTGGGAATAAACATTAACATTCACAGCAGGAATCGTTTGTAAACTTTAAATAACTCTATCTTTAGGGAAGGTGTATTCTAGACAGCAAATGACAATGAAGAGAAGTATAATAAAGATCAAGACAGCTGGGGAGGCAGTACCTTTGGTTGGGGCGCTCTCTGCTGCTGTCCAAGGTACTTTTCTCAGATTTAGATGTTTGTCGCCAACCTGTGATTACTCCGTCTACCTGAAATAAAAACACAACACGTGCTAAGTGATACATTACTCTTTGATATATCTTCAAAAACATACACTATCTATATATTTTTAGGAAGCTAAAACATTTTAATTTTTGCTACATATTCCATAAAAGAGTCTAACTTTAAGCCCCTGTATGTGGCATAGGAAAGTTATATCACAAATTGAATCTGTGTACAATACTCCTACAAAGCCACAGGCAGGGGGAATACAGTGAATTAATTCATGTAACAAATATTTTCTGACAGCAACATGCCAGACATGGCTTGGGAGGGTGGGTGAGGATAGAGATGCGGCAGAGACACTGCCCCTGAGCTGCCCCGCTCCTGCGCACATGTTGCAGCAGGAAGCACACTGAGCTGGAAGCTCAAATCCCTACCTTCCCGGCACATTGGACCCCATGAGATATGAGCTCGAATGCTCGTTTTTGGTATAAAAAATTCTGTAAAAATTCTGTAATTCTTCCACTTCTTTTAAACCAAATAAGCTCAGTGCTAAGTATGTTGGACTCTCAACAAATAAAACTGATTGATTTAATTTAACAAACATACAGCAACGATTATTCACACCCAGCACCTTCCCTTAGGAAGCTCAAAGGTACAAAAGTGTGGGGGCAGAAGAAAACATGGGGCCACTTACTAGACCCAGACACCACGCTGGACATATGCCTGCCGACATGAGGCAGTTCACGTGTTCAATTTAATCCCTACCTCCAGTATTCCTGAGACAAGGATTATTTGTAGGTGGAGAAAAGGAATTTTAAAACTCCTCTACTTGTGTTGTTTTGGTCCACTAACCAAGATGGGGGCTTCTGCCTTTTCTTTCCAGGGAAGGGAGAGGTCTGGCGTATGTACATTCCTCCTCCCATCCTAATCATTTTTCTTTAGGGAAAAAGTACTTCAACTTACTGGCCACATTTCACTGGTGTGCAGGGTCACTCCTCTGCAGGTGAGGGACATCTACTGCCCTTTCTCTTTTGGGCCTGAGACTTTTCTTAGTGCACAACAATGGTCAGATCCATGAGGGAACAGACTAGGCTTGGAACTTGAGGGTCTGGTCACCATCCGCACTCCCATCTGCAGGCTCAGGTAAGCATATTGGACTCGCCATCAATGTTTGGGAAGAGAATAAGGAGCCCTAAGGTAGCTTCAATCTTAAGGTAGATTCTCCAATCCAAGTTTACCAAACCTCTGCATCAGAGTGCTGGCCACTTAATCCAATTACTAGATGGGGTAATCTGTTTCCCATTTGACTAGCAATTCTTGATTGCATGTCCCATTGGTTAGAGTCCCAGAAAGCCTATCCCATTGTTTTTCACATGAATGTTTTAGGAAATGAATAGTGAATGAAGAAATGTAGTAATGAATCCTATCCCGGGGACAATAGAATGAAATTTGGGGAGGTGAATGCTTGAGGGAGAACCATCTCTCGATGGTAATCTTTCTATGTTTTGGTATAAGAACCAATGTTTTAGACAGTTGTGTATCTATCTATCATATTTGACAACAATTCAATCCATCTGTGGGTGTGTCTTTGTGCAGCTCCCTTACGCAGAGGAGGATACAAAAGGTTTGCCCTTCCCTTCCCATAGAACTCATACAAGGGAGGACCTCTGTGTGATGCAGAAAGGAAAGATCTGGTAGAACCCCACCCTTTTGGTGTGTCTACTGAACATCTGTCTGGAAAAAAATACCTGTAATACCACACAAGGCCAGTCTTGTGCTGAGACCCTAGGAAGAAAGAGCAGTGACTACTGCAGGGACCAAGGACACTACATTTCAAGTCTGGAAGAGTTTGTTAAAAGAGGTAGTCTGCAGAACAAAAACTTATAGAAGAATACTGTGGAAGAATCAGCAACTAAAGCTACCAATGTAACGTTTACTGAATAATTAAAGGAGGTGACTCATGGAAAGGTTTGCCCAATGAAGCAGATTCTATTATCATCAAACACGTTTTTGTTTTTGTTGTTGGTTTTTGTTTGTTTTGCTTTCTTTTTGGAGGAAATTGATTCTAACATGGTTTATTTGCTACATTTTAAAATCTATTCATGTCAAAATTTTGTCTTCCTTTAGTTTCTTGTTGGCTAATGACTGATGCTATATTTTTGGACGTTAATGTTGGTAAGGTATGTGTTTACACTACTTTAATATGAAAACTTAACTACTTTTCTTCTTTTCTTTAACTGAACTAGTGTGATGAATACAAATATTTCCCCCGCCTTCCTGGCTTATCCTTGAAGACATGGAAACATTTAGTAGCTACTGAGCCTGGTTCTGGTTTATTAAGCCATATTAATATCAAACATGAAGGAAAAGATACAACTGAGGGCACTAAACAGAGACAAGCCCAGTTGAGGGGAGCAGAGGGAGAGGTTGCAGATGTTAGGGTAATGAAACTGGCCCCTTCTTCCTGCAGTGTCGTAGGGAGGCAGGAGGACCTCTGGGAGATGTGGCTGCACCATTGGGTGGAGCAGCACTGTCCACTGGAACTTTCTGCAATGATGGAAATGTTCTGTCCAGCCCAACATGGTGTTCCCAAACATTTGAAATGTGGTTAGAGCACCTGAACTTAAAGGTTTAATTGTATTTAAATTTCAGTAATTTTAACTGACCAAGCCAGAGAGATAGGAACACAGTTACTGTAAGCCCCAAATGCATATGTGGACTGCCCAATTCTTCTTCAGGGTGAAGGACATCCATCCATACCAGTTACTCCTAATTCATCTGTGGTCCTTGACCATGTGGCCTTTACAATTCTGGAAGTCTCCGCCCCTTCCTCAACATGCCAGGGAACTGGTACCCTTATGGAAGTGGGAGAACCTGGAGCCTAGGTCCCAAATTGATCCTGCTCCTGGCTCAGCTCTTCTCTCCCCGTCACAGGCGGCTGTCCCAAGGCATGCCCTCAGAAACATGCTGCACACTCCTCTCCATCTCAGATCTGTTCCCAGGGAGCAGTGGCACCTTTGCAATTTTTTTTTTATTTTTTAATATTTTAATTACATTAAATGAGACCAATGTTAGTTAAAAAAATCATTAAATTGTCAGTTTTAAGAAAAAATCTCTTGAGCCAAAAGTACAAATTTTGTATTGCTTCACGTTGTAAATGCACTAACAAGAATGGGAGCATATGCATAATTAGAGTCTTAAAACACCCCGTTTCTAACACTGTTATTTGTCACATAATAAGCTCAGACAAAGATTCACTGTGTTTATGGAAATGCAAATAGAATCACAAATTTGGAACTTTTCTTCACAGAGAATTTGCTGTGCACCAGAATCTAAATGTGTTTCTTATTTTTAAAAGATATTTTCAGCTTATTTAGTTCCAAAGATTCTTTTAAGTTTAAAAGTTAGGAGGAACTAAGAAATCAGTAAGAAAAATATTGACCCCCAACGTTCATATTAACATGAAAATTCATCCTAGCACCAATATTTATATTAACAGCAGGTAAAATACTTCTGATTTTCCCCAGCAGAGGATCGCAGGTTCAGGTCCTGAAAAACTGCTGGTTGTTTTCCTACTGTACCTGCATTATTCTTCCTCTAGGAAGTGATGTTCATCAACACTAAACATTTTAATAATTTGTACTAAGTGTGTTTAGGGATGACTGACGGACAAGCTGTAAAGGTCAAAATATATTCAATAAATTAGATCATGAGGAATAATGGTTTCCTGAATCCATAGAAAGAAATGTAATCAGCTTCCTGAAAATTCAATTGTGGGACAGGCACAAAGGTACAAATTAACGTTTTAATGATGTGATATTACTTTAATTCTCATAGAGTCATGCAATTTCAAGCAGTTGAAAGTTGAGAGTGAACATGGAGGTAGTAACCAAGTCCCCTTTTCTATAGAAAGCAAATGTCCTTTCTAAGGCTTTCTTGGCAGATGACTTTCCAGCTTTTGCTGAAATCCTACCCTGGGATGGAGTCTCATAACTTCCTGGGGCAGCACCCAGCACTGAGACAATCTCCCTCTACTATTTCTATTTCATTTCATTTCATTTCATTTCATTTCATTTCATTTCATTTATTAAAGAAAGGCAAACTGCCACATGCAGCACCTCATCTGGATGTGTCTGGAGTCTTGGAAACATGACTAGCCTATGTTCTCCTACAAATGGACCTTGAGAGCTTGTTTGGAAGACCCAGCAGGGGAGCACAGCTATTCCTATAGCCTTGACAGAAGAACAGTCCTCCTCAATCAGGGAGAGTCATTCTCTTCCACTGAGCCTGCAGCTTTGGGAGGGATGCACAGGGGGCAGTGAGGGAGGAAGGGGACACTTGCCTGGCCACCCACATCAGCCCAATCAACCCTGGCAATAAATGGGGTGACAGATGTCCTAGTCAGATCACCCTCACATCCTTTTTTTTTTTTAGCATAGTTTATTTTTTGTTTCAAGTTTTTATTTAAATTCCAGTCAGTATAATATTAGTTTCAGGAGTAGGATTTAGTGATTCATCACTTACACACAACACCCAGAATTCATCCCAACAAGTGCCTTCCTTAATGCTCTTCCTCCATCTAGCCCATCCGCCCCCTCCCTCCAGCAACCCTCATTTTGTTCTTCAGAGTAAGAGTCTGTTTTACCATTTGCCTCTCCACCCCCCCAAGTTCATCTGTGTTATTTCTTAAATTCCACATATGAGTGAAATCATATGGTATTTGTCTTTCTCTGATTGACTTATTTGGCTTAGCATCACACCCTCCAGTTCCATCCATATCATTGTAAATGGCCAGATTTCATTCTTTTTCATGGCTGAGGAATATTCCATGATTGGGTTTTTTCTATGTAACTCTACTTTAACAAAATGCATATCATTGCTTTCCCAACTCTAGAAAGTTTCATCACTAAGATGATGAAATCCAGACTGGGTGTGCTGGGTAAAATTCAATAAACATACCCAAGAGAGAAAACCAGCTCTCAATCCTTATCTTCAAGTTGAACCATAGAAATTACAAATACCTAACTATTTTTGACCTACAAAACAGTGATTTCACATGGTTCAACTTGTTATTTATACAAGGCTGAATAAGAATGAGCAAACAGTCACTCCACTCTAGATGAAGACTTGATAAATTAGAAGAGCACATGGATGAAGAACAAGTAATCTAACTAGAAATAATTATCAAGGAACAAAATATAAAACAATCAACCTTCTAACTTTTTGTTTTGAATTTACCCTGGCTTCTTAAATTATAGTCTTTGGGAAAATCAGAAGTAAATTTCTCTTTTCTTGTATTTTCACTTTGTACCATAGTTTCAACTATTACCTCCATCAAATCTTCTCAACGAATATTTACTGAGCATCTACTATGTGCCAAACATAGGAGTAAGTGGTAGACATGGAATGATAGATTGAAAAATTATCCCTGATCATCTCAGGAGAGATAAAGACACATAAGCAATTAAAACACACTGGAGAAAGTGCAATTGATAGATATACTAGTATGGAAGCCCAGGGGAGGGAGGGATGTATCCTGATGGCATGGGGAAGGCTTCCTGGAGGATGTGAGTTTGATATGAATTTTAAAGAATAAGCACATTCCTGCTTATGTGGGAATGAAGATTATGTGGGAATGAAGAACACTAGAGGGAGAGAAAGAAAGCCTGAGTAAAGACAAGAAGGTAAATGACCACATAAACTAGCACGGAATATTGGGCAGATAATAGCTGGAAACAATGTGAAGAACCAGGCAGAGGTCAGGTTTCAGGAGACTATTTTAAGGTGCTTGAACTTTGCACAGGAGGTGATGGAAATCTCTGCATTTCCCCCCCGCCAACTCAGCAGAACAGCAACATTCTTAATGTACTCTTTATTTTCATTAGTCAAAGTGTGTGACGTTAACAAAGTGATTAAGTCCAGGGGAGTGGCAGTTTTTGAAAAAAAGTGTTTCTTTCATCATGAGATAAAAATATACTTTTTTAAATATTAAAGTTACATTTCTTCCTCTCTCACCCCAAACTTTATTCCGAAAGTACTTCTAACATGCAATTTTGTTGGGAACTATATAAATGTGTGTATTGGTCATCCAATTATTGTCAAAATACTGCCATGTAAATTATTGTCTAACTAATCTGTTCTTCTGGGCTTCTGTTTGCCTGTCTACCCCAGATGTGTGTACATTTCTCTAGCTTCCCGCTGTCCCCCATGAAGGAGGTTTTAGACTCTACATTCAGGCTCACTGAGCACTTACACATCCTCTTAGAAGGCATCATTTGCACGAAGCACAATCCATTACTCACAATTTGCCCCTGCGTGGGAGAGTAGGAAAGTTCAAATGGAGATTGGCTGTTGAAAGAATTTAGCGTTAATAATTGACTTTCACACTCTTCAGGAGAGGCTTCTGCGGTATTTTCGTGAGGATGTGATATGGAATCCAAACTCCCAACACAGGTGCTGAGCCTGTTTGCTGTTGTATGCACTTGTCCTGTTTCTGCTCTGCCCTCTACAGTTCGGGGAGATGGACCTCCAGGGTTCATCACTCAGCTTCCCATGTCATGTGGTTTCCAGCTGGGTGCGGCCAAGGGGAAGCACAGGAGGGAAGCTGGCAGACTAAGAAAGAGGCTCCAGGTGCCTCTCCCACAGTCCCTGTCTGTAAGAATGACTTCTTCCGCAGAGGTAGAGTCTACTCTGTGGCTGCCCAAGAGGTCTCCACAGGTCTGGTTTCTTCCAGGCGACACTGGTGCATGGTTTCCGCCAATAGCACCTCCTCCCTCTGTCCTGGGAGTAGAGGTAGCCACCTGATGTTCCATGTTTCTGGGTGGTCTTACTCTCCCTTCTTTGGCATCCTAGATCTTCTGTTACCCATGTAACACATTTCCTGATTTACTCCTATAAAGTACACTGCTGTATAAATTTCCTGTATACTTTTCCAGTACTTAAGTATTTCCTGATTTTTTTATTAGACCCTTAACTGATTTACTCCATGTTTCTCACACCTCCAGGCACTTGTTACAACACACATTTCCACAACATCTAATTAGAATCTGCAGATAGTGGCCTGGGAATCTAGTTTTTTAATAAGCTTTCTCCAGGTGATTCTTAGGATCAGACAAGTTTTGAAAACAGACTTACTGATCCCACTGCTTTGAGGCTTTTCTGGATGCGACTCATTTACACAAGCCACATTTATAGAGAAAGCCAGCCATTGGTGGGTTTTAAGCATAAGAATAAAATGATCTGATTCATGTTTCAAAAAGGTCACTTTGGCTTTTGTATGAGGAAGGAGTCAAAAGATGAAAAGCACCAGAAGCAGGAAAAACAGGGAGAGGCCTGTATGAAGTGGTCCAGCAGGGAGATGACAAGGGCATGAGCAAGGGTGAGGTAGGGAGACAGAAGGGAGTAAGAGAATCCAGGATATGTTTGGGTAGTAGTTCTGACCAGGTGGATGTGTGACGGCAAGAGGTAAATTGAGGATGCCTTCCAATCTTTGACTTGGACAACTGAGTATATGCTGGTGCCATTTTCTAGGACAGGAACGACTATGGGAGGAGCAAGTCTGCAGAAAGAAATTAGGGGTTTATTTGGCCATTTGAAATTAGTCGTGCTGATTTATGCATTCAGTTTGGCTTGTCATTTGACAGGTTCACATAAAATGTCTTTGATTCTAAAGCCTATGCAATTTGCTAAGTTTTACATTTTTTATTTTCCTTTTTTTCCCTTTCCTATTTTTTTATTTTCTTTTTAAAAAAATTTTTTTTAATTTTTTAAATTTTTTTTATTTTCAGCGTAACAGTATACATTGTTTTTGCACCACACCCAGTGCTCCATGCAATACGTGCCCTCCCTAATATCCACCACCTGGTTCCCCCAACCTCGCACCCCCGCCCCTTCAAAACCCTCAGATTGTTTTTCAGAGTCCATAGTCCCTCATGGTTCACCTCCTTTCCTTTGAAGTTTAATAATATTTTAGGACAGCATTTTGAATTTCTCAATTTATTTATTGGTTTACTCTGTATTTTATGCTTAATATTATTTTTAATGACTGTTAATTCAATGTAATTTCTATAATTTTTTTCTTTTGGAAATGAAAATGAGGTTTTCATAGGTGTTGTCTATTATGAGCTTTTAAAGTTATCTTAAGTATATTCAAATAATAAATGGTCTCACGTTTTTGTTGATCATATTTATCAAAGACAGAAATTGGTCATAAATCTTCTAGTGGAGCTGATTCTGTTTATTTGTCCTTATGTTTATAAGGCCTTCTGCTTTACACACTTAAATAATATACAGTCTAATGAATATAAGGCAATTGGATCTTTATTTTATGCAATATTTTTTATTACTATAGAATTCTTATTCCATTTTGTGCTTCTTTGCTTTAAATTCTATCATGTCTGATAATCATTTTGCCATAAGTAGTCTATAAATTTTGCTTACATTCACTTACTAAAGCTGTGTCCATTCTTTTCTTTACATATATCTTGGGTCTTTTAGTTTCAGGTGTGTTCTTGTGAACTAGCATAATGGATTTTATATCTGTTACTGTCTTACAAATTTTCTGATTTTATGTTTCCTTCCTCTATTCCTAACTGTTTTGACTTTTGTTTGCATTTATTTTCTGTAATGCTTTGTAACTTATACATTTTAATTCTACTGATTTTCCCTGAAAATATTTATATTAAATTTCAACATGAACACAGTGTACTGTTGGACCTAAATGTGAGACCTTAAAACATAAACATCCTAGAAGACAGCACAGGCAGTAATTTATCTGACTTTGGCTATGGCAACATTTTTCTAGATGTCTCCTGAGGCAATGGAAACCAACAATAGAAGTAAACTATTGAGACTTCATCAAAATAAAAAGCTTTTGCACAGCAAAGGAAACCACCAACAAAACTAAAAGGCAAGCTACTGAATGGAAGAAGGTATCTCCAAATGGCATATGCAGTAAGGGGTTAATACCCAAAATATATAAAGAACTCATACAAATCAACACCAAAGAAACAAACAATTCAATTTAAAAATGGGCAAAGGACCTGAATAGATACTTCTCCATAGAAGACATGCAGATGGCCAACAGACACATGAAAAGATGCTCAACATCACTCATCATCAGGGAACTACAAATCAAAACTACAATGAGCTATCACCTCACACCTGTTAGAATGCTTAAAATCAAGAAGAGAAAAAAACAACAAGTGTTGGCCAGGATGTGGAGAAAAAGGAAACTCATGCACTGTTGGTGGGAATGCAAATTAATACAGCCACCGTGGAAAACAGTATGGAGTTTCCTCAAAAAATTAAAAAAAGAAATGCCATATGATCCCATAATTTCACTATTGGGTATTTACCAAAGGAAAATGAAAACACTAACTTGAAAAGATATGTGCACCCCTATGTTCACTATAGCATTATTTACAATAGCCAAGGCATGGGGGCACTTGGGCGGCTCAGTCAGTTAAATGTCTAACTCTTGATCTTAGCTCAGGTCTTGATTTCAGGGTTGTGAGTTCAAGCCTTGTGTTGGGCTACATGCTGGCCATGGAGCCTACTTAAAACAAAACAAAAAGTATCCAAGACATGGAAGCAACATAAATGTCCATCAACAGACAAATGGATAAGAAAAACATGGTATGTATACATAGTGGAATATTACACAGCCAGAAAAAGAATAAGATCCTGCCATTTGAAATAACATGGATGGACCTAGAGGATATTATGCTAAGTGAAATAAGTCAGACTGAGAAAGACAAATATCATATAATTCCACTCATCAATGGAATCTAGAAAAGAACACATGGATAAGCAAACAAAAAGCAGAATCAGACTTATGAATACAGAGAACAAACTCATGGTTGCTGGGGGGAGATGGGTGAGGGTTTGGGCAAAGTGGGTGAAGGAGAGTGAGAGATATAACCTTCCAGTTATGGAATGGAATAATTCAAGAAAATAAAAGACACAGCACAGGAAATACCGTCAGTGATATTGTAGTAGTGATGTAACGGGAGAGATGGGAGCCATACATGTGGTTAGCATAGTGTAATGTATAAACTTGCCAAATCACTAAGTTGTACACCGGAAACTAATGTAACATTATATGTTAACTATACTCAAAAAAAGTTCAAGATATATATTTGGTGGCTGTGGAAATGTTCATATGCTTGTTCTACCCACTCCCAACTTCCCTATTTTCATGTTTTAATCTAAGTTTTAAAATCATACAGCTTTCTTTTTATATCATCTTCATTGCTTCTTCCAAGGAAAATAAATTTTTGACCCATTTTAAAACCTCATTCAAAACAATGACAACTGTTTCTATAAGACTACTGAAATACTGGAGAAAGATGACAGCATCTCAGTAGCAGAGGCCTAAGGGGTGAGGGGGTTAAGGGGATAACGAGGACTGGGAAATGAGAAGGGCTCCTTAGGTTTTCGGTTCAAGCAACATTACAGGAAGTATAACAGGCTCAATCCTATTTCTGTAAGAAGATACCTTTGGATACCTAATGCGTTGCAAATATTCCTTTCTCTTTACGTTTCTAAGAACCTATGAGAAAACACATATATTTTAATGAGGTGCTCATTAAGATATATGGAACGTCTGAATGAATGGATTGGTGGGTGAATGGATGGATGGCGACTGCAGAACTAATAGAACTAATAGAAAAGACCCCTAGAGATGCCTGTTCCTGTCTCATGTCTACAAATGGGGAAGAGGCAGGAGTTCTATGAGAGCTGAAGCTTCATGCATGCTGGGCCCTGTTGGTGCTGGGTCTAATTGGAGGAAAAGGCATTTGGGGAGCCTTAGGAGATCCCATAGTTATAACTCTGACACTAGTCTCTGAGCCGCAGAATTTCAAATTTAAGCAGAAGGATAGAGAAGCTAGTTAAGAAGAACCTGAGCCTGTTTGAAATGGAGACTCAGGAACTGGGGCGAGGGCAGAGCTGGGTGTGAGGAGGTCAGACTCAGCAGGGGGGAGACAGAAAGAGGGCCTTAGGAGACCCACTTCATTTTTTGTCTCTTCCATAATAATTCACACAGTGCTTTATTCATATTAAGTGCTTAATAAATCTTTGATGAATTCAATAAATATTTTACTTGATTAATAATTTAGTAATTGTCCAAAGTTTTTCATAATTTGGCAGAAATTTTTCAGAGTTCTAGTGCCTTACTTCCACATGTGGCAACAGACACATGCTAAATACTTCCCTCATCTGATACGAATAACTTCGATATAATTTATTTATGGGTGTAGCATGTCTTTTCTCTACCAGCATTGTGCTTAAGTATATGCATGTGATGTCTTCACCCATGCCTTGTAAGTAATTTCTGAACTACCTAAGTCCATTAGATTCCAACCCACCGTGACGTGAGCCACTTGTCTGATCTGGAGGGGAGGGGAGTTGAGTCCAGTTACTGAGGGAGCAGTACTCAGCAATGAGGCCCAGCCCTCCACTTACCCTCTACCACTCCTACATCAACTACAGAGGAATTGATCACCTGCAAATTTTCCACCTTCTTACATTTTCCTGGTGTTTATAATTATTAGTTAACCACAATTCTAGTATTGAACATTTGAAAATGTGTGGTTCAGTCTCCCAAAAAAGATTAATATAAACTTCAGAATCAATATAATTTTTAATTTTCCTCTAGCATTAGAGGAAGTTTATATATATCCAAATTCATTGTTGATATTTTAATAACTTCGTTATTTCTCTACTGTGCTCTATTGACTTTACTAAGAGAAGCATGTAATTCACTGAGTCTAATAAAAAAGATTTCTTGAAAGAAAACAAGATCTTTTTTTCTATTTAAAGAAAGATGATTAATCCACTATATTAAAAAATACATAAATTACCAGAAGCATATTATTTAAAAACCTTTGAAGAGATGAAATATCTATATAAGTTAAACATTTTTGAACTATCATAGAGATAGAACTACATTCTTTCTCAAATACTACCTGGCCAAAAATAAAAAAAAAAAAGAAATTAAATTTTGGAAAAAATGATCAGAAAAATAAGAAGGATAAGAATACTGGCTTTGATTCTAAAGATACCCAAGTAATCTGAGGAAAATTTTAGAAGGTGCAATTACTGACATTTATATGTAAAATCAATATGACAGTTGCATAAGACAGTTACATGGCTTTGAAATAAAAGTAGAATAAATCTAACTATCAAATGGTTCTTCCAAAATTCTTTTATACTTGTTAATGCAATCTTATCTGACAGCTCCCCATGGATGATCATCTTCACACAACAGCCTAAAATTGAAAATGATATTTTATTAAGTTAGGACAAACATCAAGGATGATAATGATGTTTCAAAAGAAAAGAAAATATCCTTTTACAATCTTGCTAGAAGATAGTCTCAGTGGGAAATATCCTCCATTGACGTAAAAGAGTCATGGTTATTCTTGCCAGCAGTAATTCAGAGTGCTGGGGATTTATATCACCCCTTTCCTCCCACCCCCGTTACAGGGCACAGCCATCAACGAAATGTTCTCAGGGTTAGTGTAGTGCTATCCTAGTTCATTCCCCCCTTAGGCAGAGTTATTTGCAGTATCTCTTAGAGCTTTCCCACTGGGGTAGCCTGAGAAAGCACTCTCTATTGGCTACCTTCCCCTCCCTACTTCCCGACCGGCAGTCCCTTACCACCCAAGTAAACTGCTGTACTGACATCCCTATATTAGGTTCCACTTCTAGGAGATCTCATACCAAAACAGTGCTTTATAATTTGTGTCTCACAATTTAATATCTACAATTACTGTGGCAATCATAAGGTTCCCCTCAAGGAGGAAAAACAGCAATCTGGCATAACCAGATTCCAAAAACACTGGTGGTGTTTCTACTGGATCCCATTCAAGTCTCTGTGTGTGCCTTATTTATCTTTGACTGGGTGCTTGATACTTACTAGATAGATACACACACACACACACACACACACACACACACATCCAGCCATGGTACTCATCTGGGACTACCTTCACTTAAGTTCAAGGCTCAGTTCTAGAGCCATTTCAATGACCCGATGATCAACCGACTGCTAGATCTTCTAAGGATTAGCTGGCTTCTTACACACCTTACTCCTAGGTTACACTCCTTCAGAGTCATAATCTAAGTGAGTGTGGTTTACTGGACTCCCTATGAATGGACTTGGACTTTTTTCTTCTCACCCCTGTGTGGTCATTGAAAGACATTTCTTTTGGATCAGTGGATAGTAACCATACATTATCATATTGGTATTACACCATTAATATGTTTAAAATAAGTAGTCCATCTTCCTAAATTTTGCTCAGCGTGATTATTGTTCCCAATTACTGTGTTGTTAATCAGCAGATGCTGTAGCTCTAGATGTCACTTAAAGTCATAAGCTGAGATGAAATTAACATAGGAAATGAGTATACATAGAGAAGAGAAGGGGTTTAGTAACATGGAGGTGACTAGAGATCTCAAAGAGATGTTTCCATGGAAGGGCGGTAGGGGGGATGAATGCCTAGTTGGAGCTGGTATTAGACATTATGAGGAAAGAATTAAAGCTACAAATATATATCTGTTACATGAGTCTTGCTGTAAAGCAGATGAGGGCACTAACTAGAGGGAGATGTTTGTCTTTTTTGTTTTGTTTTGTTTTAAAGAAGGAAGATGTATTAGCATGTTTCCTTTTTTTTTTAATTTAATTTTTCAGTGTTCCAAGATTCATTATTTATGTATCACACCCAGTGCTCCATGCAATATGAGCCCTTCTTAATACCCACCAACAGGCTAACTCACCCCTCTACCCGCCTCCCTTCCAAAACCCTCAGTTTGTTTCTTAGAGTCCACAGTTTCTCATGGTTCATCTCCCTCTCATGTTTCCCCCAATTCACTTTTCCTTCCTTCTCTTAATGTCCTCCATGTTATTCCTTATGCTCCACAAGTAAGTGAAACCATATAATTGACTTTCTCTGCTTCACTTATTTCACTCAGCATTAACTCCTCCAGTCCATCCATGTTGATACAAAAGTTGGGTATTCATCCTTTCTGATGGCTGCATAATATTCCATTGTATATATGGACCATATCTTCTTTATCCATTCTTCTGTTGAAGGGCATCTTGGCTCTTTCCACATTTCGGCGATTGTGGCCATTGTTGCTATGAACTTGGGGCACATATGGCCCTTCTTTTCACTGCATCTGTATCTTTGGGGTAAATACCTAGTAGTGCAATTGCAGGGTCATAGGGTAGCTCTATTTTTAATTTCTAAAAGAATTTCCACAATGTTTTCCAAAGTGACTACACCAATTTGCATTCCTCCCGGTAGTGTAAGAGGGGAACCCTCTCTACACATCCTCTCCAAAACTTGTTGTTTCCTGTCCTGTTAATTTTGGCATTCTAACTGATATAAGGTGGTATCTCAATGTGGTTTTGATTTAAAGCTCCCTGATGGCTAGAGATGATGAACATTTTTTTCATGTGTCTGTTAGCCATTTGTATGTCTTCTTTGGAGAAGTGTCTGTTCATGTCTTCTGCCCATTTTCTGATGTAATTATCTGTTTTTTTGAGTGTTGAGTTTGAGGAGTTCTTTATAGATCTTGGATATCAGCCCTTTGTCTGTAGTGTCATTTGCAAATATCTTCTCCCATTCCGTGGGTTGCCTCTTTGTTTTGTTGACTGTTTCCTTTGCTGTGCAGAAGCTTTTGATCTTGATGAAGTCCCAAAAGTTCATTTTTGCTTTTGTTTCCTTTGCCTTTGGAGACATGTATTGAAAGAAGTTGCTGTGGCCAATGTCAAAGAGGTTACTGCCTATGTTCTCCTCTAGGATTTTGATAGATTCCTGCCTCACATTGAGGTCTTTTATCCATTTCGAGTTTATCTTTGTGTATGGTGTAAGAGAATGGTTGAGTTTCATTCTTCTATACATAGCTGTCCAATTTTACCAGCACCATTTATTGAAGAGACTGTCTTTTTTTCACTGTATATTTTCTCACATAAGATGCAGAAAGGGGAAATTCAATGAACAAATAGAAAGAAGGGAAAATCGTCAAAGAGAAAAAAAGAAGGTCTTCCAAGAGCTAGGGGAAATGGGATCCTACACATAATTGGAGAATGGGGATAGATCACAGACAGCTGGTTCATGAATCAGGAAGACTGAGGAGACCAAGGAAGGGAAGATGTGATGGCTGGAGTGTGTAGAAATGATCTTTTCTTGCTCCTGTTTATTCCATGTTGGAAGTTTGAGAAATGAGATGAGGATAAGAAATAATGTTCCAAAAAAGTAGAAGAATGGATGGAACAGGAAAACCTAGCAAGATGAGCATAGCGCCCTCACTGCAGACCCACTTGAACTTAATAATCAGAGAATAAAAGTGAGTTTATATTGGGTATATCATAAGTACATTTGGGTAGAGAGAAAGTACTGAGAAATATGTGTCCAACCAATAAGGAGAAGGGAGTCTGAGGCTGTTTTTTTAGGATTGTGGTCTGTAATATTGACCTTAATATGTGACCTTCACCTCCAGGGCTCAATACACCAGAATCAAGGAAGATGTTCACCAACTGAAGCTGTAAATATAATTTGCTGTTCAGTTCAGATAGCAACTTCCTTAATCTCAGTTAATTATTCTGAAAAAAACCCCCAAAGGAAATCATGAAGCGTATTCTTGGAGTGCTCCTGTAACTTGTCAACTGAGAGTCTAGATGGGAGTTTAATTTAATGACTTGAAGCAAGCTTCTCAGTGAATACAAAATTTCAGTTAAATCTTGTTAAGCTGGACTGTAATGAGATCATATGCCAGATATTCCCAGGCTGATTGTGGTGGTAAGATTGTTTATGTATGTATAACTTAGTCTGACCACACATTTAAGAAGACATATTGAAAACCAAGCATACACCCATAGAAAATGTGATGGGGAATAATTCTGCTCAAAATAGGATGAGAACAAAATGTATGGTACCTAAAAATAAACCTCAGAAAATATGTAGCAGTTCTGGAGAGAAAACTTCCAAAAATAAAAACACAAACACAAACTTCTGAGGGACATAAAGTAAGAATAATAAGTGGAAAAACATACATTATTGAAAAATATAGTTTTGATTATGTAAATACATGAATTCATTCCCATAACAATCTATAAATTCAATGAAATCTCAATACTAAAAATGTTGACTAAAAGAGGGAGGAATACTATTAATTAATGCAACATCAGTCACCAATAACAATGAGTAACATGAATTAACAGTAAACAGGAATGCAGTGTGTTATGTTCCAAGCTCTTCTAACATATGTGAAGATTATATGTTGATTTAGATAATCCTCAAAATAACCTTTTGTGGTATGAATTACTACTAATATCATTTTATGGACAGGGTGTCTGAGGCACAGAAGGATTAATAATAATAATTAATACAACTCTTGAGTAGAAGTACCAGGGTTTAACCTGGGTTCTCTGGCTCCAGAGCCCCTTCCCTTAATCACTCACCCCGCTTCTAAATTTCAATGACAACAAAAATCCCAACAGCATTTTTGGAAGCAGAATTAGATAAAATTTTTATTTTTTTAAGATTTTATTTATTTATTTTAGAAAGAGAAAGCAAGCATGTGCGATCAGGGGAGGAACAGAGGGAGAGGGAGAGAGAGACTCTCTAGCAGATTCCCTGCTGAGTGCAGGGCCTGATCCCATGACCCTGAGATCATGACTTAAGCTGAAATCAAAAGCTGGACAACTCAACCAACTGAGCCGCCCGAGCACCTTGAAATTATTTTAAAGTTAACCTGGAATAATATGCATGGAAAAGTAATGAGGAAATGGCTGGGGGAGAGAATAATCAGGGAGGAGATTCATGTTCCAAATGCTAAAATGGATTTTAAAGATGCTTTCAAGGTATTCACTCATTAAACAAAAACTTACTGAACGCCTTCTCTTTGCCAGATTCTGCTCTAGGTGCCAGTGATGGAGTACTGACAAGAACACGCAAAAACTCCTGTCCTCATGAAATTTAGATTCTTGTTGTGGGAAAGAGACAAAGAAACAGAAAAATATAAAGGCTGTTACAGGTTGTGATACATTCTATGAAGAAAAATCCAGTAGCACCAGGGATAGAGAATGCTGGGGTAGAGGAGGAGATGCTTTCTAAATATGGGAGTCAGAAAAGACTCCATTGATAAGATGACACTTGAACAGAAACATGGAAAAGTTGAGAAATCAAACCATGAGGTATCTGGGGAAATGGCATTCCAACAGAGGGGACAACAAGTACAAAGGTCCTGGGGTAGAAGGAGGCTTGCCATATTTGTAAAACAGTGAGGAAGCCAAGGTGGCTGGAATAACTGGAAGGTGAAGTGGAAGAAGATGATGTCAGAAGGATAATGGCAGGGGGAGGTTATCAGGACATTTTGCCTTTACCTCTGAATGAAATGGGAAATGTTACTTGGTCTGATTTACATAGATTATAAAATGATCATTCTGGCTGCTGTGTTGAAAAAGGAATTACTAACTCTTCTCCAAAAGGAATTCTTCTCCAAATTCTTCTCCAAAAAGGAATTACTAACTTTTCTCCAAAATCGAGTGAGTTCCTGGTTGATAGATGACACCCAGGGGCCATGTTTCTTGACTGGATACATCTAATGTGATAAGAGGCCACACACACTGGAATTGAGATTCTCTCCACCACTCACTCCCCAGAGCTAAGACTAGTGAATAAAACAGTGTCAGCAGCTACAAAGAAATGCCACCAGACGATGGAACAGGACTGAGAAAAACATGATGAAACAGAATGTCCCCTACTCCACTGTTACCTGGGGAGTTGATCTTCTATTTAATGCCTGATGCTACCCTTCTGAGAGAGCCAGCGTATGTCCTCATCCACTATCCCACTCATTAGTGCTGGCTGAGACATCAACCCTTGAAGTCATAGTGGAGGAGGTAGAGTTGGGGATGGCATTCTGGGAGACACAGTACTCACAAGTTAGAGCCTGAGATGATGGGTGGAGCCCGAGGAATTCTAGCAGCATGCTAGGGATTGTGATATTTGTGTATTAATTACATCAATCCATAGGATATGGACTCAGTGGCAGATGTTGGGAAGCATCTGGCATTGTAGATAGCATGAGGGGAAAGCCTCTTGGAAATGTGGAGCTGAGCTGAGAGAACCCTTTGGCATGTCAGTAGCAGAAAATGTCACCATGGCCCCTGTGGTAGGGGGCAGATTTGGTGAAACTTGCCTAAAAACACTGGGTCTGCATGGATCCAGCCTCATTTAGGAGTAAGAAAGGAGAAAAAAAAACACACCAGTTTGACATCTATGACAAAATGCTGAAGGAGGTGTGTAATAAGAAATATCTTAGCACTTTTAGATTCAATTCTAAATGTTATGTCCTTGGAAAATGTATACAAAGCTCATTCTTGAACTTCCAAATAAACACACTAGAATCATCACAGCACAGACACAATCAAACAGGTCAGCTCTTTGCAGTGTTCTTTACAAACATTATCACAAAATGGGACAACTAAATATCAAATCTGATCTTTTCATTCATTTAGAATATCTGAATATTAAAAACTACTGAAGGGCCACAGTAGAGATTTCTGGAAGTACTGGGTTATTAATATGTTAAGTATTAGCAATGCTGTTTTATGAACAAATCAAAATTGTACTGAAGTGTTTACCTGATTTTTAAAAATGCTTTAAAATTCCAAGATGCTGCCTCAATAATTATATAATGCAGGCCAGACTCCACAATTCTACAGTAAGTGAGAAGCCTGGACATATAAATAGCTCAGTGGTTTGAACTTCAGTACTTCAAAAGTTTCTGTCTTTAGGAATTATGAAGATGTTAATTTTCAGTAACACATACTTTTAATAATAATCATAAATAAAATTAATGTTTTGGCTTTTTTAAGAAAAAGTTTTTGTTCTTTGAACTTTATAGTCCTTGCAAATATCTAAATCATAAATGAAAACCAACTAATTTGGGACAAGAAATTATTCTCCAAAGGTTGTTTTCACTATCTTTGAGTTTCAGGTGTGCAATTTAGTGATTCAATAGTTAAAATCCCAGAGGAGAACACAGGCAGTAACCTCTGACATTGGCCAGAGCAACTTCTTACTAGACACATCTCCTTACTAGAGGCAAGGGAAACAACAGCAAAAATAAACTATTGGGACTTCATCAAAATAAAAAGCTTTTGCGCTACAAAGGAAACCATCAACAAAACTCAAAGGCAACCTACAGAATGGGAGAAGATATTTGCAAATGACATATCCGATAAAGGGTTAGTATCCAATATGTATGTACATATACATATAAATAAAACTTGTAAAACTCAACATGCCTAAAACAAACACTCCAATTAAAAAATGGGCAGAAGACAAGAACAGGCATTTCTCCAAAGAGGACATCCAGATGGCCCACAGACACATGAAAAGATGCTCAACATCACTTACCTTCATGGAAATGCAAATCAAAACTACAATGAGATATCGCCTCACACCTGACAGGATGATTAAAGTCAACAGCACAGGAAACAACAGGTGTTGGTGAGGATGTGGAGAAACCCAAGAGGGTTCCCCTATCTACATTTTTAAAGTGATAATGATGGGATGCCTGGGTGGCTCAGTGGTTAAGCACCTGCCTTCAGCTCAGATCATAATTCCGGGGTCCTGGGATCGAGTTCCACATCAGGTTCCCTGCTCAGCGGGGAACCTGCTTCTCCCTCTGCCTGCCGCTCCCCCAGCTTGTGCTCTCTCACTCTCTGACAAATAAATAAAATCTTAAAAATAAAGTGAGGGGCACCTGGGTGGCTCAGTGGGTTAAAGCCTCTGCCTTCAGCTCAGGTCATGATCCCAGGGTCCTGGGATCGAGCCCCGCACCTGGCTTCTCTGCTCAGCGGGGCGCCTGCTTCCTCCTCTCTCTCTGTCTGCCTCTCTGCCTACTTGTGATCTCTGTCTGTCAAATAAATAAATAAAATCTTTAAAAAAAATAAATGTGAGAATGATAGCAATATATAAAGGAATGACAAAAGGAAATAATTTAATAATTAATAATTTAAATGAAATGACAGAGCTAACATCAATGTTACTTTAGCATAGTAGTCTAAAATCTTAAAAATATGTACCTCTAAGGGAAAATGTTATTATAGTTTATTACTGAGAAAAAAAAAGTAGAACCATTCTGAGTTCTTCTATGTAAATGATCTCATTTTCAACCACACACTTCCAGAATTTTTTCTTTAATGAGCTGTTTTTTATACTTTTTACGTGTATTTAACATGACAAATTTAGAAAGATACAAAAACAAAAAGGATAATGGAAATAGAAGGCTGTTTGTATTTAAAAGATTCATGAGCAGGGACAGAGGAGGCTTTCTCATCAATCGCCTGGCACCCCGCAGAAGGCGCATAAATCATAGATCTTGATTTTCTTTTAGGAAATAACAGTTATCATTTAATCTTTGGTGTCTTCGTTAGAATAGAAGTTTCAAAAAAACAAGAGAGATCGCTGATCATAGTGTCATACAAACATGTCTATCAAAGTACCTGGGTAATTAAGTTATCTCTTCTACTCCCCTATAGGCTATTCTAATTAGCATGCAACCACTTCCTTAATTCACTGTAGTCACCAAGGACAATGTGATTCTGACCGTTGTGTTTGTTATTTTACTGCCTGACAGCAAATTGTATTTGCTGTTTTATTGACTTGGACTAAAAATACATTATTGATTACCCATAATCAATCTGTTACAAATCTGGCTATGGGAAAAGGAAGAATTAATAAATCATTATAGAAACTTATTGGTTAATCAAGTTTATTCTCAGTGGCAGACACCCCTGCCCCTGTTCTCCTGTTCTCCTGCAAGAGCAGAGCCTCATTTGACCGCTTCTCTACTCGTGCCCTTTGAAACCTGAGTGCTGGGGCAAAGCTGACCCCAGCCCAGGTCATGGAACGAGACAACAGTAACCAAATATAAAATAATAGAAACCAAACAAAATACTACCATCCCTTTGGCCAGATATTGGTTTCATTGCCTAAGGTTAAGCTAATCAAGACTTAATTGGGTGTGTCAGCTAAATTGGCTAATTAGTGCAGAGGAACTTCCATTCCATAGTGATGGGAAAGCCTGCCTCTCTGTCTTTCCCTGACTCTCCGATTGTCTGTCTTCGTGCAAGGTAAGGACGAGTAAGCATGCCAGCCCAGTGGCTACTCGTGCTCCTCTCAGGAAGGAAGCCAGCTAACATATTGGAAAGGCCCCGACCCTCCCCTGCCTTCTCATGTCTGTTATAAGAGATGAAACACTTCTTTATGGTCAAAAGTACCGATCCCCGTGTAATAGATGTGCTGGTGGTACCTGCCCCACTTGGAAGAACAATGGGACCTACACACCCCAACTCCCCACAACACTCTGGCTCCAGACGCAAGAACCACTGGTGGGGTGACGGCAGGATGAGCCCCCAGAGGTCCCACCTGCGTCCTAGTCTCAGCTCTCTGTTCACTCAAGTCCTGGTTCTCCTGCCTGTGCCGAGGTGAGTAGATTTTCTGGTTGTTTCAACCAAAAGAAGTCTTATTCACCCTGACAGGTCAAGTTCCTTCAGGAACCAATATCTCCAGACCTGAAATTGATCCAAGTGACCTTGCCTACCTTGGGCATGCAGATCACCAAATGCCCTGTCGTCTGAGATCGTCTGGCAGTACTGCTGTCAGGCTTGACTTCTGCAGGAAGGACAAGCTGGAATGGCTGAAAATAAACAAGAAGCGTCCCAGAGAGGGAGGGCATATTACACGAGAGGGTTACTTCAAAAGGTATTTTCAGTACCAGTTCAAGATTCTCCATTCCATTTTTTAAAAATATTTTTTATTTATTTATTTGACAGACAGAGATCACAAGTAGGCAGAGAGGCAGACAGAGAGAGAGGAGGAAGCAGGCTCCCTGCTGAGCAGAGAGCTCGATGCGGGACTCGATCCCAGGACCCTGGGATCATGACCCGAGCCGAAGGCAGAGGCTTTAACCCACTGAGCCACCCAGGTGCCCCTCTCCATTCCATTTTTTAAAAAACATGCTTAGACTTAGTAGAAAAAAAAATAATGTCTGGGTGATGCTTGATATGCATGAACTATTTAACCTATTTTAATAAGTGGTCCAAAGAACAGTCATCAATCACAGTGAAACAGTCACTGGTCCATTTATGTTAACATGGCTAATAATGAAGAATTTATAGATAAAACTTCTTGTCATAAACCATCAAATATTTCTACTTTAAAGCCTTCATATGACTCCTATGAATGCTCATAATCAGCAAAAAATACTATTTCAGGGCACTGGGGTGACTCAGTCAGTTAAGCGTCCTAGTCTTGATTTTGGCTCAGGTCATGATCTCAGGGTTGTGAGATTGAGTCCCACATTGGGTTCCATGCTGGGTGTGGAGCCTGCTTAAAATTCTCTCTCTCTCTTTCCCTCTGCCCCTCCCCTCTGCTTGTTTTCTCTCTCTTAAAAAAAATACTATGTCAAAAATAATAAAATTACAGTTGCATAAATGAAATCACTCACAATTTAAAGTGGGTATATGATTTGTATCTAAGTCCAAGCACAGGCTATCACACATATAACCACCTTATCAGCTCTGAAAGAAGTACTAACACAATAGATACAAATTTAAAATGTTAATTTTATGGAGCTACACAGTGGTTTTAGTCAACAACTAATCTTGCTGTATACCATTCTCACTGTGTAAAATCATGTGTGAAAAACAGCTCTCTGATTGGGCTTCTTTTCTTCTCTTTTCATATTATGTTAACAATTTTCAAGGCGACCTAGCTTAGTTTGAGGCTTGGCTTTTGAAACTAACAGTCCACCACATCATGCTCACCTTTCCTTTGACCATGACCCGGACATGAGTCGGCTGTACATCAACATCGATTAAAGAGGTGTCCATGTACCTGCAACACGAAATATACCAAATCTTACCATTTTCAAAAACATTAAGTTAAAAGAAGTGCAAATAAAAACGACCATTTCCGGGATCATTTTAAATAAAATAAGCTTCCAATTTCCCTGCTCAACAGGTCTTAAGTCTTACATTAATCCCTAAACCAAAGGAAATTCAATATATCAGCAATTTCATTTTTAGACCCACAAGTACTCTTGGCATTGATTGCCCCTAACCTAAAAATATCTGCGGCCTGAAACACCAGAGGTTTGCAAAAAACAGCTTGCCATGTTCTTTCATGAATATTTTATTTTAAGCCCCTACGCCTGACATGAATAGCCAGGAACGCTGAATCCACGGCGCTTGGGGCCTGCAACCAGCCGCTCCTGCTTCCTGAGCTGTTCTCCCTCCCCTGCAGCTGTTCTGTCTGGAAGACTAGGTCTGCTTCTCCCGGTGAAGCCCCCTCCTGCTGAACAAGCACAGCCTTCCATCTATGGCTGCGGTCCCAGGATCGGGGTGACAGTTCTCCTCGACTTGAGGAACGAGTGAAAGAGTCAGGCTTCATCTCGCTTGTTTAGACAAATAATCAGACATTGTAGAGTTATATACATTTAACAATACTGATCGTGAACATAAGCAAACGCAGGGATGATTCAAAACTCACACACATTAAGGCAGGTAGAATGAGACCAGGGCTACAGGCACAGGCTTTAGTCCCACGGACTGTGAGGAAGGGTCTGCACCCCCTCCTGCTCCCTGGACCACATTCCTCAACTGCTCTAAGCCCAGGTTCTTCATCTGGAAAAGAGGATGCCAAGTGCCTGTCCTCTAAGATTGCTGGGAAGACGCAGGCTGAGTGCCTAGTGCAGAGTTGGGGTGAACACAGCATGGTTCTATTTTATTTAATAGCAATTCCTGTAAGAGTAAAAAGCATAGGCAAGGTTTCTTAAAACCTCATGTTGAGTATCTACTCTGTTAATGGATCAAATCTTCTTGCCCACACGTAGAGCTGCCTAAAGTGTTCATCTGCCCCTACATGCAAGGTCTTGGCCTGTGCTGGTTTCCTCCACCTGAAATAATCTTCTTCTGGTTCTCTGCAGAGACCACTGCTTTTCACCCTTCAAATGTCAGCTCATGTCACCAGCTTCAGTGACCATCCCCAACACTGCCGACCACCAGACTGTGCACACCGTTGGTCTCCGCTCCTGAACTCTGGCCCTTCCTGTACAGGATGCTTCCCTCTTTGAAATTACTTATTAGATGTTTGCCTGTTTATTGTCTGTCTCCCCACAGGGCCATAAGCTCTAGGACAGCAGAGACTTTGTTCAGAACCTGCCTGTTACTGTCTCCCCATGCCTGGTACATAGTAGGTATTCTATAGATATTTGCTGGATAAAGACAGGAAATGTATATGAATGAATGAATGAATGAACTTCATTTTCATACATCCATGTTCCAATGAAACTGACAAGGAATTTTAGTGTCATTAGTTCAGACAGAATCATGGAAAGGGAAGGATTTTACTACCTAGACAGGAGAAATCTCACCACTCCTTGAAAAAGTACATGATGGGGGATGGGGAAAGTTTTCATGTGAGGACTGAACATGAAGGAACCAAGAGAGCTACAAAGAGAAAGGGGTACACATTCATTAAGCTCTGGAAATACAGCCTAAACACCAAAAGGACTTAGAAGGATGAAACAGAATGTTTAATGAAACACAACAGAGAGGGAGCTTAGGTTGCTGCAGGGACAGAGGACTAGGGATCAGCTGGAGAAGAGCCAGAAGCCTTTTAAAGGCAGGTGGGCTGGCAGCGCCGGAGGGCAGAAGACTTAACAGGAGGTGTAACAGGGTGTCTCAGCATGAGGAAGAAGGAACATACTAGGAACTAGTCCTTCCTCACAAGAGCCAGAGGTCGAAACAACCAAATGTCATGTACTGGCGAATGGATGTACAGAAATGTGGTCCAGCCACACAATGGAACATTACTCAGCCACAAACAGGAAGGACATTCTGGCATGCTACGACACAGACAGACCCCAAATACTTGACACAGAGGCATAAGTGATTCCACTTATATGAAGTACCAGGAATTGGCAAGTCTACAGAGACAGAAGGCAGACTCGTGGTTTCCAAGGGGAAGGGAAATGGGTGTGGGTTTCCTTTCTGTGGTGATGAAAAAGTCCTGCGGCTTGGTGTTGGCAAGGCAGCACAGCCTGGTGAAGTCACTACGTGCCACCAAATCTCGTCCACTTGAAATGGCTGACCTGGTGAATTTTAAGTGACATGTATTTTACTACAATTAAAAAAACAAAGAGTTGGCCCTTGGCCTATTGAGTACACTTTCTGGCTCCTCTGATTACTGTGTTTACTCTTACAAGATTCACCCTCCAGGGGCGCCTGGGTGGCTCAGTGGGTTAAAGCCTCTGCCTTTGGTTCAGGTCATGATCCCAGGGTCCTGGGATCGAGCCCCACATCAGGCTCTCTGCTCAGCAGGGAGCCTGCTTCCCCCTCTCTCTGTCTCGGCCTGCCTCTCTGCCTCTATGTCTGTCAAATAAATAAATAAAATCTTTAAAAAAAAAAAAAAAGATTCACCCTCTGGAAATTTACTCCCTTCTAGATAATTTCAGGATAACAATCCCTCTGTTCTTCATAAAATGTCCACTGGGTTTACTGGGAGATTAGATAAGATAGATCACACAAAGAAGGGCCTCGAAAGAGAAGGGACCTTATTATCATTCATGCTTGTAAATGTCCTCTGGCTCCCATGATAGGCATTCATTCATTCGTCACTCCAGCATTCATTCATTCCTGAGCTCACAGCACTCCAGGTGTGAGGCATTGGTGTTGGCACTGGAAAGACAAGGAGGGAGGAACAAACAAAACAAAGTTCCCGCCTTGCCCACACATTTTTTTAAAAATACAAGTAAATATATTGTTGGTCACGTAGAAATCAAAAAGCAGGAGGGGTGGAAGGAAGTGCTGGCGCAGGGATAGGAGCTGTCTTAGATCAGGTAGTGAGCAGAGGCCCGCAGAAAATGAGGCAGCAAGCCTTGTGGACGCCTAGCGTGAAGGCCCACAGGCAGAAGAATGCGTGGGAGCAAAGTCCCAAGGCACTGGTGGGCCCCAAAGAGTTGGAGAATTAGAAAGACTCCATAAGTGGTCACTGAAGTCCGAAGCAAGAAGGACAGTGAGCCAAAATCTAAAATCCTCAAGGAATGAGGCAGGGTAGGACACAGCTGGGGAAAAAGTTGTCTGCTAGAGATAAAGAAGCTGCAGGCTGTACCCGTAGGTCTCTAAGGTGGGACTGGAAGGTGGGGGGCACCACCTGATGCTCACTATTATATCAAAGTGTTTTGGAAAAAAGAAAGAGAACATAAAAGTACAGTGGCAGTACTGAGAGCCGAGGGGGTCTGCGGTATCAGCATTAGGAAGCAGCAAAGCTCTGAGAATTATTTAAACTCTGCCTTAGAAGAAGAGATCACAGAGTTCTTAGCCCTGGGATTGTGGGTTTATTTACTTCTGCTTTTGTTTTCATTTTTACACTATTTAAAATTACAGTATGTTCTCGGTCTTAAAAAAAGAAGGACGTCTTCATTTGGCAAACAAAACTCCATTTCAAAATACTTCAGAACTCAAGAGATGGCACTGAGTACGAAAACAGAAAGAAATGACATTAAATAAATCCATAATAAAATGTCCTTACCTATAGACAGCAAGGTCCAAGATGATCTGGTTACGTTTTTCATCGTCTTTCAAGGAGAAGTCAAGTCTAAGGAGCAATCCATTTGAGGGGAAGAAAGATGATGTCTTTAGCAATATTGTATAGATAACCCATTCCATTATCAAAAGTAAACTTGGTAATAATTATATAATAATCTCCAATGACAAAGTATTTTTGGTAGGTGAACAATAAAATGTCTACGTTATTTAAAAAATTCAACAGAAACCTATAATATATTCACAAATTATTTGTTTACATTGTTAATGTGTGAGAATCCTAAGGTAAATAACAAAAAAATTAGCATTGGTGCAGACACAGAGACATCTGGTGGTTAAAGCTTTCTTTTCTATTTCATTCAAGTTTGTTAGAAGCAAGCTAAAACACTGCAATTATTTATGGGGAAGTAAATGTTGTATTTGCTTCCCTGTATCCAGCATTCTATCCCTTTGGTTTGTTTCTTTTTTTTCTTTTCTTTTCTTTTTTTTAGATTTTATTTATTTTAAAGAGAGAGAGAGAGAGAGAGAGAGCATGAGCAAGTGAGCATGAGCAGGGGAAGAGCAGAGGGAGAGGGGAAGTAGACTCCACGCTGAGTCCAGAGCCCAGTGTAGGGCTCAATCCCAGGGCCTGAGATCATGACCTGAGCGGAAATCAAGCTTCAGACGCTTAACTGACTGAGTCACCCAGGCGCCCCATCCCTTCTGTTTTAAATAGTCCTGTCTTCCTTCTTTCTCCTTGCAATCTTTCTTTCTCTCCTTTCATTGTTGACCTTTGCGTCGCCCTGGAAAATGCTGAGACACTGCCCATGATCTATCACCTCCATACAGATGATGAAACAAAGGTTCAGAAAGGTTGACTCAGCTGGGAAAGAGGCCATATGACCCTGGAGAGGCAGGATTTCAAAGTCCTACCTCTGGGGCGCTTGGGTGGCTCAGTTAGTTAAGTGTCTGCCCTTGGCTCAGGTTATGATCCCAGGGTCCTGGGATCGAACTCCTCATCAGGCTCCTTGCTCCAGCGGGGAGTCTGCTTCTCCTTCTCCCTCCCCATCTCCCTGCTGCTCTACCTGTTTGTGCTCAATCAAATAAATAAATAAAATCTTAAAAAAAAAAAGTCTTTTAACTTTCAACTTCCTAGGTATAACTTCCATAGTGACAACATACCATTCAGAATTATTTGGTTGATTTATTTTGAGCACCCCACTTGTCGTACTATTCCATAAAATACATAATCCAATAATATTAAAGAATGTACGCTAAATTGTTTGGAACGATTTAGCCGTCAGCAGAATGTCTGTGTGTGGCCGTCCCTCTCGGTGCTTTCAACAACCCAGCCATGCAGGACTCCTTCAGTGGCTCAAATGACCCATGCATTTGTGATCTCATCTCAGAAGCTCTCTCGTGTGTTGGCTCCTCTGACTTGATTGCTTATTCCCCAATTGTCCAGCAGCCAACTTGAACTCTCCCTTCATATATCACTGGAAAGGTAATTTCAGAGAGTTTTTCTACGGCAGAGATTGCTATTCATTTCCTACGGTCCACTTCCCCTTTATCCATAGTAATAGGACCCCTGATTGTAATGAGGAACACGCCATGCAGAATAAAGACAACACTCTCCAGCCTCCCTTGCAGCTGGATATGGTCACGTGATTCAGCTCCACAAAGGAGAGCACTGTATGGTGCTCTCTAGGAATTTCCGTAAAGAGAGCAAGCGTGTGCCCTTTCCTCCCTCTCTTCATCTTCACCCAGCTGAACAAAGAGATTATAGGAGACCAAGAGAAGAGCCACAGAGACTACTTGGCAAACTGTTGTAACGGCAAGAGGCAGATGACAGGTTCTCAGATGGTGGGATGGAGTTAGTGAGAAGTGGTTGGATTCAGGTAATATTGAAGCAAGAGATCGTAGAGTCACTGATAAAATGCCAGAGAGAAGAATCAAGGATGGATCCAAGGTTTTTGGTCTTGCTAAATGGGGGGATGCTTGCTACTGAGTTGGAGAACACTGGGGGACAAGCATGGTATGAGAGAAATTGGTAGTGGGCGTGGGAATTAGGACTTCTGTTTCCGTCATGGTAAGATTATAATACCTATTTTACAGTCACATGGTGAGGACAAATAGCTAATTAAAAGTCCAAATCTTGAGTTCAGGGAAGAGATTGATCTGGTTCTAATGTAAAGAGAGTGTTTAAAGCCATGGAATTTGGTGAGAGTCCCACAGCGTCAAGGGGAAATAAGAAGGGAGCTGAGGAGTCCGCCTGGGAGCACTTACATACATCACAAAGAGAGTCCAGCAAAGCCTGTGAAGATGAGCAAGTAGGAAGGTCAAAGAGTCAGAAGCAAAGGGAAGAAACGGCTGGAAGAAGGAAGGTAATGACAGAGGTGCCTGAGAGACTCAAGTCATGATCTCAGGGTCCTGGGATGGAGCCCTGTGTCAGGCTCTGTGCTCAGTGGGGAGTCTGTTTGAGGATTCTCTCTCCTCCTCTTCCTCTGCCCCTCCCACCTCTCAAATAAATAAATAAACCTCTTTTTTGAAGATTTTATTTATTTATTTGATAGAGGGAGAGACAGCGAGAGAGGGAACACAAGCAGTGGGGTTGGGAGAGGGAGAAACAGGCTTCCTGCTGAACAGGGAGCCTGATGTGGGATCGATCCTAGGACCCTGTGATCATGACCTGAGCCACCCAGGTGCCCCTAAAATACATCAATCTTAAAAAAAAAATAAAGGTAGGTAATGATCAATTTGGTCAAATTTGCTGGGTCAAGTATGTAGAGCCTGAAATTTGAAATGATGTGACTGAACAGAAAAGCAATGAGAACACGGAACATGGAGACAATGTGAACACTGAACACAGAGATGATATAAACACAGAACACAGAAACAATGTGAACATACAAAACTGATGTGACTACAAAAGTTTTTAGGTGACAGAATATGCAGACGTGGTTTCAAGGACAGTGAAGTGAGGAGCTGGTGACTGAGTCCAGCATCTCCTTGGGGAACTCTGGCTACTAAGTGGGGACAGAGAAATAGGACGGTAGCTGCCAGGGGAGCTAGAGAAAGGGAGCTTTCTTGTTTTTTAGGATGGATGATATCACAGTGACTGTAAACTGATGAACAGAACTAGTAGGAGGGAGAGAAATGATACAGAAGAGAAGGGGGTCTTTGCAGAAGCAAGTCCTTGACAGGAAGAGAGGTGGGACCAGCATGCCTGCCGAGAGAGCGACTCAGGAGGGGAAGTTCACCCACTGCAGCAGGGGAACAGAGAATACGTGCTACACCCAGAGACACTGATAAATTGGATGAGAAAACTTCTAACTGCTTCTTTTTCTCTATGGAGTAAGAAATCCGTTCCCTACTTGGGACCACACAATGGAAGTAAGAAGGGAACAAAAGGGGTGAGAGCAGCCTATGGGAGATTGGAGAAGTGAATTACCCAACAAAACACAGTATGACCACCGGAAGTCCACTTGAGGTCCAGGGTAGTAGATTTCCAGTAAGACCAGCAAGTGAGCTGGGAGTTTTCCTCCAGGCATGCATGAGGGCAAGTTCAGGAAGGCATGTTTAATTTAAACGGGGTTGAGATGGGGAGGGAAGGAAAGAAGGACAAGAGAGTTGAAGATCCACGTCAAGAGCGAATCCCTGTGATGAACCATAAAACCACAGCAGAGTGACAGAAGGGCAGGATATGAGGGGCACGGGGCAGGCAGAAAACCAGGAGATGAAATGATTCTTGGTCTTCACGGGCCAGGTGATTACTGGAGTGCAGAGAGTTCCGAGGAGCATAGGGGATGGTGCCCAGTGGGACACTCAAGGGAAGATTCCAGAGGTGGAAGAGATACGGAAGACGGCAAATCTGAGAATAAAAGTGAATTGTGTGGCTGGACTGCAGGGGAGATGATGGCAGGGAGTGAGGTGGTAGAGGGCCGGAAAGGCCAAGGCTGGGGTGGGTGGTCTACATGGAGGGTGATCCCACGACTGACGATGGGAGGAAAGGCAGAGACGAAGACACTGGTCTGCGTGCAACAGTCTTCTGCAGTGAGTGGGGTGGAGGGATTGAGCAGAAGTAGTCCGTGACTGCAGAAGGACAAGGGTGGTATATCCAGATGGCCTGTGCTCCAAGGGGGCTGGGAATATTTGGGGAAGGGAAGAGAAATGGTCTGAAAGTGGCTAAGAGATACAACTTTCCTAGTGGTAGATGTCATAAGGAAGAACAAGGAGGGCAGCTGTAGAGGCAGAATCCTTAGTTTCCATTCACGAAAGAGGATAAAAGGCATGCTGAGAGAAAACGTTGAGGATAGAGGCTTTGCTGATGAGGCACGAGTTCCAGAGGGCATGGTAGCAGGGAAGGAGGGGTCAGGGAGGAAGAAGAGAATGAGGTGGACTGAGAGGTGTACAGAGCCATAAGGGAGGCTTTCTGGGAGGTGACGGATGACCCAGGAGGGGGAGGAAGGGTGACCATGGCAGGATGAAAGTAGGTGGTAGTAGGGGTAGGCGGTAGGTATTCAGTTCTTCACGGATCCCCCTAAATAGAGTTAGCAGTAGGGACAGGTAATGTGGTCAAGTGTGGTGTGAGGAGAGGTGGTCTCACCAGGGGCCCAGAGAGCTCTGAGTCTCCCTTAGGCCCTGCCATAGGCTGAAGGGAGACCGCCTTCCAACTAGATTTCTGAGCTCAATGAATGTGGACACCTGTCATCGTCACTGCCATATCCTCATGCCTGACATCGTGTCTTATGCTACATTAACTTCTGCAGGATAAAGAAAGGACGTGTTGTGTGGCAGATATAAGCTTGATCATGGAAGTCACTAGAACTGGGTTAGCATGAGCAAGCCAGACACACCATCCATTAGCTTGGGCACGTCGCTCCACCTCTCTCAAGCTCAGGTTTGTAATCCATGAAAAACAAATACTGCCTGTCACACAAGATTGCCAGGCAGATGGAATAAATGATGCCTGGGGATGACCAAGACAGTCCCTTCCTCCTGGTCCTGACATAGAAAATGAAAGGGAAACAAACAGCCTTTGAGCAATGAAATGAAGCCAACGAGATTTAGTCCAAAGGTTTTTTGGTCTGTATTTTGGCCACGAAAGGCTATTTATTTATTTACTTATTTATCTATCTATTTTTTATTTATTTATTGCCTTCTTTCTAGTTTTAACTTTTAAGACAGCCAGACAGGGTAGATATTATTATACCTGAGGATTTCTGGTTTGAATATTTTCCTTCTCTAATTAATGTCACTGAAGTATCTATATCAGATTCTTTCCTTAGCCCCCCAGTGCTTTGGAGACATGTCCCAGAGTGGAAAGCAGACACACACACAGGAGAGGTACCATAGTCCCAGCCAGCCTGTTCAGGGCGGAGCTTTAAACATCAATAAACACAAGAATAATTCACTTGGAATTTTCAGGCAGAAAACTGGATATGGTCCAAAGTTTCAGGGGACACATAAATAACTAGGATTTCCATATGTCAAGATCATGTTTGGAGTGCCAAGAAAATAAAATATAACATAATGTACTTGAAAACATCATAGATGCTCTGCTTTCAAATATACGCACAGTGACATTCTTATTAGGCTCATCAGGCTTGTTAAGAGCATTTAAGATACATTCTCAACACAGCAAACCTGCAAGTGAAAATCATCGTAACGACCACCACCAAATGTTATGCTTCTTACAGTATCTCTTTGGTCTCACATACTTGGGATCATTTACGTTCAAGGCCTTCCCATCTTTAGTGATCAAAATCCTGGGTGGTTTCACTTTCTTCTTCTTTTCACTTGGATTAGAGATGGATAGAACAAGGGGCAATGGGTAGAGAGAGAAATAAACAAAGAGAACGAAAAAGGAATATTTTTGTGAAACAGTTTAAGAAAAATTGATGAGGTATCTGTGAATACATCAACAATTCACTGTTATGAAGCCCATTCTTTTAATGTTATGCTGGGAATTGATAATCAAACCAGATTTCTGGATGATTGCATCTATATCTGTAAAGCAAAAATGTGACCAAGACAATTTGGCAAATAATTAAAAAGGGGGGGGGTGGTGGAATCCCTACTTTTTGTGAAATATCCATGAATATTTAAATTAGTCTACTTTATGCATGATTTACCCAGATAACTGTCAATTCTCCATTTGTGTATACAGCCTCTGCTTAAGTTAAAATGATCATTTTTAAAATGCCAAGTAGATTGTATTCTATAAAAGTAAAAATACCAATACATTAGAATCTATGTAAAAGGATGTTTATCATAGTCTTAGCAGTGGCAAAACCCTGGAACTATGATGAATGCCCATCAGTGGAGGAGTCATGGGCTCCACTGCGGTGTTCGTGCTATAAAAGAGTTTGCAGCTGTTAAAAAATGTGTTCGCTCTTTATCTACTGCTCAAAAAATTGATGGAAAATGTTGATGATGTATTTAGTGAGCACAAATTCATAAAATATAAGTCCATTTTTGTTTTGTTTTAAGGATTTTATTTATTTATTTGACAGAGAGAGACACAGCGAGAGAGAGAACACAAGCAGGGGGACTAGGAGAGGGAAAGCAGGCTTCCCGTGGAGCAGGGAGCCCGATGTGGGGCTGATCACAGGACACTGGGATCATGACCTGAGCCAAAGGCAGATGCTTAACGACTGAGCCACCCAGGTGCCCCTTCCTTTTTTTTTTTTTTTTAAAGATCCCAAGTCATACATTTGCAGAGATGATGTATACAATTGTAGAGGGTGGAGAAGGCTCTGGTGGGATTGACCCCAGCCTGTTAACACTTATTACCCAAAGAGGTACAGACAAGAGGAAATGAAATGGTTCAGAGAGGAAAGATCCATGGGATAGCATGAAAGAAAAGTACAGAGTGTAAGTTCTAGCTATTTAGTCATTACCAAAGAGATACACAAACTTCCTAAGGCGGATACGGACAAGCTCTGGAAGACCAGATGGAGAAATGTGTTTAGTAAACGGAACTGTAGGCATTTCTTTGCCTTGAATTTCTACTCTTTTAATACGGATTTTGTATCAGTTAACTTTATTTTAAAATGTAAATGTATGCACATTTTTCTGCATCTTAAACTGGGTCCCCAGGTCCAATAAGTTAATATGTCCATGCACTGCATTATTCTCCATGACCCAGGACAATTAAGGGACATCCAGGAGAGGCAAACATCTCAGGGACCAGGGGGACTGAGTACACTACCGCATACGATATGGAATGACTTGGATTTCTATCCAGTTTAGCTGTACTTTATTTTAGGCTGTTAGGGGGAGAAAAAAATGTTTCCTGGTTTCAGGCTCAATACAACATATTACACAATATACTCTACCATATATACATTTTATCTATGCACACATAAATAAATATGATGTGTATATATGCATGCACATTTCATATATGTTGGAAAGATAATACATATCATAAAAAACATGTCAAATTTTCATTCCAGAACTTTCTTAAGTCTGCAAAGTACTTTTACACATTGGCTCATATAATTGTCTTAACATAGCAGGGGAGTTAAGGCAGGGATGAGAATCCCTGTTTAGCAGATAAGGAAACAGATGAGAAGTTAGGTGATTCCCAGCATCACACAGACAGTAAGTGGCAGAGTCAGCACATGAGCCCACGTTTTCGGTTGTTATTCCAATGCTCTCCCCAAAGCATGGGGTGGCCTCTCTGTGTACGGACTACCACATTTTATAAACAGGCATTTGGGTAAAATTCAATTCTCATTTTGATACCTCCCTATCATCTAGCTAATGAACAAAATGGCATGAAAGCAGCAGTGATTGCTAATAGTCTTTTTAGGTTCTTGCTTTCAGTCGATAATCACAGGGAAAGACACTGCTCCACTCTCGTAACTGCCATGCAGACAGCGGTATATCAGAGTTAAATGATCCCATTCCCAGGCACAGGAATTAGAAGGATTTCCATAAGTGGCACATTTTACATACTAGGCCTGAGCAATGACATGAAATGACATAGAGCTTAGCTTTTAAAAAGCCTCTCTGAGAATAACAATTTAAGCATTCTAGCTTCTAACAAATCATCAAGCTATATCTAAACAATTCAGAAGTGAAAGCATACTGTAGAGTGTCTAAGAGAGTTGTATTAGGAAAATATAATGCCCAGTGAAACAAATTTCTAATTTTGCAAATTATAAGATGCAAAGGAACTTACCCCACAAACTGCCCTTTTTCTCTGTGGTGTGATAATCATTATCCCTAACCCGGGCCATATTTGCATTTGACTCACTGAAAGTTGTTAAAAAATTAAATACATCCAAACAAAACTACCGAAAATGCCATTATTCATGACATCCTAAGGAAGGGAGTCTGATATTAACAAATGTTAGTAGATACAATGCAACAGGGAGCTGAACTTAGAAGCAAAGTCAATGTGTGATGGCTAGCAAAGATAGAATGCAGTTAAGGAGCAAAACCATGTGCAGTCATGAAAATATAATCCCTAGGAGAGCACTGCACTCCTCAATGAGAGAGCACTCTCTCAATGATAGGAAAAAATGAAATACCTTAATTTTTCTTGGTCTTTCCGCTGTTTTTCCATATGCCTAAGTGTTTCCAATCGAGATTCAGGAGTAAACAAAGAGGGCTTGTTCCAGAATTCCAGGTCATCTTCACTGTCCTTGGACTTTTTTTGGTTGCATTCCCCTTCTTGTCCTTCTGGTGCCTGGACATGGCAGTTGCTCTCTCCTGAAAATGGGCTGGGAAATAACAAATAGATCCAGAGCATGTAAGACCCATACCGGGTGTCACGGAGTTTTGTGCTCAATACTGCCACTTAAATCTCTTACACATTTTTCGTAAGTTATCTTCTTACCTTTGAACGACAAAACATCTCTGAAAGAGTGCCTGTGTAAGCCAAGGTAGACAAAGGTACTGCCCCAAATGCGGTAAGCCCTTATCATCTAACACATGTCACACTGCAGTGACCAGACAGAAGGGCTCCCAGGCCTGGCTGATGTGAGTCACCTGGGGAGCCTTATGAAGAGTACAGATGTCTAGACTCCAGCCAGAAAGTCTATTCAATAGATGTGGACTTGGGCCCAGGAATCTGTGTTTTATGATATTTTGTAAGAGGCTCTGATGATCAGACAAACTCAGGGACCACTGGGCCTTCCCAATGACCCCACCTCCATTCTGGCACTCCTCAGTTCCATCCTCCACACTGCTCTCAGAGGAATCTTGCCAACAGACAAATTAGATCAGATTATGTCCAGGTTCTTTATTGATCCTCTATCTCCAAAATTGCCTAGTGGGATATATAGGCTCTTCCATGGTATGGCCTTTTATGGATCACTTCTGATGTCATAGCTTTAGATGGTAACAGTGCTGTGTTCTCTTTTTTATTCATGTTCTGTGGATTGTCAGAGAGTTAAATGATGTCTCTATATGACATCAAATGGGGCATATGGGTTATTTAACATTCATTCATTGTGGATTCAAGAAATATTTATTGAGCACCTTCTGTGTGCCAGGCACAGACAATGACACTATTTTCAGGAGATGCTACTCTAGCAGAGGAAAAATGACACAGTAAGCCCTGAGAGATTCTCTCCCCTCACCTTGACCTGCAACATACACTCTGTTTCAAAATGACATTACATAAAAAAAATCCACACTAAGCCTTCAGCACCAAGTATGGCAAACATTAAGTACTCATAAATGTTACATTTTATTGTTGGTACAGAAATGAGATGACATCAAAGTCTCATTTAGTTGACCTTCAGATAAGATACTATTTGAAGAAATGGACCAAAAACACTAGAGTGTGAAATTTAAACAGTATAAACAGAACACAGAGTAAGATTCTGCTTATACTTTGTTACACATTACAAAATGTAACTAGATAGTTTAATAAGCAAAATCATGCAAATTGCTGAAAACAAATGCTTTGCCATATGGCTATAGTTCTTTATGGTGTTGAAAAGCCAATCTATTAAGGGGATCTATAATATTCTCCAACATTCTAGGTAATCATCACTGAAATAATTGATTCTATTTTCAGTTAAAATAATTTGTTTTTGTTGGAAAGTGACTAATTGGTTCACTTTTATCTTTTGCAATGTAAAATAAAATAATAAACATAAAAATAATTGCACTTAAGAAAAACTATAGAAATATCAGCTAAAGAACTCAAGTCTCCAAAAGCAAAATGCATGTAAATGCACACAGCTGGGTGATGAAGCAGACCGAGTTCATTAGGATACGAACAAACAAAGTGCTCTTCAGCCACTTCCTTCAAAGCTGCACCCTCAGAACTCTCTTCCCACTCCTGAGCACATCCCACAGCCTGAAGTCCCTCCCAAGCACAGTCCCATCTCAGCTAAAGGTATTAAAGGCCTCCAGTTTAAATAAAACTTTACTTACATTCTAATTGAAGCCCTTCCCCTCCCTCTCCAAACTCTTCTCCCCTACCCCAGCTCATGACTGGGCTATGCATGGGGAAAGGGGCATAGGCTACTCCAACCCATCATTGCTCATCTACTCCTTCCCCTTGTTTCCCACCTCACTGGCTTCTTCAGGTCCCCCTGACTTCAGAAATTTGGGCCTGGGACAAAAGATGGGGAGAAGGAGGCAAGTACCTCTTCTGAGACAGATGCTCTTAGAGCTTGGCTGCTGGCTCCCTCTCTAGGGCTGATGCCCACTTACTGGCTTTCTCTTGTGAGCACATATATTGGTTCTTGGAGACATTATAATAGCCTTCCAAGTTCATATTCCCTATCCAGCTGGTCATGTGTGACAAGGCCTCAGCTTCTGCCACTGACAATCCACCACACACTCTCAATCCTACCACTCTCTTGGACAGCAGCCCTTCAAAGACAGTTCAAGTGCAGTTCCTTCCACTGTATGTACTTGGCCCATGGGATAGCCACAAGCCCTTGTCATGACAGATGCTTGACGTATAAACTGATGCCATTAATGCCCAATTTCTTGACCCTTCCACTCTAGGCTATTCCAGGACAAAACTCATCTCTTCAGTTCTCTCGAGGCTAGAAACAGGCTTCAGAACTAGTCAAGGGAGGAGATGGTTGTCTCTCTTCTTCCAGCCCTGGCATCTTTATGGCATTTCTTCTTACAGTCTCGAAAGTGGAGTAGCCCCACTCCTCTCTGACTAGGCCAATGATTCACTATCTTGGTGACCTTCCTCCAGAACCTCTGGGTTCCTGTTCAAATAGGCAGAATGCAGTCAGAGGAGCAGGGGCTGAAGGACAAGCCAGTCAGTCCTGCGGGGAAGCAAGTAGGCACCTGCGAGAAACCCAACTGCTTCTACTCAATGCAAGCAACAGATCATTTTAAACATTTGTGAACTTGTATAAACCAAGAAGAAGAAATGACCCCCAACACATTTTATGTGCCTATTATAACTTTGATGCAAAACACTGGGGAAAATACAATGAAAAAAGAATATTACAGCATAAACTCACTTACGAACATAGGTTTAAATATTATAAGTAAAATATTAGCAAAATGAATGCAGAAATCTATTAAAATATGCCATGGACAAAAATGAATTTATTCTGGAAATTCAAGGATGGCTTAATATTGGAAAATTTATTAATGTGAGTCAACACATTAATAGATAAACATGGCTATCTCAAAAGAGGCCAAAAAAGTACTTCGTAAGATCCAGGATCTGTGATAAGAGATCTTCATCAATTTGTAATCAAAGGACACCTACTTAACTCTGCCAAAACCTCACAGGGAACACCTCACTTATGATGAGAAATTAGAAAGATTCTTTTTACACTCAGAACTAGACAGATTCTCACTCTTACCGTGGCTATTCCATTCTATACTGGAGGCCTTAGCAGGCATCATAAAGAAAATTTAAAAAAGCAGAGGGATAAGGATTGGAACATTTTTTGAAGTTGCCATTTATTAAAAAAAAAAAAAGTGTGTTCTTCTATATAGAAAACACAGGATCACCTACAGATTAATACCACATCTTTTTTAAAAGGTCAGCAAGATTGCTTAATACAGTATCAGTATACAGAAATCATTTGTCTCTTTATACAACAGCAAGAACCAATTACAAGAGTATTTTAAAATCCCACCTACGAGATACTTGGAAATAAATCTAATAAAAATGGTGTAAAACCTCTATGGAGAAAATTATAAAACCTTATTGAAGGACTCCGAAGAAGGTCTAAATAAACAGAGAAAGCTATTCCAAAGTTCAGCAAGGGAAGAATCAAAGTCAGGAAGATGTCAACTTTCCCCTAATTAACATATAAATTAAAAGCAATTTCAATCAAAATTACACTAGGGATTTTTAGGGAATTTGAACAGCAGATTCTAAACTTACAGAAAAGTTAAGAGCTAAGAACAGCTGAGATCAGTTTGAAAAATGGAAATACCTCCTACCAAATATCAAGATTTACCATAAATCTACAGATATTAAAACCATGTGAAGGTGCATCCATGATGCAGTCTAGGGAGCCCAGAAATGGACCCGTGAGTACACGAGTAGACGGTACATGGTAAGGGTGGTGTTACAGATCAGAAGAATAGCATCATTATAATGGTGCAGACAACTGGCTACCCAGATGGGAAACAACTAGTACCCTTCCCCACACTAGTCAAAGGTTAATTCCCACTCCAGGAAAGACCCTGGAGTAATGAAAAATTTCACAAACGAGTCCAAAAAATACAAAAATAAACAACTACATTACTATTTTTGAACTCTATAAAACAGAAGCACTTATAAAAATTAAAGATAATTCGAAAGCTGGAAGAAGATATTTGCAAAGCACATAACTGCTAAAGAATTTGCACCTAGAATATAAAAGAACTATAAATCAATAAGAAAAAAACCTTACACCTTATTTAAAATAGGCAGAGGACCTGAAAAGAACAACTATGAATAGCTAATAAAAACAGAAGCAGACATCTAAGATACAGAAACTCACTAAAAATTTTAGGAATGCAAGTTAAATAAAATATTAGGTGGTATTTAACAACCAACATGATTGGTCCGTGTTTTAAAACATCATATTATCTAGTGTTAGCAAGGATTAGGAACTCTCCTATACTGTTGATACAGGAGTATAAATTAATGCTGTTTAGAAAATTGGGCAATGAGGGGCGCCTGGATGGCCCAGTCAGTTAAGCAGCAGCCTTCGTTCAGGTCATGATTCCAGGGTCCTGGGATCAAGTCTCGCATCAGGATCCTTGCTCAGTGGGGAGCCTGCTTCTCCCTCTCCCTCTACCTGCTGCTCCCCATGCTTGTTCTCTCTCTCTCTCTCTCTCTCTCTCTGTGTGTGTGTCAAATGAATTAAAAAATTTAAAAACAAACAAGAAAACTGGGCAATGAATATACAGTGGGGAAAAAAGGTCCTAATTGAGGATGTGGAAACGTCTCTGCTGAACACGCTAGAGAAACTTTCATACCTGCAGGAGGAGACATATGCAACATTGTCTGAAGGAGATGAAAGCAGGGAAACAATCTAAATGACCATCCGATGAGGGATGGCTGGCCGGGGCTGATCTCCTGCTGGGTCCCACCAGGAGGGCCATGCAGGCAGTGAGAGCCAGTGTACTTTCTGATCCTGCAGGGCCAATGAGTCACCAGCTGTTAGATATTTTGCACATCACCATCGGGGATAAACTGTGAGTTATTCATCCAGCGGAATGTTATTCCCCAGTTAGAATGAATCAATAGCTCTACCTGTCTTTCTATTCAAAAATTTCGAAAAAGTAACACTGAAGGAAGAGCAAAGTTGTAGAAAGATACTGTTTACGCTAAAAAAAAATACACACAGCCACTCTTGTTCAAGGAAGCATAATTACATTGTAAATATATTTCTAACATATATACGGATGGGATCACATATACCACATATGCACTTAACTTTCAGGATGGCAGATCCACTGAAGATGAAAGGAGGACAGCATAGACTCTCGCGGATATTTTATTTCTTATTTTTAAAGAGATCCAAAGCAAACATGTAAACTATTGATATTTATTAAATCTGGGAAGAACTATAGTGTCTGTTGATTTTCAAAACATTTATGTATGCCTTAAATATCTTATAATTTTCTAAGATTAAGAGATTCTGTTTTCAAAATATTTAAAGCTTTCACTATATGGAATCAAATCAACTGACTATAGCTGCAATTCATTTAAAATAAATGAGTGTGAAAAATTCATGCTTGTATAAAAGACCAATTTAGAGGCTTATTAATCACATTAAAATGTATTCATTATATAATTCACAAAACAGAATATTTTATGATGCAATCAAAATTATTTGACTTATAATAATGTGATTTACATTTAACTTTTCTAAAATATCCCCACTATTATAAATCAAAGTATACCTGTTCATTCATCTTTCCTGTACATCTTATAGAGATTTGTCTGAAGGATAATTTCAAATGCAAATTAAATTTGCCAGCTTGGAAAGGCATTTTTTTTGTAAGGAAGGAAAACCTCAGAGAACTGACCCAAACAATGAGACATTCCCACTCTTTCCTCCAAAATTCACATCACAATTTACTCTTCAAATCAGTCATCTGAAATATGATACCGTGAACACTTTGGGAAGTGAAAATAGTTTGCTGCTTTTAACCAAAGCTGAGGAGAAAGTAAGCTCTCGTAATTTGGTTGCACGCAGAGTAGCACTGATGCCTGCATACCTCTGTCCCTCAAAGCCTGGGTAACTTTTCTCCTTGGCTTCATTTTCTTCCTCTTCTCGCAGGTTCCTCTGAGCCTCTTCCTTCTCTTTGGCTCTTTTGAGGCAGTAAGCTTTCTCTTGCTCTCTGATTTGTTGTTCAATTACTGGAAAATTCTGCAATGCCTGAATCCTTTCTGATCGCTCTATTTCCTTACCATCCAACCACTTGAATAAAAAACAATCGGCATGGTACAATTATTCAAAAGTCACAATTTAATCAGCCCTAAGTTGACTTTGATTGGAATATTGTGAATTTAGAAACAATAAGTAGTATACTTAGTGATAAGCACAGTAATTAATGGGAACCATCAGGAACTTTGATCAAAATCATTTATTTAGTTCAATTAACAGAGTTACAAAGTATCTTTACTGGTAAAATAATAGGTACGTCTTCTGTTGAAACCAATTATTAATGACAAGCTCTCAAAATATATTGATTTTATAACGGTGCACTATATGAACAACGCCAAATCCTCAAGTCAAACCACAGCTCCAAAGTGTAACAATGACACTTTGCAAATGCTCTCTACAAAAAAGGGCCTGGTATGTTACACAAAGTTAGGCTCTAATACAAATAGGCACGTGTTCTACCCTTAACGACAAAATCGCACACACTATACTGTTAACTGTTACAGTCATTATTTATATCTGGTGTTTTTATAGTGATTTTCCAAGCTGAAATATTGGCATAATTATCTGGATGGGCCCAGTGTAATCACGAGTGTCCTTAAAAGGGAAAGAAGGAGGTCAGGAAGAAAGACTGAGGGTCAGAATCAGGGAGAGCTTCAAAGACATACACAGTTGGCTTTGTAGATAAAGGTAGGGGCTGTGAGCTCAAAAAAGTAGAAGCTTTTAGAAGCTCAAAATGCAGGGAAATGAATTCTCCCCTGAGGGCAGCAGAAGGAACACAGCCCTGCCAACACCTTAATTTTAGACATCTGACTCCAGAATGGTAAAAAAATTTGTGTTGTTTTAAGCTACTGTGTTTATGGCAATTCAGTACCACAACAGTAGGAAACAAATACAAAAGGAAAATCATACAAAGATTGGGTACGACACAAATTTAAAAAAATTAATCAGGATCAGTGAAATTGTAAGTCAAAATTATAATGTTGATATTTAGAAAAACAATTTGCAGTACACTTTGGATATAAGGACTCGTACGGGCTGCAGGCTTTAGGCACCTGGCCAACAGCTGTCACAGCTTGCAGCGTGAATGCACAGCGGCAACGGGGGCCTTCCAGGGAAGCGGCTCACAGTGCTATGCCACGGGATCCACTTCTATGATATCCTGGTTCTCATCATTCATGTTTTTAGTACGCCAGTATATAATGATGATCCGCTTGGGTTATGCTTGAGCTAATATATCATTTTATTCTAAATATATATTCCAGATTTAATTACCTGAGTCACTCATTCTCTTAATCAAAAAAAAAAAATTACATTAGAAGAAATGTGTTCCATAAATCCATCAACCTCGACTATGCAGAACACAGCAGTGTAAAACCAAATGTCCTCTGAGAATAAAAGAAAATGCCTATCGCGAAGCCAATACATTCTTGCATTTTCTTTCAGAAGCATGGGACTGCATGCAGGTCAGAAACTCTTGGAATTACATGAAAATTAGCACTACTAGTTGAATATAATCAGGTACATGATTTCTCTAGAAACCATCTGTTTTTCCCCAGGCTTCAGAAACATTAGGTGAGGGGAGATACGGCATAACAGGTTAACACATAGAGCAAAGGCTCTCTAATGAGGTCCCTGGACCAGCAGCATCAGTGCCAGTGGAGAGTTTGTTAGAAATGGAAAATCCTGGGTGTTACATCAGACCAATGAATCAGAAACTCTGGGGTGTGGCTCAGCAAACACCACCCAAGAATTCCAAAGAGTAGCAAAGTCTGAGAACCACTCGCACAGAGAATGAGCTAAGGGAAATCAATGCAAAAAAGTTGTAGAAGCACAGTAGTTTAAGACAATGCAATACAAAGGTATACAGCTCATCACCTCAAAAACTCTCAGCTCTCAGTTTGCTATTAGTAATGATGAATGCCCTCCATGACTATGATTTGCATTCATCAAGAAATAGTTCAGCTAAGCCCTGTTGTGTTTTGAATGAGAAAGAAGAAATGTATTTTCCAAAAGTTTATTAAATCTATTAAAACAACTTCAAAGTTTCAGTAAACAGAAGGATTAGTTCTGATTTTCTGGAATATTCCGTTCTCAAAAACCACACATTCCCTGACAATGCTGTGAATAAACAGGCATTATAACACGTTGCTTGTTTTCATTTCTCTGAGATTTCTGCATCATTAAAATGAGCATACCTTTAATTGCTGAAGAGTTGCCACCACGAACTGTCTGTAGCCGTCAAAGTCAGCACACGGGTTACCCATGAGAAAGAGCTCCTTCAGGTGGATATTGTGCTGTAGGGTTTTAATGCTGCTCAACTCTCCAATGAAATTTACAGTCAGGTCGAGTTTTGTCAGCCATTCACATCCTGTTGAAAGAAGTGAAAAGAAAACAAAGCAAAAAAAAAAAATCACACTCGTAATGAAATATGTACTACAGCTCAAAGCAGGAACAACAGTTGCAATATTTTAAGTATGATGATTAATTACAAGGCTTACCAAGAAATGCGTTTTCAGAAATACCAACTCAAAGGGTAGCCCTGACTCGCTTTTCTATGTGCATTTCCCCTTCATCTCTCCAACCAGGGGAAATCACTTTCCCTGCCCGTATCTGCAAGCCCTGGGCTGGGTAACATGCGGATTTGGTCACCATGTGCTGCTAGAGAGGACACGACATCAGAACAAAGGTCCTTCTAGAGGTTACAGCACTCTGTTCTGAGGATTTTGCAAGGTGGGTAGGACACATCTCTCCATGAAGGGTAATGGCGGGAGGGGTCTCCAAAAGGCACAGCAGTTCATAAACCCCAGGCATCAGAATTAATATTTACAAAGTCACACTGAAAGGACAGAATGACTCCAAGACCACTAAGAACTGCACTGGAGGTATCAACAACAGTAAAGAGTCATAGTTTGGTCCTCAGAGGAGTAATAGAAAAAGGATGAGTCACCGATGCAAAGACGGTAGAAAATCTGCCCCATCCACCTTCATTGTAGAGATGCCACAGAAATCTCCCTTCCCTCACATCCCATGGGAACTTGATAGTTAGGATTGCAGACTTTAGCATTAGGCAGATCGGAGTTAAAATTCCATCTTGGTCACATCCTTGCTATGTGATGTTGGATAAGTTACAAGCCTCAGCCTTTGCCTCTGCAGTATTACAAACAGCATTGGTACCCAACTCAGGGGTTGCTATAAAGACAATGTAAGATGATTCAGGTGAGGTACTTAGCACAGTATCTGTCACCTAGAGAGCTTCAGCAAACGTTAGCTAGGATGAGAAATGACCCAATAAGCACTCTTGGGATTATGCTGGACAATGTGCTTATGGGGGAAGAAGGATGCTTACTCTCCCATGAGCAAAAGTTTGCAGTTCCTTGCTGTGGATTTAGGAAGAGTTGGTCTGGTTTACACAGCAGCCTCTGTGGGCTAGGTTCAGTAGAAGGCTGTCTCCCTGTGGCTGGCTCATGCTTGTCGGATCCACCTGGCAGATTTTGTGTCCATGAATACCTAGAGAGCCATCTCCAGCTGAAAACCCAGCCCTACCTTGCTATGCACCATTTCTTCAAACATCTACATGCTCCAGCCCTCCCATAGGCTTCCTGATTCTATCTTGCTTTTCTGTTGTTGTTCTGTGGCTGTGTAACTTAGGGCAAACTTTGGTTCCTGATACAGTAAACTCACCAGTATGATCTTGATTCAGGTGGGTTCATAGCCCTGCAATCATGTCATCATATTGCTAAAGGCTATATGATGGAACCAGCTTCATTAAATGTTAGTGTTCTCTCTTCTTTACCCTTCCTTGATGCTAGCACCTAACTCCACCTTGTCCAGAATTCCATGTTTTCTTCCTATCTAGTCATATCCCAAACCAGAACCTTCCAAATAAGATCGTTCTGCGTTAGTGCTTCCAGATGTAGGGCCTCACCCTTGAGGCATCTATCCCTGTGTTCATTCATCCGTTCAGCCAGGAGTTACCTTCCCCAGTACCTGCTATGGCCCAGTCCCTGAGCCAGGACTTCAGGATAAAGTGGCTAAATATGGAGAAAGTTTTTGTCTAATATGGAGAAAGGAGAAAAAAGATGGGCATTCCAGGGAAAAAAATTGGGGGGGGGGCAAAGAAATGAATCTGCAGAAGCAGGCAGAACCAGAAGTAGGCAATGCCTATTGTTATAAGCCAGCCTACATCGATACGCACTGGTTCTTTCTCCATCCCCATTCATTGTTCGACCCATTGGTTTTGGCTTCCACCCTCAATATTCTACTAGATTTGCTCCTCTAAAGGTGACAAAGGAGATCTTCATGTTGATAAATCTAACAGACCCCTCTCAATCCATTATGTCACTACAACAGTCTGTGTTTATGGCACAATTGACCATGAATTCTTTTTTTTTTCCCAAAGATTTTATTTATTTATTTGACAGGGAGAGAGAGATCACAAGTAGGCAGAGAGGCAGGCAGAGAGAGAGGGGCAAGCAGGCTCCCTGCTGAGCAGAGAGCCTGATTTGAGGCTTGATCCCAGGACCCTGAGATCATAACCTGAGCCAAAGGCAGAGGCTTAACCCGCTGAGCCACTCGGGCTCCCCGAACATGAATTCTTTCTTTAAAACTTTTTAAAAACTTTATTTTATTTTTCTTTTTATCTTTATTTTTAAGTTCTTGTTTTAATTCCAGTTAGTTAACATACAGTGTTACATGGGTTTCAGGTGTATAATAGGTGATTCAACAATTCCATAAATCACCTGTTGTTCATCACATCAAGTGCACTTTTTTTTTTAAAGATTTTATTATTCATCTGAGAGAGAGAGAGAGAGAGACCAGAGAGAGAATAAGCAGGGGGAGAAGCAGAGGGAGAGGGAGAAGCAAACTCCCTGTTCAGCCGGGAGCCCAACGTGGTGGGGCTTGATTCCAGGACCTAGAGATCATGACCTGAGCCAAAGGCAAACACCCAACCATATGAGCCACCCAGGCATCCCATGTCAAGTACACTTCTTAACCGACCATGAATTCTCTTCGAAATGCCTCAGTGGTCTTGGAAACAATGATACTAATCTTTCCTTGTTCTCTTTGATAATTCAGCTTATTACTCTTGGTCCCTTTTACAGACTTTTCCACTCCATCAGTGGTAACATACCCCAGATTTCCATCCTTGACCCAGTATTCTGTCTCATGTTTCTCTTGATGATAACAGTCATGTTCCCAATTTCTGATGAGTCCCGAACAATAACCTCACATCTGACCATTGAACTGAATGTCATACTCCTATTTCCAAATGCCTGTAAGACATCCTACTCAATGTGTCTAAAAATGACCCCTTCATGTTTTCTCTCACTCTCCACTTCTCAAGACAGCTTTCCTGCCTCCTTGATGTTTACATCTTATTAATGTCATCACCATTTTGGTGTCAGATGCCAAAAGTCAAGTCATAACTAACTTGAGTGTTAACCTAAATTGTTCTCTTAGCCACTTCATTTCATCAGTCACCAATCCCTGCCGATCTCAACCCCCACATTCTTCCCACTTACTTCTTGTCCACTGTAATCCTATTACCAACAGGCCAGCTCAGGTTCTTGTCCTCTTGTGTATGCAATATGGCTTATATCCTAAGTCATCTCCCCATATTTTGAGAACAGGAAGGAAGGAAGGACAAAAGGAAGAAAACGGTGACACTTAGAAGACTCCAACATGTTCAAAAATTTATATATTTTTGATTTTGCTGTAACGTTGTAGATGAAGGACCTTCCAAATGTCCATTATATTTTTCAAAATGATAAATCTTAATTGTTCTTCTGCGTGGCCTACCTATAACAAAGTAAACCACATCTGTCATCCCAACAAACAATTCTTGCTGAACTGGGCAGGCTTGAGAAAACCTCTTCTTTGGAGTTAGGTACTCCTTCCTTCAACTGAGGACCACAGTCCTTCTGTTCTTCAACGATCCACCTCAATGGCTCATGGTGGTGGGAAGGTCATCAAAATTGACAATGTTGATTCCCCAGGGGGAACCTCACACTATTAGAAACCCCACCTCTCCTTCCAGGTTAGAATGGGTAAGGAAGAGGGATAAAAAAGAAGGCAATTTATTATATCCCAGTGAATCCAAAACAGAGGAGAAAGTATGCTAGCTCGTTTATGCCAGCCAGCAAAACATAAAAATAAACAAGCAAATATCCATTTTATCTTTAAAATTATACTAAGAATTATTCAAGTGGGTGAGATGAGCCATCTTCCTCCTCTTACCTTAAACCTTTAAACAGAGTTCATACTTACCAGCAAATAGATATGCAGCATCCTCCCTCCCTACTGTCCATCCCCTCAAACATATCCTCAAACTACCCTGCTCCCAGTGCCACCCTCTTAGAGCTGTAAGGTGGCGCTCACAAGAAGTGCCCAGGTAGAGGCCAGCAGAGGGCTGTGGACTACAGTTCCCAAAGCTCAAAAAGACAATAGTGACGATGCTGCCCTCTCGTGGCAGAAGAGCAAAACACAGGAAAACAACTCTCCCAAGATCCTTTCTTAACCAAAACAAGTCCTGGACATACCAACCGAGAGTGAGAGTTTTAATTATTTCTCTGACACTACAGACTGACATTTTACTATCACAAAACATGCATACACAGTAAATTTTGTTATTCCACTTGTTCACATGAGACTGCAGAATTGGGCTACAGAGTGGCGGCTAGAGGAGAATGATGACTCCATTTCTAATGCAGAAAAATGCCCATGATGGACAGAATCTTCCCAGTTCCAGCACTGAAGATGGCTTTGGGGCCTTTGATCATGAGAGCATTTTAGGTTTTGAGGCTGAAAATTCGGAACATATGATGAATACTTACATCTTGTTGCTGTATAACCTTGAGAGTCACCAAAATACCCATTTCTACACTAGGAGGTAAACAGGCTAAAATCCACCATACCCTAAGTAAAGTCTTCCTAATTTTAGTTATTGGCAGATGGGAGTGGGGTGGGAGAGCAGCTCACCTGGCTCTGCTTCATGCTCCTGTACTCCAGACTCAAGCCTGCCAGTGGCCATGACCTACCCACGCTCACAGAGCCCCCAGTAGCCTTGCCAGCCGAGTGAGAGGCCGGATGTGGAAACAGAAGCTCACAACCACAGAATGAGCCCGCACCAGACACCTAATCAGCCAAATCCATCATGATTATGAACAGACACCAAGTGTTACCAGGCATTTAAAAAAAAATAAAATCACAAAATAGAAGCCTGCAAAGTAAAACAGGAAACCTTCCAGAATGTAGAATAACAAGACAAAGAGGTTTAAATAAGGAATACAGGGTAAGAGAAATGGAAGATCAATCTAGTACAAGAAAAATCCATTTGAAAGAGTTCTAGACGATATGAGATTAAAGAGAAGTGATGGGTATGTCTATTACCTTGACCGTGGTGATGGGTTTCACAGTGTGTCCATAATATCCAAACTCAACAAACTGTTTACATTAAATACGTGCAGGTTTTGTATATAAACTATACTTCAATAAAACTATTTTAAAAAAAACCACTATGCACCAAAGAACACCATCAGAATTGACAAGAAAACCCACAGAATGAGAAAATGTATCCACAAATCATATATCTGACCAGATTCTACTATCCCAAATATATAAATAGGCCTTACAACTGAACAGTAAAATGACAACCTAATTAGAAAATGGGCAAAGGTTCTGAATAAACATTTCTCCAGATAAAGTATACAGATGGCCAATAAGCACATAAAAAATGCCCCAGCTCATCAGTCATTAGGTACACACAAACCAGAACCTCGCCCATCAGGATGGCGCCTATAAAAACAAAGATATAAATACAAACATGAAATAACAAGTGTTGGCGAGGGTGTGGAGAAGTTGGAGCACTTAGTAGCCGTTGGTGGGAATGTAAAATGGTGCTACTACTTTGGAAAACAGTTCGGCAGTTCCTTAAAAAGTTAAACAGAGGGTTACCACGTGATAAAGCAATTCCATTTCCAGGTGTATAGTGAATTAATTGAAAATACACGTTTATGCAAAGACTTGTACATTAGTGTTCATGGTAACTTTATTCATAACCAAAAAGTGGAAACAACCCAAATGCTCATCAGCTAACAAGTGGGCAAACAAAATGTTGTGCATCCACACGATGGAACGTTACCCAGCCACAAAAGGGGAGGAGGTACTGATACGTGCCACAGTGTGGATAAACCCTGAGAACATCATGCTACAGACGAAAAGAGCCATATATTGTCTATTCCACTTTCATGAAATGTTCAGAATGGGAAAATCTATGGAGACAAGGAGTGGATTGGGGCCAACACATACACATACACAGGGTGTTGTATGGGGTGATGGAATGTTCTGGAACTGGATAGTGATGATGGGTGTACAATCTTGTGAATATACTAAAAGCCACTGACTTGTATATTTTAAGATGGTGAGTTTTATGGTATGTGAATTTTGTACCATTTACAAAATAAATGGTTCAAATATTTCAATTAAGAGACATTTTGGGGAAAAATACAATTTTCCACATTCACCTTATTTTTTATTGAGGTATAATTGACATACATCATTATATTAGTTTCAGGTATACAACTTAGTGATTCAATGTTTGTGTAGATCATGAAATGATCACCACCGGAAGTCTAGTTAATATCTGTCACCTTACCGAATTACAGAATTTTTTTCTTTATGATGAGAACTTTAAAGACGCACTCTCTTAGCATTTTCAAATACGCAACACAGCATTATTAGTTATGGTCACCATGCAGCGCACTATAGCCTCATAACTTGATTATTTTATAGTTTTAAATTTTGTACGTTTTGACTTCCTTCATCCATTTTGCCTGCACCCCCAACCACCACCTCTGGCAACCACCAAATCTCTTCTGTGTATCTCTGAGCTTGGTGTTTTGTTTTGTTTTTTAGATTTCACATATTAGTGAGATCATATGGTATTTTTCTTTGTCTGACTTATTTCACTTAGCGTAATGTCCTCAAGGTCCATCCATGTTGTTGTAAAAGGCAAGATTCCATTCTTTTTTTATGGCCGAGTAATATTCCAGTGTGTGTATGTGTGTGTGTGTATGCGTGCGTGTGTGCATCACATTTTCTTTATCCCAAAAATACATTGGTTCCTTCTTTTGTGTGATAAATTTGAGATGCACTAGATAAATTAAATGTAAAAAAATACAGTAATTAAAACCAGAATATAGAATATATTTATATTCATAAACTATAAAGAAAAAAGACTGATAAAGTTGAGTATACTAAAATGTAAGACTTCTGAACAGTTTTGGCATCATAATTGGAACAAAAGAAAAGTAGTCGACTCAAGACAAAATACTATACATACATAAAGGATTAATATCTTGAATGTGTTAGAGCACATTTTAAAAAAAAGATAAATCAATAGAAAAATGACCAAAAAATATGAAATACAAATACTAAAAATCAGAAGGATATGAACATTCAATAATAGTGAGATGTAAATTTAAAAAATTATTTGATAACAATGTCTTCCCATTTTAAAAAAAGATTGCTTATAAAAAGTATTAGTGAGCTTAAGTACAAATGTGTCACATGGACTACCAGTACAAAAGTAAATTGATACAACCTTTTTGGTGAAAAATTTGGCAGTATTTTTCAAAAGGTGTATATTTAAACCCAGGAATTCCACGTCTAAGTGTCTGTCCTATAAAAAAAAAAAAAATACACATCCACACAGATTGAATTGTAAAAGAATCCTCATTGTGGACATGCTTATTATAGCAAAATGCTAGAAACCACCCAAATGTCCATCTGCAGAAAAATTGGGAGATAAATCAGTGTACCACCATTCTGGTAGAGAGCCCCCACATTTCCTGGATATCAAAGAACAAGGTAATTTCATAGACTAAATCAATTTTCAAAATAATACTCATAGTATGATCCCACTGATACAAAGCAAATGAAACAAAATTACCTTCTACCCGTGGGAAGGAAGCTGGGTTAGGAGGGGTAAAGTGGACTTCCATTTTCAAATTTATGTACCTTGTTATTTTTGAATTTTTATCACAATAATTAATAAACAAAAGACTTAAATATTAATTTGAAAAGTGTGCCGATTAAGTGATACTGTTTAAATTTATTTGCAAGTCTCAATTTTAATTCATAATAAAATATCGGAAGAAAATTCTTACCTTCTAAATTTTCAATTTTTTCGATGTTGTTTAAAGCTAAATTCAAATATTCAAGTTTCTTGAGTTTGCCAACATTTTCTGAAATATACAAAAATGTAATTAACCTTCAAGATAAAAGCTACTTTTACAACATCTGCTGTGAAAATGGTATCAGGAATCTAAGCATTAGTATGGTTATCAAAACCATGTTGCTTTTCATGTCTATACCAGGACATTGGACATTGTTGGTGGCCAAATGCAGCATCATTTCTTCCTCCATCCTTCCTAATAGAACACACTTCTGCTCTTGTCTCTAGCCAGTTCTAACTCTGGGGAGTTGGACTTAACCAAGCTGGGCCAGTGCAATAGCAGGTTCCTTGCAAAGGACAGCTCGGGAACCTAGGCTTCAGCCAGCCAGCCCACAGCCATTTCCTGGCAGCTAAGCGATGGAGGAGAACACATGCACATCAATGCTGCCAGTCAAGTGAGAGGCTTGATCTATTTTACCCCGTGCTTGGGGACTGCCCTTTCCTTTCTCCTGCTGGATGTGAAAAAGGAAGAAAGTTATATCCTGACTGCTACCAAGGTGCAGAGACTTAACCCACTTGTTCAAGATTAAACGGTGAAGCCAGGAAATTTGACTCCAGAGCTTGGCACTAAATCATTCCACTACACCCTAAAAGAACAGTCCTTTCTAAGAGGACATGAACGTGGGGAACCCTGCTAGGGAATGTGCATGGAAAGGACCCCTTACTTAAATAATGCCCCTTCTGCCCATTTTTCATTGATATGAGGAAGATCAAACAGGATGGCTATGGTCATCATCACCCTTACCATCGTTACATTTCATTTAAAACTTACAAAATATCATGTATTTGTTCACATAGACCTAAGAATAACACTTCACCTCTGAGCCTTAGTTGACTCATTTTCTAAATTTTAGAATAAATTACTAACGTTTCTCTCAGCAATCAGATGATTTTAAGTAATCCTGATGTTTCTAGAAGGTTCTCCAGGCGACACCTGAGCATTCAACCGTGAACAGATATGTGGAGCTCTATGTGCCCAGGATTATGACCAACAGAGTGTGCAATCTGTACCCCGAACAAAAATGTTACGCCCGAGTTTTCGCATCCAAGAGACCACCAAGGAGCCAAGCACCGACGCAATCACATGAGGGTTTATTTGACAAGCTTAAGCTTGGGCCCAAGTACACCCGGCACAGCAGAGTAGGGACTTGGACCCCGAACCAGATTACAGTAAGAGTTTTTAAAGGCAGAGTAGGGGTGGACTTGACAGTGGGTGAGGACAAAGGGGATTATGGATGATGTAAGTCTCCAAGGATTTTTGGAAGCAAGGTCTCCAGGACCTTGAGGGGCTAGCTATTGTTGGGAGAAAGGTTATTTATTACCAATAATAAAAATCTTCTCATGAGACCCTTTAGATGTATATCAGTGGGCCATATGCTTGGGAATGATTCTCGACACTATCTTGGAGGTTTAGAGATAAAGTTTCCTAAAGGAATTGTTAAAGTAGACTTACAGGATTCTGGTCTGACCTGTTGGGGTAGGGGGTTGGTCAGGCTAGGATTGTCCTTAGCAAAATCTCAAGGTGAGGGCAGTTAAGTCCCCGGGGAGAGCCACTCTGTCTGTTTCAAGGGCTTGTCAGTAGGTAAGGAATTTTAATGATTTTCTTCTGCCCCTGTTTCCCACATCAGCTAAACTTGAGGTGGGCTGGCCTTAATTTTCTCGGCCTCCACAAAATATCTACATTTTTATGTTATTATCGTTAAAATTGCCAGCCTACAATAAAAGACCTGTTCCTTCCCCACATTTGTTATATGTATATCCCTCTAAATGTGAAAAGAGTCTTTTGGTAGGAAAAAAAAAATTGTTTGGGAAGGATCTCTTAAATTATCCCTCAAGAATAACGAGCCAAATTGGTCAGGAAAAAAAAAATGGCTCTACAGATAAAAATGTACAGCGCCTGTTGGACGCAGGAAGGGAGTCTGCCAAACCATGGTTCTAGCCCAAACCACCCCAGAAGCAGTTCTCACCAATTGCTATCACCAGACCCACAGACTTGAGGTGGACCAAAGCCATCCCCCAGTGTAAGCGGCTCTGCTTTTACCTTTAGGCCTTGGGCTCCCTGGGAAGCTGTTACAAATGCAGATTTGGGGAACCCACCCCCACAGGTTCAATCAGTGGGTCCAGGATGGGGCTGGAGCCCCACTTTAACAAGACCCCGGAAGGTCCTCAGCTCAGACCTGGTGCAACAGTAAGTAAGCACAGCCCTGCCCCCCCCCCCACCACCAGCCAGCCCATCTGCATCTCCCAGTGAGGAAGAGTTTTAGGAGAGCCAACTATTCTGCAACTTCTACCTCAATGGCACCAGAGCAAGTGTGAATCCTAGAGAAACACTTTGGCTTGCTAAATGAGCGCCTGCATGCCTATGGGTGGAGCGGCACTGAAAAATCCCATTATTAGGATTTAAAAGAGTGTTTAATTTAAGAATACTTTGGAAGCAAAAATTTAAGCTTTCTCGCAGCTCTGAAAAGGCCTGAAATACTATGCTACTAATTAGTAATTGTGACGGACCCAGCTGTGGAGATTAAAATTTCGGGAACTCTTTTAGATCTGTACAATTAGGACGGCTCGTTAATGCCCCCTTGCATAAAAGCTGGTGGTTTTCTGTAACAGCCTTTTTAATTGAACAATATGCCAGAGTTTCTAATTTCTGGTAAAGTGAAAGATGCCGAAAATAATTATCTGAAGAAATAAAAAGAATTGTAATAAATCTTCAAAAAAAAAAAAAAAACACACGCAAATTCTAGGCTTTTTGCAACCCGAGGATCAATTTTCAATTATCCGCTAAACCAGGGGCAACCACCTCTGCAGGGTTTCTCACCCTCAGGGATGAGATCTCAGGGGTATCAGGGATCTCCTATCCCTCAGAGTATCTCAGGGCTACTCAGGCTGTGGGCGGGGAGTTCTTTCTTGCGGGGCCATCCTTGCACTACAGGAGGGTTAGCAATGTCTCTGCGCAATATAGGTGGTCACACGCACCACCCCCCCAACACACTTGTCACAACCAAAACAGTCTCCAGAGGTTGCCAAGCACCCCGTTGAGAACCACTGCACATCACAAGGGCAAGTTCAGACACAACGTAAAAGCTGGCCTCTGGTTCCAGCACCTCGGCCCACAGGGGTTGGCATTCTTCTGCTTCCTAGATCCTAAGCCCATCCCTTTTCCCCCAGCTCCCGCCCCTACCTCCACGTGTCTAGCCTGGGTAAATGACAGGTTTAACAGCAATGGTAGCAGCTATCATCTAAGGGACGATTTCTCGTATGCACTGCAAGGCTAAGTGACCTCACCTAATTTCACACAATCTTCAGCGGCTGAGGGAGGGATCAAGCCCATCAGGACCTGTGCCTCCTCTTGCCACTAAACTACAGGTTGCTCTTCTGAGTGTGGGAAACGCTCCTGTTTCTGGTGGCAGGACACCCTCGGAGTGACTCCACAGGCCTCCCTTCTTTCCACCACTTAACTCTTTGTTCCCCATGGAACTGTGGGGCGGGCCCACCTGGCTGATGGATGAACTGGGAGAAGGAACTAGGCATGGCCAGCCACACCCCTACCCCCCTCCCTGGCTTCTGGGGTCTCCCTGCCTGCAGAGAGTATACACTCTCGTCCTCTATGACCATACTGCCCTACGCAGGGCCCACATACTGCCCAACCTGCATGCGACCAGGTGGACAGATGAAACTTGAGGGCAGTTCTAGGAAGCCCTTTTGGCTGAAGGCTAAGCCACTTTCTCCAAAAGGTTTTGTCAGTTTAATGCTGATGTTTTGATCCATCTACTTGTCATTTCATTCAAACTGGAGCAGTGAGCAGGGATGTAGGTGTGGAATCCCTTTGATAATTCATACACTGCACAAAGCCTTGCACGTCCACGTTCACCATAACGACGGCAGACCCAGCCACCCCAGGGAACCTCTAAATGTGGTCTAACTTGCACACAACCCTTTGACTCCACGGAGCAATACAAAACTATGACGAATGCCTGGATTCTATTCCACTTTCAAACTTTGACAAAACCAGGCTATAAATGAGCAGGTCAACGAGCACGCTCCCACCCGTACGGGCCCCTTGCATCTCCTCAATGGCATCCCAGCGACCCTTGGGCAAGGGGACTGAGCAGGGTAGGAGCCCCAGGAGAGGGTCCACGCACAGCTTCCGGGAGCCGGCCGTGTCTATTTCCCCTATATGGCTCTTTTTCACCCAGGTTGTCTTCTTCTAAGAATCATACTGCCCTCCCCAAAGTTCTCCCATTCAAAACGTCAAAGAAACTGTGAGCACAAAATCCTGAAGACTTACCAATTTTTCCAATGAGGTTATTTTGAAGATAGAGGATTTTTAAATCCCGGCACCATTTGTCAATGTGTTCTAGCCTTTCTATTTCTTGCTGATGCAAGGAGAGTTCCTCCAGGGAAAAAATTACACAGTCATTGTGTTCGGCATTCCGTCTAATAAGATCTTCTGTGACTGAAAGAAAATTTGTTACGTATTACATCTCCATGCCTGTGCACATCATGAGGTTATTACATTACGAATGCATTGGTTTTTCTTCCCAGTTAGATGTCAGTCCTCCAGGCCCCAGCGATTTTCAAAGGGGAGGAGAACAAAGAGGTGCTGCCTCCTGCTGGGGACACCATGGTGAGTCAGAGAGCTTTTGTCTTTTTTTTTTTTTTTTTTTTTTTTGCACAGGGTCTACCTACATTTAGCTGTCTGGACCGGGACAGAGTGGGAGGGTAATGACGGAGAGAATGTTGATATGGAATCCCATGGTGGTATCACGTTGAACAGGATGAGACCCACTAAGTAGACCAAGACAGGACGACTTGGACAGAGTGGCAGGGTCTGGCTGCCAGAGGGCAAAACGATGAAGGCATTGCCCTCCATTCAGTAAGGAAAGGTCCATTCATTCAGCTGACATTTATTAATCTCACTAAAGTTGAAGAGAAAAGAGAGAAGCACCCTAGATATTGCATTGTGATCTTATACAGCAGCTACCCTGCGGTCTGTCTCCGGGAGGAAGAAAAGGAGCCATCCTCAGAAGGAGGGTGCGGAGAGTCTCTGGCCCTCTGGCAGGAGTGCCCTGCAGTGCGGGGGCTGTCCTGTTTGGGGGGCACCAAGGGGCTGAAGACAATGCCCTGGTCCAAGGTTGGAGCCAAGAGCAAGACAGGAATCCCCTTCCTAAGGCACACTCAAAGACGTGATGACAGTGGACAAACCCTGTGTTTTCTGGTGCTACTAAAACCATAATTAATTCATTGTAATGCCCACATGTTAGGTGGACAGTGGAACATTGCATGTCCGGCCAGAGAGACAATAAAGATTCATTTATTGCCGCTTATAAGGTGCCAGGCACTGTCCGAAATGCTTTGCGTGTGTTCACACATGAGTATTTACACTCAGCAGATAAGGAACTGAGGAACGGAGAGTTTCAATAACTCGCCCAAGGTCTTGATGGTAAGTGCCAGAGCCGGGTTGTGAGCATAGGAGTCTGGTGTCGACCACGAGCTGTCAGCCACTATGCTACACCACCCCAAACAGGAGCAAGGAAGAACGTCTCAGGACGTCTCAGGCTTCCTCAATGGTACAGGCTCCTCTAGCTAAGACAGGGTTCTTTACAGCCCCTCACCTGCCCCACTTCCATGCCCCATCCTGAAAGGGGGAGTTTGCCTTTTAAAAAAAAAAGTGAAAACAGGTACGAACTCGATCATTTGTGTGCAGCTAGCTGAACCCCTGCTATTTCTGGTGGTAGGAGATAGGGTTGCATGACAGCTCTTTGGAAGAAAGACAGGGGAAATGTAAAGGTCCAGAGACTCAAATACAGTACACGGGGAATGTCCCTGCTGTTCTGAGCCTTGGCTCAACTAGCTGGCAGAGCTGGCTGCACGCCAGGACCCAGGGAGGGGCAGGCCAAAGAGGTGGGGAAGGAGGCTAGTAGGGCAGCCCTGCCAGCCCCAGCTCGCTGGGGGCCCTACTGCCTACTGTTCTCTGCTGCCTCTGGAGGCCATGGCTAGCAGGCAAGCCAGCTTCAGCAGAAAACAACTTTCCGAAAACCAAACCTGTAAGAGAAGGGCATTAAAACTACTCTCCACACATCTCACTACCAAAGTTGGTTCTAACAGCTTAAATCAATTGATCATGAATCTATAGGTACAGCCAAGTTGAAGGCACGGCGAAGCTGCTGTGTAAAGTCACATGTATTAGCTGTCTCTGTAATCATCTACAAGAGTTCTCTTAGTAAGGATGTGGCAAGGACTGGGGGGTTGGGATGGCACAACCAGTATTATTTAAGCTACCCTAAGGAAATGCAGGAATTATTCACTACTACAAATAAGACTCTCAGTGACCAGTGGGGTATATGTAACTTGAACTATACTAATCCATGGAGTAGGGGGTTGGGCTTTGGGGGGCCTTGATGTCATCAGACCTAGAGTCAAAGGGACCAGAAGGATGTGTCCATCCAGAGCCCATGCCTTTCCTTCTAGAACATGTCCCAGGTAGAAGAACAAGAGAATTCTCTGCCCAACAGGCCCCAAGCCTACCTCCACACCCAACACTGGCCGTTTCTCCAGGTTCATTCCTGAAGATATCCCTACACCCTGGAACGTCCAAGGAGTAGCTCTTTTCTGGAAATGTGGATAGGTATGTAGGCAGGAATATCCACCTTCATACAGGGGCTTGAGGGACAGGACAGAGCCAGGAATGGGAAGAAAAGGGAGGGGTGGGCCAGGAGTCAGCTCTCCCCAGATGCCCTGCCCACCCCTCAAGCTCTGGCATGGAACCCAAGGAGTAAACGTAGCCTTTTGAGTTGTTATAAAGATACTCTTGTCGAGGGAGGAAAATGCATTTTATCTGGCAGTTTGATTATAACTTGACACATGAGCATCCATTTTATTCTTTCTCTGGGTCACCGGTCGCCCTGGAAGGTCTAGTGGAACATTCATATTGCAGATATAAACCCAAGTTGAATCCCACAGCAGCTGTCATCTGTAAGTATGGTTCAGTCCGATGTGTTCAGGCGAATTCTGAAAGCATCTTTTTAAAGCATCATAGTGTCCAGCTGGGATGGCTACGTCAGCATCTGTGCAACCCACTGGGAGCGGCTGGGTCTCAAACACTAAAGGGATCACAGGCCACTCCAGCTCTACATTCTTAGAGGCTTTTCTAATTTGTCCAACCCTAAATACCAGCATGTTCCTCTACAGACACCAAATATCCTTCCTGTGTTCTCTTGCTACACCTTTCTTAAAATTAAGAAACCTTTCCCACTATGCTACTTTCTGTGTAATTTGATCACTTTCATGCAATTGTCAACTCCTCCCTTTCAGGGGCATGTAGATATTAGGAAGGAATTACATTGATCTATAATTAAGATGATAAAAATCACTATCAGTTAAAAGGGATGGGAGTAGAGGAACCTTTGCATGAATAACTAATTTGCATGCACACACACACACACACACACACACACACACGGAGAGGGTCAACAGGTGATTTGACACCAAAGGGAAGCTTGTCCAATAGCAACGTTCTATGCAATTAGGACAGATGAAATAATGGAGAATCACAGTGGAAGGCAGTACTGCAAAAGTCTGGAGCTCCCTTTCCTGAGCTCTTCGATAGAAACCACTTTCCTGAGCTCTTCTACAGAAACCACTGTGTGGCCCCCATTTATAGCACTCGGGAAACTGCTGTTCTACAATGCTGCCCCACCTGCAATGGCAAACATCAGTGAAGAAACAAGAGTCCCAAGAAAGAAATGTGAACGACTCTCTACATGGTGGATGGGAATAACAGTGTTCCAATGCTTGTCAACAGGAAAGCATTTTGCAGTTCCACACACCACGTCATCTAGACCAAACTCTCTTTTACTCCCAGGAGCACTGTTCACCTTCAGAAAGTCCTACTCCACATAATACATCACTGCATTGATAAGAAATCATTCCAGGGATTTAAAGCTGCTTTGGAAGCGTTAGGATGTCACCCTAACCCCGTTTCAAGAGAGACGGTATTGCCACACCGACCCCAGTGGTAGAAGAACATGCCCAAGTACTCTATGAAACACAGCGCTTTCACTTCCTTATTTTGGATAAAATCCAATAGCAAAATCCTGACCCGATCTGGCTCTGAGAAGTGTCTCACCCACAGAGGGCGCTAGCCAAGACCTGCAGGAGTGGACAGAGGCTGAGAAGAACACTGACACTTTAAACACAGATTCATATTTATCTCACTAATTGGAATGGTGCCGAGGAATCCAACCAAAGTTTTAACCAAAACTCACCAGCCAGCCTACGCATCTTTTCAATGCCGTGGGATGACTGGGTTTTCAGTAACTTTAGGGAATGGCAATAAAATGACTCTTCGGGGTAGGGTGAGGAGAAGGGCAGAAGGAGAAGGTTTCTGGAGTACTGGCGCTTGTCAGGCCATGTTTGTTTCTATGAAGCTTTTTAGTGTATTGAGCAAAGTTCTAGAAACTTCCAGAGCCAATAATGAAGTGTTCATTCATTCAAGCTTTATACTACTATGTTTTGTAAATAGCCCTCTATTTCTCACTGGGTTCGAATAAAACAGGTAGTGTATATTGAGGGCAGATTTCACAGAATTTGTAAACATCCTGAAATATATCTGTGAAACAGAAATGTAACAGAGATAAAGGGGTGACAAATAGGAGAAGGTCACCTCTTGCAGCATTTACTTTTTTTTTTTTTTTATTGTTTTCAATGGCCACTTTTAAAAATAGAATTACTCATTCGCCCTGCCTTTTGTGACGGACTCAGGTCATCATAACAAAGCACCGCTGGCCATACTAGACCCAACCCAGTGATTCACGTAGAGCGCCATGAAAGAACGTGGGTGCAGGGCTATGGGGCTGTGAGAGAAGAACACAGAGAGAACAAGGAGTATAAAGAGGGGCGTGGTCAGTGTTACTGAGTGGCAGGAGGAAGGTCACAAGAGGCACCGTGGAGAAGAAGCCGGAGCTGAGTTTTGAAATGTGAGTAGGTATTTGTCAGATAAATGGATGAGGAAGGGGTGCTCCAGGCTATGGAGCTATGGCGGATGCTATGTTGCCCAGTTCCCCCCTTTAAAACGGAAGGACTAGTTCTTCTCACTGCTAGGAGTTGTGCCGGCAGACTATCCTCAGCTGCCCAGCATCTTCATAAGTCACTCGGCTGAAAAGACACCTCAATCAACATTGTGGTCCTTCCCAGGAAAGCCTATATCCAATGACAGTTGATGTGGGCTCTAAGAGCCCAGCCCTCTCACCCTACCTTGGGAAAATCGAAAGGTCCATTCCCAGTTTAGAGGTCCTTCCAAGTTTCCAGGTTGGTTAGCTATGGCCTTTGTTAAAATGCATCACAGCCCAGCATCCTTCCCTACCCAGTCTTGTTGCTGCCTTCCCTATCCACCCCACTAACACTCTCTAACGAACCTCCTGCACACTAATCTCCATCGAAAAGTCTGCTCCCTGGGAACCCAACCTGGAAGGGAAGACACTGGAAGTGGAAAGCGAATGCAGATACTAACCAAGATGGGCTTATGCAGTCAGAGTCTGCTGCCTGAGGGGCGATGGGGACACCACTACCGGTGGGAAGTGGAGCACAGATAGTGTCTGGCACAAGGTAGCTGTGGGATGTTTAACACTTGCACTTGGGTTGCAAAGAGAACTATGCCAATCCGTCTGGAATACCATAACACAAATACCATCAATTAGGTGGCTTACAGATAAGAAATATTTATTTCTCACAGTTCTGGAGGCTAAAAGTCCAAGATCGTGGCATGGGCAGATTTGGCGTCTGGGGTGCCTGCTTCCCCACTGATGGGAAGCTCTCATGGTGGAAGGAGCAAGCTAGGTGTCCGGGGCCTCTTTCAGAAGGGCAATAATCCCAAACATGAGGGTTACCCCTTCATGACCTAATCACCTCCCACAGGCCCACCTCCTAATACCATCACTTTGAGGGTTAAGATTTCAACATATGAGGGGTGCCTGGGTGGCCCAGTCGGTTAAGCATCTTACTCTTCATTTCAGCTCAGGTCATGATCTCAGGGTTGTGAGATGGAGCCCCAGGTTGGGCTCTGCGCTGGGTGTGGTGCCTGCTTAAGATTTTCTCTCTCTCTCTCTGCTCCTCCTCCCCACCCTCTCTAGGAAAGAAACAAACAAACACACAAACAGAGGGAGGGAGGGAGGGAGGAAGAAAGACAGCGGGAAGGAGAGAAAAAGAAGGGAAGGGAAAGAAGGGAAGGGAAGGGATGAGAAGAGAAGAGAAGGAAAAAAGGAGAGAGATTTTGGCATATGAATATTGGGGGACACAAACATTCAACTTAGAGCAAATAGGATACTAACAAAAGAGAATCCCCCTGTATGGTGTGACACATCAGGCAGTAGAGAACTATGGGGATAATCATAACTTAAAAACTCAAAGGACAGGGTGCCTGGGTGGCTCAGTTGTTAGGCGTCTGCCTTCTGCTCAGGTCAGGATCCTGGGGTTCTGGGATCGGAGTCCCGCATTGGGCTGTCTGCTCTGTGGGGAGTCTGCTTCTCCCTTTCCCTCTGCCACTCCCCCTGCTTGTGCACGCGTGCACTCTCTCTCTCTTTCTCAAATAAATAAGATCTTAAAAAAAAAAAACAACAACTCAAAGGACAGTTGTATTGGGTGTCTGCTGCTGACACAAGTGATAAGGAAAGGCTGGGTGTGATTAATTGGTCATTAAAAAAAAGCCAGGGTACCATACTGGCAGCATATAAAAAGGTTTGCTTCCTGAAACCAAAAAGTAGGGCAGAGAACAAGGACCAGGACTTAATCATAAGAGGAACATGGACTTCAGGTTCCAGACATTGATGGAGTCACAGGAACAAGACTGAACCTCCAGCCTAAAATAATTAAAATCTTAAAAAAAAAAAAAAAAAAAGGAAAAAACCTGGACATTAGGAAATCCAAAGGGAAATAAGAAAGTATTTTGAACAGAACAAAAAATGAAAAGCCATATCGAAATGTGTGGGATATGGCTAAAACACAAGTTGGAGGAAAACTTACAGCACTAAATGCTTAAAGAAAGAAAAACGGTCTCAAACATTAGCTTCTTCCTTAAGAAACTAAAAACAAATAAATTAAACCCAAAGTAAGCAGAAGAACGTATAACAAAGATTATATCAAAACTCAATGAAATGGAAACAGAAACAATTGCAAAAAGTGAATAAAAATACCTTAAAAAATAAAATCGTAAACTTCTAGCCAGACTGAATCAGTAAAAAAAGACAAGACATAGACTGCCACTATTAGGAATGAAAACACATCATATAGATTGTATAGTATTAAAAGGCTAGTAAGAGAGTAATATAAATAAATTTATGCTAATAAATTCAGGAACTTAGATTAAATGGGAAAATTCCTTAAAAGTCACACACTACCAGAGGTCATATGGGAAGACACAGATAAACCAAACAGCCCTGTATCTACTACAGTAATTGAATATGTAGCTCAAACCTTCCCACAAAGAAACCTATGGCACAGATGTCTTCACTGATAAATTCTACTAAGCATTTAAGGAAAAATAATACCCAGTATACCCAAATGCTTCTATAAAACTTAAGACAATTTAAGAAAATTTAAGAATACTTCCTGAGATAATTCTACAAGGCCAGCATCACCCTGAGTTCTAAACTAGACAAATATAAGGCCAAGGCTGACCATGGGAGATGCTGTTCTAGACCTGGGCTAACTGTTAGAAACTGGGGTGTCAGACTCTTGAAACAAGGAAGGCAAGGTAGCATTTAACTTTAGAAGTCAGGTGGACAGATGTTATAATGAGACGAAGTTGGAGTTGTGGCCGGTGGTCCACATCCATGGAGGCTTTGGAGATGGAGAACGGAACATGACATTCCTGAGGACAATACAGACCGGCGGCCAACAAAGGCACTATGCAATCTGTACCAGGACTGATGACTGGAAGGCTAAGGACAATTGCCTCAATAAAAATTCACAATTTCTTGGGGTGCCTGGGTGGCTCTGTTGGTTAGGCGGCTGCCTTCAGCTCAGGTCATGATCCTGGAGTCCCGGAATCGAGTACCGCATCGGGCTCCCGGCTCTGCGGGGAGTCTGCTTCTCCCTCTGACCTTCTCCTTGCTCATGCTCTCTCTCACTGTCTCTCTCTCAAATAAATAAATAAAATGTTTTGTTTTTTTTAAAATCACAATTTCTTGCCTAGTTTCCAGACCTCAGTTTTTGGACCTGAAACTAGGATTGCCAGATTTAGCAAATAAAATACTGGATGTCCTGTATTTTTATCTGATAACCCACCAACCAAAAGAGAGGCTGGGTTCCCAAGACTACAGGGCAATGATTCATCCAGTCCTTTCCAAAAGGACCGTCCGCCCTTTACTTGAGTAACAGTGCACTCTGGAAGGGGGAATACCAAATCAGGTTGACACTGGCTGGACACTGGGTTTGAGCTGTCATTAACATCTGGAAACACAAAGCATTGCCAAGTATTCTTATCAGAGTGAGGACATGCTGGGGCCGGATAATAAATGGAATCCCGCCAATGCCCAGCTCACAATTCGTTAATCCATTAACAGATGTTGACAAATATGTGGATTGTTTCCATTTTTTAGCTACTGTGAAAGCAGGTGCTATAAATGTTCATACACAAAGTCTATGTGGACAAAGGTTTTCATTTTTCCTTTGTAATATCTAAGGATTACATAGATATTACATGTAATATCTAAGGTGGGAAACAAAGTTTTCCTTTAATTTTTACTGCTGTTGGTCCAACTTTTTTGTCTCTTGCTTTAGAGAAGAGGGCATACTAGTAAGTACACCCACTTGGGAATGGGGCTTTTACTATTTCCAAATCATCTGCCCCTTCACCAGACTGTCACCTCTTCCAGGGCAGAAACCCCATCATCCAGGACAGTCTCTTGCTTTAAAAATATTAATTATGACACTTTCACAGTAAGTGAGCAATTAGGCTGAACTGTACAAAATTGTCAAAAATGAGATGAAGATCGGAAACGGTGTTGGTAGGCAAATAGTTCAATCTAACAGAAGTCACCGTTAATCCCATCGCTCTGCCCAGTGTTGGTGTATTTGCAAACATTTTTACGACACTTAACCAGGTCAGCAAAACAATACTGTTACTGCTTCCGTTTTAGAGATGAGGTTTAGGCCCCAAAGGGCGGAGAAGTCTCGGGCTCTAAGTGTCCAGGCCAGTGGGCTGCAGAGGCTGGCTCTGGGGCGGGCTCCCTCCACCACCGCTCAGCCGGCCTTCCCGAAGTGAAGTGCGAAGGCTGCAGCCGGGGGAGGCAGGGACCCGCCCGGGGCAACCCGGTGAGCAGGGAGAGGCGCGGGCCCGACCTGGCACTTCCGACGCCAAACCCTGCACCTTCCACCACCCCCCTAGCATGAAGCCCCGTGCCTTTCTCGCCCGCCCCATTTTATAGATGGGGAACCTGAGTTTCGCAGAAGCTAAGCCGCCCGGCCGGTTGGTGGGCGGAGAGGCAGAGGGCCCGGGGGGACCCGGGTGCGCGGGCCGGGAAGGGGCGGCGGTGGTGCGTGTCCCCCGGGACCCGGGACGACGCCGGGAAAGGGGACAATGAGGGCGGCTCGTGGGAAGGGACGCTTACTCCGGCCCATGGCACCTCTTCGGTTCGCGGGCCCGGGAAGTTAGATCCGGACCCCGAGGACTTCTTCGCACGCCCAGTCACGCCTCTGCGCGTCCGCACCGAGCCTTGGCAGCCATGGCAACGGGGACTCTACGGCGGCCGCGCGGGGCCAGGCTCAGCCGCGTTTCGCGCGCCTCGAAGGAGCCGGAAAGAGAGACTCCGAGAGAGAGGGCTCATCGCGTAGACGCAGGCTGTCCCCGGACGCCTAGTTCTCTTCCCCGTCCCCTCTCCACCTTCCACAGGCTGCTTCCCTTTCCGCCAATTCAACATCACAGGGCTCTCTCTCTTCCCGGTGCATCTGCCCCCCGGGCGTGCCTCTCAGCCTTCCCTAGTCTGTGTGGTTAACGCCCTCCGGAGCCGCGGGGTCACGGTGCGACCCCCACTCGCCCCGCTAGCCGCTAGCGGGGTGGCCTTAAACTTCCTTAGCCAGTTTCCCCATCTGCAAGACGAATAATAATAACTTCTAAGGATCTTTGTGACGATTTTCAAAGAGATGATGTGAGTGAACGAAAGACACTTTTTGAACAACAGCCTCCAGACACAGGGTGGTTGCATTGTTGGATTTCATGTCCTTAAAGTCACGGCCCAACAAGGATTTCCTGCTAACAAGTTTTCCAAAAACACGACCCTCCATCCGCTTTCCCCACCCACCACTTTCTTAGCTGTAAAGAGTAGAAAGTGCATCTGCAGTAATTCCCACGACTCCGCCCTCATTTCCCCAGACCTCTCCCCAAAAGTGCCTAATAGGTTTTGACTAATTCTGGACTGGGAAGAACATCACTAATTCATCCTCATTCATCCTCAAATGTTCATATGGGAGGGCTTTAGTGGATGACCCCTTCCAAAAGTTGTTTTGTTTGTTTGTTTATAGCCACCTTCACCGATTTTTTTTTTAAAGATTTTACTTATTTATTTGACAGACAGAGATCACAAGTAGGCAGAGAGGCAGGCAGAGAGAGGGGAGAAAACAGGCTTCCTGCTGAGCAGAGAGCCCGATGCCAGGCTCCATCGCAGGACCCTGGGATCATGACCTGAGCGGAAGGCAGAGGCTTTAACCCACTGAGCGACCAGGCACCCCATCCTTCACCGATTTTTCCCACACTCACCTGCCTCTGGCAGCCAGAATTAATTTTAATTTGTTCTCTGTATCTACAAGTTCCTTTCCTTGTTTTCGTTTTTATTTTGTTTTGTTTTAGATTCTGCCTATAAGCGAGGTCCTACGGTATTTGTCTTTCTCTGCCTGACTTATTTCACTTACTATAAGACCCTCAAGGTCCATACACATTGTAACAAACGGCAAGATTTCGTCTTTTTTATGACTGAATAGTATTTCAGTATATATATTTATAAAATGTTTCAAATGACTGAATAGTATTTCATTACATATATGTATGGTCACATTTTCTTTATCCTTTCATTTTTTGGGTGGACACTTAGGTTGCGTCCATGTCTTGCGTATTGTGAATAATGCTGCAAGCACAAGCGGGTAGAGATATTCTTTTTGAATTAGTGTTTTCATTTTCTTCGGGTAAGTACCCAGGAGTGGAATTTTTGGATCATATGATAAATGCTATTTTTTAAGTTTTTGAGGATCTCCATGCTGTTTTTCACAGTGGCTGCACCAATTTACATTCCCACCAACAGCCAAGAGAGTTCCTTTCTCCACATCCTCACCAACCCTTGTTATTTCTTGTGATTAGTTACATTGAGCACCTTTTCATATATCTGTTGGCCATCTACATGCCTTCTTTGGAAAAATATCTATGAGGATTTTCTGTCCATTTTTAAATCACAAAATATTTGTATTAAGTTGCATGAATTCTTTATGTATTTTGCAAATTAACCTTTTATCAGATATATAATTTGCAAATATTTTCTCCCATTCTGTATGTTTCCTTTTCATTTTGTTTGATGTTTATTTTTGCTTTATTGCTTTTGCTTTTGGTGTCAAACTCCCCCACCCCACCAACAAAAATCATTACCAAGACCAGTGTCAAGGCCCTCACTCCTGATATTTTCTTCTAGGAGTTTCTTGGTTTTGTTTTTAATGTATTATTATTACAAAAGTAATTATCGGCCTCTATCCGTTTGCAAAAGAGAGAGAGAGAGAGACAGTGCTATGTGTAAAATATTTTTTTAAAAAACTTCTCCCATCCCAATCATAGTAGATAGTACAAAGTCCATGTTCTTATCTTGATATGTCTGTTATGTTTACATTATAAAAGAGGATTCAGGGGGGGCCTGGCTGGCTCAGTTGGTTAAGTACCTGACTCTTGGTTTTGACTTGGGTCATGATCTCAGAGTCATGAGATCTAGCCTGCTTCCAGCTCCTGCTCAGCATGGAGTCTGCTTCCCCTCTCCCTCTGCCCCTCCTCCTGCTCGTGCACTCTTTCGCTCTCTCTAAAATAAATAAATAAAACTTTAAAAAATAAAAGAAGATCCATAACGTAATGTTGAGTGTAAAGAAATGTATTTTTTCGGCAGACACCTGTTAAGCATTTACCATTGCTGGTTATTAGTGTTTGTCAGATGGATACCAGGGCATGAACTGTGGCAGAGAGGCAGAAAAGCTGAACAGGGTGGAGTGAAGGAGGGGCTGGGAAGCCAGTCAGTGTGGCAATGGAAACAACTGCATGGATATGCTTAGATCAGGGATAATGGAGACCATAAATGTCAGGCCAAAGAAACTGAATTAGAAAGGTGGGATTTCAGGTGCCATATCCCCACCTGGAGAGAAATATTTGGAGTTCCAAGGAGACTGCCAAAGGCACTCAAACCCTAAGTTTAGGTGACATCCTCTGCTCCTGCCCAAAACCCTTGTTCTCATCATTTCACTATTTTTTTTGGAAGCCACACAATGTGGGGTGAAGAAAGTGAATTCTGGCATTGGAGACCTGGTTAAAATCCACAGACATGTTACTATGTGGCATCAGACAGATGACTCCACCTTCCAGAGCTAAGACTTCCCCGTTTCTACATGGAACTGACAGTGCAGCCAATCTATGGCTATGCCACGGAGAAATCTGTGGCTGATGTCTGATTGCTCACGTAGGAGATGACATGCCCTCAGCAACAAGCTAGTTTACCAAATATGCCTATACTTGAACTTGTACATTTGACAGTGAGAGGTTCATCAAGACTAAAAAAGACCTATTTCTGACAGGAAGCTGCTACTGGGGGATAATCCAAGTGGAAGGGTAGTTTCTGAGCTAACAGACATGAAGTCAGGACCAGTAGAAAGGACCTTGGGTTCTGGGTCAGAGGAGAAAAAAGGGAGATAGTCTGGAACTCTAGAAATTTCTCAAGACCAATTGCAACCCAGGTATCTGGTAATTTGGCTCTAAACTTTCATCCTTACCTTCAGAAAGATTCACTCTTAAACTCTCAACCTCACTTGTTAAGCTGTCTAGGGATCTTAAGGGCCTTGAGTTTTTCCTATGAAACTTAATATCTGTTTCCCATGAAACTTAATATCTGTGAACCTAGGGTATTCTATCCATTTATACACAAGTGAACAAACAATGCTGTCATTCTACAGCATAAAAGTCTCTGGGATATTTTTAAGCACCATGTACTCAATATGGCCCAGTGCTTTGTAAGTCTAAACTAATTCTCCCATTAACTCTTGGAGATAGACAACGTTATCATCTGCATATTGTCAATAAGGAAACTGAGGCCCAGTGAGATTATATTACCAGAATTTTATGCCCCAAACTGCCCCCCATACTGCATCACTTTTTTTAAATTAACATATAATGTATTATTAGCCCCAGGGGAACAGGTCTGTGAATCACCAGGTTGACACACTTCACAGCAGTCACCATAGCACATACCCTCCCCAATGTCCATAACCCAACCACCCTCTCCCTATCCTCCTCCCCCCGGCAACCCTCAGTTTGTTTTGAGACAGAGCTACCTGAAGGCAGGGAGGGAGTTTATTTTTCATCTCTGAATCCTACCTCTGAGCACAATTCCTGATATTCACTAGTTGCTTAATAAATACTTGTTGAGTGATTGAATAAGTCAGTGAGTCAATCTCTCCAAGAGCTTGACATCCTGGATCGATACATCTCATGACTTAAGTAGGATCACCATGGACGTGTCCATATTTTAAGGGGACCTATCAGGCTACTCAGGAAGAGTGTCCCATCCTTTTGGTCATTGGACATTTATTTGTCTCAGGACCTTTCACCAAAATCTAGGATAAGAGCTCCTTTGGGAAACAAGGTCTTGACCAATTTACCACTCTGGTGTAACAGAGAAGAGCCTCAGATGATAAAACAGAGAAACCAGGAGTAGCTACTTCATAATTTGTCATGGTCCAGCCTGGGCTGATTATGCTGTGTTTTTCCTCAACCCAACATCACAATCACTGTGTTTCTTAGAAACAAAAGACCCGGGGCACCTGGGTGGCTCAGTGGGTTAAAGCCTCTGTCTTCAGCTCAGGTCATGATCTCAGGGTCCTGGAATTGAGCCCCGCATTGGTACTCTGCTCAGCAGGGAGCCTGCTTCCCTTCCTCTCTCTCCGCCTGCCTCTGTGCCTACTTGTGATCTCTGTCTGTCAAATAAATAAATAAAATATTTAAAAAAAAAAAGACCCATGGAGCACAAAGGACAGGTACACAATGTGCTGTGATTGTTACAGTCCACTGACAGGAGGGAAGTGGGGAAATAAATCATAATGTGACAGCTCCAAGAAAAGCGAAGTTCATTTTACTCCAACTGAACGAGACTGCTTAGAGTCATGGTGTGCGTCTACTTATGCAAATCATTATTCAAAACAGACTTGTTCCTGTGGCTCCTGGAAGTATAACCAGATGAGTGGGGCTTCCTGGGGATACAACTACACTATTTTTGTGTGTCTCTAAGTAGGAGAGGTAAATCTCAAGAAGTTTTTTTTTTTTTTTTAATTTCTAATAACAGCAAAAAAAATCCTCCTGCTTCTTTTGTGCTGGATAAATTCAAGACACATTGACCTATAAAGCTATTTGTTTCTTCTTATTTTTACTATTACATATGATTTAGTATTTTTATGTGTAATTAATACTGTGGTTACGATTCAGTTGTGCTTTGTGTTAATTTTCCTTCAGAAGAGCTTCCCACTGCATCTTTAGGACAAGTAAAGAAGCCTGCCAAGTTACCAGCACCTCTACAATATCAGTTGCTTGCTTCTTTCCCTCCTTCCATCCATCAGCAAATATTTATCAAGTGCCTTCCGTATACCAGACAGTATGAGGAGTGACTGAGACAATATATGCAAAACTCTTAGAAGAGTTCTTGCTGTGTAGGAAGCATTCAGTAAGGGTTCACTATTCATATTTTGAAAACAAAATAATTTCCTCCATAGATGGTAATCCTAAAGTAGGTACTATTATTACCCCCATTTTACAGATAAGGAAACTCTGCCTATTCTGGATCAATGTAATGGAAAGATCTAAGAAAATCAGACTTAACAGTGTTGCTTGTCTCAGGGGAGATTGGAGATGGACAGCATTATTTAAATTGGTCTGTTATATCCATTTAAGGGATGACATCTCCCAGCTGTCAGGCTAAAGACAGGAAATGAGAAAAGAGGTGGGATAGGACTAGTAGATAATGTTCTAGTGCTTCCTTGATCCAAATCTATGGATATGAATTTGTGTTATTTGATGTGAGTTCCTCAAACATGAGACACTCCCACAATCAAATGAAAGTACGAAACCACATCTCAAAATCAAGTGTAAATGTTTTTGTTTTCTTCATTTATCCCATCTGTTAAAAGATAAACGGAGGTACATTAAAACTTTCAAGAGTTTCTCAATGTGGTTTTGATTTGAATCTCCCTGATGGCTAGTGATGATGAACATTTTTTCATGTGTCTGGTAGCCATTTGTATGTCTTCATTGGAGAAGTGTCTGTTCATATCTTCTGCCCATTTTTTGATATGATTATCTGTTTTGTGTGTGTTGAGTTTGAGGAGTTCTTTATAGATCCTGGATATCAACCTTTTATCTGTACTGTCATTTGCAAATATCTTCTCCCATTCCGTGGGTTGCCTCTTTGTTTTGATGACTGTTTCTTTTGCTGTGCAGAAGCTTTTTATCTTGATGAAGTCCCAGAAGTTCATCTTTGCCTTTATTTCCTTCGCCTTTGGAGACATATCTTGAAAGAAGTTGCTATGGCTGATATCAAAGAGATTACTCCCTATGTTCTCCTCGAGGATTCTGATGGATTCCTGTCTCACGTTGAGGTCTTTTATCCATTTCGAGTTTATCTTTGTGAATGGCCAAAATTAGCAAGACAGGAAACAACGTGTGTTGGAGAGGATGTGGAGAAAGGGGAACCCTCTTACACTGTTGGTGGGAATGCAAACTGGTGCAGCCACCTTGGAGAACAGTGTGGAGATTCCTCAGGAAATTAAAAATAGATCTTCCCTATGGCCCTGCAATTGCACTGCTGGGTATTTACCCCAAAGATACAGATGTAGTGAAAAGAAGGGCCATCTGTACCCCAATGTTTATAGCAGCAATGGCCACGGTCGCCAAACTGTGGAAAGAACCAAGATGCCCTTCAACGGATGAATGGATAAGGAAGATGTGGTCCATATACACTATGGAGTATTATGCCTCCATCAGAAAGGACGAATACCCAACTTTTGTAGCAACATGGACAGGACTGGAAGAGATTATGTTGAGTGAAATAAGTCAAGCAGAGAAAGTCAAGTATCATATGGTTTCACTTATTGGTGGAGCATAACAAATAATATAGAGGACAAGGGTAGATGGAGAGGAGAAGGGAGTTGAGGGAAATTGGAAGGGGAGGTGAACCATGAGAGACTATGGACTCTGAAAAACAACCTGAGGGTTTTGAAGGGGCGGGGTGGGAGGGTGGGGGAACCAGGTGGTGGGTATTAGGGAGGGCACAGATTGCATGGAGCACTGGGTGTGGTGAAAAAACAATGAATACTGTTACGCTGAAAATAAATAAAAAATTTAAAAAAAAAATTAAAACTTTTAAAAAGTTTAAAGTTTAAAAAATTAAAACTTTTTTAATTAAAAATTTAAAATTATTTATCTGAAAATAAAATCATTTCTGATTCTGAAAAAAAAAAATAAAGACTCAAATCAATTTCAAGCAAAAAAAAAAAAAAAAAAAAAAAACTTTCAAGAGTTTATTTGAACAAACACGGATTTGAGTCAGGCAGTGCCAAACTGAGTGCTCAAGTGTTCCTTGTTCATAGAAGCGAGTGGAAAAGTTTTTATAGAAAAGACAGGACACAAAGCAAGGAAGTCGTGTGGTTGGCTATAGCTTAAACAGCTGCCTTATTTGGGAAAGCCTAACCGGCTGTGGGTGGTTGTCCTTAGGTTTTGACTTCTTCATCTCGAGGCATTTATAGGAATAAACTCTGGCTTCGGTTTTGGTTTACTTATATAGGCTGTCGACACACTAGACCCACCTCAGTCTCCTGGCCTCCTCATTTATGTACTTGAACACCTCCAGACTTCTGCCCATGACCATGAGCTTAATAAAAGTAAGAGTTGAGGGGCATCTGGGTTGCTCAGTCAGTTAAGTACCTGGCTCTCGATCTCGGCTCACGTCTTGGTCACCGTGTTATGAGTTCGAGCTCCACACTGAGCTCCACGCTGGGTGTAAAACCTACTACTTTAAAAAAAAAATTAAAAGTTGACATTTTAGGAAAGACTTTTACTAATTTGAATATACTCAGAGGAGAGTTACCAGGATATCCTACTCCCCCAGTAAGGGTTCAAGTACTGGGCCTTGACCTCATTTTACTTGACCTCATTGTTTCCTCATCTATAAAATGGGAAAAGTAAAGTGCCTACTTGATTGGGTTTCATTGAGGTTTGTAGGAGAGAATGTGTAAAGCATTTGCCTACAATAAGTGCTTGATATATCTCCATTTTTATTATTATGTGTGAGGAAAGATGGAGGGCAATGAGGTTGTCTCAAAGAAGCCTACTGGGTACAGCCAGTGGTTAGAATAACAGGGGTCAACCCTGCCTCTGTTACCACCCAAAGTGCCAGATCCGTCAGCACACATTTCCACTGGAGGAATATGTTACTGATCTCAGAAGGCTGCTGACCAAGTCTTCCCTTGATTGGTTTATTTATTTGTTTCAAGCTCAGGCATTTTGTCATTTTTTTTTTTAGCACTTCCTAGAAGACAAGTGGTAGCAGGTGCTGAGGCCTAAAAAAATTATAGAAGCAAAAACTAAAAACAAAACAAACAAAAAAAAAACTGTATCCACTAACTTAATTTTCTCTGAGAACTAGGTAAACAACAGCTTTGTTCAGTTTTAGTGTTAGAACACCTGAGTCCAGCTCATAGAAAACCACATTATTGTTTGAAAACCACTGAGCTCTACTAACTATGGGCAAAGATGTGAGAAAATGAAATCCACAAAAGTTAGAACTGCATCTCCAAAAACATTAATCCTGCCATAATAAAATCGACAAGGATAAACTTGAAATGAGGCCCCTGGGGAAATTGCAAGTAACTGCCAATTTTGCTAATGATAATAAGTTTATTTTAATTGCTAATATATTCCTAATTACTCTAGATCTAAAATGTTTACTTCACCGTCAGTCATCTTCTTTGATTTATGTTCTTTGTGAAAAGATTTTGTCATATCAATCAACCCTTTTCAAGTTTGGTGGCAGCTGCTGAAATGATCTCACCTTTCTTGTCACATAGCTTGGCTGGGCACCATTTGTCCAAAGGCAGAGAGAAGCCTCCCTACTAAATCCTCTAGAATTCATAGTTTCCCATTTCAGCTAGAGGAAAGTAGTATTTCTAAGACTTGGTTATATGAACAAAGAGGACTGACACTGTTTATTCCAAATTCTGTTTTTAATCTGATCTTCTATCTGTTCTGTCTGCTCTATCTATCTGAATGTGTGTGTGTGTGTGTGTGTGTGTGTGTGTGTGTGTGTGTGTACATGTGCATGCATATCCGAATAATTGTTTTAAGAATGTAATGTAGTTGGTGTAAAGATTTCTAATCTGGGTGGGCATTACAGGGTCCCATTAACCCATTTACTCATTTTTTTTTCCTCTTTCAGTGGTGTGACTTCTTGATCAGAAGAAAAAATAGCAGAGAAAAGACTTCTTGCCAACTATCTTGGGGACAAAAAGTTAAGGAAGAACAAGCACAGCTTTTGTGAAGAAGTTTCATGGTTTGTTCCCGTGGAAAATGTGAAGTCCGGTCCTAAGGAAAATCTGCCCAAGCATCATGGCCCTGGTATCTGCTAGTTTGCACCAAAACCCAACACCAAACCATGGAGGGAACCACTGTGGGAACAGAACCGGCAGGGACAGCACGGGGCACTAGCAAGCCCAGGCAGAGAGCCACCGAGGCTGTTTGTAAGAGCCACGCTACAGGAATCCCTTCAGTTTCACAGACCTGACTTCATCTCCCGCTCTGGGGAGCGGATAAAGAGTCTGAAGCTGAGGGTTCAGGAGAGGAAGCTGTAGAACAGGTTGCAGAGCAAGCGGAAAGCCCTGTTCAACATTGTGAGAGAACGGCAGGGCCAGGACCCTGTGAGCCCACTTCTGAAAAGAGGCTTCCTGGATACCCAAAAGAACAGGCCTATTGGGAAGAAGGAAATGATTCAGAGGTCTAAACGGATTTATGAGCAGCTTCCAGAAGTTCAGAGAAAGAAAGATGAGGAGAAGAGGAGACTGGAATACAAGTCGTACCGCCTGCGAGCTCAGCTCTTCAAGAAGAAAGTGACCAATCAGCTCTTGGGGAGAAAAGTTCCCTGGAACTGATATGAGCTATCAAGCCCTTAGGGCTGGGGTAGAGTGGTGACCAAGGCTGACAAGGTCTTGACCATGCCAGAATGTGTATATTCATCAATGGAAATAGACAGTAAACAAGTAAACAAATAAATACTACATAAGATCATTGCATGTGATGAGTGTTTTGAAAGAAAGAAGCGGTGGTATATTTAGTCTGGAGGATGGCTAGTTTGGATAATCAGAGTAGGTCACATATGGAATGAGTCCTGAGCATGAGAAGGAGCCAGTTATGTGAAGAGCTAAGGAAAGATCGTTCCTAGGGATAGAGAAAAGCAAAAGCTCTCAGACTAGGGAGAGGCTGGCCTGCTGCAGGACAGAAAAAGGCAGTTAGTACGTTGGGGCAGAAGCACAGAGAAATGTTAAGGGGGTGGGAGAGAGGAAAATAACTAGGTAGAACCTTGTAAGGTGACATGTTGTTATTCCAAACATGATGGACACAGGCATGAACAGAGAGAAGACCGTGAGGGAAGAGAAACAGAGGTAAAAGAGCCCAGAAGACTCCCTTCCCTCATAACCCTTGGAAGGAAACAGATCCACCAACACCTGATCTCAGGCATCTCACCTTCAGAACTATGAGAAAACAAATTTCTGTCACTTAAGCTACCCGGTATGTGGCACTTAGTTACAGCAGCCCTAGAAAACTAATAATAGGATTTGAAAATGAATACTGAAATTTTTATTTGGAAAACTAGAAGAATGGCCTTTCCATGAACTAAGATGGTGAAGATGGTAGAGGGGGCAGATTTGGAGAAGGTAGAAATTAGGAGGTCCATTTGGACATACTAATTTTCAGATATGTTTTAGACATTCAGTGAAAATTTTGAGAAGGCAGTTTGGGTGTATAAATGTGGAGTGGAGGTCCAGGCTGGGGATTTAGTTGGAATGTTGGGTTTTTGTTTGTTTGCTTTTTAGTAGAGGTATTGACACTCATGTACATAGATGAAAATACTCTAGAAGTGAGTGTAGTTGAAAAAGATATACCAGGGCTAAGCCTGAGCATACTACAAAATTTAAAGTTGGCAAAATATGGGAAATGAGCAAGAGAGACATAAAACCAGTGAAGTAGGAGGAAAAGCCAAGTAAGAGAATTGCTTCCAAGAAGGAAGGACTGATGAACCCTTGTCAAATGTTGCTATAGGTCAAGTACAATGAGACCTAAGAATTATTCATTGGGCTAAGCATCATTGAAGGTTGTTGCAGCATTGCCAAGGGCTAGTATGGTAGATGGTGGGGTTCTAATCCTGATGGGAGTAGGTTTGAGAAAGACTTGGAATGGAAGATTCTTCTATAATTTTTTGCCCCCGATTCTTTTCTTCCAATTCTATAAAATGATAGAAGAAAAATCTACCAAGGAATTTCGCTGCTACTGGGAGCAGAGCAATGGAGAAAGAGAGCAGTTATAAAGGATATGGAATCCAAAGAGGGCTTAATTAAGGCAGGTGTTATTATAGCGCATTGGCATCCTACCACTATAGAAGAGAGGGCAATTCCTGGAGGAATCTCCATAAATAGATAAGAGGGGGTGGGCTGCAATCATGAGTAGTGAGTCGGCCTTAGATAGCAGCAAGGACTTTCCATCCACAGAACAGGAAGGAAGGAGAGTAGGAACAGATGCTTGTAGGTGGATAAATGTGGTGCCAATGGCTGGTTGTGTCTTAACTGCTTCTATTTTCTCAGTGAAATAGGAAGCAAGGACATCAGCTAAGAATGAGGCTTGGAAAGGATGTCTTGAAGGTTTGAGGAGAAAGGATAAGGCAGCAAAGGGTCACCTGGTCATGGAAGAGTGAAAACATAGAACGGGGTAAGGTGACTGCCAGGCATCATCATCACACCTTGAGAGTTATGGTTACGAATAAGAAAGGTCTCCTGTACACTTTCCCTCAAGCCATATTCAGAGTGTGGAAAACTGCATAACAGATGGAGCTTCAGACGCAACCAGAGTTGTGGGTTTACCAGGAAAGTACAATGAATGGAGGCAGGTACAAGGAACTTTATGATAGCTCATGAGATCTAAAAGAATTTGATCCTGATAGCTCTGAAAAATTGTTGGAAGGGAAGAGGTGGTAAGCCAGAAAAACAGTGATGGTTGAAAGTTGAAAGTCCAAATTTGAGATTATGAAGGAAGTAATGACAGGGTCCAAGGTTTGACGGTGACAGTGTGTGACTGTTTCAAGGTGGAAGACAAGATTAGATCAACATCATCTTCCATAAGGAAATGCAAACCTCTCCGAGGATGGGGACCACTGCACTCCTCTAGGGCGTGACTACAATTGGAAAGACAGACATTACCAAGGGTTGGATGAGGATGTGGAGAACTGGAACCCTCACACACAGCTGGTGGGGATACAAAATGGTGAAATTACTTTGGAAAATAATTTGGTACTTTCTTGAAATGTTAAATATAAATTTACCAGATGACCTAGCCATTCCATTCCTAGGTATCTACCAAGGAGACATTAAGACATATGTTCCCACAAAGACTGATATGTGAGTTTCATAGCAACCTTACTCATAATAGCCAATGAGCAGAAACAACCCAAATGGCCATTAAGTAGTGAATCAGCCAACAAAATGTACTATACCCATATAATGGAATATTACTCTACCATTTAAAAAAATGAAGTAATGATTCATGCTACAACATGGGTAAACCTTGAAAACATTATGCTAAGTGAAAGAATCCAGACCCAGAAGACCACACATTATAGGATTCTATTTATATGAAATGTCTATCAAAGGCAAATCTATGGATAAGGGAAGTAAATTAGAGGTTGGCTGGAGCTGAGCGGTGGGAATGAGAAGTGACTGCAAATGGACAGGGAGATATTCTGGGGGTGACAAAAATGTCTTAAAATTGGACTGTAGTGATGGCTTCACAAAAATCATTGAATTGCATACACTCAAACAAGTGAATTTTATAGGATGTTTATTGTAACTCAATAAAGCTAATTTTTTTAATAAAAAAGAAAAATAAAAGAATGCAGAAAACTGGGTGGCCGAAGCATTTGAGGGGGATGTATATGTATATTGAAATCACCAGGAAGAATGACAGGAATCATTCTGGAGTGAGTGACAACTAGGGAGGTGCTAACATCTTCAAGCAAAGAGAGGTCAGTAGTTGGCTGCATCATAAAGAGGCAGCATATGGTGTAGTTTGATGAAATGAACTCCAAAACTAGAGATTTTAAGGGAGGAAGGACAGACAAAATCCAGAGGTGGCCATGAGAAGCAAGGAGGACCCCCACCCTACTTCCAGGTTCAGTGATACAAGGACTCTGGGAGAGAAAACCAAATTTATAATTAATTACTACAGTAACCTGGTGAAGTCTGCAGGGAAATATGACATGGGGCCAGACATAGGGCACTAGTCTCAGCTCCTCCAGTGGTTAACAGTTGACCTCAACTTACCCTCTTGGACCCTTGACAATGAAATGAGAATAAAAATCATTGTCAGTCTCACAGGGTTGTTCTGAGAGAGAAACAAGAGTAAGTATTTACAAGCCCATCTCATGTTTCATAGTAAGAGCTATTATTCTCAAATACTCTCCATTTCTGCTGTTGAGAAACCTGAACTTCAGAGAGGTTAGGTGTTTTGTCCAAAGCCATACAGCACTTAAAGAGCAAAGACAAGGGTCCAGACTCCTTCCGTCTTTTATGCTACCTCCCCTTTGCAAAGCCTCCTGTCAGCAATAACACCCCTCTAGGGTTTCTGTGCTGACTCTGAGACAGAAATAATAAGTAAACATTCAATTTTTTCAGTGCCAAGAAATAATCAAATCAGAGAATTTCTAAAGCTAAGTTAGGATAAGCCTTGTATAAAGAAGCATCTTGGAAAATTTAGATACAGTCATTGTTTCCACCACAACTCATGGCCCTCCTGCTCTCTTTCTCTGCACCAGCCACACCATAGTCCTTGCCAGTTCTGTGTTGGATCCTGTCCAGCCATCTGCTCTTTCAACAATTACTTATTGATTACTTTCTAAATTCCAAGCACCCTTCTGTGCCCTGAGGAATCAAAGAATTCCTGACCATCCTGGAGGTTCTGCTCTAGGGGAAAAAAAGAGGCCAGAGACAGGGGAAGCCAAAGACCAAAACCAAACCAACCAGATAATAAACTACATATGAACAAGAAATATCATTTCATTAAAGGAGACAGTTCAGTTTCTGGGGGTAGTGGGAGTGGATAGGGAGAACATTCCTAGAGTGGTTGAGAAGGCTTCTCTGCAGAGGTGGTATTTGCCTGATGAGAGGAAGCTGGCTTTGAGAAGTTCAGAGAGAAGAGTGTTCTTGCCAGAGCGTGGCAGGTGCAAAGGCCCTGAGGTGGAGATGAGCTTAATATATTATAGGAACAGAAAGGACAGCAGTGCTGTGACCATGACATACTGAGCAGAGGAAATGTAATGTGGGGCAGGTCTCTTCAACAGGAAAGTGAAATGATCTGATGTACCTTTTAGAAAGATCACTGAAGCTGTTTTGTGGAGACTGGGCTATAGCCTGGAACATTAGGAAAGGAACATGCCAGGTAGGAAACTTTCTGCCTTGAAATAAGTTGCTCCCCAGTCTTCAAATGTCCCTTCCCATTTTCTTCACCTTCCAAGTTCATGCCCCTTCTTCAAGAGTATTTCAGAAGGATGCACAATAGCCAAAATGTGGAAACAAGGTTAATGTCCATCAGTAAGTGAATGAATGGAGGAACAGAAGTGGTACATCCATACAATGGAATATTACTCAGTCATAAAAGGAATGAATGCAGTAAACCTTAAAAACATCTTGCTAAGTGAAAGAAACGAGACACAAAATGTCATATCCTGTATGATTCAACTTATACAAAATGTCCAGAAGAGGTAAATCCATAGACAGAAAGCAGACCAGTGGTTGCCAGGGGCTGGGGGAGGGGGCACTGGGACTGACCACTTAATAGACACAGGATGTCCCTTTGGGGTAGTGAAAACATTTGGAGCTTGATAGAGATGGTAGCTGAACAACATTGCGTCTATACTAAATGCCACTGAACTGTATACTTTAATTTTATGCTATGTGACTTTCATCTCAATTAAACATTTTAAAGGAAAAAAACATTTATTAGATTTTTTTTTTCTAGCAGACAGGATAAATGTATTCAGACTAACTTCAGTTAGAAGGAAGGATCTATTGGAAAGACACTGATTCCTCAGAGACTTCCAGAAAGAGCTGGGCAACTGGGCTGTGGGGGGAGCTGGTGGCAGGAGGAGCATAGCCCTGGCCCCGGCTAGCTCCTGCCCCTCCTCCAATCACCCCCATCCCTGGGAGAAAGAGAATCTGATTGAGCGAGCTGTGCCCCACACCTCCATGCTCCCCAGGGTGTGTGGTCTGGGTTTGAGGTCATAGCCCTCCCCAAACCCACAGATTGAGGGAGGGAGTCATTGAAAGAGGGGAAGAAGCAATACAAGGCAGAATAAGACAATAGATGTCACCACAAACACCTGCTACATTCTTTCAAACTTATACATTCTTTCAAAAGCATCTGTCTGGTCAATGTTTGGGGAGCATCTCCCAGCTGGCACCACCTAGACACTGGGGATGGAAGTGGTCTCTGCACTCCTGGAGCTGTAGTCCTGAGGAAAGATGCTCACCAGCCCTCTGCCAGTGGGCAGAATGCTGTGTAATGCAGTACAGAGGACACCAGGGAAGGTTTTCTGTCTGTCTCTCTGTAATCCAGGCAGAGGTGGGAACGCAACGTCCTCCTTAGGTCTCTGTGGCTACATGGAGTCACCTCTGTCTTACTGCTCATCACACTGGTATCACCGCCTCTTTGCCTACATCACTCATTAGACCATAAGCCCTGAGCTGCACAGAGCTCAGAACTAGCACAGAGGCTGAAAGTTAGGGGGAAAAAAAAGGAGGGAAGGAAGGAAGGAAGGAAGGAAGGAGGGGAAGGAGAGAGAGAGAAAGAAAGAAAGGGAGGAAAAAAAGGGAGGGGAGAAGGGAGGGAGAGAGAGAGTGAGCGGAGGGGAAAAGGAGGATATAGTAGATGTACTAGATTTTAGTTTATGTCCTGCTTCCTTTTTGATAAAGCGTCTTTAAAACTAACTTTTGAATGGCCGTCTTGAACTCCACACTGGGGGATATGGAGTGAGGTGACTTCCCTACAGGGTGACAGCTGATGGCTGCCCTTTCACTAAATCATAGCAGGGGGCTAGGCCTGTCATCTGCCAGAGCCCTCTGCTTCCAACAGGACAATGGCTGCGTGTTTGACCCCAGATGGTGGCTGTTTCCATGCCCAAAGTCCTTCTCACTGGGTGGCTTGTTTTCATATCTCATCAACCTTGCAACCAAGACAGTTTTCTTGGATAAACACCAAGATGTTGGCAGTGGCTATCTCTGAGTTCAGGGATTATGGGTAACTTTCTCTCTTGTTTATTTGAATGTTGTCCTTTTTGTTTAAACAAAATGACGGTGAGTCACTTTCGAAATAAAGAAAAATCAAACTAGTCATTTCATGACAGTGACGCCTTTCTCATGCCAGTATTGAAGCTCACTTTCTCTTCCTTGGTCTTCTCCATGACCCTAAAGTGATGGTCCCCTCCACTTCAGAGAGAACCACAAGACATAGACTCAGGTCTGTTGTACAGATGAGCTTCGGAGAGGCTGAGGGACAGGCCCAGTATCACAAGGCTATAACTGGCAGGCAGCCAAGTCACTCTCTGTCTGACTCCAAAACTCATGTTGTCTTTCCACTACTCTGCCTGGCGTTAAACATTGGAAGGAGTATTTATTCAGCTAGACTGGCTCAGCCTTGGCCCAGCCTCAGACCAGGGCTTGTTTCTTCATTCTACTGCCTCACCTCGTCGCTGAAAAATTCATGCGGTCCCCGAAATCAGAAAAATGACTTTCACCACTACTACTGTTATTACTAGTAATAGTAATATTGGTAGCTCCACTTGGGAAGAACTTCCTATATGTCTAGCACTGCGTTAAGCTTACGTACTTTGTCTGCATGTGGACTCAAAATACTCATAAAAATACTGTGAATCGGTAATAATGTTATCCCATTTTATGGGTGGGAAAATTAAGGCTTAGAAAGATGAAATACCTTGTCCAAAGTGACACAACGGAGCCCAGCCCCAGCCCTGGTCAGCCTCCAGCCCAAGTATCACGTTGTACTAGTGCTACTTAGCATTCAAGGGATGTGATTCTGTGGACAAAGAAACCAGGGAGATGGGAAAGCAGAAGGCTCTAGGATATGGTACTTGATTTGTCCTTCCACTGAAAAGGAGAAGGAGAAAGGGGAGAAGAAGCAGTGCAGCTGCTCCCCTTGCCCACAGCAGCTCCCGTGCAGAATCAACTTGAGTTTCACCCACACAAAAGTATGCCATCTCAGTTTGGGTTGGGGTGGAGGATGTGTCACCTTCTCTCCCCGCAATGCAATCGCAAAAGGACATTTTGCATTGAAAATAAAAGTCCCAAGGCACCAGCCTTTGTCCCCTCTGCCCCCACCCCCACTCCTGCATTTCATTTTCTTTGTTTTTCTTTCTTTTAAGGCTACAAAAGGATAAGGAAATTTTTGCAAAGTGGTTGCCAGCTTTTAGTATCCACCTGCTAAATTGCTGCCCACCCCCTAGGTGCCCTGTCTGGCTCCGTGGCAGGTGTAGCTTGCAGCTGTAGCCCATTTCACCCAGCATGGGACAGATGGAGGGGATACAGCCATCACAGCGGGATAGATTTTTTTAAAAATACACGACCAGACCTTCATCAGGGCCTGGTAGGGAAATGTGGCATTGATGCAAAGTATGCCAAGTTAGCAGGTGTCTGCTCTGCTGTGTTGCATGAGCAATAGTGGGATTCCTTTTGGGGAGGATGGGGGGTTGGTTGGCATCCCCTGCGGCACAGGCAGATCATTTTGCATCTGAGTTATTTTCAAGTGACTACAGTAGGTTTTACTTGGGGAAGCACTGAGGGGAAATGGCACTGGAGTTTTAATGACCTGAGTAGAATCTGGGCTTCGCCAGTTATGAGTTGTGCAACAGGATGAAGCATGCATTCTGAGATCCACCATTCCTCATCTTTAACATGTGTGTCAGAGTTGGCTAGAGCCCACCAAACATCCACATGCTCCTCTCCATTTCCTGGCCTTTCCCCCATAGTTGTGCAACTTTAACACTTACTTGTGGCATGTAAGGGAAGGGACACGTCACCCCACAGCCCAAGGCACTTAAATGGGCAAGCTTCGAGGCCAAGGGCATAGTAAAAAGATAATGGAGACCTGCCTGGTCCACATCAGGCACTACATGGGTTTGCCTGCTACAGCAACTATAATATGAAGTAATCCTTGGCAGGACCGTGTGGGGAATTACAGATAAGGCAGATACAACATCTAGAACACAGTAGATGCTCCATTAGAAGAGCAGGTCTTTCCCTGAGCTGGGTAGAGCTGTAGAAGCTTTTACAAGCAGAGGTCTTCAAGTAGACCAGATGGTGCTGGGCAATTTCTCTCTCGTGGCATAGCGTTCATGTGAAATCTTGGACAAACTAGGTTTGAGAATCTTGAGGTACAAGAAAGAAGGTAAAGGTCACAGTTTGGCTCTTTTCATTTAACCTCTTGCCTCATGGAAAGATTCCCTGGAGTTAGTATTTCTGGAGAGAGCGCCTGGGGCAATATTTGATCTTCAAGGTCCCATGTCCTTCCTTGTCATCTTTCCAGGAGTAATCAATAGTGGGAAAAGCAAGGACTGAGGGGTCACACAGACTTGGGTGTAATACCTACACCTCTTACTTCGCCCTCTTTGTGCTTGGGAAAGTTATCAAACCTCTCTAAGCTTAGCTATAAAATGGTGGTTTTAATTCCTGTTATTAAACCATAGGACATATGACAGATAGATAGATACATAGATAGAACCAAGGAGGTATGATTGATAGAAAGAGGGAGAGAGATGTAGATTTAGAAGGATCTAGATGTAGATCGAGATATCTATTGATATATATACAGACGGGCCCTGACTTACAATGGTTTGTCTTAGGATTTTTTGACTTTGTAATGCAGACGTGATATGCATTCAGTAGCAACTGTACTTTAAACCTGTTAATGTTACCTTCATGGCGGAGGGACTTTACAGATGTGACTAAATTAAGGATCTTAAAATGGAGAGATTATCCTGGATTACCTGGGTGGGCTTAATATGATCACAAAAATCCTCCTAAAAAAGAGGCAGGGAAGCCCAAAGTCATTGACAGCAGAAGCGGAAGGATGTGCTTTGAAGGAGGAGCAAGGGCCTGAGGGCCAAGAAAGGAAGGCAACCCCCAGAATTTGGGAGAGCAAGGAAATGGGATTTCTCTGGAACCTCCAGAAGGAACACGGCCAGCTGACATCTTGATTGTAGACTCCTGCAACTCATTTTGGGGCATTGGACCTTCAGAACTATAAGATAATAAATTTATTTCATTTTAAATCGTCAAGTCTGTGACAATTTGTTACAGCAGTGATAAAAAGCTTATATGATTGGAAAGGAAAGGTCTTGGGCACAATAAAATATAACATAATTATAAACTATTTTTTAAATTTCTTTTTTAAGAAAAGATTTTCTTTTTTTACTATCTATTTGAGAAAGAGAGAGTGAGAAAAAGAACATAAGCCGGATGGGGGTTGGGGAGGGTCAAAAGGAGGACAAGCAGATTCCCTGCTAAGCAGAGAGCCAGACACAGCCCGGCTCCCAGGTTCCCAAGATCATGACCTGAGCCAAAGGCAAACACTTAACTGACTGAGCCACCCAGGCACCCTAATTATTTTTACGTCTGAATCTGACTTGGAAATCATGAAAATTCAGTGACCCTGTATAAACGTGTGCACAACACAGGGTCATAGGAAACATAAGCAGTTCTCAAGGCGTGCTCTCCTGATAGAACATCAAAATGAAAGGCTCTCTATGCAATTAGCTTCCAATTAAATCCCTCTTCAAAGCGTGCCATGAACGTGGTTTGAGACCACCTTCTGATAAGTTTGCTTACTTGTTAAAAAGACAAATGTATAGGACACCTCCCAGATCTACTAAATCATTGTGCAAATCTATTCCAAGCTGAAGATGATGGCAGGCTAACTAATGGTCCCTGAAGACATCTAGGTTCTAATCACTGGAATATGTGAATATTACCTTCTAGAGCAAGAGGGATTTGCAGCCAGGATTATGTTAAGGCTTTGGGGATGGGAAGATTGCCCTGGATGATTAGAGTGGAACTTAAATGTAAATACCCGTGTTCTTTATTTTTTAAAATACTTTTGACTTTTATTAAAGAAAGCATAAAGTATTGAATTGTACATTTTTGATCACTATTATTTTAAGAATCAATCAAGTCTCTTCATCTTTCCAGCATGTTTCCAATACTTCCATGTATCCTAAATAATGTATCTCTCAAAAAATCTTGAAATTTCCTATAATTAACCTGTTATCACTTTTTAAAAAAAATATTTTATTTATTTATTTGACAGATCACAAGCAGGCAGAGAGGCAGGCAGAGAGATAGAGGAGGAAGCAGGCTCCCTGCTGAGCAGAGAGCCCGATATGGGGCTCAATCCCAGGACCCCGGGATCATGACGTGAGCTGAAGGCAGAGGCTTTAACCCACTGAGCCACCCAGGCGCCCTCCATTATCACTTTTTAATGTAGACATTAATGATACGATTTCTCGGGTTTTCTCTAATTTTTTTCTTTTTTCTTTTTTTTTCATTTTATTTGCTTTGTATCTCTTGGCCATTGCCACAAATTCCTCTGGGATACTCTGATGCGCTTTTCCCAGAATATTAATTAACCCTCTCGTAATCCTCCAGTCATTTCTGGTGATAAGGGTAGTTGACCCTTCAGTCCTCCCTACTCTTCCTGTCTGCCCTACTCTACACACAGTCTTTGGTGTTCCGGGATAAATCATAATTATAGACGAATACATGTGTCCTTTGGGAGAGAGGTGAAGGGAGATTTCACTGCAGAAGAGGAGAAGGTGATATGATGCTGGAAGCAAGCTGTGTGCCTGGAAGCTGGAGGAAGGAGCCACCTTGCCAACAGAAGCCAAAACGGGCAAGGAAAGAGATGCTTTCCTGAACCCCTCCGAAGGAAAACAGTGCTGCCAACACCTTGATTATACACTCCAGAGACAGGAGACAATACATTCGTGTCGTTTAAAGCCACCCGTTTGTGGTCATTTGTTATGGCAGCTATAGCAAACGAATACAGTGTCCAATGAATGAATTGCAGCCATGACTGCTCTTTATGATAGATAGATAGATAGATAGATAGACACATAGATATACTTTGCTGATGACCTCATTTATTTACCAGTACAGTACTTTTTAGAAATCAAATTCACTAAATACAAATAATATAAAGAGTGACATTTTGATATTACCATTTTAAGCAAAGACAATTTTCTCCACACAGGTGTCGAGCTGGAGAATATCATACAGAACAACTTTGAATTGCAGGCTACTTTTGCCTCAAGAACATATTTCAAGCAAGAGCGATGATAGGGAGCATCTTCTATACTTCTATATCCCTTCAGCTGGCTGGGCGACTGCATTTTTTATGCATTTCATTTTTATGCATTTCAAGGCACTCTGATGTTTTGCCTTTTTTTTTTCCCTTAACGATTTTTTTCTCTTATATCTTCATTTTAATTGCTCTTAAGTGAAAGGTAATCATGAGCTCTAAGAAGGCTGAAAACTTTGTAAGAAAGTGGCTAAAAAGAGGAATGTGCTTTCCCAAAGAAAACCTCTTTCCTGCCCATTTTCCATTAACCTGCATCTGCTGACACTGATCCCCACCCAGCCACTCTTCGGGAAGAATGATGATTTTTTTTCTACATTGTATTTTATGCTCAAACTGCGATTTATTTATTTTCAAGTTGGTATTGATGATAGAGACTTGCTTACATTATTCAATTAAAGCAGTTCAGCAAGGAAGAGGTGTTTGCAGGCAGGCCCAAGAAGCTGCATTGTTACAAGCGCCTCATAGAATTCTCTAAATGGAAATGAATGTTTGAAAACCATGCCTCAGGGAATAAGAGAGGAATATCTACCCAGGTGGTTGTTTCTCTATCACAGTTCCTAGTCTGTTCCTTTTCAACTGCTAGTGTTGCAAAGGAAAGACAAATTAATATTATTTTCATGAGCATATTACAATGATGAGGACAAAAATGAGATTTTTTAAAAAAAACACATAACCAAATTAAAATGTTTTTTTTTCTCAATTATCCAGCTCCTCATTCTCTTCCAATAAAACAGTTGATTCCAAGCAGACTGCAAATCAGACAATCTCTGGATATTCAGATTGAAGGCATTCATCAGAGACATTCCTAAGTGGTTGTCAAATTTTGGCAAACCTAGATCAGAGAAGAGAGAAAAGAAATGCATGATTCATCCACATAGACAGGAAATGTGATAACTACTGCAATCACTTTGTGCATGGGTGCACACGCGTGCACACACACACACACACACACACACTAGCTTAAGTAATCATAACTAGGAAGAGTGGAGCCTCAACTTGGAGTAACTTATTTTTATCCCAGCTTGGTACTTAGTTAACCACCCTTTCATATTGTTTTCTTTCTCCATCTGCATCGCTTCCTCTAGAACAGAAATCCTTACAGGGTTTTCCTAATATTTCTACTCGCTAAAGTTTATTCATTCATTTACCAACTGTAGAAACACACATTCCGACATGTAAGAGTGGAGGGAACAGATGTTACCCATCACCTTACTATGACGTCATAAATGTGCAAAAGGCACCCTGCCGATGCCAACACATCATTGGTAACAAGGGATACCTGTGATGACCTTCCTTTGAAAGGGACACTTGGGCCAATGATGAGCCATATAGATAGTCTGCAGACTCACAGACTTTAAATTGAACAAATAAAGTGGTTGAATGAAAATCGCGTTATGGGATGAAAGGAGATGGACTTGAGAAGTACGAAGTGTGGAAGAATAGAGCCCTAATCTAATCTACTACGCACAGTGCAGAACAGGCGTGGGATGGCTGCACCACTAATGTTTGTGGAGCTGAATAAAGTGCTTGCACTCCACCCCCTTAGATTTTCATCCTTGATTGCTAGAGGAGCCTTATGAGTCATCCTTACCTCTCGATTTTAATAACCAAGTCTTGGGTTTATTAGCTTCTGGATATGTTCATGTGTGAGGGAGAGGGTTACAAGATGTTTAATATACAGACACAGAGCTCTTGGTTGCAAAGGAAGTATTTGAAGAAATGATGCAGCAAATACATACAAATTGATGAATATTCATGGTATATCTACTATTCTCAAGACACTGAGATGCATACAAGAATAAAATCAATAGTCCTTGTTTTCATAGGTCTTAAATGCAACAGTGTGTGTACAAGAGGCTGGGGAGAGGGCAGCAAATGGGACAAAAATAGAGAGGGAACAAGAGAAGAACAAGGTAAGTACAGACACAAATAACCAAAGGAGGGATCTTACTGAGGCTGTAGATGAGTGTATGTAGGATAGAAATATCATCATCATCCTGATCTAATTTCTTTTAGGAGAGAACAAACAAGGAGCTCAAAACAGGGGCAAGTGCTCTGAAAGCAACAGGTGACACTATGCCCTACAGGTCAGACTTTGGCATTCCAAGAAGCCTCCCCTTCCTCCATACCACCATCCCTCCCAGATTGGCAAAACTACTCTCCTGATGTTCCCCCAGCCTCTGTGCTAATTCTGTACTTGCACTAACCATATTAAATGTGACTTCACCTTGCCCTTTACATGTCTCTTTAGACTCTGAAATCTCAAGGCCTTGGCATAGCAACCTTGGCACCTAGAGGCCGTGTCTGACAGTTAGGAAAGACTCCACACTTTTCTCCTGAGTGCCACTGGACATTCAGCACAGCACAGAATGCATCATAAGTTCTCAACAAAGATTTAGGAGGCTAAGTGATGTCACTTTAGAAATCAAGGGGTAAAGATTTTAAAAACCATTTTTCCAAGGTTCACACAGTTAATGTGCAAAGAATTACCTAGAGAGGTTGTTAAAAAAGAAGGCCCCTTGGAAATTCTTGGATTCAGAAGAGCTGGAATCAGGATAGAAGCTCTCCAGTTGGTTCTAGAGCAGATGTCCCCATGCCATGCATTGAGAAACTCTGCTCTCATTACAGAATTCTTAACCAGATGATACCTATCTTTGTGATTAATTGTACAAGTTCACCTTAAAACCCAAAGAGAAGGGATTTGAACAAGTCACACCATCTGACAAGCAACGACAATGTTTTTACTTCTGAAAGTGGAGGTACAAAATGGCTCTTTGTGTGAATACCTGTCGTTTAGACATTGTTGGTTAGTCCAGTCCTGAATGGTGTGACATCTCAGCCCAGAAAGTTGAGTGTGCATGCAAATTTGTCGTTAATGCCGAGTGAAGTTCACTCCTAAGTTTCTGCAGACCTAGAGAGCGACCCGTAGCTGGAGGGAAGGAGTGAGTATCTTAGAGGAATTTATGTCGTTAATATACAAGGGCTAATGAATAAGAATTTCTTGGGTGGTCCCAGGACCCACTTTCCTAACTATGAGGTTAAACAAATCTTAGCTATATCAATGCCTGCCCCCTAGAAACCCTGTATTGCCAGGAAACGAAGGGAAACATCAGTCAGAGTGTCAGGAAATCAATACTGGCTAGAGTCCTAAACAAAATAAATCTTCATTAAGTCCCATTGTGATTTCAGAATTAACACGATGATTTCATACATAGGGCAACATTGTGTCAAGAGCAAAGGCCAGTAAACTAATTTGAATTATAGACATCCATCCGTCTCCAGTCTACGGGAGCTGGCCTCTGTCAGCCATATTGAAGAGAAGGTAATTAGCACAATCCATCTTTAATGGGATGGTGTTTTGCAGACTGTTTGAAATTCTGTGAGCATCTCACCCAGACCCCAGTAACCCTTTGAAATATGATGAGCCACGGCAGTTAGCACACAGGGGGATCATTACGTGAGTGAGAGATGGCAGAGAAACCACACTTTGTAACTGAGACCACTTCATGGGCAGTTTGCCAGTTATTTGGGAAACTATAAGATAAAGTCCTCTCAGTAAGAGGTATTTATAAAGGACAGTGCTATGCATCTATAAAAGCACTTTGAAATTACTAAAAATTTCTAAGTTCATGTTATTTATTAAGTCCTACCTCCTTAAAGCTTAATTGTCTATTTTGAGGAATTTGTAAGAATTTAAGAGACAGGATGATAATGCCATTAGATTTCAGCATGAACAGGAAGTATTCTTAAGGACAAATGATCAGGACCTTTCCGTGTGTGTAGTCATTGTTATCTATTACTCAGCAAGAAGCATTCTCAGAGAGCAGATTCTAGTCATCTCTGACCAGACGGTGATAAGTCAATACTTACTGAGCATAGGTGGTGGTTTTGACATAGCTGGCAAGGCCAAGAAATAATGGCTTGACAGTATCTTGGACAAGAAAGAGAAAATAGTTAAGAATTATTTTTATATGACCCAAATTGGAATAAAATACAAGGATCAGGGGAATAATTTGAGAAATGGCTACTTACAGGCAATAATCACCACCAGTGAACATGTGAAGACACTGACTAGTATTCCTTCCAGAAACCATCTGAAACAACAGGATTTCTCAAGTTTAGCAAACTGATTATGCCTTTCCAACACATGCAATGTTCTTGTAGACTAAAGGCTTATGATTTACTTTAAGAATTACAATGACTACAGTAATAACAGTATTGTGGCATTAGCGAAGGATAGACATGGAGGTCAATGGCAGAGAATGGAGAGACCAGAAGTGAACCCATATGGATACAGTTAACTGAGTCTTATCAGAGGAGAAAAAGCAGTTTGGTGGAGAAGGATAGCCTTCTCAGCAATGGTGTTGGAACAATTGTATATCCACATGCAAAAGATGAACGTCCACATACACATCACACCTCAACACAAAATTTAACTATGTAACTCAAAATGAGCCGTAGTCCGAAATGTAACCACAAAAGTATCAACTATTTAGAAGAAACAAAGGAGAAAATCCATAGGCCAACTGCTTTACAACCTTGCCCAAAAAGTATGTTAAAATTTTGTGGTTTTTTTTTTTTAATTAAATTTTATTTTTTCAGTGTTCTGAGATTCATTGTTAAAGTTTTGGGTTTTTACCGATCTGATGGGTATTGTTTCACAGGGTGAAATTTTTTTTGGAAGATTTAATTTATTTATTTGTCAGAGAGATTGAGAAGGCATCCACAAGCATGGGGAGTGGCAGGAGGGGTGGCAGGCAGTGAGCAGGGAGCCTGACATGGGGGCCCAATTCTAGAACCCTGGGATCATGACCTGAGCCAAAGGCAGACACTTAAGCAACTGAGCCACCTAGGTGTCCACAGGGTGGATCTCTTTAAAAGAATCATTTCTTTATTGTTTTTATTTTCAAAAAATGAATCACTGAAAGAAATTATAAATAAATATGGAAGGGAAAGGAAAAAATCACCAAAAACTCCACTGGCCTAAAGCAGCCATTAATAAATGTTGATGAATACCCTTTTAGACCTCTCTTTGTATGCATTGAAGTTATTTAATTGAAACTTAACCAATGTACAATAAAGCATTTAAAGTGCACATCTTGGTTTTCTTTCTTTCTTTCTTTCTTTCTTTTTTTTAGTCCTGAACTCCTGTATTCCCTACCCAGATGAAGATATGGAATATTTCCAGCAGCCTCTAACATTTCCTTTGCCTACTCTTTTCCCCAGAGTTAACCACTTTTTTTTTTTTTTTAAGAGAAGGAGAGAAGGTTAGGAGGGACAGAGGAAGATGGAGAGACAGAATCTTAAGTAGGCTTCATGCCTAGTGCAGAGCCCCACATGGGGCTCAATTCACAACCCCAAGATCACGACCTGAGCTAAATCAAGAATCAGATGCTTAACTGACTAAGCCACACAGGCACCCCATTGACTACTTTCTTATAGTTGTAATAATGGATTCATTTTGCCTTTTCTTGAATTTTACATGTATCTGCAATCATACACTCTTTTGTCTGAGATTTATCCATGCTGTCACACATATCAATAATTTTTCTTTTAACCAATCTCTTACTTAAATAATCTTTTTAAATTTTTTGAATAACTTTAGATATACAGAGAAGTTGCAAAAATAGCACAGAGAGTTTTCATTTACCCCTCACTGAGCTTTCCCAGCGATCAGTATCTTATACTACTATGGCATACTGTCATAAAGAAAGAACCAATATTGGTACTTCACATTCAACTCCACACGACTTTTGGACTTTACAGTTTTTCCCTAATTTATCCACATTCCATGAAGCCATCCAGGATGCCTCATGACATTCAGTCATGTCTCCTTATGTTCCTCTGGGCTGTGACAACTTCTCAGACTCTCCTTGGTTTTGATGACCTTGGCAGTTTTGAGGAGTCCTGGTCAGATAATATGTAGAATGTTCTCAATTGAAGTTATTCTCTGATTAGACTGAGGTCTGGAAGACCACAGAGACAAAGTGCCATTCTCATCACATCATATCAAGGGTACATGTTATCAGTATAGCTTATCTCTGTTGATGTTCACCTTGACCATCTGAGCATCTGAAGTCATATTTGACAGGTTTCTTGGCTGTAAATTTCCTTTTTTCCCCCTTTCCATGCTCTGCATTTTTGCAGGCAAGTTTCTAAATGCAGCTCCCACTCAATGGATGGTGAGTTAAGCCTCTTATTAACTGGCGGGGGAGGGGGGTGTTGGGGAGGTTCATATCTAGAGGAATTAACCTAAGAGGAACATTTCATTAGTAGTTCCATGAAATAAAATAAAAGTTTCCATGATCAACTAAGGTTGGGAAACATTCATAGATAACATCTTAACATTAAGTTAAATAAAGCTAATCATGTTTCTTCCCTATGTTATTTCACTGGGTCTATATTATGCTAATGCACATATGATTCTCTGACTTGGGATACACAATGCAGAATTTTGCAAACTTATTTTTAACCACAAGACCTCCCACAATTTTTGTTCTTTTGGTCCCATTGTAATCTAAAAATATTTAATACTACTTAAACCTCTTAATTATCTGGGACGCTTGTTTTAAAATACAGATTTTCACTAGATCTGAATTAGTATCTCAAGGGCTGGGATCCAGGACTTTGTATTTAAAAACACAACTCTTCGTGAGGTATTTGACCCTCAAGAGGTGGGACTTGAGAGCAAGCAACACTTGCTTACCAGAGTGCAAACACCCAAAGACCCCAGGTCTAGACCATTTACCCCTGTTTCATTGATTCATCAAACACCGATGAGCCCCTGGCACTGGGGATACAGAAGGAGACACACAATGTCTCCACTCTCATGGAGCTCACATTCCTTCAGGGATAGATAGGTCATTAACATTTAAACAGGTGAACATATAATAGGTCACATGGTGATAAGTGCTCTAAGAAAAGTAAAGTGAGGCATGTGTGGTAGAGAGTGGTATGCTATTTATACAGGGTTGTCAGAGAAGGTCTCTCTGATGATGTGACATTTGAACAGATTCCAGAAAGAAGTAAGGACACATGTTATGGGGCTTTCTAGAGAAGGCTGTACTGGGCAGAATAAATAGCAAGTGCAAAGGCCCTGAAGCATGAGTGCACTTAGCATAGAAGGGACTTGACCACTGCCCGAGAGACTTGGGCAAGAAAAGAACAAGAATGGCATGCTGGACAGAGGGTAGAACAAAAATGTGCCTATAATCAGGCAAGAGCATTATGAGATCGGAGATTCTGAGTGGGCTTCCCTGGAACAGAGAATTTATGTGAGGATATAACAATGTAATAAGAAACATGGAGTCCCAGCAGGGACTTCACATGACCTTACTGGGACTTCAAATGCTTTTGAACTCCAAGTGGGGTTACTCGGGTTTTAACTGTAGCAGAGAGTTACTAGGATTTAAACGAAAGATCATACATAATAAAATCCAAATTCCTAGCAAGATCCACTGGCTTTTGTACACTCTGTGAGATAATGAGATGGGGGAAGTGATAGAAAAAGAGTCACTTAAGGGGCACAGGCAAATGAACCAATCTTAACCACGGAGCTACTGAAAATGCATTGTGGAATCGGGTGAGGAAATTATCAATCAATTACAGCTTTATTAATTATGAAACACTGCTGCATGAAAATAAAATCTGAATTACCTTGCACATGCACAGATGATGAAGCACACAGCCAGCAGAATTGCTGGAAAGGAGACCTCTTGCCACAGACTGGCTTCTAATAGAAAAAATAAAAATAAATGAATTAGAAACGATTGCTGACAATCTTAGAACAACAAAATTACAATAAAATTTCTTTTTTATACTCCAAAAAACCCCCACAAAACACATTTTCAAATGTATGTCAGCTCAAGCAATTTGCCATAAGTAGCAAGATAAAATTATCAATGTCACACAGATTCATTCGTTAGATAATTTTAGCAAAGAATAAATTTTTTCTGTATTTAAGAAATGATTATGCTACGCAAACAGTTTGGGGCTTACCTTTTACTATAAAATTTTTACTGGGGAAACATTTTGTGGAATATAAGCTAATGTCAGAAATCTAATTCTGATGATGATGACAATCAAGCCTAAAATTTATAGACTGCCTTATAATTCACAAAGCGTTTTCATACCTCCTTGAATCAACACAACAAACTGTAAAGTAGGAACCACTGTCATTGCTCTTACGTGAGAAGACCAAGACTGAGAGATGATGAAATCTCCCCAAGGTGACACAGCTCTGAGGTGTCAGAGCCAAGGTTTAAAAACCATGTCTAGCCAGAACACAATGTTTTGCCTGAAATGGGGCAGGGAAAGAGAATTGCAACTTTGCATACTGCAAGTCTCTAGAGGGCAAAAAAGAGAGAATATATATTAAGAACTATTAGTCCTTGAAAAACTCTGCTATGAATAAAATATTTCAGTGCTATAGAGCCACATTGGAAATGACAGGAAATCCCCCAGGAATTATAATCATTGAAGTTAAACCAATCATGAACCTGAATATTACTCAAGTGATCTAAAAGAAATCAGAGCTGGCTTAAGAAGAATCACATAAAGATCTAAAGGAAAGGATAAAGAGACCTCAGCTTAATTTCTGCCAAATGCTTCAAAAGCTTAATTTTGCAACAGTTGTTTAAAACTTGGAATGACTCTATGCTGTGAATGTATTTATTTCTGCTATTTCTGCTATGAATGAAGATTGAGTCAGCTAACAAAACCTACTTAGTCCATAATGTGGGTGGCGTACTGCAGATTGGCAGTGCAAAATATAGCAGTTGTGAATGATGTCACTGCGAATGTACGGTATTTCATGTATACTGTGAATTCAATAAGTTATTGTGGGTTCAGCTGAACACTTAACCATTCTTCTAAAGTGTGTTTGTATTCTTAGCTGACTCTGATTTGATATGGAATTTGGAAAACATTTCTTTACAGAAACAAGTCCAGCTTGACAAACCACTAAAATCATTAGACTTGAACAGTGAGCAGAGACTGGTTTAAATTCAAATTCTACAAAGATACAATTATGTGATTTGATACAAGGTATTCACTAGTTCATTGTATCAGTAGCCATTTACTTAGTATCTAGTTTGGCTTAATTCAACCGTCACTTCCTTCAGGAAGCCCTCCTTGATTCCTTCAATTCCTCTATGGCTCTCAGCTACTCCTTTTCTATACCCCCATTATCCCTCATGCATTTGCATCAGCAACCTTAACATACTGAATTAGAATTGCTTTCTCTAGATTTCCCCACTAGCTTGCAAAGTCACTGAGAATAGTAAGTATCTAACTGCTATTCTTTGGTGGCAGGGGGTGGTGCCCATGGGGAGCCACCTCTCCCTGCTCTTAGTGCGTGGTTCACTTGGAGACTGAGTTCCCTCCCAGCATTCAATCCACTTCCAGCCATCTGGAGCTTCACAGACCTATCGACAAAGTGATTCGTTGTGCCATGTAGAGGACCCTTCCAGAACCAGTGAAACTGGGCCTCTTATTATAACTCAAGAAGGCTATGATCTCTTTCCGCTAGACTGGAATCTGGGAAGTTGCAGGCGCAATGCCATCAAGAAGCATCATAGAGTAATAATAGCCTTTTAAAAAAGATTTTATTTGTTTATTTGAGAGAGAGAGAGAGAATGAGAGACAGAGCATGAGAGGAGAGAGGTCAGCAGGAGAAGCAGACTCCCTGTCAAGCAGGGAGCCTGATGTGGGACTCAATCCTAGGACTCCAGGATCATGACCTGAGCCGAAGCGGTCGCTTAACCAACTGAGCCACCCAGGCGCCCCAGTAATAGACTTTTTAAAGAGTAAAGCTGACATAGAAGACAAGAAACAACAGGAGTAGAGACTGACAGTAATCTGAAATCTATGCCCAGAATTTTCATTAATGAACCAATAAATTCCATTATTGATTAATCCAACTTGAGTTGGGTTTCCACCCACTGCAACTCAAAACATCCTGACGGACAGAGATGATGTCAGGCATGCCTCTATCCTTAGTGGGTAGAAGATCACCTGGACTGCATACTCACAACCTACATGTGAAGGAAAGCAAATAGAATTGGATCGAGACCTTGTCTGCCCAGGGACTTCATAGTGGGAGAAGAGGAGGAAAATGTTTTCAATAGAGTAAGTTCAGAGGGCTAGAGAATGGGAGGGAAGTGTTACCTCCACCAGCCAGAAGGGGGCAGACAAGGGCCCACAGAGGTGTTCCTAAATCTGGGCCTGGAAGGGGTAGGGGCCTTCCAGGTACAGCAATCTGGAGACACATTCTGGACATGACACAGCAAAGCACATGTACAAAGCCTTACTTGACCTGTCTAAACGTGAGTATCCCTATCTATGAAATGGAGATAGCACACTTAGTTAGTCCACCAGTTTTGGAGCACCTGCTCTGTACCAGGGGCTATGTGGGCCGGTTGGTATCCAGATGACTGAGACATACTGTCCATCCTCAAGTAGCTCACAGCCTGGTGGACAAGACGCAAAAGTAAATATACAAGCGTAGTACATATGCAAGAGCAGTGTAGGAAATGGGCATGAGAGAAGGAACTCTTGAAAACTAGATGAGTGCCAAGAAGGGTCACTTAACCGTCCCCCCACCCCCCAGAAAACAAGGTGAGACCTCTGGAGGAGGGGACTGTGGACCATCTGGAAACCGTCTAAACAATGAAAGTTGCTCTCTCTGTCATCCAAGCACCTGGAAGGGAACCACAAAAACCTTGAACACTCACCTAGCAGCTGACCTGGGAACAAAATGGAATGGTCAGTGAGATACATATTCATGGTTTTGTGAAGACAAATAAAGAGATTTTTTTTTTTCTGTTCAACTTCAGTCTTATGTAATCATAATCTCACATACATTTTGAGTACTTAGGATACAGGACACGTGATGCTAAGTGCTTTCCATGAATTATTTTAGTCGTGACAAGGTAGGAACTATGATATCTCCATGTACAGAGGAAAATGCTGTTTTAGAGAGTTCGGGGAACTGCTTCTGAGTTACAGCTAACAAGTGGGGGCTGGGCTTTAAACCTTGGCAAACTGAGGGACGGAGCCTTGATGCTGCGCTGTACGCAGACATGATTAATCTGATGTTGGCAAACTGGAGGTTGAAGAACATGCTTGTTGAATTTATTTCAGATTTACTCCTGACAGGAAATACCAATACCTTTATATCTTTTGACTTTTCCTTGCCGGAGGCATTGCACTAAAGGGTGCTTCTGTCTTCCTTCCTTTCTTTTTCTTCTTATAGAATATGTCACAGATACAGCTAAGTATGAAACATAAAGTCACAGACACCTGTGTACGCATCACCCAGCTTCAGCAAAGCTTCACATTTTGCCAAATGTCTTCAGGATTTTTAAGAGAAGAAATAAAACGCTGCAAATCCAGTTCTTCTGGTGCCTCTAAGATGACACCATGAAAGCAGGGACCTCCTCTGTGCGTGTGTCACCTGCAGCTGCAGTGCCTCGGTCCTCCCCTGCGCCCACAGGCAGATCCCGTTCCTAAGTGCACCTTAGTCATCTCTAACTCATTCTCTGGCCCTGAAAGGAGAAATTCTTTGGGTGTGGTATAGATTTAAAAAAAAAAAAAAACAAAACTCACTTGCACGATCCAAAATGTTCCCTGGGAAATGTTCAGAAGCCATCACATGAGACTGAAGAGCCCCATCGTGGGAGTTTTGTCGTGGAATCTGAGACATGGCATGGCTAGAGGAGGGGGCTACATTCGGCTGTTCCGACTCCCAGGCATCAGTCAGGGAACAGTCAGAATCCCCTCCTGGAAAAGAAGAAGGGCTCAGTGTGCAGTGCTGCTATGTGGTCAGTGACTCTACAGGTACAGTAGCGAATGGTCATCCCCATATCAATGCTTTGGGAGTCTGATGGGGGATGAGTCTCTGACTGGGGTGGCATTTCAATTTGTCCTCATGTTTGAAGGCCCCAAAGGAAACGGCTCTTCAGTGCAGAGACAGCAAAGGCCAGAAGCATGAAAGCCTCGTGAAGGAGGACCATTCCAATACGATTAGAGCAAAGGGACCCACTGGGACATAAGGCTGGAAAGCAAGAGTGAGGGCGGGTCACACAAGGCACTGACTTCCTGGTAGAGGAGTCTGGAATTTGTGCTGCAAGCAGTGGAGAGCTGGAGTGGCTCTGAGTGAGGGTGTCACGGGACATTCACACTTCTGTGGCATTTTCAGGTAGATAAAGTATCATGTGGTTTTAGTATATGGTAATATCCAGGTGGCCTTGCAAGAAATCATGAGCTAGTAGCCTAAGACTCATGTACAGAAGAAGACTTGTTTATAGAATATCTCACCCTTAATCCCTGAGTGCGGTGGGAGTTGTACAGATGGATTTGAGAGATGTGTGATGAGTATATGAGAGAGGCTCATGAGCCATGAGCCTCTCTCATATACTCATCAGGGGTAGAGGGAGAGGGAGAGAGGGAGAATTTCAAGCAGACTCCCTGCTGAGCAAGGAGCATGACTCAGGGCTTGATCTCTGGACCCTGAGATCATGACCTGAGTTGAAATCAAGAGTCTAATAATCAATGGACTGACCCACCCAGGCACCCCAGTCTCTCATCTTTATGGCACCAAACGATAGCAGAGCCAACTCCTTCAATTTCTTATTCATTCGTTCAGCAAACATTTACTGGATGTGATTCTATATGAGGAACTGACCCAGCTGCAAGGATACAATGGTGAAGACGATGTCTCTGTCCTCATGCACCTCATGTTCTGGTTGAGGAGAAAGAGAATAGCTGTGAAGGGCATTCTCCCTCTGTAAAATACCTTGAGATGCTGGATAAAATATAATAAAGATCTTAACTTTTTTTTTTTTTCATTCAAGGAGGCTGTGGTTTGGAGAGGGACAGGTATACACACCAACAATGAAGATGCTGTGGGGTCATTGCTACCATGAAGGGCAGCAGAAGGCATCCAGGGAGAGTCTAGGAAGCAGTGTCTGAGTCCATCGGGGGAATCCAGGCATGCTTCACAGATGAGATGGTGCTTACATGAAAAGTGGATGAGTAGCAGTTCTTCCAGGGAGACAGCAGGAAGAGGGGAGGACAGACAGAATAAACAGGAAGGGAGTAGGGGAAGGAGCAAGGGGAAAGGGAAAGAAGAAGAGGAAATGAAAAGACATTAACCTGTGAGAGAACATGGGGGAGGGTGTTCCCTGAATAGCGAGTGCTCCTATGAGCTTAGACAGGACAGCAAGTGAGTGTGGGGACTCTTAGGAGATGATCTTGGCCGGACTGCTAAGCAGGGATCCGATCACGAAGGGCCTCATGGGTCACACTCTGTTGCTAAGATATATTCCCAGGGAATTTGGAACATGAGTGTAACGTGAGGACTGCTCTGTGTTGAAGTGCTCACTCAGCAATAAGAGACTCCCATCCCCATTCCAGGAGCTGGGAGAGATTGTGGACCCCCCCCCCCCAAATACATGAGGTCTTCATATAATGGTGCTCCTTAACTGGAGGAGATTTTTGCCCCCAGGGACATCTGACAACGTCTGAAGACCTTTTTGGCCGTCACAGATTTGGGGGAGGGGGGGTAGGGGGGGCAGGGGAGGGAGTTGCTACTGTCATCCAGTGACTAGAGCCCAGGGATGTGGTTAGCATCCTATAAGGCACAGGGCAGGCCTCACAGTGAAGGATCATCCAGTCCCAAGTGTCAGCACTGCTGAGGTTGTGAAACCCTGTCAGAGAGAGCAGACCCAAGTGTAGAATGAATCTTGATCATTAGTGCTCTTTCAGCAGCTCTGGTAAGCGCTTACAAGCAGAGAACATCTGTATTTTCCTACATTTTCTATATCTTCCTGATTGCCCTTACTCTTGTCAAAACACCCTGCATTCTGCCTTCATAGGGCAAATCATAATTTATGATGTCATAATTATTATATAAACACATACTATATAATACATAATTTGTGTGGTTTTTGTTTAATACCTACTTCCCTTACAAGACTAAAACCACCATGAGAAAAAGGCCACTTCGCCTGCCCCAGCCCCAGACCCCGGCAATGATGTGGAGCATGTTGTTAGCACTCAGTAAGGTATGCTAATACATAGAGAGTTCAGGTAAGGGGGCAGGGAGGATGAGACCTGTGAAGCCATTCTAACAACTTGGGCCGCTGTAACAGCGTCACAGCAGCCATAGAGACGGGGGTGGGGGGTCACTGCTCAGCTTTGTGGAGGCTAAAGCTGATTTGAATGTGAGGCTTTAAGCAGGGAGAGTGGCCTCCTAGCCCAGGCTGGTGGGCTGACTCTGTATGTGGCACTCCCCTCCCACTCAGCCTGGATACTGAGCAAATGAGCTGGTGCTTTTGGACCCAGGAATTTCTGCCAACCTTGCAGTCTCCCTCCCACCATCCCACCCACACCCTGCAGCCGCTTGATAAAAAGCAGTCTGCAGAAGCATCCCTGCTGGTTGCCATAGAGAAAGGAAACAGCAGAAAGTAAAACACAGGGATCATCCAGTAATGACCATGCGGCCCAGGAGGTCCTGGACCACGTGCATTGCAGCACCATTCACAATGGCCACGCTCCCAGAATAACCCAAGCATTCATCTATAGATGAAGGAATAAAGAAAATCCTGCCATTTGCAACGTCATGGATGAACCTGGAGGACATTGTGCTAAGTGAAATAAGCCAGTCATAGAAGGACAAATACTGCACAGGTCCACTTACAGGAGGTACCTAAAATCCTCAGTCACAGAGGCAGAGAACAAAGTGGTGGTTTCCAGAGGCTGGAGGCACCGAATGGGGGATTACTGTTCAATGGGTATGAAGTTTCAGTTACACTTGATGAATAGGTTCTAGATATCCACTAAGTAACATAGTAGCTATACGTAACAACAGCATTGTGCTCTGCAACATTTGTAAGGAGAATGGATCTGGTGTTGATTGTTGTTACTACAAACACCCCCCTCCCACACACACACACACACATATGCATACAGGGACACAGGGAAACTCTGGAGTGCTTGGATATTCCTATGCCTTGATTGTGGTGATGGTGCCACAGGTGTTTGCACCTGTTCAAACTCATTATATTTACACATTAAATATGTACAGTTCTTTGTAAATCAGTTATATCTCAATAAAGCTGTCAGAGAGAGAGAGAGAGAGAGAGAGAGAGAGAGAAGCCTATCTGGTCAAATTTACATGGAAGTGAGAAAGAACTAAGAACTCTCATGGCTGATTATTTCTTGAAGGGTGACGCTTCACTAAAATCTGCAGAGCTGTGGATGGGAGACCTGTGAGAGCAGTGAAAATGTCTCCAAGCTCGGCTGCCTGGTTGAACTCAGAGCTTTGCCCTGGGAGCTGCATCCCTGTAGAGTACTGGAATCTTACACAGAATTTTCTAGAAGAGATGGCATTAAAGAAGGAAATTGCAAAAAAAATAAATCTTAACATTAAAGAATGATCAAAGAATTTTCATCTGTGGGAAGACATGGTTTGTCCCCAATGTACACTTTCCCTAAGTAACATTTAATTTTTGTCTCCAACCTTGATAATAAATGAGAGGATCCTAATGCAGATAACATTTCCACAAACAGCTCTGTTGTATTACATTTGAAGATATTAATTCTAATCTGTTTCTCCTGATGTATTTAAATTCAATCTAGCTTACTTCCATTTTAAAAACAGTCTGCTTCTTCTAAGTGTATTTCCATATCCTTGCATATAAAATGGGCATTATTGTTTGCTATGGAGGGAAACACAAAGCCATATACAGAGGCTGCCATCAAAGATATTTATAGGAGAGGCATTGGCTCTGGAGAAAACCACAGACCTCAAGCTGGGAAGCCTTGTTTGAGGTTGTCCTGCCTTTCTTTCCTTGGACGGGCAGAAGTGAAGTGGGCAGTCCTGACCAGTCCTCCCTGCAGGAATGTTTTATCTTCTTTCACTATGACTCACAGGCCCTGGGAACGTCTCCCGAACTGCAGTCTCGGGGTCTGGGGAGCTGCAAAATGCCATGGCTAAAAAATGATTGCAGCTGATGAGGAAGGTGTCTAGACACAGCTGCAGAAGGGGTGAGCTAAGGATAAAATAGGCAACCAAGAAAATTCCTTTTTAGTCTGAAAAATGAGGCACGAGAAAGTCAGGGGAAGTAAGTTTTGATTGCATCCCTTGCCCAGAGAGAAAACAGCAGAACAATTTAATTTTGAATTCTTCTTGAGTCTTCTAACGAGGCAACATTTCCAGAGAAAAATAAATTGCTGATAAAAGTCACGGGGCCTTGGGTAAATCCGGAAAACAAGAAGTCTGGGGAAGATTTGATTACAGTTGACAGCAGAGATGAGGGATTTCAAAGTCCTGCGCGCACCCGGTTTGCCTAATTACTGATTTTGGAGTGGGGGTGGTTTGATTTGTTATATTTAGAAGATATTTGGAAACCATGGGAATTTTAGCAAGATATCTCATACTCGTATAGCACTCGTGCGGTCCAATTGCTTTACAATTGTTTGGACATGTTTCCAGGAGGAAACTATGGGAAGACTAGATGTTAATTTCTGAATACGTGTAACATTGCCTTTAGAACACCGAGTCCCAGACTTCTAACAACCAACCCCCATTTTCCTGATTTTTGCTGTATCCCAGAGACTGCCTACTCTTAGCCATCTTTAATATTTTCTTTAAGTTGTTTCATTAAATCTTTTACTTTGAAGGAAACTTTATGTCAATCACTTAAATGCCACAAAGAGAAAGTAAATGTAAAACTGAGTACAATGAAAATGAGACTTTATTTAATTTGCCCTAAATACCAAAAAGCTTCTTTGTTAAAAGAACTTGGTGAAAACAAAAGACTAGCAAGACTCTGAGCCTTCAAGTACCAAGATTCTAAACTGAGCCTTTCTCCTTGGTTATGTCGGAAGGGCTGAGAGAATTGGAAAAGGGACTACAGCTTTTCTGTCACTGGGAGAAATGGTGTTCATGACTGTTTTTTTTTTTTTTCTTTAAGATTTATTATTCATTTTGAGAGAGAGAGCATGAGCAGGGGTGGGGAGGAGCAGAGGAAGAGGGAGAAACAGACTCTCTGCTGAGCAAGGAGCCTTACATGGGGCTTGATCCCATGACCCTGAGATCATGACCCTAGGCAAAGGCAGATGCTTAACCAACTGAGTCACCCAGGTGCCCTGGTGTTCATGACTTCTATGTCCTGGAGGGGTCGGCCACCCCAGCCCACACTTGTGGAAATGTTGCTGTAGAACTGAGAAGAGACTTGCCGCATGTATCCAGGAAAGGCAGCCTAGAACCAAGGGATGGAAACTTCCAAAAAGCACCTGATGGGTGAACACAAGCAAGCCACTGCTACAACAGCATTGCCGGTGAGAAGAAGACTCAGCCTTAAAAAATTCATGGCAGTCCAAGATAGGCAAATCCATGGAGACAGCAAGCAGACTAATGGTTGACAGGAGTTTGAGGTGGGAAGGAAGGATCGGGAATAGGGAATGACTGGTCATGAGTGTGGGGTTTCTCTTTGCATTTGAAAATGTTCCAGAATTAGAAAAGGGTCATAGTGGCCTGGAACAGTCACTGTGGGAGATAGTATGGAGGTTCCTCAAAAAATTAAAAATAGAACCACCCTATGATTACTTCACTGGGTATTTACCCAAACAATACAAAAACATTAATTTCAAAAAGACACGTGGACCTCTGTGTTTACTGCAGCATTATTTACAATAGCCAAGTTATGGAAGCAGCCTAAGTGTACATCAAGGCATAAATGGATAAAGAAGATGTGATACACACACACACACACACACACACACACACACACACAATGGGCTATTACTCAGCCATCAAAAAAGAATGAAATCTTGCCATTTGCAACAACATGGTTGGATCTAGAGGGTATAAAGCAAAGTGAGATCAGAGAAGGACAAATACCATATATGTATCTACTCATATATGTATTTTAAGAAACAAAACAAATGAGCAACACAGAAGAAGAGACAAGCCCAGAAACAGACTCTTGACTGTAGAGAATAAACAGATAGTGATCAGAGGGGAAGTGGTGGGGATGGATGAAATAGAGGAAGGGCGTAAGAGTACACTTATCATGATGAGCGCTGAGTAATGAAGAGAATTGTTGGATCACTGTATTCTACACCTGAAACTAATTTAACACTTTAGGTTAACCATACTGGAATTAATATAAATTTTTTAAAAAGTGATCAAAGTTGCACAAACTACCATGTGAATATGTTTTTAAGAATCACTGAATTGTACACATTAAAATGATAGATATCATGATATTGAATTATATCTCAATTAAAAGGTAACTAGTGCTCCTGATTACTGTAGACATTTGTGCCCATCTACCAGGGACGCCAGGAGGAGGTAAAATGACCTCTATGTTGCCTTCTGATTAAGATTTCTCATGTAACTTATTTATGAGAAAACTTTGCAAGGCTACAGGACACTTGAATTGACTTCTATATTAAGCTGTATACATTAGCCACTTATTTATATTCTCCTCTTCTATGACACGCTCTTCTGGTTTCCTGCCTGAGAAATCTTCCCCAGAGAACCTTTTCTGGGTATAGTGTAGTGAGCATATGTTCAAGACTCTTGGGCTGGAATTCGGGCTATGCTACTTACTGGTTTTGTGGCCTCAGGGCAAGTATCTAATCTGCCTTGGCTTCCCTCTCTATAAGAGAGATAAGGATAATATTCTTTCTATGTTGTTACAAATGACAGGATTTCCTTTTTAATAATGCTGATTAACACTCCTTGATATGTATATACCATATTTTCTTTCTTCGTTCATCACTGATGGGCACTTGGGATGTTTCTCTATCTTGGCTCCTGTAAATAATGCTGCAATGAACCTGGGAGTGAGGATAATATCTCTTTGAGCTTTTGATTTCAAATCCTCTGAGTACATGCCTAGAAGTGGGATTCCTGGATCATATGGTAGTTCTATTTTTAATTTCTTTCTTCTGTGAAACCTTTACATAGTGGCTGGACCAATTTACATTCCCACCAACAGTGCACAAGGTTTCCATTTTCTTCAGATCCTCATCAACATGGATGGGCCTAAAGGACATTATGCTAAATGAAATAGTTCAGACACAGGAGGAGAAATACTACGTGATTTCATCAGTCCAAGTTTCATCTGTGCAAGATAGTTAAATCCTACTAATCTAATGCACAGCACAGAGGCTATAGCTAACAATGCTGTGTTGTGGCCAAAAGTTTGCTAAGAGGGTAGGTCTTAGGTTGAACGTTCTTAACACATGCGCATGCGCACACGAGTAATACTCCTTCACAGACACTGGAGAGAGGGGATGTACATAATATGGAGTGGCTGGGGGACACCTAGATGGCTCAGGCAGTTAAGCGTCTGCCTTCAGCTCCGGTCAAAAGCTTGGGGTCCTGAAACTGACCCTCATGTGGAGTTCCCTGCTCAGTAGAAGTCTTCCCCTCTCTCTGCTCCTTCCCTTGCTGGTGCTCTCTCTCTCTCAAATAAATAAAATCTTTTAAAAGTACATGGGTTGGTTGGCGTAATGTTGGCCCAGGATACTCATTATAGTTAAGGGAAATTATGACTGGACCTTCTGTTTATCCTCCTCAGTTTCTTAAACTCCCCTTTCTGCTCATTCACATTTTCTGTAAATAAACCCCTTTACTCCAGAGACCTCTACAACAACTTCTTCTGTTGGCTTCCAAAGCAATATCTTTAGGTCCTTTCTTGTTCTGCAATGCTTTTGTTATGTCTCCAAACCTCCCCTGGCTATCTTACTACTTCCCATTAGTACCACAAATTCAGTTCATGTGAAATAGAATTTGTTATCTCATTTCTTGACTCAAATCTGTACTTTTTTTCTTTTTTTGCTGCTCTAGAGCTAATAAGTCCCAAGCAGAACCAGCCCCTATGCAAGTACGTACTTTTCACGAATTAGTACATATCACCCTCACAATAATTCTATGTGCTACTAGTATCCTCTTTTATATGTGAAGAAATAGAGGTTGGGGGTGTTCCTTAACTTGCCTAAGACCACTCAGGCTGGAAAAGATGGCTTCAGAACTTGAATTCAGACCCATTCCGCTCAAATGCCCATTCCCCTCATCACTCTGCCGGTCCTGTCTTCCAGATGTTCATGATGCCTCAACTTTTCCTGCCTTCCCCCAGTGTTCTTTGATTCTTCCCACTTCTCATTGCTATAGTCACTCATTCCCCAATCTGTCCATTCGGCCTTGGAGAATATTTGTTAAATCTCTTCCTTCCTCTCTACTTCTAGATGTTCCTTTGTCTGCCGTTGGTGTTGATCGCCCTTGAGCTCCCACGTGTTAACCTTCATCCAATCTTCAGTTCATGTTACTGTCAAGGTCATCTTTGAAAATTCAAACCTGGTTATGTTATCGCCCTGCTCAAGAGCCTTCTAAGATACTTTTGATTGAGGAAGGTAAAATCTGAGCTCCTCAGTATGCCACAGAAGGTTCTCCAAATATATCTTCTGTCTATCTTTCCAGGACCCACTTCCCTGCCTCCTTCTCTTCACGTCGTCCTGTTTATACATCCTTGTTATCGCGGGAACTAGGATACACTCCGTTTAATTAATCTTTTGTTTGTATAAGAATTATGTCTTCATTTAGCAAGTACTTACTCTGTTTTTAAATTTAAATTTATCTAGTATACACTCTCACACACCCAAGTGCATTTAAATACTGGTGAAATCTTAATCATATTGTGTCAACGTCAATTTCCTGGGTTTGATAATGACTGTATATAGTTGGATAAGTTGTAACCAGTGAGGGAATCTGGATGAAGTGTATGCAGGCCTTCTCTGTACTATTTTTAGCAATTTCTCATGAATCTATAATTCCCACAACTTAAAGTTTTTTGTTTTTTTTTTTAAATGAATGTAGCATTGTGTTTTCGGCCCAGGAAGAAGAATGAGAAAATAGTAAGACATGCAAGTATTATACCATTAAATTATTATATGGTTGCATTTTATGTCTCCTCTTGCCTGCTCTTTGAACCTGGGCTGTGGGGTATATGTTGGATTTCATCTTGGAAAGAAAAGCGAAAGCCTTTCTGGCACTAGAACAAAGACTGGGTTTTTGAACCAGACAGATTCACATTGGATTCTAGTTCTGCTGTTTATAAACTAAATGAACTTGGGCAAGTCACTTAACCCTGAGCCTCACTTTCACCATAATTATAAAAAATTATGATCATATGACCTACTTCCTAGGGGGTTTGGGGATATTTAAACAAGATAATGTATATAAACAAGGTAAATACTTAAACGGGACAGAACGTACTTAGCTTATAAATAAACATGCTTGATTTCCTTCTCTAAGGTTACATCAGCAAATCCTGTTGGCTCTTTTTTTTCTCCTGTTGGCACTATCTTTGAAATGTATCCAGGATCCTCCTGCTTCTCACCTCTACCTACTTCATTCCAGCTACTATTATCACCCCAGTGAGTCACTCCAACATCATCTTACCTGATTTCCTTGCTTCTGCCCCACTACCTATCTTACCTTTAATCTGAACACAGCAGCCAGAGTTATCTTGTCAGTGTATAAATAGAATCTTATTCCTCTGGTTAAAATCCTCCAATGGGTTCTCCCCTAACTCAGAGTAGAAGGCAAAACTTTTGACCAGACTTCCCATCGTCCCTGCCCTTCCCCACTTGCACCCAGTCACATACCTCTGAGATCCTATCCTCTCTCCCCGCCTCTCACACTCAGCCCTGGGATGCTCCTAGTCCAGCACCTTTGTGCTGGCATTTCCTTTGCCTGGACTGCTCCTCTCTTAGATGCTTTAGTTCCACTTTGCAGCCAATGCTCAGAAGTCATTCTTATGAGGTCATCTTAATCGCCCTACTTAAACCTGCAATCCCCATCTCTTCCCCCTCTGTTGTTTCCCACACCGCTTACCGCTTTTAATGTGCTATGTAACTTATGTATTGTCTGTCTCTCCGCACAGGGATGCAAGTTCCATGAGAACACGTTTGCTTGCCATTATGTCCCAGTGTGTAAAATGGTCCCTGGTAGCTAGCTGGCCCTCAATAAATCTTCCAATTGAATGAATGAATGAATGAGTGAGTGAATGAATGAATGAATGAATTCCAGCAGAATGAACAACATGAGCACAGTCACAGAAGTGTGGAAGAACATGGTCCATTCAGGAAATTGAAAAAGGATGACTGTTACCGGAGTAGAATGTGTGTGTGTGGGGGGGGGGAGTCTTTCTCCCTCCCCTCTCAGAAAGCATCTTGAAGGATCCTCAAACCCAGCCTCCATTTCCTTACCTCCCACACTCTTCGCCTTCTACCCTTTGGTTCTCTTCTCTTTTTTAAAAAAGGTTTTACTTATTTATTTGAAAGAGAGAGCGAGAACACGAGCAGAGGGGGAGGGGCAGATGGAGAAGGAGAAACAGGTTACGCAGGGAACCTGATGCGGAACTTGATCCCAGGACCCCGGGATCGTGACATGAGCCGAAGGCAGATGCTTAACGGACTGAGCCACCCAGGTGCCCTTCCTAGTTTTCCACCACCAATAACTTCAAGATCAACAAATCCAGTTGTCATCCTGTTTAACCCCTGAACGTGACTTGTCACTGATGACTGCCCCATCCCTCTTGAAGCCTTATTTTTTTTTTTTTAAAGATTTTATTTATTTATCTGACAGACAGAGATCACAAGTAGGCAGAGAGGCAGGCAGAGAGAGGAAGGAAAGCAGGCTCCCCGCTGAGCAGAAAGCCCGATGCGGGGCTCGATCCCAGGACTCTGGGATCATGACCTGAGCTGAAGGAAGCGGCTTAACCCACTGAGCCACCCAGGTGCCCCGAAGCCTTATTTTTTTTGATTCTCATTTCACAACACTTAGTCTTCCTCTCACCTCTCTGGACGCCTCCTCTCAATCCCTTTTGCAGGCTAATCCTGTCCTATTTACCCATTCAAAATGCTCCCTTCTGGACTCCCTCTTTGCCAACTCTACCTTCTTCCTAATGTGTCTCAGCCATTCTGTGGCTTCAGAGGTGATTCATAGATGTGTAGCTTTAACTCACACTGTCCCTTGGAGCTCCAGATCGACTTGCCCCTTATGTCCCAAAGGAACTTCACCTCAACATGATCCAAACCATGCATGTGGTCTTCCCTCACCCAGCAAACCTACTCCCCGGATTCCTCAGACCTAGCCATTTTGTTTCTTACCTTCCTCCTTTGCCCAGAGAAGCCCCTCCTATTTTCTGGAAAACATTTCAAAGGCCACTTCAATGGGGATGACTTTCCTGAGTTTCTGATTGGGTCAAATCTCTCATTACATCATATGCTTTTTCTTCATGGCATTTACCACAATTATTTTATATTTGTTTGTGCAATTATTTGACAAAGGTCTGAACCTCACCCCCCTGCCCCAGCAAACTAGAGGCTGGGGTTATGTTATTTGTATTTACTCTTGTGTCGCCAGACCTAGCACATTGCCTGGCAGATGGTAGGTGCCCAACAAATAACCACTGTTCCCATTCTAGTAATAAAAATAACTGTAACTACAAATCACTGAGTATCAGGGATTGAAATATGCTTGACGTTCATTGTCCATTTAGTCTTTAAGATATACTTTGAGTTCATATCATTGTGTTTACATACATATATGTGTATCTATATACACATATTTACATATAGTAATATTGTATTCTGTGTATTACATAATATGTATACACAATATCATGTATATTTAATATGGATATATATGATATACATGTATATATAATACAAACATGTAGCATGTATTTCAATAGGAATATATGAATATATATATTATACTCTGCATATGTATCTTGTTTTTAAAATAAGGAAACTGAGACATAGCAGAGTTAAGTAACTATCTCAATGTGCTCACCCAGGGACTTGGACCCCAACTTCAGTGTCTTTTCTCCATCTATATCCTATATAGAGAAGATACACTGAAGATGTATAAACACATATTTCAGGTATTATCAGCTTAACAATTTACACATTTAAATTAAGCTACTTTGCATAATACATGACATGAATACATATGTAATTGGATCATGTAAGTGGTGTGGAGAGAACTTTAGGTGATTTTTTAAAAATGTGGCCCATTCTTTCTTTGCAATGATGGTCATCTCTGGAATTTATATTGCTCTGGGACCACATGGCTGCTGTTGCCCATTTGCGAATGATATTTCACTGTGGAAAAGGAGATTCAGACTCACCAGTTTCATTGCAATGCTGCATGTCCAGCCTCCTGACCTCCTCTAACCAGGTGTCCTCACTTAAGGAAGAGTCAACATCACCAAAGATGTTTCCGTGCAGCCAGGATTTAGAGGCACCGAGGCTGAAGAGATTAGAAAAGGAACGGCGGACTCTCTTTCTCTTTCTAAATATTCTGGAGAGAAATGAAGAAATGAAAGTAGCACGGTGCATAATGAATAGCAGCCATGTTTGGTTCAAAACCAAGAATGTAGTGAATGTGGTTTGATGCATAGAACCCATCTCCGTAACTCGGATCTGTGACGCTCATTTCATTTGATCCCTCTGTTAATCCCACAGAAGTTTCTTAAATTTCTGTGTGTTCCAGGTGCCTGGATCAGTATCAAAGATGCTGAGATACAAAATAAAACCTTCGGTACAAAAAGTTCACAAACCAGTACGGGAGAGAGACAAGATCTATGCAGATGAAGCTAATGACTTCATAGAGCTCATCCCACACCAGATGTCTTTCTTTGCGGTTGACATCAAGTAACTCACATTATCTTTGGAACAGCCCGTGAGGGAAGTACTATTGTGACCCCATTTTTCAGATCAGGAAACTGAAGCACAAAAGGTTAAGGCACTTGGCTGAGGTCATATATCTAGTAAGTGGCATAACTGGGAAGCAATCCCAGGCAGCCTGGCTCCATAGTCCCTGGTCTGCATTACCATACTAGGTAGGGGATGTGTGCTCCGGCGGAATTAACTGGAGGCTGCTCTGAGAGCATCAGGAAGGCTGTTGCTGATCAGAGTCAAGGGAGGTTTCTGAGGATAGGAGACCACTGAGCTGCAGAGGATGATCTGATCTAGTCATTGAAGAATAAGTAAGTCTCATATTGGGCCATGCTAAGAAATGAGGCTGGACAGGTCACATGAGGGCAGGGAATGAAGAATCGTGAATGGTTCTCCAGTATAGTAACATTATGTAAAGAGTTACAATTTGATGTTAGGGCAAAGGGAAATCACTGGGTGTGTCAAGGGAAGGCAGTAGTGATGACACGCTTGTGATTTCCATTTCTGGAAGATTTTGACTACTCACCCATCCATACTCCCAGCAACCTGTCCTCTACCTTGTAAGAATAAATCTGGTCATTAGTCATTCGTCAATGGCTCCTCCCTACCTTCAGAACAAAAACAAACACCCTGAGCTGGACTTGAAGCTTCTCTGTTCAGTCTGTGTCTGCTCAGTCTTCCCTCCTGCGCCTCCACCCCGAGTTGATTTCTGCCAAACCGCCTGCTGTTTTCCAAATGGTACAGGGTCTCCCAGGGCTCCGTGCCCATTCCATCTCTGGAAATCTCATTTGCTACTTTTATTTTAGCTAACATCCTACATCTGTCAAGACTCAAATCAATCTTCATTATCTCTAGGAATTTTGTTTTAACCTGTCTCCCCAAATGAAATGGGCTTCCTTTCCTCATCTCCTCCATTGCATTCTGTTCAGACCTCTACCCCAACACCCTTACTGCTTCAGCACATTTGTTTGTTTTCACGTCAGCAGTCCTTGCCCCATATTAGTCTTTGTGCTTCCACAATAATGAGCTCTTAGGAATCATTGCTAAATGAACAAATGAACAAATGAATAACTAGTGGGTGGACCAGACTTCAGATTCTCTCATGTAATATCCTCGACTTACCTAACTAAATTCTCCTTGTAAAGAACACTGGTCTGGGGTGGGCTCAGAGTTACGTTGCCATCTTTGTCACGGAGGAAACTGTCTTCTGTCCAAGTGTAGTATCCATTGGAGAGGAGTCTGGGACTCCGGCGACAGACAAAGTGGGAGGCTGTCAGGAGATCTACAGAGCAGCATTTGAAGGAAGTGTCACCATCCAGGAAATCACGGGCAAAACTAAAGGGGGAAGAAGGAAATTCCTTTCCACTTCTATCCACCACATCTAGTCCCATAAAAACCACATTTCTAGCCACTGTGAAGGAAAATACCTGTTTGCATTCATGGCTACCGGTTACCTCTGCCACCCTAAGAATGCCACTTCTACTCTGGGCTATTAAACGACAGGGCATTTAGTGCTTTTTTCTGCTTTAAACATGTTGATGAAAACATTCTGTCTAATCAGTCTTTTCACCACATGATGCAACTACACCCTTGACATTAATCCATTTTCTTGGATGGAAAAATCGCAAAACAGCCTATCTGGGATGTTGGAAACTTATAGTCACCACCCCTTTTCTTTGAATAGCCTTCCAGTTGCAATATGTTTACTCTTTCCCTGTGATTGATAAATTTCAACCTTGCAGCCACCAGGCACAGAAGAGTTACAGGGTGAAGGCACAGTCAAAGAGATCTTTTTGGCCTTTGCCGATTTCCCTCTAGGTCAGCTGCACAAATGACCATGCAGTTGTGATTTGATATCCAGGAAAGTCTCCCATTCAAATCTCCATGTGTGTTAGGTTTGAGAAACAACCATATGCCTGTGTGATTGAAAGGCCACCTCATGCCACAAGCTCTATGGGATTTCTGATAAAGTTTTATTTAATTTTTATTTTTTTAAGATTTTATTTATTTATTTGGGAGAGAGAGCATGAGAGACAGAGCACCAACAGGGTGGGGACAGGTCGGAGGGAGAAAGAGAAGCAGACTCCCCACTGAGTGAGGAGACCTGGATCATGACCCCAGCCTAAGGCAGACACTAAACCAACTGAGCCCTCTGATAAAGTTTTAAATGTAGAAACCTGTCCACAATTAATACATGCACTAAATTTAGTAACGTACTATTTTAAGTGGATATTTTTTCTTGAAAACTTACTATGGGCCTGGCTCATACTTCATGCTTTATCTACTTTTCACAAACCTCCCCCAAAACTAAGTATTGTTATCTTCATTACACTGTAGAAAAAAAAAAAAAAACAGGAGATACAGAAGGACAAATAACTTGGACATTTAATAGTGAGTGACAGGGCTAGGATTCGAGTCCTGGTCTATCTAACACTAAAGCATGGGCTGGCTCCACATGGCCATCCTGTTCATCTTTGGTTGATTCATTTGACAGTAGCAAGAGGCCTAGAATTTACAAATAAGGGCAGGTCCTAACACCAAGGCATGATTCCTTTATACCACTGGCACATTTTACAAAATGCTAGAGAAAACATCAGTGAGACCTGCATAAGGAATAAGAGAGAAGAGACAGGAAAAAAAAAAGAGAAAAAAAGGAAGGAAGGAAGGAAAGAAACAAGGAAGGATGGAAAGAAGAGACTTCATCACAGAACTTGAACAAAATGGTAGACTCTACATGTCTTTGCAGAGAACGGAATCTGGACAGCTCGGGCATTGGGATAGAAGCCTGTTACTCTTATAAACCGAGATAGTAAAGCACATATAGGAGAACATCAATTTGAGAAAAAGCAACTATTCATCAGCCTCCGACAGTTTCTCCACTCTCCAAACAATTCACATGTGCTCCCACACTCACAGCCACCTCCTCCAAATCCATTATTAGGTTAGGCAAGTTTTCATTTTGCATGTACATGGGACTAAAGATTTACGCCCATGCCAAAACCGGATGAGAGATAAAACTAATATTTGTAAACCAGTAAGACACATAGGAAGACACATGATTGATTTGTTTTGAGAAAAGTCCCATAAGATACCTTGGGAAAACACATGTGGGAGACAGCTCTCCAGTATATCTTCTCTCAGAGCCAGAAGAACCTGCATCGGCAAAGAGGAGAGAAGCACAAATTTATCCCACCTCCCCAACATGCTTGACTGCAAATAACGGAGGTGTCAAAGAAGGTATGAATAGCTCCTGCTCAGCAGAGATTCCAACTGGTGCAGGCATCCGGTGAATCAAGACTAACACAACTTGTCACCAGGCCCTTACGGGGAGCCAGAAATAATCGAAGGGCTTCTATCTTCTGTTTCTTCTCTCACTCAACATCCTTTAGAGGTTTCTGAGTGGAGGATGAGGCAATAATAAACCATTAGCATCAAACTGACTCATGAAAAGGAGGAAGAAAGCATCTTGTGTGAAGCTGTAGAAAACCCAAATCAATGAGCCAACGCGCTGGTTGTTTTAGCTTACTCAGTAATTTGAGGGATTCAATCATCTGCCTAGGCTGTCTCTCATTAGGGCATTTTAAGGCACTTTCATTGTAAAATAACGAGTAGAGGACATTAGTGGAGGAAAAAAATTAAGTTTTGTTTTGTTTTATATAAATGATTTTCCAATGTATGAAGCCTGTGAATATTCTCAATGAAAAAAAAAAATCATCCATTCATTCAACTCACTTTAACCAAAGGCATAGCAACAGATTTCAGTTGGGCAAAGTGCAGTTAATTAATATTCTAAACTCTAAAGCGGGATTTTATACAGTAACGTGTGAACACTTCTAATAGGTTCAGTGAAACTTGATTCCACTGTGGATGATTAATATCTAAGACAAAGTTTAGGCTTTCAGATGGGGCTGGTTGATTTGTAAGGAGTAAATTGTAGGTGTGTGTGTTGGGGGAGGGGTTAGAAACAGGGCTTGGGGAGAAAATGACTAGAGGAAGGAAGAAACTTGAAACCACTACCATTTTAACAACGCCCTTACTTCCTGCAAGTAGCTATCAAAATCATTCAGTATTTTTTTATAGACAGTTTTGCATCTTAATAGTAGCTGATAAACAATCTCCTTTCACATTTATGCACAGGCATCTAAAAAACCAGTGATTTTTTTTTTCTACTAGAAAGACAAATACCACATTTCTCTCAAGGAAAGAAATGAAGTCAAAATCATTGCCAAAGTGAACACTGGCACTTACGAAGCACAAGCTACTGACAGATGGTTAATGGTATGAGTATCAGCAAAATCAAAGCAAGGAAATTGCTAAAAGAAGTCTAATCGTTCAAAAGATAATTGCGCATAGCAGTTCTCCTACATTTACTTGCCACTGGTGTTGACATCAGTTGAGATATTCGGTACATCTTGGGAAGCCTGCTTGTTCAAACTTCACAGATTTTCTGAAAGAGCCATGAAAAAAAGGTGGATTATATATTAAAAATAGAAAAATCATGCCAAAACAGATGGCATCTACTAATTGCACCAGTCAGACTTGTTTACCGAATGACACGAGATTTTGGACTGAAGGAGGAGACTGGAACCAGTGACCACTGAGATTGTGTCTGCATCTACGGTTTTGTACTATTTCCCATTGTCTGTCCGAGTGCATCCAAAATAATCTTGTTCTGTAAATAAGAACAGCATTTTATTTGAGAAAGCTAGATTTATGCAGTTAATCTGTCCTCAAAATAAATAATGCAAGTGAATTATTTGATTAAGAAATCAGAAAAAAGGTTGGGTTTTGTAGAGCCCTCTAAATAAGTATATTTGTAGTTTTGTCACCCAGTGCACATCGCCCTCATTATCAAGTTTCAAGCAATGCTTGGAGATTGGTGTTGGTCTTTTGTGCAATGCCTCGGACCACTGGCAGGTAGTCATAGCAAGGGCTGGCGGTCTTTCATAGACACTGTCAGCCTGGACATTCTCAAGCAGCACAAGAGTGCACTTAAAATAGCCTACCACCAGGCAGATTTCAAAATGCAGCTCTCAGGAACATATAAATTTACTTTCTCAATTACAAATTTAAAATACATCTAAGTGTGTAAATTATGTAGACTTTGATCATATATCACTCATCTCATAGATCTGTCTGCTGTAGACTATGACACTTTCTACACATCGCTATCCTAATAGCCTTGCAAGGTAGGACTGAATTCTTTCCTAATTTACCACCTCTTCCCACGTTTTTAAAATGTGATAACTGGTAATGGGTTGTTTTTGTGGCTGTCATACATTAAATCAAGCCAGGATAATCCTACAGCTCCAAACGGATTCTTTCAATAAATTAGATACAACACCTTTCAAAAATACAGATCCTAGGTATAGAGACCTTTAGAGAAGTCAGGAGAACTTTCTGGCATTCACTGGAAGATCTCTAAATCAAAGCATACATTTATAGATTTTTATTTGGAATATAAAATAATATTGCTTGCACCATAATATAATAGTTTGCCACCATCCTTTTGATTTTTGATCAATACCATCTCAAAGGTGCAGCCCAAATTATACCACGTTAGCTTTCCCCAAGTGTTACGCTTAATTTTAAACCAACAAGTCCTGTGGCAGAAAACAAGGTTTTACTGCTATCTCTTACAAATATTTATATCAAGCTACAGGCAATATACAAACAGTAATTGAGTATTAGTAACACTAAAAAAGCCTTCAGTAACAGCTCTAAATCTTTTCAAGAAACAGATTCTGTCTACCAGTTCCATCAAAGTAACACATCCATTCTGCAAAATAATCTGTCCGTACATGTTCCTTCCAAAGGGAGTTCCCACTTTCTTCTTCTTCGTGGTAAGTAGAAGAATTACTGACGCAAAGTTTCCTCGGGTCCACGGTGAAAAAATCCAGGACTTAGCAGTTCTTCAGCTGAAAACCATGTCAGAGTGTCAACAGGTGCACAAAAGTCCTGTAATGAAGAGCATTCTCTCCTTCTAACAGATGACTGCGCACATCACCGTGGGCAGGCATTTGCAGAAAGTTTTGTCTTTGGTGGCCTCTTGTTCTTTTGGCTGCTTCCTAGAATAAAGGGGCATGTGGTTCTTGAGAAAGTCAGCTTTATAACTGCTCTTGTTTTCTTTCAAAAACAGCCTGCGTAACCAGAGACTGAGAGGCAGGATGAGGTCACATTTCCTGTTGGGCTCTCATCAGCGGCATTCACACCCAGGAGTATGGTGAAGACTCAAAATAGTTCCCTGGACCGGCAACAGGGGATGTGTAGCCCACGAATCAGGCCAGCTGGATGTAGCCTGGTCACTCGAGGGATGCTTTTCAGAGCTACCTCATCACCCTCGCTGTGAGAATATAAGAACTACCAGAGAAGCAACGCTTCTTGCTTGTCATCCTCTGACCCTTTCCAGTAGAGTAGCGCATAGCTGTGCTCTGTCCAAATCAGTTAAGCTTATCGGTGATAACACACTGATGCTATTAAATTCAGCATCCTATTCGATACCAGGGACTGGATTTTGTGAAAATGTCTGTAGTGGCAGTACGTTGATTCACCAAAGGTTGAGATTTACAGGAACCTCTATGGGTGGCCTTTTACATTTTATATTTATATTTTAGCGGAACCCAAAGAATTTCCTGCTATCGGTGGGTTCCTAAAAATCTCTACTATTGTAAATGATAACAAATATATGTATGTTCTAGCAACACTAAGGTGCTTTGGATATGGAAAAGGTGTGGGTTTTGGAGTTGCACAGACTGAGATTCAAACTCTGTCCACCTACCAGCTGTGTAACCTTTGGATTTGTGACTTAACCTTTTTGAGCTGCAATTCTTTCAATTATGAGTAATAATACACATTTTGCAGAATGCCTTGGGGAATGAAATGAGATAAAAGAAATGAGAAATAGGTGAATCATCAGCTCAAATGTCCAAGATATGTTCCTTATTTGCTTTCTGGAAATCAGTTTTTCTTCTGAAGCCCCAGTTGGTCAGCCAGGCAGTAAAGTTAATTTCATTCTTTCTTGAGGTTCCCTTTTTCTCTGATGTTATGCCAAAGGCAGGATCTTCTGTAGAACACGCCCCGAGCTGCAGAAGGTGTTGGGGGAGAATGCATCTATTCTGTGGTAGACAGTTTGCAAAGATGGCCCTCAAAGAGCCTTGTGTGATCCCCTCCCCTTCAGTGTGGGTTGAAGCGAATAACTTGCTTCTCTTGTGTAGATGAGACACAAGTGATGGGTTGCACTCCCACAATTAGGTTGCAAAAGACTATGGCTTCTGTCTTGTTGGCCTCTCTATTAACTTCTAGGCTTACCCAATTTGATGAAGCAAGTGACCGTGTTGGAGAAGCACACAAACAAGAATCTGATGGGTTGTCTCAAATGCCAGGGAAGGACTGAAACCCTCAGTCCAATAGCTGGGAATCCAGCCAACAGCCACACAAGTGAGCTTAGGAGTGGCTCTTTCTCCATGTGAGCCTTGAGATGATGCTAGCTCCAGCCAATACCACGAATCCCCTTTCCTGAAAGGCTGACATCAAAACAACTTTAATTTTTGGTCTATTCTTTTACTGACCTGGAACATATTGGGAACTCATTAATGATCATAATCATTGCTCATTTTATGGAGCCTTACTATTTACCAGGCACTGTTCTACTTCCTTTACATATATTAGCACATTTAATTCTCATACCCACTCCACGTGGGAGGTTCTGTTATTATCTTCATTTTACAGATGAGAAAACTGAGGCACGAAGAGTTCAATTCTTTGCCTGAAGTCACACAGCCAGTAAAGGGTGAGCTTGTAAATCCACAATTCTAATCTTGGATTTTTAGCCTGTAAGCACTAGCGATCACCTCAAACATGTTTGAGCATTCTCTACGAACCAGGCACTGTACGAAATACTACGGCGTGTGCAACCTTGTTTAAACCTCATGCAGCCCTAGGAAATATTATCCATGTGCAGGATGGAGGGTTAGGAGTTTAGATAATTCTCTCAGCACTATGAAGGGTCAGAGCCAGAATTCCAGCCCTGCAGTTTCCTCTTTGCTCTCCTCTCCTCAGACCCACTTGCTTCCTTGCTATTCCTTAAATGCCAGACTTGGGTCTGCCCCAGGATCTCTGCTCACTCTTTTCTCTGCCCAGAACATTCCCCGATAGTCACAGAGTGTTCCTCCTCACCTCCATTAGCTCTTGACTCAACTGTTTTGGTCACTCACTAAATTGCCCTCCACATAATCTCCTTATTCCTCCTCCTGCTTTATTTTTCTCCTTAGTACTTCTCACTATGTCATATACTCCAACATTTATTTTTTTGTACTGATAAAAATATTCTTCAGCCAGACTGTAAGCTTTATGAAGGCAGAGTTTGGTCACTTTTCTTCATTTCTGTAGACCCAGTATGAAAAATACTGCCTGCCATATAATAGGTTATCCATTAATATCTGTAGAATCAATGAATAACTGAATTAACGTCTAGGTACAACTGACTTTAGCACTTTTATTCTGCTCGCTAGAAATCAGTGTTTTTAAGAGGATGTCCCACAGAAGGCCCAATTCTCCACTATTAATGGAGGAGATGTGTGCAGAAAGGGAAAATGGTGAGCAGTAAATTTAAGCCCGCTCTCACTTGGAAGTCCTACCCAGAGCAGCTAGCAAGACAAATAAATAAAAGGTATTCAAATCAGAAAGGAAGAAGTAAAATTATCCATTTGCAGATGACATGATCTTATATATAGAAAACCCTAAAGATTCTTAAAAAGAAAAAAAACTGTTAGAACTCATAAATGAATTCAGTAATGTGTGGTTTTTTTTTAGGATTTATGTAAGATTTCTTGCAGCTAGAACTCCTGTCTTAAAAATGCTCTAGATATGTCCTTACTGTTTGCTCAGGGTTCATATTTGAATGATGGTGGGAATAATTTTTTTAAGAGATTGAAACATAGAGAGAGAGACTGAGACATGGGAGGTCAGGAAAGGAGGGAAATGGAAAGAGACCAATTAGCTTGTGAGAACCCTATCATAAAACCTAAGTAGGAGCTCACATTCTTGGTGGCAAAGACAGTCTTTTCAATAAATGTTGTTGGGAAAATTGGACAGCTATATATAGAAGAATGAAACTTGACCATTCTCTTATACCATACACAAAGATAAACTCAAAATTGATAAAAGACCTCAACATGAGCCAGGAATCCATCAGGATCATAGAGGAGAACATAGGCAGTAACCTCTTCGACATCGGCCACAGCAACTTCTTTCAAGGTATGTCTCCAAAGGCAAAAGAAACAAAAGCAAAAATGAATTTTTGGGACTTCATCAAGATCAAAAGCTTCTGCACAGCAAAGGAAACAGTCAACAAAACAAAGAAGCAACCCATGGAATGAGAGAAGATATTCACAAATGACAGTACAGACAAAAGACTGATATCCAGGATCTATAAAGAACTCCTCAAACTCAACACTCAAAAAACAGATAATCATGTCAAAAAATGGGCAGAAGACATGAACAGACACTTCTCCAATGAAGACATACAAATGGTTAACAGACACATGAAAAAATGTTCATCATCACTAGCCATCAGGGAGATTCAAATCAAAACCACGTTGAGATACCACCTTACACCAGTTAGAATGGCCAAAATTAACAAGACTGTAAACAACGTGTGTTGGAGAGGATGTGGAGAAAGGGGAACCCTCTTACACTGTTGTGGAAATGCAAGTTGGTACAGTCACTTTGGAAAGCAGTGTGGAGATTCCTTAAGAAATTAAAAATAGGGGCTCCTGGGTGGCTCAGTGGGTAAAAGCCTCTGCCTGCAGCTCAGGTCATGATCCCAGGGTCCTGGGATCGAGCCCTGAACTGGGCCCTCTGCTCAACAGAGAGCCTGATTCCCTTCCACTCTCTCTGCCTGCCTCTCTGCCTACTTGTGATCTCTGTCAAATAAATAAATGAAATCTTAAAAAAAAAGAAATTAAAAATAGAGCTCCCCTATGACCCTGCAATTGCACTACTGGGTATTTACCCAAAAGATACAGATGTAGTGAAAAGAAGGGCCATCTGTACCCCAATATTCATAGCAGCAATGGCCACAGTCGCCAAACTGTGGAAAGAACCAAGATGCCCTTCAATGGATGAATGGATAAGGAAGATGTGGTCCATATACACTATGGAGTATTATGCCTCCATCAGAAAGGATGAATACCCAACTTTTGTAGCAACATGGACGGGACCGGAAAAGATTATGCTGAGTGAAATAAGTCAAGCAGAGAGAGTCAATTATCATATGGTTTCACTTACTTGTGGAGCATAAGGAATAACATGGAGGACATGGGGAGATGGAGAGGAGAAGGGATTTGGGGGTGATTGGAGGGGGAGAAGAACCATGAAAGACTATGGACTCTGAAAAATAATCTGAGGGTTTTGGAGGGGTGGGGGCTGGGAGGTTGGGTGAGCCTGGTGGTGGGAATTATGGAGGGCACATATTGCATGGAGCACTGGGTGTGGTACGTAAACAATGAATTCTGGTACACTGAAAAGAATTTAAAAAAATGGCGTTCTATTTGTCTCTATAATCTACAGCAGCAGATACAGGGCTGATGCAAAGTAAATCCTCAGATGTGTGTTTTCATGGAATCACAGCAAGTGAAACTGAGACCACCGTCAGAGATTATGATGACTAAAAATGTTTGTCCCTGTGACCGATGAGAAAGAAACATCAGGAAACACCTGACATTTGTGTATCAATTGTAATTGACAAGATATGTAAGACTTGTTCCACTGAGTTTAAACATCATTACAACCTTGGGAAGTAGATTTCATCCCATTTCTATGTGAGGAAAGGAGAATCAGAGATGTGTCTAGTTCCCAAATTCTGGTAATAGTGTCAGGATTAATTTACAATTCCAAACCCCTAGCCCTTCATTATTTGAAGTTGTTACTTAATTAATTAATTTTAAAAGATTTTATGTACTTATTTGAGAGAAAAAGAGATAGCAAGAGAGAGCGGTGGGGAGGGGGAGAAGTAGACACCCCACTGAGCAGGGAGTCTGGGCCCTGGGGTCATGATCTGAGCCAAAGGCAGACACTTAACCAACTGAGCAACCCAGGGGCCCCTAAGTTGCTATTTTTAAAAAAAAATAGCAAGAAACAAGTTAATGAATTTATTTCCTTTAAATTTATAGTCTTCTATGATCTTCAGAGTTTAAAAGAAAAGAAAGAAAATCAAACAGTGTTTACCCGTATCCTGGTGAAACTGGCTCTGTTGAATGTTTTGCAAAAATACAAAAGAGGAAGTAATCCAACACCTGACCACAAAGTTGTGTTGCTGCAATATTTTTTTACTGAGGCAAAACAGTGAACTGTGGCAATGTTTGTGCAGGCAAATTCCCTGCCACTACCCCCTCCTCTTCCCTCCCCCAGAAGGGCACCTTTTCATCGGAATGTCAAGAGGAGATGTTGGTCTTGTGTTCTGGTCCCAACCAAGAGGACAGATGCCTAGACCAATTGCAAATGACCAGTTAGAGTGCATATTCTGACCTTGCACATTTGTGCATGTTGGCATATACATCGTGCCCAAAGCACCTTTTTGTGTGTTGGTCTACTTGACTGCCCTGTTAAATGCCTCAAGATCAGGCATTAAGTTCATTTATCACTATGCTCCTTGGGCCTAGCACAGTACTTGGCACACTGCAGATGTTCAATAAATGCTTGTATGAAGGAAATGGAAGTAGAATGATATTTTTTATCTGTCAAAGCTTGAATCAAAACTATAAAGAACGATAGGGCAATGATCATTTTAGAACCTGCATAGAACCCTTGTTTGAAACTTACTCATCCTCAAAACATTTTTCAAATGCCACTTCCTCTGTGCAGTCTTCCTTGATTTGCTGAGTCAGAATACATAGAGGAATATATGTTCATCTCAAATGCAGTAATATTTAATTGAATATTAATATTGCTATTTTTAAAAAGATTTTATTTATTTATTTGTCAGAGAGAGAGAGGGAGAGAGAGAGAGCGAGCACAGGCAGAGGCAGAGGGAGAAGCAGGCTCCCCGCCAAGCAAGGAGCCCGATGCGGGACTAGATCCCAGGACACTGGGATCATGACCTGAGCCGAAGGCAGCTGCTTAACCAACTGAGCCACCCAGGCGTCCCTGAATATTAATATTGCTATTGTACCTGGTTGTTTCTGTTTCCATCTCCCCATGATGGCAAGTCACCTTTGCGTTGGATATCTAGTTTTATTTTTCTTCCTGTTCTCTCACCCTCTATTGCCCAGTGTCCAGCACTTGGGAGAATTTCAACAAAGTTTGTTGAGTGATTAAACAAGCCAATGAGTGATGAAAGAATGAAAGTGATGAAAGAATGCATGCATGCTGTATGCCTTATCTGAGGATGCCAATGAATTAGCTCCATTCTCAAGGAAAATAATGATCAGGAAGAGGTTAAAAGTGTTTGCTGTTTGGTTACTATTAATCTATATACTTGCTATGTTCTATTGCACACCCTCTCCTCCCCAAGTTTTTTTTTTTTCCTTAAGATTTTATTTGTCTATTTGAAAGGGTGGGGGGGACACAGCGAGAGGAAGAGGGAGGGGGAAGAATCTCAAGGAGACTGAACAGAGTGCGGAGTCCTAAGCAAGCCTTGATTTCAGGACCCTGAGATCCTGACCCTGAGATCATGACCTGAGCTGACACCAAGAGTGGATCACTTAACCCATTGAGCTAGCCAAGTGCTTTCTCCCCTAGTTGTAACAATCTCCAGCAATGTGTTTCTTTGGTGCTGAGACCACCTCTAAAAGGAACTACCCAGGGAATCAGGAACATGAATGTTATGTCAATCTCTCACTAGATTTGCCTCTCATTTGGCTTGCTTTTTAGTTTTGCAAACCAGGAAGAATGCTCTCAGTTTTGTTGCATGGCTGTAAGTTGTAATTTGGAATTACAGTCAGTAAAAGCCATTTGCAGGGAATATTAGTTGCTTTGTTGCCCAACTTCTGCTCTCTTTCTTCCAAGTAACAGCATCCCAATTTGCTTCAAAGGACCCACTCATTCCCATCTCTCAGTCTATGAGGTTTGGGCCGGTCTCTACTCCCACTTGCCTGATTGGGGATGAGACCCAGATCCACACCACATCAGTCCAAATCATCTCTATGGCCATCATGCTTAGTTCACAGGAAGGCATCTGACTTAATTTAAGCCAATGAAAGAATGACTTCTAGGACTTGTTTTTTGTTCATCAAGGTGTTGTGATGACAAGACTGAAGCTGTTGGAGGTCTAGATGTGGATTCTAAGAGTCAAGCCAACCCATAGGAAACAGAGTAAAAGATATTATAATTTGATACCTTACTCCAACTGCCCCAGAAGGCAGACTTATCCCCTCTTGAGTCCACAAGCAGAAATTCCCTTTATGCTTCTACCTGTTTGCGTTACATTTTCCGTCACGTGCAACCAAATGAATTCTAACATATTACAGTTCTGAAACGTCATGTACATTAAGAATCATTTAGGATGGCTTTTAAAGTACTGATTACTAATCTCCAAATCTAAGACACAGGTTAGGGCACAGGGACTTGCAGTTTAACAAAGAGCCCAGATGGGTCTAATGCAATGATTGGTGGAGCAGTGCTTGAAAATACTGCTTAGTTAATGGAAGTGTCAACAAAAACAACAACAGAAATTGGAGGAGGTAAAAAGAATCAACACAGAAGCTGAAAGTTAAAGAAAGGACTATCCTCTGTCCTGGTATTGCAAAGGAGAAAATCCACCAAGGAATCAAGAGTTGATTCCATATTCAATGCTTTTGCAGATAGGGAAACTTTACCCTATTTCTCTTTATTATTCCTTCTTGCTTTAGGGAGCGTGATTGTATGTCTCAATTTGTCTGGGACTGCCCATGAATCCACTCATTATTCTGCCAGAATTATAATAGCAATTTTTTTTAACTCTCATAAGTGTCCTGGCTTGGATGACAAACTCATGGTCACTCCATTGTTTCAGGACAGTCTGCACAAAAAGGACTTCTTTATCATTCAGATCTCTTGCTGCATTTTTAAGCTTTTGCTGAGTGAAACATATTTGTTTTCCTATTGTATGGCCTTTACTAGCAGACAGATATTTCAAAATCACTACTGCCAAGTCAAAAATTCTTAAAAATCTCAGAAAACCAGATATTTTCTGAGTAACATATAAACTTCCAGTAAAAGTAAATAAATAAAACAAAGTTGTTTATGCCGTCTGATTGTCTTTAGGGTTGACTCATTCTAAGAAAGCAGCATATAAACCCATACATCGCAAAGGGAATTATGTTAGAAATGTGAGCAGGATACTCTGTGGACATATGGGAGATATTGTATCTCTCCATTCTGTTCATACATGGCCGAGAGGTCCAACGGCAAGAGATTAATTCTGGAAAAATTATCACTTCTGGTCAGTTGTAAAGGGGATAGAATGACAGACAAGACAAGCAGGTTCATAGGCAGGGGAAGGAAGTGAGGTTTGTGCCATTTTCAAAGATTTTTAAACACCTGGAATAGAGAGTTGCCACAGGTGTCTATTCCAACTGTTCAGGTCTTTATTCAACTAGTATATTAAATATTTTTTTGAATTGTTTGCTTTTCTTCTTTGGTACTGATTATAAGATTAGAGAAAAATACACACATAATGGCTTTCTTGTGTGTCATATGTAACAAAGAGTATGTGATATTTAGTAGTAACTTTTTCCTCCCTTAAAATAGGTAGATAGAATTGTCAAATATTCCAGGAGATAGAATGGTTCCATATTTATATTTTTAATGTTGGAGGAATTTAGTTCAGTGATTTCTGCCTGGGGACCGTTGTTTCAAGATAATTTGCTCACTGCTTGTTTGGTTCCACTCAAACACAGCTGTAAGTTCTTTCTTTCTATATTTGGCAATGAAGTGACTGATGGCTAACATTAACCATCTGGATGAGGGGTGCATTGGGTGGGAGACAGGGGAGGGGACATAGCAATGCATAGCTTCACTGCATGACTAGGAAGTCATCTCTAGACTTTTCTACTTCTTATATCCCTGCCCCAATCCTGAACTTTGCATCTATATGGTCAAAAGAGGCAAAGATAGAGTATATGAGTTTTCTTCAGTTTTATCAAATTTAATGCCCCCTTTGTGAGTTAATATTACATAATATCCTCTGGACTTTTCTAAAATTAAATTCATAGGTGGTATAATCAAGCTACACACATTTTAAAAATTAATATAATGACATAACAATAACATAAAAACAAACTTTATGGAGAAAATTTATAATAAAAAGAACATGTATTTCAATACATAAGTGTTCAGCCATGACTCACAAAGAGACATAATGAAGTCGTCAAGTGCTTGCATCAAAATTTAGATTTACCTTGAATGTAACAGCTACAGATACAGAGTGATACAGGTACATTGTATCAGTGCCTCAAATACTATGAGTAGGGGTGCCTGGGTGGTTCAGTGGGTTGAAGCCTCTGCCTTTGGCTCGGGTCGTGGTCCCAGGGTCCTGGGATCGAGCCCCGCATCGGGCTCTCTGCTCAGCAGGGAGCCTGCTTCCTCCTCTCTCTCTCTGCCTGCCTCTCTGCTTACTTGTGATCTCTGTCTCTGTCGAATAAATAAATAAAATCTTAAAAAAAATACTATGAGTGGCTTTGCCAATGGCGGCATAATTTCTAAAAATGGAGTAATACACAAACAATGAATTGTGGAACACTATATCAAAATCTAATGATGTACTGTATGGTGACTGACATAACATAACAAAAAAAATGGGATAAACTCTTGGACATGTTTGTAAAAAAAGAACAATCTTCCCTCATACTGCATGGTTGCTTCACTCCTTGAAAAGTTTTGTGTATTAAAACCTTGCAAAATACTTTGTGCTTTGGTCCAAAACTGAGTTCTAGGCTTAGACAATTATGAAACAGGTTTTGATCTACATGAGTGTTTGGAGGGACATTCAAAGTCATGCATGACCTGGGATAATTCTTCAAGATATGGGACTTCACTGTGTGCCTTAGGATATCTAGAAGCCCTCTTCTGTCCCCACTAAATTGTGGCAGTACCTTACCTCAATCATGTGACAACTAAAAATGTTCCCCTCCCCATTTCCAAAGTGTCCTTCAATTGATAGTATTAAGTCCATTGAAAATACATACCTGTATAATTCACAAGCTGGGACTCATTTACATAAGATCTCATTTCTTTTTTTTTTTTTCTTTCAAGTTGTATTATTGGCAGAGTCCCTTATTAAGTCCCAATTAAAATAGAAGAATTATATTTTCAGGGTAGATTGGTGAATTCTTAACAAATGGTGTAGAGTAGATAGAATCTATGTTATCCTTTATGTATACATTTTAAATTGCAAGCAATCTCAAATTTTCATTGATGTTAACAACAGATATTAATTTTTTTCTCACTGGCTTATGAGTGAGCTTGGGTTCTACCAGGGTTCAGGTAGGTGGCTCTAGGCTGAAAGTCAGAAATTTGGTCCCTGGTACTGCCATTGCTGTCGGAGAAAATTTTCCTTATTTTCAACATCACCAGCAGCTTCTCATACAGTCTTCAAGGACAGAGTCTCGTAAGTGTAGCTGAGAAGAGCACTTTTGCTGGAAGAGAGACAGGGAATGGGAGCTTCTGACATTTTCATCTTATTTAGTGTGAGTTTGACTCTGCCTTCAAGAGTCATAAGGTGTATCGGTCAGTTTGTATTTGGTTATTCTGCATCACAAAGAACTTCCAAACTCTCAAAAGCTTAAAAGAATGAACATTTATTTTTCTCCTTATATTACATATCAGTTGTAAATCAGCAGCGAGTTCTGGGTTCATCATGATCTGTCTAGAATCTGGGTGACTAGAGCAGCTGCCATCTCAAATATTGCTTATCACTGTGCCAGAGACAGAAAACTGGATGAATTGCATTTTAAAACTAACAGCTGGCCATGACAAAGTTCATTTCCAATTTTATTTTACTACCCAAAGCAAATCAAAAGGCCACATACAATTCTAAGGAGGGCAGAAAGTATAATCCTGTCATGTGTCCAGGAGACCCTGGAAATATATGGTATACTACACTAATGACAATCATGATGGTAAATTTTCCAAACATGGAAAGGGTTCAGATGCTGGGCAACTCCAGTACAAGGCAAATGTCCACTAGAGACTGTCCTATTTATATCTTTTCTATATATCGCCATGCTCAGTCTAGTTCAGTAGCTATTAGTAACATAGTAAGTGCTGAATGAATGTCTCTGAAATAAAAGGATATGGATATAGTTGTTTAAATTACCAAATCTCACTATAATTAAAGCTTAAAGAGAGATACTTTGCTATTTTAACTCCACACTGTAAAGCATGATAAATATAAGTGTTATTTGTATGCAATGTTGCATTTAGAAAGCTTGAGATCCAGAGTGGTACATTGGAAAGAGAGAGAAAAAAGACTTTCATCTCAACATTGGTTTGAATGTGTTCACTTGTTGGTTTCCCCTCCTGTGGGGACACTTTCTCCTGTGCCTAAGTCAGAGTTTGGTACATGGTAGATATACAAGAAGAGTAACTCTGCTATCCTTAGCTGGCTGGGTATTCTTGGGGAAGTCACGTCCATTTCCCACAGGTTCCTTAGCTTCAGAACACACACACACACACACACACACACACACACACGCAGATCTTAGTAGTATGTGCCTTTTGTACTGTACGAATCTCATATAATAGAAAGCAATACAATTGTGCTAATGTGGTTTTCATGTAATGTACTAACAACATAGTAACTTCCACACAGCATCCACTCAATAGCTGTTTGCTGACTGTGGCAATAACCATTTGCTCTATTCCTATTGTGGAGTGGAAAGAGTGCAGTGCATTTACAAAAGTTTGCCCAAGGTGCTGGGGTTGAGTTGTTTTGGGAACGTGTTTCCTCTCAAATTGACGGTAATAATACTCAGCGGGCTGTGTCCTCATCTCTCAAAGGTCAAATACTTCACAACTACTAATGGGCTCCGGGCGCTCCCTTTCTCTCTTTTGCTAATCACGACCACTCCCGCTAGCCGTCAGCCAACTGCGGCAAAGCCCCGCCTCCCAGGGCGGCTCTCCAATCGGCTGCGCAGCCTGGGCCCAACCCTCGCGAGTCACGTGATGCTACCAGGCCCGCTTCCGGCGCGTCGCGGGCGGCTGACGTCGCTGGGCCCGGCGTCGCGTCAGGGCTGGCCGGCGGTGGCGGCGGCGGCGGCGGCGGCGGCGGCGGCGGAGGCGGCGATGGCTGCGGACGCTGAGCGGGCTTGAGGGCTCGGACCTGCTACCTTCCGCGCGACTTCGGGCCCGACTCAGCTCTGCGGCCCCAGCTCGCTCCCCTCCTGCTTCCTCCCCGGCCGCTGCCTGGGCGGAGGCGGAGGCGGAGGCCCGGGCTGGCCGCCCTGCTCGTGCCCCGGCTCGGCCCCAGACGGTCCGGCTGCTGTGCGGAGAGGAGGCCGAGTCGGTAAGAGGCGGCGGCGGTGGCAGGGCCTGGAGGCCGCCTGGATCCCGTCTGGCTGCCGGGACGCCCCCGCGCTGGTGTCTCTCCGACCCGCTCCCCTCTCGCGTCCCTCCCCTTAACTCGCCGCCTCTATTGTCTGGACGCCGCCTCTCCCTCTCCTCCTCCCTTCCTTCCCCCCTGCCGAGGGCCGGACGGCTGTCAAACCTGGAGGCTTCTCGCGCTCCCCGCCAGGCTGGTCTGAGCCCTTCCTGTGTCTCTGCCAACCCCTCCCGCCCCGCATCAACCCCCTACCTTCTTTGGCCCCGCGGCCATTCTCTGACCTTTGCTTCTTCACTTTCTCGGTGTTGTGTCTTGCTAATTTTCTTTTCCCTCCTAGTTGTCATCTCGTGCAACGTTAACCGTCCTGATAAATTTTTGCCATTCTTGTTTGCGTTCTTTTCTGTTTATGTTCCTCCGCGTTCTCTCTGTCCCTTTTTCTCTTTTTGCTTCAAGTCTCCCCCTCCTGTCTCCCCCTCCCCCCCCCCCGCCGCCATAGACTGTCTTACTTTGCCTTTTCCTTATTTCAAATCCCTAGTCATTCTCTTTTTTCCACCCAGGGAAAAGGAAATTGTGCCTCAACCCAAAGTATCACAGAGTTTGTATGTCTTAACTCCACGTTTATGGGTTTGATGTTTGACTATAGAGAATAGTGTAACTGGTAAACACCTCTTACTAAGTTCTTCTCGTGAAGAACAGTAGAAAAGTTTGGATAAATTTCTACACAGATATTTAAGTAACTGCCTTATGTGTTATACGCTGACCAGACTTAAAAAAAGAAAATGCCATGCTTTTGTTCTTTTACACCAAATATCCTCTGGCCTAGCTTCCCGTTAACTTTAATGAACTAATCTTTGTTCTTGACATGGCCAGAGGATAGTCTCCCCCCGCCCTCCATGAGTATTTAGGTTTGATTTTACATATTTTTATGGGAAGTATTGGTGTTATTTTTGCCCCTTACGTATTAGATTTTTTGCAAGAGGAAAAGACAGTTGGTTTTTATTTTTCCTGCTACATTTGGTCCCTTTTGAATTGTGAGCAAATCATTTAAAAAATGCTGTAGTTGTGTATTTTCTTTTTTAACCTGAGAGAAAGCATGGTCCTATTAGTAATTCTAAATCTCAAAAAAAGATTTTAGGGATCTCTCTTTCCCCCCAGTAACAGTAGGTTTGCATTCCTGATTACCTGTTATACTTTGATTTAGCTTGTCGCAAAGTGCTTCATATTGCTCAAGTACTAGTGAGTGAAAAAGGTTACCTCAGGTGTTCCGGGTGTCCAGTGTGGCCGAAAGGAGAGTAAAGAGTGTGCGTGTCAGTGATGTAGAGAGGGATATTCCTTGTGGTTTTTTGTTTGAATATATGACCCCTTTTGTCAGTGTGGACACTGACAATATTGAAATAGAGTGAAATAAATTTGCATTAAAAAAGGCATTAAGTGCATTAAAAAATCCACATCATTATTGCTTATTGAATATGAAGTATAAGGAAGACATTTCTGTTGCAACTTTATATGTTAAATTAAAATTATTGAATCATTTGCTACCAAAGCAGGAAATCATAGCTAATGAAAAGAATTCATTACAAGAATTACAAGAATTATTGTTGATGTTGTCACTGGCAGAGGAGTGTCTGCTGTCCCTTCATGCTCTTTAGTGTCTTATCTAGTGTTGTATACTATGAGGCACTCAAATACTGATTGAAAAACTTCATTAATTTGTACTCTTAAGAATTTCAGTAGTCATATTCCAGAACCACTCAGGTGTCTTGATTTTTGCAGAGACGGAAAACTGTTTTCAGCACGCGTGGAGAATTTTTTTGGGTATTTTCAAGTTAAAATTTCAAGCATTTTAGCCATTAGCAAGGTTAAATGCTTGGCTGTTCTTTTTAAATAGTTCTTTTTCATGTTCTTTTTCCTTGATTCATGATCAAGATTGCTTGTAAGGTATATAGTACTTTATCTACAGATACTGGTAATCGTCATTCAGATTTCTTTAAAATTTGGTAGTTACTTTAACTTCTCATGCAATGCTTTTAAAATTCTGTTTTATTCCCTATACATTTTATGCATTAGAATCTAACCTCTTTTTTTTTTTTCCCCCTCTTGAGGTAGTGAAAAGAAAATACTGAAGAATAGGATTTCAAGATGAGTAAAAAGCCCCCAAATCGTCCTGGAATCACTTTTGAGATTGGTGCTCGTTTGGAGGCACTGGACTACTTACAAAAATGGTATGGAGAATATGGAGCTCTTGACCGAAAGCACGCCTTTTGTAGTCTTACACACGTTGGTCAGTTGCTGTTCTTTTGACAGTGGCAGAAACATTAATGTATTCACATTTTGAATACACATGGACATTGTTTTTTAGTTTTCCTGCTCTTTAGCAAACTGTGTAGGTTTGGCATTTCAAAGCTGTTTTTTCAGAATCATTTTAAGGTGTTTGAGAACTGAAAATAATTATCTAGAATATGAAGTATAGAGAAGGTGTCAGTACTCCTGTGTACTTAATATGAGCTCAGTGGTGGTGGGAGGGAGGGAATTCATTTAGCTAACCAGCTTCCCAAGATTTGAATAAAACTTGATGTAAATCTTTTTTCTTGGCCTGTGTCAGAGGTGATCTTTCAAAATACAGAGTATGTTGATGGTTAGCACAGTCATTATTCGCTATCCCATCTAAAATAAAAAACCAGTTTACCTCCTCTTTCTCCCGGGAATAGTGAACTAAAGACAGGTTGTTACTTTCCCATACTAAATGGGCAGTGTTTTCAGACCTTTTAAAATTCCTTCTGTTCTGGCCATGTGTGATAAGTAGTGAATTTAAGCTCCTAATATACCCTTAGTAAATGGTATAAGGATAAAATCACCACCTGGAAAGGAGAGAAGAGGAAACAACACATGGGTCACTAGGCCACAGTAGGAATGACAAGGATTCCCTCTTCCTTCTGGGGAATGCTTTCCTCATTCCCCGTAGCTGCCCCTTAGTTCTTGTCCCTGGGAGGAAGTCTCTTGTTGCCATTCTCAGCTCTCTGCCCGAGAGGGGCATTTGAGAATTCCTCTCTGGGGAGTGGGGTTGGCTTGGCTCTCTTGAAGCCCATTTATTTTGATGAGGGATCTGGTGGCTTAGCAACTCCAGGACTTCATCCACTAGGCTTTTTGACATTTTCTGTCACTATGACTCCCTTGAAAACACAGTGGGTATTTTGCAAATTTGCTCTTGATGTATTTGCATTAAGTCAACCTCCTGAGTTGGCAATGGCAGGCAGAGAAATCTTGTTTAGTCATGATATTTGACTTAGACCGGTCTGGGGTTTTTGTCTCCTAGAATGCAGCTTTAGAATTCTGCACATGTCCCTGATAGCCAGGCTAATGGGCTCTGTCTCGGGCACTGCTCTGGGACATTTTAAAACTATGGTTTGATGTGGGAAGGCAGTTTTTTGGCCCCATGCCTATAAGGTGCATCTCAGAGGGTAGTTCTTTTTAGGGGACTTAATTGTTAGTCTTATCAGGTGGAGAGTGTACATAGTACTTCAGGTGGGGCTTGGGAAGCATTTGGGACCAGGCAGTAGCATCCCTCATAGTCCTGAAGCTAAAAATTATTTCCAGACATGGTGGAGTATTTACTGGGGGAGCGCACATGCTCCTGATTGAGAAGTGCTGCATTAGGCCGTATAACAAAAGATGCCAGTTTAGTCAGTAATTGGCCATCTTTGATTCTCATTTGACCAAAAGAAGCTTTTCACTCAGAAGGCACACTGTTAAACCTCTGTGTGGTATGAGAAATGATACTTCTTCTTTGATGCTGATCTTAATTAATCTTTTTTTTAATTACCAGCTTTTGAATCACTAGTTAATTCATATTAACATATTTTCTTAGGGTTCCAAATTGACAAAGTTACAATCGAAATAGCTTCCAATGTTGGAGGAGCACATGGTTTTACTAGTTTTCTTAGAGGTTTTTAGGGAAATTAACATAATTTCGGTATTAGTAAGAAATTTGCTTTCAATGGTGAAATGTTTTCTGATTCAACAGCTGTCAACTTGATGATCCAGTAGTTAAAATAAAAAGATTATGAGAGAGAACTACTTTAAAAATCAAGCCTGAATGTGCTTTTACATTATTTGGAATTTGAGAGAAAAAAATGATAGTTGTAGCTGAAGTGTTTTTCATTGTCTTATGCTTCACACCAAGGAAATTTCTAAGTGCTTAGGTAGGGTGGTAACAGGCATCTCTACTCATTAATGAAGTGTAGCTTTGATTTTAATGACCCTAGTAGTAATGGTCTCCTTAAAATAAGTAACATCAACCAAAATAATCACATATGGTAATCACTGAAACATGTCAGCAACTTGATCTTTATGAACTCATTTATATGAAGATGTTAGCATTCTGCTACAGTTGGAATTAAGGAATTAAGATACGTCTATTTTATATGTATAATGTAACTACCTAGAATATGTATATAAAATATTCTAGGTAGTTGAAAGAAATAATTTTTTTATTGTGACTTTATTAGTGTCGGTAGTTTCAAGAACTAGTTAGTCTTGGGCAGTCCCTTTGATTTGGTATTAAAGTCCTTTTCTGTAGGACAACTAATTAGTTACTAAGATTTATTTCATTTTATATGGGCACAAGAGAAGTTCTGTGAGACACTGTACTCTTAATAGGTTTTACTTTTAAATAAGGTAATAAACTTTATTCTTCATATCATTACCTTTGTTAAGACCCATTTTGTATTTCGTATAAATGCTGCAGATTTTTGCTTTACTATTAGATAAAAGTGTAGAAGGATTATTCGAGTGTTGAGAAACTTTACTATTTTTGTGAGGAGCAAAATAGTTATCACTGAAAATATTCTGAAATGATTCCCCCTCTCTTCCACCCCTCCCTCCCTATTTTCTTTACTATTCTCTTCTGTTGCATCCATAAAGAATGCTTAACCTTCCACATTTATTCAGTACATTTGGAAAAGTTTTGAGTTCTTATTTGACATGAGTATCTTTTGAACTATTACAGGCAGTGAACAGGGAGGAAGCAAGAGAGCAGTTAGTGCATACTGTCTCTGCACTCAAGACGTTGCCAGTATCCATGTATCTGTTGTGCAGGAAACGGCATCACATGTTGGTTGGTTACCTTTTACAGAGACGGGCAGAGGGAAAGTTGTGATAGTGGAGAACCCAAAATGTCAACTTGTCCTGTATGTAAAAGATGTTTCCTATATTAAAAAAAGGAAAAGAATTTTTACTGTGTGCCCTGGAAAGAAAACTGTGAATTCTAAATTAAGTGGGCAGAAATAAACTGAATTTAAGCTTCCATTTTTAAGTTTGGGGTAGATTTGATTTAATTGAAGGTGCAATCTATTTTTCTCATGGAAAGGATATTATTACTGCTTGAGCAAACCATATCCTAGTTCAAAGTTCAGAAAGATATTCAGAAAAATACACTTTACATTTTTTAAAGTAGTGATTTATTACTTTTTGTTTTCTAAATCACTTTAAAGCTACATCAGAAAGCTCATTGATGGTTTGATTATTTACCAATAACTATAGAATGCAGGCCTAAGAAGCTAACAAAAGGCCAGTCATCTTCAGGGCTAATATGTGGTTTTTGGGTTTCCTGTAGTGACTACACCTAACTCCTGCTGGGTATTGTAGGTTGCTTAATTTTTATTTTATTTTTTAATTTACTTTTTTTGGGAGATTGCTTAATTTTTAAAAATATTGTAGTTTTATTTAAAACATACTGATTAATTTCTTTCTCAACAGTCTTTTAAAAGTCTTTCAAAAGACTTAATATGTTCCTGTTTACAGATAACGTAATCAGCCGTCTTTGGTCTTAACCTCTGTCATATTTTCTGTCACACTCCTGACGTTCAAATGGTGCCATATCAGATTTATAATCTCTTGAACGCAGTGACATCATAAGATTGAAAAAGGATACAGGTTTTTGATACAGTAGTGTATTTGGGGAAAAAGAAAGTTTAGAGTTGAGGTTCTGTTGGAGATACTGTAAGTGGATTCTAAAGACGAAAGAGGCAGGTTCAAAGACTGTCACTCGCTGGTCCTGTAAATATGGGCAACCTCTTTACCTCAGTTGGCTTATCAATAAAGTGGAAGCAGTGTTAATGGCTTTTACTTAAGAGGATTATTTTAAGGATCAAATAATGTATTTAAACCTGCTTCAAATTCTATAAAATAGTACATAATTATTAAGCATTAAGGTAAATGCAAGGGAAGAGGGAGAGGTGAAAAATCTTTGAGGATTTGAAGACTTAAGTGTATGTTTTTAAACGTGGCTTTAGTATTGACATGAGAATGGCCTGGAATGTAGAAGGAAAATCATGTCGTTGCAACCTGCTATAAATCATCTTTTTCAGGTGATGATAAAATCTTTTTGTTTGTGCATAGCTTTATGGTTACAAAGCACCTTTTCAAATATTTTGTCTAATCACTCTGAATACTGTTCAGTGAGAAGTGATCAGATCAGACTGGTTTGGACTACTGATTGAACTTTTGTCTTTTGAACGAAATTCAAGTAGTTACTCTATAGCAAGTGATTTAGTTATGAAAACAAAAAAAATCAAGTAATATGAAATTTGAAATAACAATTAATTTAAAACATTCAGATGAGTTAGGCTCTTCTGACCTTTTTTGGTAATATTTCTATTTAATTCTCTTATAGATCTAAAGGAAAGGAAAATGAAAAATTTTTAAAAAATTGTGGAAATGTCTCCAAGTATCAGAGTTTGATAGAACAGTGTAAAATTTGAATTGACAAATGCTGTTTCCACACATGGGAGTTTTTTGAACTGTATGGAACATTTGCAAATGTGAGTTCTTAAAATGTTCTTGACCAGAATTTTTATAGTGTGAAAAATTGAGGAAATTTAGATTATAGCAAGTATAAATGCTTTCCTATTTGAGTAAAAGTACATTATTTTCTGAATAAAAAGGGTTGCTTTTTTCTAATTGAATTTAACTATTCAAAGGCAAACATTAATATAAATAAGTTGTGTTTTCTGTATATGGAGTAGAAGAGTACTCCTGAAAAGTAGTATGTTGATTTAAAAACCAGTATCATTTTTAAATTTTACATTAGGTGAGTTTGAAACTTATAGAAATCTTAGGTGAACACTTTTAAAATAGGAACTCTTGCTAATATGAATAAAATTCTTGTATATTGGGTTTTCCTAACTGTATATTTGAAAAAGATTCTTTTGAGTCACTGCCTACCTTTAAAACCTAATTAGAGCTATAGACTCAGAAAAATGTACAATCATATTTATATGCCAAAAATACTGAGTTATATATTATAGGTGGTCATAGAAAACTTATCCATGGACTCCAGATTAAGACTCTTCTAGCAGAGAATTTCAAATTGAAATCTTTATGATGTGTTTTTTTAATTCTGAGATCTTTACATTCTGAAAGTCACACATTTTGAATCTTAAGATCTAAATGAGCTCCATTTAATCATCAAGCAGGTCTGCATCAGTGCACAAAGACTGTAGTTAACTTAATTTGTTAAAATTTTCACCAGTAAGAGCCCTATAAACTTTTAAAGATCTCTTTCTCCTCCTCTTCCCCCAAAAAAATGTTGAAAGCAAGGTTAGACAAGGGTCAGAGTACATGTATTCATTATAAAACACACCTGGTTCTTGTTCTTACTTTGTTGTTCTTTTCATTATATTGATTTATTTTCTATAGAGCTTTTTCTTCTCTGCTCAAGTTTTTTGGTTATCCTAGTTTTCTTGGAAGGTGAGAGAAAACAAATATAGGGAAAAGTAAGTTTAACTGGAAGTCAGAAGATACGGGTTCTCAGTGCTGTTCTGCTGTGAACTGTGTGACTCTGGAAAGTTAGTTCTCTGCTTTAATGTCCTTAAAATGAGGGTGTGACATCTTAGGTAATCTTTCAGGTCCCTTGAATTAGAAACTCAGATTTCTCTTATCTACTTTCCATGTATTGAGGGAGGATGGATTTTTTAAATCTCACTTTTGGATGGGTAAATAACATAGACTTGAGGCAGAAGTAAGATAGACAAAAAGTAGTAGTCATACATAGTTTGCTCAAAACTGCTGGGCACTAAAAGAACTTTGAGAAAAAATGAGTTGAAAAAGTAGGGAAAGGTGAATCTAGTTTGGAACAAAAATAATAATTTTGAAGGTTAGAGTATAGTGGTATTGGGGCACGTGGTTATCCTTTCACCAACCTGCTCTCCCACTCATTTAAATACTTCCATTGTGTAATTTTGAAATTATATAGTCACAACTATTGGCTTAGAAAAGTATATTTAACTAGTCGGATGCTTTAACGCCCTAACTTTCCATGTGGTAACAATTCATTATTGATTCTTTCGCAAAGTTCACTGATGCTGTAGTTTTGAAAGTGATTCAGGTGAAGTCTAGAAGAGTGTCTCAAACTTTAGCTTCCTGGGATTCACCTAGAAGGTTTGTTAAACATAATCACTAAGCTAGTATCCAAAACTTCTGATTCAGTAGGTGTGAAGTGGGGCCCAGTAATTTGCCTTTCTAAAAAGTTTCTGGGTGATGCTGATACTGCTGCTCTGGGAACAGCATATGAGAACCACTGGCCTAGAGTATACAGAATTATTAACCCAAAGATAAAGTTTTTGAGTTGGATAGCAGTGGAAAGATCCAGGATTATTTTTGAATTTATGGTCTATTTTTACTTACGTTAGTTGGAAGAAGTAAAATGTAAATACTTGGCAAAGTGATGCCTGATTCAAAACTTTTTTTTTTTTTTTTTTGCTGTTTTTCAGTAAAATAGAGCATACTGATCTACATGAATTTCATGTGCTTCAGTTTTCTTGCTCTTCCAATTTCTGTAATTACCACTACATGGCTGGATAGTTGGGATTTAGGTCCTTGTTGCTGTGGGTGGGAAAAAAGACTGTCCCTGGTTTTAATTAATAATGGATTGCTATTGTGAGATTGTAACTTCTATAATGATTGAGAATATATAGGAAATACTCAGTATGTCACTTGAATTTTGTAAGGAGCCTGTAATGTATGGAATGATCTTTACCAGTTTAGAAATGACAGATCTGAGGTTTGGAGATATTAACTGTTTTATTCCAGTTCATCTGGAGTAAAAGTCAGAAAAATTGTCTTATAGCCAGGTTCTTTTGACTGTGAGTCTGGTGATCTCGTTACAATAACCTGTTGCCACACATAGTGACTCCCTGAAGTTTGAGCCTCAGCTTCAGGGAGTAAATTGGCTCAGTGTTCATAGGCTATCTTAATTCCTGACTTTCTCTAGTGATATGTATTTGTCTGGTGTTTAGAAGGGCCCTGAGGTCCAGCATGCCCATGTCATTCTTATTCCGTGGAATTAGCTTTTGCAAGGCAGGTTAATTTCTGGCCTGTCTTGTCCTAGAAACCCTCCTTCTCAAGCTCACCTTTGAATTGAGCCTTCAAGCTGATCATTTCCTAGCCTCCTTCACAAATGTATAGTAATGTAAAGTCCAGGAACCTCGGTCTTATTGTGCTGTGCTCTGTGTGTGTGTGCGTGTGCATGCACACGCATGCTTATATAATGGCAGGGTTTGGATTAGAAGAGAAGACGGTTTTATTTGCTTATCTGACATTTGGTTGAAGGTCGGCTGTCATGTATCACATGCTTCCAACTCTGAAAAATGTTTAGCAATTCTAGTTTTGCTGGGTAGACAGAACTGGTATCTACAGATGCTGAAAAGTTTTTAATTGATACTTTAAGTGAGGAAAAAAATACTAAGTTTTAAATATCAGTAGTATAATATTTTTAGAAGCAATTAACTTGATATTGAAGAGACAGCTTAGTTTTGCTATTGTTCATGAGGGTCCCAGTTTTTAGTATTTTTATTTGACTTTTTATTTCAAAGAACTATTGACTATCCCTACTATCACCTTCCATAGATCATTATTCAGCAAAAAGAACTTTTCTTTTTATTAAATTAGAAATTGATATGCCAGTATTATGTTATTTCAGTAACTATAATTAATTCAACTTTGAGAGAATTGTTGCAGTGAATTTGAAGAAAATTTGGATATTTAATATTCAATGTGTCTTAAAAGTCTGTTTTTTCATTGCCAAGAAGCTAACCCTCTTCAATTAAAAATGAATCTGTTCTAGTTCATTATGGTTAGGTAAGGTAACAAAATATAAGCTGCTTACATGAAGTGATTTTATTCCTAAAGATACCAAGCAGAGCTTACTGAATTTTGGCAGGTTGGTAAAGAATGAACCCAAAGTTTTGGGGATATCATGAGATGTGGTTACTGTAATTTTGGCAAGTGAATTATGACTTAGGAGGCAAAAACTAAGTATAGGATTATATTTGTCAGACTAGTAAATATTATTTTTAAAGTCACTTAGTGTTTTTCTTAGTTCTATAGCAAATCATACTCTATAGATTCCTGTATTTGGGGTTTGGAGGGGCAGAGGGAGAGGAGAGAAAGAATCTTAAGCAGGTTCCACACTCAGCATGGCACCCCACACAGGGCTTGATCTCACAACTGCAAGATCTTGACCTGATCCAAAACTGAGAGTTGGATGCCTAACCAACTGAGTCACCCAGGTGCCCCTGGATTCCTATCTTAATTTTTAAGTTTATATTATAACAATCTGTATACACAATGGAACATTACATCTCCATCAAATGTAAGAAAGGATAGATACCCAGCTTTTGCATCAACGTGGATGGGACTGGAGGAGATTATGCCGAGTAAAATAAGTCAAACAGAGAAAGGCAGTTATCATATGGTCTCACTTATTTGTGGAACAGAGGACATTAGGAGAAGGGAAAAATGAAGGGAGAGAAATTGGAGTGGGAGACGAACCATGAGAGACTGTGGACTCCCAGAAACAAACTGAGGGTTTTAGAGGAAATGGGGGTTGGGGGGATGGGTGAGCCTGGTGACAGGTATTAAGGAGGGCATGGATTGCATGGAGCACCGGGTGTTATATGCAAACAATGAATCATGGAACACTACCTCAGAAACTAATGATGTACTGTATGGTGACTGATACAACACAATAAAAAAAAAAGCATCTAAAATTTATAGCAATTTTGAAACACCCTAAAAGTTAAGCTACTTTCTTTTCTCAGACTCTTATATTTTAATGCGGTGTTTCATACTTAGGCACAGTTGAGATATAGTACACCTTTTGTTTTGAGAAGTTCTAGTAATAAGATGAGCCTTTCTATGCATAGGGAGGTTTTGTTTTGTTCTGTATAATAATATCTGTTTTCTGTACTCTTTGGGTTAACAAAAACCAACTTTAGACATTTTATATAAAAAACACTTATATAAAATTGAATTTTCAAGAAAAAATAAACATGATATAATGTGACTTTCATCTTATTTTTGTTTTTAGTACCTCTTGGTAAGAGCACCCTATATTTGAAACACTGCAGTAAGTGTGATAGGAGCTGAAAATCATCAGTTGGCACGATGCCGAATATATATTGCACAGTCTTTAAAGACAGGCAAACCTCAGTTCAGAGATCTGCTTAAATATCTGTTTTTACTTGAGCAAGTTACTTAACTGTTCAGCGCCTCTGTGACCTCTCTTTAATAACTGGAAGCAGTAATAGTACCTAACTCAGAAAGGTTCTTTGAGGATTAAGCAAGATGAGTGATTATTAAAATCTTAATCATGGTTTTTGCCACATCAGAGGCACTTAACAAATGTTAGCCTTAATGAAAAAAATAGCATGAATATTGGTTATTTTATGTAGAGAGGAGTCTACTTGGGAGGGGAGTGAATGTAAATCCTTAAAACTTGAATCAGTAGGTATATAAACACCTATAACTACCTGTAGTAGTAAAATAATTTTTAAGTGCTGAATATTAAGAAATAAGAACTAAGTGGGCGTCAACCTGCTAAGAGTTTTGAGTTTTGTGACAAAATTCAGTAATGAAGAATTTGGTCCTGTTGATTTGAACAAAGTATGTGAAATACACAAACTTCTGGTACAATGCCAGAAGTATTTTTGGTGGCATTTTTTGGGGTAGAGTAGGAAAGGAATTCTTGATAGTCTAATTGAGTCTTTTGGTGGGAGATGGTAATGAGTAGAAAGTAGGTGTAGTCACTTTGATTGGTTAGAACTGACTGAATGAATGTAGGGATGGCAGGAGATTGAGGTGCTAGGGAGGTAGACAGCAGTAGGAGTTTGAATCCAGGGATCTGAAATGAAACCTTTATTTGAAAGGTGGTGGCATCAAGGTTCTAAAGGAAGTCAACGTGGCTAACTCAGATCTTACCTGTTCTTTGCTGCAAAGGTTGTGGACAGATAGGCAGCGGGGTGGTCTGGCAGCTTATACTGGACATGTGTCCTGGGGGTGGACGTCTCTGAAAAGAGGATGTGAGGGATGATGTCATGGGACGCTTAGAATTCAGTGTTGGAGAAGATGTGATTTTTGACATATAAGCTATTATCTGAATGTTCTGGAAAGTCTAGATTCTTTTACTTCCATTTCGGAATGTCAGATTTGAATTAATCATAAGAGTTGTTTTCATGTGTTGTTCTTCAAGTGTGAAACAACTTAGCATGCAGTACCTAAAAGCACTTCGTCTAAAAATACTATAATAATACTAGGTGACATTGTTCTTGTAGTTTAATCAGTGAGTTGAATGGTTAAAGAGAATGTTTTTGAAAATTACAAAGCGTAAAAAAAAAAAATTACAAAGCATACTATAAATTGAAATTGCTTCCAGGAAGCTAAAATTTTAAAAGGTTACTATGTTATAAGAATATTATGTTTGGATTACATTCTACATTAATTTTATTATTTGGCAAATAATCCTCCTCCTGACATTTGTATGTGAGGGAGTTCTGTATTTCTAGTTCTTCTAATGTGTTTTAGTCATTTTTTTATGACATACATTAGAGTTTCTTGCTTGTGAAGTCCTTATACACAGAACTGTTTTGAGTTGTTAATATTGACTCCCTAAATTTCTCTTAACATTTGGATTATGTATAAATAAGATTTCAAGTGTGTTTCACTTTTTTTAGTTAGGAGAACATCTAATTTAGGTATTCTTTGTACTATGTATCTTTGCTATTTTAGTGTAACATAGCTTTACTATTTGACTAACATTGTGTGGTGATTGTGTTCCCTTATTTGATCTCTTTTTCCCTCCCCTCCTTCCTGAATTTGAGTTTGTTGATTGGAATAATATTTTTATTTGTAGCTTTATTCCTACTTCAGTGTTTGGCACATAGTGAATTAGAGACTCAGTGTTTATTGGGTTAAATGAAACGAATGAGGAACTGTCAATTTTTAAATTTATGTATCTTAGAAATTTTATTATCCTATCAGTATAAACAAATGACTATTATTTAAAATACACAATTTGAATAACTGTTGGGGCATGTTTTTAAAATACACTGCCTTTTTGTTGGGGTGGGGGGCACCAAGGTGGCTCAGTTGGTTAAGCGTCAGACTCTTGATTTTGGCTTAGGTCATGATGCCAGGATTGTGAGATTGAGCCCTGCATCAGGCTCTGTGCTCAGTGGGGAGTCTGTTTATAATTTTCTCTCTTCCTCTACCCCGTACCTCCGCTTGTTCTCTCTCTCAAATAAATAGATCTTTAAAAAAAAAAAAAAGTAAAGTATTTTGCTTTTTTGATTAATGTGGCATTTATTTCTTAGAGTGAATTCCAGTGGTCTTTAGGACATTAATAATGTCTGGCCTGTTCAGTGGATTGTTACCTATCAATGAGTAGTTAAGAACTCCATCTGGTGGCTTAAGTGCAGGAGGCCATAACTGTGTTAAGGAATTTCTCTTGTCATTTCCTCATGGTTGACTTTCTTTATCAATACAGGTAAAGCTCTGGATATATCAAACTAGATGACAGATCAGAATGAGTTCAAATAATGTTTAATTGCTTTACTGTTAATATATTGAATATAATTTTTTTAATAGCTGCATGCCCATTATTTTTTTTCCTTCCAAGGATAGTGGAGCACCTGTATTATGAGTGCTAATAGATAATTTTGCTTTCCAGAAAGATTTTTGTTTTTAGTCATGGACCCCTTTAAAAATCTGATTAAAATTGGGATCTCCCACTTCAAGAGAATACTGGTTCGCAGCTACATGAAATATAGCATTTTGCATACAACATCAGGGCATTGTGATTTTTTGATGTAGTCAGAGAATTAGGACCTGCCCATGTAAAATAGATGAGCTAGTACAGCAGTTCATCTGTAATGGTAATTCTCACCTTAGATTTCGTATATCTTCTTTGTGTTTTGACAACACTCAAGAGTTGATGCTGTAGGGAACTAATACAGTATATTCAGTGTATAACCAACCTCTTTGGTCAGTATTTGGTTCTCAGTGGGTTAGTGGATTTGGTCCAGAATCCATAGATATTACTACTCTGAACAGTCTTTTACAAGTGGGAGATAACCAATAACAGTGTTAAAATGCTGGTATTCTCAGGTAAGGCAATAAAGCATTATTAAGAGTTCAGAGAGGATGAAAATAATTTTTATTCTTGTTATATTGAATTTGTTCTACTCAGTAATTACAGCCACAGTTTAACTTGACATTACAGGACTTTGACTACACTAATTCAGAAAAGACCCTGAGGAATCAATTGACAGGTCATGATGGTAGAGTTGCATGTATGAAAATTCCGTGAAATTCAGCAAAAGTCATTGTAAAATCTTCTCAATATTTCTGAATGCTCTTTGTTTCCATTAAGTCTAATAACCAGTTTTAGCGTGGATCATATTTCTGTTAAGTTTGCTTGTTAAACTTGCTTGGAATCAAGTGTAAAAGACAGTAGACTGAGGCAGACCTAGAGCAATGAAGGCAATCCCTTGTTTTCCCCACAAGTGAGTGTCAGTTAAGGAACGCATGCGTTGCAGATGGGGGTTATAGTAGGGAAGGTTGATAGTGAACATACTATGATATTTTGCAGTAAGAGATGATAAGAGGTAAGAAAGCTCCATGCAGAATTCTCACACTGAGGAATCATATTTTTCATCTCTTTCTTTTGAACCCTTATGAAATGCCAAGCACAGTGTTTCCTTTTCTTCTTACCCCTCATTGTTTTAACTGAAACCCCAGTCTCCCACTTCTCAGATCTTTTCCCAAATCAGTCATAATGTCTGGGACTCAGCCTAATCACTCTTCTTTACTCTAACAGTTTTCCATGATTTAGCTTTTAAAAAGATGACAAAAATGGGGCACCTGGGTGGCTCAGTTGGCTAAGCAACTGCCCTCAGCTTAGGTCATGATCCTGGAGTCCTGGGATCGAGTCCTGGGATCTCGTCTTGCATCAGGCTTCCTGCTTGCTGGAAGTCTGCTTCACTACCTCTGACCCTTCCCCTTCTCATGCTCTCTCTCTCTCTCTTTCTCATTCTCTCTCTTTCTCAAATAAATAAATAAAGCCTTAAAAGAAGAGGTTGAAAGATGACAAAAAACCATTATTGCTACATCTTCCAAATTCAGTAAGAAAAATTTTACATTCCATTTATACTCAATTATAATAAAATATAAATTGTGCATCAAAATAATGCTGCTGTAGGGCACGATAGAGAGGCATTTGTGAATACATTCATTCAGTAGTATTGTCATTCATTGTGTGTATCAAGGCATTGTTACTATGGACCATTTGCTAGAACAGGGAAATCCTTTCACTAAATGAGATTATATGTTAAAAGTTAAAAGTTAAAAGTTGCCATTTTGTGCATTTTACATGTAATAGCAAAGATTTTGATGTTAGGGTTTTTTTTTTTTTTTCCCTGAGGTGTCAGTGAAGACCAAAGTAAGGGATTTCCTATTTGTACAATGACAGGGCATTTCATCAGTTTGTGATTGCAAAGCCCTTCAGTTTGAACCTAGCTAATGAGTCCTGTCTGATGTCGCACTGTTCTCCTTTATTCACACTACTGCCGATTGTGTAGCCAAAGAGAATGGTTTCCTCGAACTGCCCCTCCAATCTTTAATCAAGAGTTTCTTAACTCTTTCTGCTTCTGTCTGAATCCTCATTATATGGCTGATTGCCTAACATTGGTTTTAAGTAAATGAACATTGATTGACTAACTGAAAGTGTGTACACTTTACCTTTTTTGGTACCTTGTTCATTAAATCCAAGAAGTCCCTAACCAAGATCAACATAGATAATGTCTCCCAGGAGCATTCGGTGAATTTGCCAATTTTCTCTGAATTATTATTAATAGCATCTTATGTAAAATTTTTGTATATACTTACCAGTGTACCATATATGATATAATTACTTTGATATAGGCATTATCCCATTTCTCCTGTAGGCTTTTGTGCCAGTTGTTTTTGGCTGTGAATACCCTACCATGTGTATTCTTGGATTGTGTTATCTATACCTTGGATGGTTACCAGGATCCAAGGAGATAAGGTATATAAAGAGCAGTTGACACTGAGTAAGGAAAGAACATAGAGCTGAACTAACATACATGTAAATGTTCTGAATTTGTTCTCTCCTTATCTGACTTTAAGCTAAACTCCTTGAAGGTAGGTAGGAGTTAATTATGTTTCCTTTTCTACAGCAGCAGTACCTAGCAAATGCCTTAGTCTTATTAGATGCCCAAATATATATGGAATGAATGAACAGAAACTTAGTCATTCTTGATAATGGTGATATTTATGGCATTTTTATTTAAGATTCAAAATTTCATTAGTAAATGTTGTAAGAAAAGAGATAATCTTGGGTATTTGTGTTACTTAATTCTTGGCCTTCATCTGAAGTTTACCTGTCATTCTCTAGATATTTATGTAAAGAGTATATAATTGCTATAAATTATCCTGAAGCAGTTCCCCAAAATACAGTTTTTAGTCTGGTTGTTACATCAGGCATCCTGACAGTGAATGGAATTTGAAATATTTTAGGAAAACTCTAAGTCACTTAAAAATGCAACCCAGATTTGAATGATTTGAACTTACTTGGATTCTAACTTTTTGCCAAATTCAGTCAAGTTATGGAAATAAAGTTGTGTTTAACTCTGTTACTGTGGACCATTCTTATTTGGAGAAATGTTTTAAATATTTGGAATTGTTTACATTTAGAATTGAAGGAACCTAGAGATTAAACCCCTAATGTTTGTTCAAAAATAAAAAGATGTGATAATAAACATGTGGAAATATAAATTTGTCCATTTTTATAATTGATAGAAAATCTTCTTACAATGATGAAGTGGCCAGTGAATACTGGAAAATAAGCTAAAGGGCATTCTTACCTCTAGGCTTCCCTCAGTGCTAGTGGCAGTTTTTATGTTTTAAGAACTGGAGGAGCGAAAACATACAGTGAGAGCAACATTGCAGAAGACAGTCATTAAAGCATTGATTCTCAGTGGGTGAGGTTGGCATGTTCCCCTGGGGGAGTATGTTAATTCCCTGGGTTTTCTTGTGTTGTGTATGCTTTTCTTTAACAAAATGTTTCTTCATCCATACCCATTCCCCCAAAAAAGACTAAGAAGACTAAGCTCTAACTTAAGGTTATAACATTGACAGCCTTCTTAGTTCTGAAGATCTGTACAGATTGTCTTAAACATTACTTCTTGTTCATCCTGAATAATTTGCGAGAGGCTGGTGTGTGTCTTGTCCTTGGACTAGATGTTGGGGGATATAAAGATAGACATGACTCTCTTAGTCCTTGAAGCTAACAGGTCAGGAGGTATCTTCTAAAATCTTGTCCCTTAGATCTCTGCTAACACGAGAAATGTTAAAAGTTTTGTAATAAAAGGATCAGCTATTTCTTTTACTTCAGTAATAGTAAATGTTTTATCTCCACGTTGACAGGACCAAGAAACCTTTAAAGAAAACAATGTAGCTTGTTATCTAGTGTTTTCCCAAGCTATTTAACTACCAGACCCTTTTGTGGGTCATGGGTATTAACATTGCAAGGGCTATAAATGCTATGCAGCACACAGTTTAGGAACCTGCACTGAAATCGTTATTGGCCAGGTGGGTGCAGTGAGAGCAGCTGGGGCAGAGAGCTGGGAGGTCTTTATGCATGGGATTACATATTCCAAGCCTGGAATGAGTAGTAGAAATGGAATAGTGAAAAAAAAAAAAAAATGGAATAGTGGGGGAGGCAGTTTAGGGCTAGGCAGAAAGAACAGTGTACAAATGCACAAATGTTTGACAGAGCTTGGTGTTTTTGAGAAAGTCCCAAGTAGTTGAGTATCATTAAACCAAAGTGGGGAAAGAAGCTACACCAAAGAAGGACTTGGGGCCTTTGAAATGTTTAAGAAGCCTTGAATAGCATGAGCGATGTTTGAAGCCTGTAGTAATTGGTTCCCAAATTTCAGAGTTATGTAAGATCTGTCATACTTTATGGTGAAAACCAGTTCTCCATGGGGGGAAGAAAAATTCCTGATTTATCAAAAACTCGCAAAAATATGAAACTATTTTGGCTGAATCATCTACCATGTGCTGCTATTGAATTCTTAAGGTTATTTAATGATACTTTTGAAAAATTTTTGAGTCATCTGTGAACATTTAATATGGTACATTAGGAACGATGAGGCAATTTTCCATGTTGAAAGTTTCAAGTTAACTAATTTCTATTTTAGAATTTATTGTAGGAGAATCATCACACATAAAGACAGAACAATGTGATGTTATTTTTATATTTTAGAATTTAAAGTTTAACTGAGCTTTCCCTACTATCATTGATGTGCACTATAAAATATCAGAAAGTACACAAAAATAGAAAAAAACAAAGTGGCTTTGTGCCATAAAGAGACAAATGTGCATGTTGGTATTTTTTGCTGACAAATTCGTTTTACATACTTATAATTCTACTAAACGCAGTGCTGCTACTTTTTTACATTTTCCCATGTAAATTTTTTGTAAATACCACATTTAAAGATTGTATAACATATCATTCAGAGGATATACCAATGTTTGTGTAGCTGTAGATAGTCTTCAGTTTTTCTAAGTATATTTTTAGATGGTTTCTACTTTCTTTGTTATTATAAATATTTTGTATATATAGTTCCAGAATTGTAATGCTTGAGTCAAAAAGTAGGAATATGTTTAAGGCTCCTGAAGCGTATTTTCGAATTACTTACCAAAACAGTGCAAGTAATTTATATTTCCACTGGGAGTGTATTGAAATATTTATTTCACTAGGTATTGAGACCAATCATTTAAAAAAACAACAACGACAACAAAAATAACAAAGCAAACTTTGTTGGTTCAGTAGTTTAAAAATCTGGACCCATATTGTTCTGTTTATGGTTTTTATGGTAAGCAATATTTCAGTTAAATTATCCTTTTCTTTTTTTAATACTTTGTGTAAACAAATGTAAGAATTTTCTTTTGATATGAAGCTGCTTTTTATTTTGGAGGTATCCATCACGAATTGAAAAAATCGACTATGAGGAGGGCAAGATGTTGGTCCATTTTGAGCGTTGGAGTCACCGTTATGATGAATGGATTTACTGGGATAGCAATAGGTTGCGACCGCTGGAGAGACCTGCATTAAGAAAAGAAGGGCTAAAAGATGAGGAAGATTTCTTTGTAAGTAGCAACTTCTCCATTTGGTAGCCATGTAATGATACATTTCAAAAGGAATTCTGTTAAATATTACAAAAGCTTAATTTTATAAAAGAAATGCTTATTTATTATACATGGTATTGATCTCAAAAGTTGTTTAAAATAGGATTTTAAAGCTGGAGAAGAAGTTCTGGCTCGCTGGACAGACTGTCGCTATTACCCTGCCAAGATTGAAGCAATTAACAAAGAAGGTATGTATTTGAGGTGATCTGAGATTTACAGTGGGATTAATAGTAAAATTTAACTGTATTTCTAATTTTAATTAATGTGTGTAATTGTTACATATGGTTGTTACTTCTCTTTGTTTCAGACTTTACTTTCCTTCTAATATTCTTTTTTGGGAGTATTTTATTTGTAGTATGTAGGATAACATGACACCTGATCTACTGCCAAAATAAATTTTAAATTAGGAGCGGTAGATACTTGGTTAAAACTGTGCAGCATTCAGTTTACAGGTTTACATGGTATGCATTTTATTTCTTATTCTCTTCTTCTTTATTTCTGTTTCTGGTTGTTGGCCAAGTTATTTTTATGAGCGCCTCATCCAGAATGTGAGGGAAGATTAAAGATAAAAGGAAATTGCAATCTGGTTACCTTGGAAGTAAAATATAGTATAGTGTTTTCTGAGGAAGGAGTGTGAAAATTTATCAGTTTGAGGATTTCCTTTATTGGATCTTTCCCCTGCCTGTTTTCTTTATTTTTACAAATAAAATTGGGATTGTTAAGTTTCCTAATAGCCTTTGTGATATCTAATGCTGGTGTCGAGCAAAAGTTACTGAACTGATCAGAAATGTTGACAGTAACACAGAAATCAGGTGTATTAGTGTGGCCGAAGGCGAATGCTTCTGTTGGGACAGTAATGTATTGAAAAAAAAAACAAATAGAACTTCTAGACTGATTAATTTGGAAAGGTTGAGAATTAGTATTTAAATTAGTATTAGGAATATACTTAAATATTTTATTTTTTAAATTTCTTATTTAAAATTTCACTTTAAAAAGCTATAAAATAGTTTACAAGTATATTTTTCAAGTCAATAATACATTAGTTTTCTATAATGATTATTTTTTAAACTTGACCACTCATTCATTTTTTTCACTGAAGAAACACATTGAGTGGCAGCTTCTTTGCAAGAGGAGCATTTAATCTAAGTAAGGTGATGCTTCCTTTAAACCTGAAAGACGAGTCAGCTAGATAAAGAAGGAATGAAAGGCTTTTTCAGACAGGAGAAATGGTATATTGCAGAAGAGCAAAAGAGAGGCCTGTCACTTTTTAGGAATTGCAAGACTTTGATGTGACTGGAGTGAAAGAGCCCTTTAAAGGGAATAGAATATCAGAAGAGGTGGGAGAGAGAAGCAAAGATCTGTGTACGCAATGTCTTGTTGCAGAATTTGAATCTTATTTGGAGATGATGGGCAAGAACTGTGGAAGGTAATTAAGCTGAGGAGATTTAAAGTAACAAACTTGAGAAAAAATGGGAGGTAAGAGGAGATAAAAGGGGAAAACATTTAAAGAGATAAAGAATGTTAGGTGTGGCAAAGTAAATCGTTGTTTAGCTTGAAATTATGACATAACTTTACAAAGGCCTATTCCAATGTATTGTTTTAAGGAATTGAAATAACAAATATGGCTATGATTTTACTACCTAGCACTAGTCACCTTACTTCAGGAAGAGTTGAGGAGCATTTCCGTTGTTAGGTTTGCAGGTCACCTGCTTCCATGCTTAAAGCTCCTTGGGAGTATAGCATATTACAAGTCCGTGTGTACATGCACTTGCAATGCCCTCAGAAGCAAAGCCCCCATATTTTATCCTATCCCATTTGTCCATGGGCATAGAAAATAAAATTAAAATTGCACTGGTGGAAGAACGAAGACACTTATTGCAGTCTCTGCCATTTCAGGAGGAGTTTAAGTAAGCCATTAGTGAAATATTGACAGATGCAATTTCTTTTTAAAAAGTCTCCATTGGAGGTATGTCTTGTGATTTCTGTATGCTCCACATGGTGGATGAACCTGCTTTCCATGCCCATGCCGCCCAAGGAAAACAAGGCAAAGGATGCCTTCAGGAGGCCTTCTGTTCACTGTAGGAGCTAAACAAAATGAACAAAAATAGACATTAAAGTGTTTGAAATATGTCTGAGAGAAATTGAAGAGGAGGGACAGATCTGTAGACTGGAAGGCACAGGGAAGTGTTCCTATTATGGGTGGGATTTGAAGAGCTGGTCCTTGAAGAATAGGTTGGAGAGAGGAAAAGAGCAAGGCATCCCAAGAGCAGAAACAGCGTGATCAACAGTGGGGAGGGATGAATGTCCGGTTGGCATAGTGTGGCGCCTGCTCCCCTCTGGAAGGCCGTTACTGAAGAAGGAAGAGGACAGTTGCAGGAATGACGGTAGTATAAGGTGTATGTATGGTTTGGTATTCCCAAAATTTTACCAGTGGTTTTATATCCTTGCTACTCAGTGGGTCAGTTTTTTCTCCGTAACTGGGGTCTAGATCTTTATATCTGTAATACTGTAAATTATGCTAATTGTAGAAAAGATGAAACCTATGATGTTCAAATTGCAAAATTAAGGAAAATCTTTATACATCTGTATCTGGCTTTGGTTTCAACTTCTAAGCCAATCATAGTTACCACATTTACTGTTTATACTTCTTTTGTAAAGGTCTAGTATCTGTTTACTTAAAGTGGCTCTCAGCCCTCATTTGTACAGAAATGATAGAAAATTATTGAAATTTCTTAAGTATAAAATCTGTGTAATTTATATGTTTTGTGGTAGTACTGACTTTTGTTGACTTGAGAACATGGTCTCTATAACCAAAAGTGAATATACTTTGTGATTGTCGTGAGAACACGGTCTCAAGCCCTAAAAGCAGAATGAGTGAGTGGGAAAGGCATGGGGATGGGGGTGTAGTTATGGCTGTGCTGCTGCTTAGTGGACTGCTGTGGACAGAGCCTTCATCCTCCTTGGAATTCCGTGTTCTGATCTGCAGAGCAACAGTGTCATCTAGGTGGCCTGTATTTTCTAACTTAGAAGCTTGTGGGTCTGATTCTTAATTGCTAGTTCGTTAATACTGTGAAAGGATAATCTTTCCTTGAGTAAATGACTTTTTTTTGTCTGTCGCTTCTTTCTCTCTAAAATGAAACTTTCAGAGAGAGCAAAGGATAATTCCTATAGATAGATGATTCCTCGGGATTTCTTTGTTAATAATGATTTTATTAGGGGAAAGGGAAAATAAACTTTAACCAACTTGATGGAGTTCTTAACAGGTGTGTGTTTGCAGTTACTGCAGTTACAGTGTATATACTTCTGTCAGGGCATTACTTGTTAGATTTCAAGTGTTGCTGTAAAATTCAGTTGTATTTTCTAATGATTATGACTTGCTCCTGTTTCAGGAACATTCACAGTTCAGTTTTATGATGGAGTAATTCGTTGTTTAAAAAGAATGCACATTAAGGCCATGCCCGAGGATGCTAAGGGGCAGGTAAGGGTGTTCAGCATTCCTAGCTACCCAAAGGGATGTCTTCTTGAATGGTGACAATCAAAAAAAGTTCTTATATATATATTTTAAAGTGAACTAATTGTAGGATTATGTGCTGATAGCCCCAAATAGCAGCAAGAAAAAGAAGCTTAGAATGTAAAAGAAATTTATACACTTGATTTTTGCTTCTTTGGCTTTAGACCTGCTAAAGTTATAGGTCACTAGTTTCTGTTCCAGGTGAAATCCCAGCATCCACTAAGCTGGTGTTGTCCTATCGACCCAGCTGGATCGTGTAACCAGTCTATGGGAAGTGAGGTAAGTGCCTTTTTTTAATTTCATTTTGTTTTTCCTGGTATATAGTATCATTTAGAAAGTTAATTTTTAATATAAAATTTTATATTGAGTTTCTTATCTTCTTCTTTCCTTTTATAAATCATAGTCATTAATCTTCTTTTAAAAGGCGCTTACCTGACACTCTAGGCTGTTTCAGGTAGGGCTTTCTGAGTCATGGGACGTAAGCAGTCTATTACATGCTTTGTCACTGCTCAAAGCAAGAAAGAACGGTAAGCATTTAAAGGAGAATCTGGGATGAAGTTAAAACCATGATTCCATTGGTTGAATATGTTTCCTGAAAGACTGGAAAGAAAAGGTGCCAGTAGAAATTTAAAAGATTTTCTTTTATGTTCTGCTGTTATTTGGGATTTTCAGCACCTGGACCTACAATTAATTTTTAAGAATTGAAAGTAATCTATAAAAATGTCTAATATGGATATATGCTACATATTTGTTCCATACTGTGCAGTGAAAAGTATCATTCTGAAATGTGTTGAAATCATCTGGTCAGCTCCAGCCACATGTATACAAATGTTTATCACCACATTTAAAAAAAAAAATGATTCCTGATAAATTCCGAGAAGTATGATTGTTTTAAATCACCTGGTTTTTAAAAATTTAGTTTTGCAGTCCTCTGCTAGCAGAATTTTCTTCCCCAGTTAATATGGAAATGCAATTTAAAATGGAATTGCTTTTGATCAGGAAATTGCTTTGTGTTTTCCTACCTGTACGTATAAATAAAATGTTCCTTTAAGCATTCAGTGGTGTGATTTCTTGGTTACTGCATAGAGAGATTGATTAAAACATTGGGAACTTAGTTTAATATACATCTTTAATTAAAATTCTCTCTCTCTCTCTTTTTTTTTTTTTTTTTTTTTTTTTGCTTTAAAGCTTTTATTTTATTCTGGTTATTCAAATGTTGGTGAGATGGCACTAAGCCTAAAACTTCATTTTTTTCCAAAGTGGGATACAAAGCAAATTTTGGTAAAATTACAAGTCATAAAAATTTATGGGATGTATTGGGTGTTTACTTTTAGTAAGTAGTTACATCCAAAATATAAACTACTAAAAGAAAATAAGGGTAACACTACATTTTTTTTTTTTTTTTTTTTTTTTTTTTTTAGAGAGAGTGAGTTTGAGAGTGTGCACAGGCCAGGTTGGTTGGGGGGGATGGGGGGTTAGTGGTAGCGGACACAGGGCTCGATTTCACAGCCCTGAGATCACTACAAGGGCTGAAATCAGGAGTCAGAAGCTTAACTGACTGAACCACTCAGGCACCCTGAGTAACACTATTATGTCTTTTAATTTACATTTTTCATCATAATTTTTAATACTAGCACAGTAAAATATTGGTAGAATTGTTTTTTATAAAATGGCCTCATTTTATAAGTGTCCTTTTTTTCCCAAAAAGTTTTTGACTTGTTTTCATGTAGGAAATATACCAAGTCAGGTGTTGTGTGGGCAGTGCTGAGAGAATCCAACTTTGCATGTATCTTAGAAATTTTGAGTACTTTGAGAATTCCTTTGTAAAGATACACAGTAAATTTCTTTTACTAAATTAGCAAAGGATAAATTGATGCAGTATGGAGATACATTCTTCTCTAAACTTTCTGTAGCTTTTTCTGTTCTACTTTTTCTTTTTGCAAGTGTGCTGATGTAATACTAATATTAAAGATTTGCTCTTAAGGTCCTCTACTATTTATAAAAAATTTTTTTGCATACATTATTTAATTGGGTTCTCATAGCAAATCCTTTGACACAGCTATGACTGATACTTCTGTTTCACAGTTGAGGAATTCAGAACTTAGAGAATTGAGTGACTGACTTAGAATTTCGTATAACCGTAATGCAGAGTGATTCTGAACTCAATCTGATTTCTTTATTGTGTACTGCTCTGTTGTCTACAGGGAGCTTTGAAGCAGATCATTAGTTCTAATTCATGGAATGATCACACCAGTTATTTTTAATAGCGGATCTTACCTGTTTAAAAATAGAAGGGCAGTATAATGGGAGAATTCTTTAATGACACAACTGCAGTGATTCCATGATTAACAAGTCATATGATCAGGAACTTTAAAAAAATTATCTGATTGTACTTTTAAGAGCTACAATATGAATCTCTCCCAGTTTTCTGTTCAGAAAAAAGGTGGGGGAAAAAAGAGAGAAAAGAGGTGGGGATGGAATTTACCCCTGGCATTTCTCAGCATTTCTCTAACAACTTAAAAATTTCCTCACAATGTGGAACAGAGAATTAAGCACTCTCTCTTCATAAGACCATACAGGTATGATCTCTCTGAATTTGGCACTTTGCTAGTCCGGCTATATTTTTGTTTCTCTTTCTGCTTTGTTGCTTACTATCCATTTCATCTGCGAGGTGCTTTTTTTCTCTAATACTTAGTGTCAGTCTCAAGGCTCGATTTAGCTGTAGCCCTTTGACTTACTCAGACTGTTCTTGCCCCTTGTGCCTGTCTGTTCTCATACACTCTGATTGCCATGGCTTTGTCTGATGGTATTCCTCTTCCTGGCGGTGCCCATTGACTCCTTTCCTTCTGCCCTTGGCCTTGAAGATTCCTGCTGCAGTGCTCACCTCATCTGTTATGTTTCCTGAAACCTTCTAGTAGCCTTTCTCTTAAGTCAAGATTAATCTTTTGTTTTCTTCCATGGTATTTTGTTTATTCCTCCACTGCCTCTTCTGTCACACTGTCTTGTAGTTAATTTTATTTGCCTTTCAGTTCCTTATAGGTAACAACAAAAAACATGGCTCTAAGTATACCTGGGATTGGACAGTACTGGTTTATCTGGTTTGTTTTGTTTTGTTTTACAAATTAGAGACATAAACCTGTATTTCACCACTGTGGTTTGTTTGTTTTTTTTTTTTTTTTAAGATTTTTATGTATTTGAGAGTGAGTGAGAGAGAGATCATGAGCAGTGGGGGAGAGGTAGAGGAAGAACCAAATTCCCTGTTGATCAGGGAACCAGATGCTGGGTTCCAGCCAGATCCTGGATTCCAGGATGTGGGGCTGGATCCCACCGAAGGCAAACACTTAACCGACTGAGCCACCGAGACACCCCATGTCTTAATTCACTTTCTAATAAGATATGTACTGGGGACACAGTTTAAATACTGAAAAAGCTATATGCTGGTCATCTTCCAGGCAGGAGCCAAAGGTGTTCCTTCTAGGCAGGAGCAGGGCCGATGCATTTTTGGGGTCTTTCAGGCAGCATCTCTTAGGAATTGTCTCACGAATGCTTAGCATGCTTCTTGGCACATGTAGCAAGGTATTCAATAGAAAATTGGGTGAATGAATGTTTTCTGTGCAATCGCATGATAGTTTTAGTTCATTTTAGTCATGGGGACATAACGAAACAGATTTTGTTTGTTGGTTTATTTTTAATGGCTTATTGTCTTCATATATTTTCAAGACTGAGCAGCCATCAACCTGTATCACCTAATGATTGACTTTTGTTAATGAAACCTGTGAAGTAAATGCATTTGATGTTGTGAAGTAGTTTTTACTTATATGGACTAAGAATTAAATGCATTACCCATTTTGGTTGAATTTGAGTTAGTCTCTTTGAAGCTTAGTAGTCTCAGTGGAAGATTAACTGTAGAGATAGTGTAAATGCTTGTTTTAAAAAAATCTTTTTGATTGTGAAAATTAAAATGTTAGCACCACTTTTTAAGTATCTTTTTATTCTTTTACAACAAGCATTTTTAGTTAAAACAGTAATAGTAAAAATTATTTAGCAACAAACAGAATATAAACACAGGAAGAGTAAGTATTCACATCTCAGAAGAATGGTGATCCACACAAATACTAGGAAGTTGAAGAGAGAGGGAAGTTAGTCTGGAGCCTGACTGCATGTATTTCCCCTTGGTCAAATCAAATGGCTCTTTTTCTTTCACTGTAGTACTAAGCTGTTGTGATAAATTGGTGTGCAAATTTTCAAAGCTTTAAGAATTAATAAAATCATACCTTGAATTCTGTGAAGTTGACCATACTGTGAGTGGTACATTCTTCCTAATAAGGAAGAGTAATTTGTTCAATGGAAAATACATTTCTTTTAATCAGAATTAAAAGAATTGCAACGAAAGCATTTTTCTCTTACTTCTTTTATGGTTTGTTGTATTCAGAAAAGAAATGCAATTTGCCACTTGAATCTAAAGTGCTAAGAGCACCATGCAGTGTTCCATATTTATTAAAGGGTTGCCTCTATTATTAGGTTTTATTTCTGTGAAAATATATTAAAGGAATATTTGTTACTGAATATTTTCCAAGTTATGTAAGGTTATACAATCCAAGTAACCCCTTAGATCATTAAATTTGATAATCACCATGTTGATTTATCTTATAAATTAATTAATTCAATTTTTATATTTGTGTGCATGTGAGGGTAGCTTTGGAAATGTGAGACATGTTTTTATTCATTAGTGTAATTAAATTTTGATTAATTTTTTAATACTTCACATGTTTTGTGTTTTTCCTTTGGAGGATTGGATAGCTCTAGTCAAAGCAGCTGCCGCAGCTGCAGCCAAGAATAAAACAGGGAGCAAGCCTCGCACCAGCGCCAACAGCAATAAAGAGAAAGAGAAAGATGAGAGGAAATGGTTTAAAGTACCTTCAAAGAAGGAAGAGACTTCAACTTCTATAGCTTCTGCAGAAGTTGAGAAGAAGGAAGATCTGCCCACATCTAGTGAAACATTTGGTACAAAATATGTTCTTACGTTCATTCTTCGTGGCAGGGTAAACTCGCTAGAGAGTAAGCCAGACCCTTTGGTTACCTGCAGTTTGAGGGTATGGTGGAATGATTGGGCTCTTCCCTTGCATGAGGGAAGAAGTTAACTTCTGTAGCAGGTTGTAGAGCTGAAGCTTACTGGCCTAATATGGGTACTGGGTAATGGGTGACCTTAGTATTCTTCAATAGAAATGAGTTCCGATTTTGACTTTTACGTTCTTATTAGTAGGCTTTGGGGTTTTTGTTTGTTTTGTGATTTTTTTCCCCTTTAACTTTTTAAGTGCTTCTGCATGTATTTTAGTATGTAATATGGAAAAAGCAGTGAGTCACTTTCTTCCTGCTTTTCTTTACTAAAGAATAATTGCTTAATGGTTCTTTATTTCTAATATATCAGTCTGGAGAAATTTGTGTTTTTTAAAGTTCTATGTTAAGTACTAGGTTAAAAATAAGTGCAAAGCATTTTTACTATTTTGCTATCTAAAAAAAAAAAAATCATGTGTTTTAACTTTGGATTCTAGATAAACTCTCATATATGTATTCTATTAAAAGTAGGACTTCATGTAGAGAACGTTCCAAAGATGGTCTTTCCACAGCCAGAGAGCACATTATCAAACAAGAGGAAAAATAATCAAGGCAACTCATTTCAGGCAAAGAGAGCTCGACTTAACAAGATTACTGGTAAACTACAATGATTTTTTTGGGGTGGGGGGGAAGGATTGGAGGGTTTGATTTTAGAGTAGTCTGTTTTTAATAAAGTAAAATGTATCTCGTGGTTTAGTGTAACAAGTGGGTTAACAAGAAAGACAGTTACTTTATGGTTCTTCAAGGTCAGCATCCTCCAACACTGTCAGCTTTTTCTTTTGTGAAATGTGAAAACTATCACATTCTTTCTACCTACCTCACAGGGATGTTGTGAGGATTGATAGGATCAAATGTGATAAAATGCCATAGTTTTAAAATCACCTGGTAGGAGTAGTTTCTATAAACATTGAATTATCTGCTTTTGTCAGTCTGTGGTGACATCATCTCTGTGGTTCTAAATATTATTATATAAACATTTCTTACTCTTGCCCTGTCTCATTAAGGATGGTAGCAAATAAGGGGCGCCTGGCTGGCTCAGTCCGTGGAGCAAGCAACTCTTGATCTAGGGATGGTGTGTTCAAGCCCCATGTTGGGTGTAGAGATTCCTTGAAAAAATAAAATCCTAAAAAAAAAAAAAAAGATGGTAGCAATGCAGTTGGAAAGATGATTACCAAATTAAATGTAGTTCCTGAATGTGTTAATTCCAAAGTAAAAGTACTTTTCTAAGTTTCTCAAATTTATCTTCAGGTTGGACTTAGAAGCTTGTTTTATTTTCTGTGCTTTGTTATAATTTAGGAAGTAGGGTGCTAGGATGCTGAAAACTCTGGAAGTCTAGCCTGGTTAGTGTTCACAGGAGAAGAGATTTAAGTCTCTGAAGCAGGGCCAGTCATACTAGGTCGTGTCACTTCCAAGACCTGTTCAGCCTAATGATTCTCGTCTTTCAAAAAATTGTGAGCATACTTAATTTTTCTCGGTATATGCTAAAAGGGAAATTAAAATACTTCCAAGTATTTAGTCATATGTTTTTATTTTAAGGACAAAGTGGTTTTTAGTGCCTAATAAAGCTGTATAAACCTTTGTTGGCATTCTTTTAAATAATATGAAGAAGCTGTGGTTTCATTGTCAGATCAAAGAATAAATGGAAATTAGACATATTGACCATTTTCTGAAGAATAGAAGCCCGTTGAAAAATGACTGCAGCTGAGGGTTCTTTAGAACCACTGTTGTATCATGGTAGTGTTCATCTTAAGTGATTAGAATTGGTTTCAACAGGTGAGAATATGTAGTCTTTCTATTTGTTAATACTGTTTTTGTGCCTTTTTCTGATAAAGGATATTTTTGACCCCAGGTCAGGAAATATTTCAAACGAATTCACCCATTCCACCTTTTCCTTAGAAACTGTTAGCTTTGTAGAAAGTCAAAATGTTATCCAGGTGGTTGTTATGATGGCAGTTTAAGACTTCGTTTGGCCCTAGCAGAATGGAAACTAGGGTTGCATACTGTGGCAGAAGAGGAAGAGCACTTCCAGCTCCTGTGAGACCAAGACTGAAAGAGCACTACCGGAGGGGTCAAGACCAAGGGAGATGGACGTGACACTGACGCGGTGTGACTGCCAGCTTACCAGCCGCAAGGGTTGTCCTGCAGTCTGGATAATCTGCTTTTAGTTTCAGGCAGTCTGTTCTCACAGGTGCTTTACTGAGAAGTTCAAGCCCAACATTTAAAGAAATAAAAGAAGAAAACAGCCCAGTGCACAACAATGTATTATTTACATATGGCCTTGAAAAGACAATAGTGGGGAAAACCATTTTGCCTCAAGGAAGCTCTAATGCTGGTTGCTTGGTAACACCCTGCACCTTGTCTGGAGGGACTGTGCCCCTCACTTCAGCCCTTGGGAGTCTCAAAAGAACAAGTGATAGTTTGGCAGCAGTAGAAAAATGTAAGATTTTTATGGATGTGAAGCCATTATGAGTTTTCCCTTCATTTACTCAGAATATTGAATATGTGATAATCCTTTTAATAGTTCATGTTTCTGCATTTATTCCTGTGTTCACCTTGCAACTATATCATGCAAAAAGATTAATAGATCTTGCAAGATTGTCTTCACTGGTTGAAACTCAAGCTTGTTCCTGTGCAGTAAATTTCATTTGTTACCATAAAAAGAGATGAGAACTACTATAAGATAGTGATTTTGTTATGGAATTATGGTATATTTTAAGTTTATCAAGCTCGCTTATGGTGTCTTTTTGCCCCTTTACTACTGAGAGGAATATGGCTATGATCGTGGCAGCATCTTAGCCTGCTCTGATGTCTTCCACCCCCCCCCCAACTCCATTTTATTTATTTTTGAAATCATTCTAGCTGGGAATATGTGGACCAGCCACTGGATAAATGTAATTGATATATTCACCCTCCTTCTGTTTCCTCCCCCATATACACATCCTATAGAGATTCTAAACCTGAATTCTCTTTAGGGAATGATATAAGATGGCTTTTTTGAAGTTTCTGAATAAGTACATTCTGAAATGATAGTAGCACAGTGTATATATGTTCTTCCAGAGACTGACTTTTCTTTATGTAATGTACATTATTGATAGTTACATACTTCACGCATACTGAGTTAGAATTGACATTTTACGGAGAGATTTAAGAGTCCATACTTTGGGACAAAGTTGCAAGCAAACTTCAAGCGAATTTGAGTAGATTTTAAAATACAGTTTGTTAAGGGAGCAAAAGAAGAAACATCAGCATTTGGTCATGGTCTATTTCTGCTATTTCTAGGAGTTGCTAGAATTTTAACCAGCTTAGATAAGTGTGTGCAGCTTATGGAATTTTCAAAATAATTAAAAAAAAAAAACTCAGAGGTCTGAATGGGCCAGTGCATGTTACTGATGATAATTTTAAGAATATTTGATTCTTATTCCCAGCAAGAACTTTGTGTTTTGGAATCCCTGGTTGAAAAGTGGAGCACAAATTTAACTAGTTTTTCTTTCCTCCCTTTTGCCATTCCAGGGTACTCTGGCCTCTATTCTATTCATTCCTATTAGCACAGAGTGACAGCTATGTATTTTGTAGCTGAAGTACAGTATTGAGAAACTGTGATTTTGTGGTGACTCATGAATATTTGATATTGTACTTTGACCTGATATTTACCTAATAATCTTGAAATGATTATGCATTCTGTTAAGATAATTACAGATGCATTCTTCTGGAGGCAGACCTATTAGTGATATATTGGTAATAAGTATTTACAGATAACTAAAATTGATTTGTAGCCCTTTCCTTTCACTTAACTCTCTCTTCTCATTTTCTAAGGATATTGCATTTCTTCCCAGCGTCTTCACAGGCCAAGAAAACAGATTTTGGACAGTCTCTTAAGGCAGCAGGAATCAGAGACTTGCCAAAGACTTTTATTCTTGTTCCCTTTTGTTGTTTGTATTTGATACCTCTTCTGTAAGATAGCATGGATATAAAGTATGAAAAGCATTTATCAATTGTATTGGATGCATTTGAATTCTCAGGATGCCACGTATTGTATTTTCTAATCTAATTTTGAGTACTTTTTTTTTCATTAAATGCCCTGTTACCTTTTATAAGAACGTTACAAAGCTTTATTTTTCATTCACAAACCGTTAGGTGGGAATTGCTTTTAATTAATTGGGTCTGTAATATCCTAATTTAAATTCATGACTATGTCTGAATTTTTTTATTTTAAAGCTTGTGGTCCCTTATTTTAAATTTTGTAATTTGAGATCTCTTCTATGCACTGATGGGATTTGAAAAGTATTTCTAGAACCTATGTGAAAAGAAGCAAAAGTAAGATATATTTGATAGACTGAATAGCAAAATATTTGTCTTAGTTGAGTAAACCTTAGAAGTGGAACCTGTACTCAGTTTCCTGCAAAAGAACTTAATCCCTAATTACTTTCCTTTTTATTTCAGTAGTATTGATTCTCAAAAATACTAGCTCGAAAAGAAAAACCTAGTGAACATGGTTTTAAATGTTAAGGAAATACACCATGCTATATTTCTTTCAGTCACCTAAAAATGTGTTCAAAAGTGATACCAATATAATTAGGATTGAATTTATGGTTTACAAGTTTTCGTGAAATTATTTCTATATTGGGGTTTTCTCCCATTTAAATCTATACTTAATATTGTGTGAGCAAACTATATAGACTGTTTCATCAACTAGACCAAATGTATCAAAATTGTTTTACACCCCACCTTTTCTATCTTAAATTAAAATTCTGGGTCCTGGATATTCAACTTCCCAATAAAGGAAGGGTGTTTTTTGCCGAATTTAACACTTGGCTCTAATACTGCTTTAAGGGTATGATTTTAATATTTGAATTCATACGTAGATTACTTAACATCTATCAGACTGTTACCTGAAAAAGTCAAGAGATGTGACCACATAGATAGCCTGATGTTACTAATATGGCGTTTGTGGGCACTTTTTCTATTAGGTACGCTGTACACTCCTTCAGTGTAGTATGGGTGATATACTTGCTATAGTAAGTTTACTGTTATGTCATCAGTTAAATTAACTTCCTTTGAAGCAGAGGTTTTGTGTAACCAACTTCAAAATGACAAAAGTGATTTCTGGTGACTTTTTATGTGCCAGTGGTCATCAGCAAAGACATACTCGTTATCCAAGTAAATGCCTTTAATTTATAAATTAAGGCAAAGTTTTAATGTCTTGCAAAGTTATTTTATATACTCTAGATGAAATATTTTGTTTTCTAAAATTGAGAGTTAGTGATATACATTGGAGAAAACTGGAATTCCTAGGATAAGGCTATAATATTAAGCTCAAATGTATGAAGGGTGTGCGCTTTGGTCCTGTTAACATAAAACAGCCATCAGTGTTTCTGGCACTTTTGTAAGAAGATAAGGTACAGTGAGGTACAGGGATAAACCTATAAAGATTAGATCAAGGGAACCAAGTAGAATTAAAAATAAAGCATCGTTCTTTGTTTGTTTGTTTGTTAGCTAATAATGAAAACAACAAAATCTTACATTCTAGATGTTTGGAAAGATTTCTCAGATCTTAATATTAACTCTGTATTTCAGTTGTATAGACAAAGCTCGTATTATGAGTATTAATCTAAGTATTAATTTAAGCAATCTTAGGTTTCTAGACATTAAGTTGTAGAATTAAAAATTTTTAGGCTAAATGTGTGTGTGTGTCTATGTGTGTTTTAAGGACATCTTTGGAAGTAATATTTTTACAGGAAACTAATTGTATAAGCATCTCAGGTGCTGATTTAGTCCTTTAAGGGTGTTTGTATTTTTGACAAGTGAAATTTGAGAATGGGGGATTTCAGCTGCTAAAATTTGGGGGAAGTTGGAGTGACAGTCACTAATTTTTCTAATAAGCAATTTCTGTACAATTTTTCTCAAGGTTTGTTGGCATCCAAAGCTGTTGGGGTGGATGGTGCTGACAGAAAGGAAGACTGCACTGAAACAGCTCCAATGCTGGAGCAGGTATGAAACGGTAGCATTTGATTGTTTTCAAGGTTCCCAACTGGAATGGTCACGGAGCTATAGTATCCACGTAATTGAAATTCCCCTTGTGATCAGATGTGGGAATAGGAAGCTAATTAATGGATGATATATTTTTAACTTTGCCTTCTCCCAGGTATACAGATAAAACTACAGACTTTGTTAGTGTTTGTTTTCAGTAGACTGGCATTAAAGCCTCTCTCTCCAACATTTGAAGGCCCAGAGGCAGGCATCCCAGGGTATAAGCTTCCAGCTGGACCACCTTTAACTAGCTTACAAAAAGACCCTTACACAAATACTTTTCATTTGTGAGTTAAAACAGGGTTTTTGACATCTAATAAAGCTTCTTTTGTAAGAAGTTTCTTTTATATTGTAACAGTTGGTGTTGTTAGACTGACTATGTGTTTTATGAATTGATCAATGAGCCATACATTTTTGCTAGGATGTATATTTTAATAACTACAAAAAAAAAGAATTTTAAAAAACTATGAAGGGTCTGTCTTTAAACCACCTAATAGAGGAATTTAAAAGCGAAGGTTGCAGTTGCTAGATTTTGCCTTGGCTACCTTCAGATTCCCATAGTACCTGTACATAATGAACTGTGCATGCTTTTACATTCTCTAAGGGCTTAACTTCTTGGGCACTGTAAGACTATAAGAACACAGTAATAGCCATAACTGGATTTCCTTGGTTCTCCTGTTTTAAAATCTGAGCCTTAATGTAGTTTTAATATATCCTTTTGTATTAATTTAATTTTCTTTATTAGTAGCCTAATAAAGAAGACTTTAAAATGAGTATCTTTTGGTCTTCTCTATATGCGTTTTACAAAATAGTCCAAATTTAATTGATATTGTATTGAGTTTTTCAGGGTTATTTTAGGCCTGATTTGATAACAGTGCATTGTTTTGGTGCCTCCATTTAATGTTGTATTAAACCAATGGCTTTTAAATTGATAAATATGTCAGTGAATCATACCTTCTGATTTTCTGTGATCATTAAGCGGTTAAGTCTCTGCCGTTACTGTCAGTATATCAACCAAATTTTAAGTGATTTTTTTTTTTACTCTGTATTACTATATTCAACGTCCCAGATATAACAATATTTTGTATTTTCACCACTGTTTATGGTATTCTCAGAATGCAATAAATCAGGGACTTGGGTAATAAAATGTTTCTGGAAAATTCATTACAATGTCAATCTTTCATTATGCACAATCCTGATGCGGTGAATGTGATTGTGAAAATTACTTATTACATGTGGAAGTTAGCATAAAGGGCAGTGCCCATTTCAGAGAGAATTACAGACAATAACATTCTGAAATTGAGTTTAAAAAAAAGAAAGAAAAATTGAGTAACTCGGCTGTTTCTCTTTGCATAAGTAAGACGTTTTTGAGAGTCCTTGCCAGTTTTGTAACAAAGAGACCAATAATCATTACTGAAAACTTTGTAAATTATTTGAGATTTTTAAGGAACATAAGTGCTGTTCCCCTATTTTTTGTCATTCAGATTGATATCATTGTGAAAATGTTCTGTAACCAAACTCTTAATTTTTATGCTGTTTGCCCTGCTTCAAAGTTAAAAGCCGAGTTATAAAACTCTTAATTACAAGTATTGGTATCAACTCTAGACTTAAAGGAGAGGTATTGATTGTCACTAACCTCTGTTGTCTTAATGAGTAAAATAACGTCACTCATGACATCGATTGATAACAGGCCTATAGCCAGAGCTTACTGTGCTAATGGATTTCCTTTATTTACACTTTAAAAAAATTCAAACTGTGGTTTTGAACCCCAATTCTCAGATATTAATTATAGATTATTTAATTGTATTAGGGAATTGTCATGTTATATTTACTTTTGGATAAACCTGCATTAGATGCATAATTCAGTAAGTTTTTAAAAATGTTAATTTGTCCTTGTTTAGAAGTTAAGCACCTTATCAAGATACTAATTTAAGTTTTAAAATCTTGTTTTATAACTTTGTAACTCGAGAGTACTGGATGCTGTAGTGATGTCTCTCACATATGTGAAGATGAACAATAAAATTGTTTATTTACAAGTAATGGCTCTAATTACTTTTCTGGCAACACCTTTTATGATAAGTCTAGGAATCCTTTCCATTTATGGAGTACTTTTTCAAATGATTATTCTGCACTTATACACATGTGTAATGAGTAAATTCAAGAATAGAAATGACAACTGAATGAATGGGACACTTGACACCATCCCTTTTATGTGGTATGTCTGACATGCCATCTGTAGGACATCCAAAGGTGCCCTGCTTAATACCAACTGTACACCAAAATTTGAGTGCCTTGTTTTTTAGTGGGAGCAGAAGGCTGTTTGGTCCCCAGACAATGATCTTTCATATTCGAGAGAACTGCAGACTGCTGACCTGATGGTCATCCCTCACAAAAGATCAGGAAGTAAAAAGGTTCCTGGCGACAAGCATGTTCATAGTGGCAATTTGATTCTATTTTATAGAGGCCTGTCTTAGTATGGATTTTTTAAAAAGTGTATCTCCTATTTTGCTCTCAGATAAGTGTGTCAGAAAGAGATACAACAGAGGCATTCCCAATCCATAGATTATAAATCCATCCAATGTGGCTATTCTCTATTGTCTTTGGACACATTCACATCTATTTCTACATAGGTAGGAAATTTTACTGCCAAATGAATAAAGATATCCTTTATGAAAGAACTGACAAAGTTCTAATTTTTTTTTAAAAGTATCAGTTGGCAGGAGGAAGGTAAAAATTCTCATCTAAGAATGCGACGTATTTTGTTTTTAAATCCAATGTTTTTAACTTACACTTGGTTTTACTCCTTGGTTTTTTTTTTTTGTTGTTGTTGTTGTTGCTTGTTTTGTATTGTTTTTTAGTCTTTTAACTCTGTATTGCTGGTGGCTTTGATTTCATGATGCACTATGCTTATGAAACTCTAGCTTTCAGCACTAAAATGAGTTAAAGATAATGTTTCATTAATTTGGTCATTGTTTTCCTGTTGAGATCTTTCTTTAAAGGGAAACTGTCTACTTATACCTCTGCATTCAACTTAATAAAGGAGATTGTTTTATTAGAAAACATCTAAAAGTCAGAAGCTTTTAAATGTATTCCTCTACTGACCTGAAAAATGAAAATGCTGTTTATTTACTTGTTATTAAGGTAGTTGGTGATTACGGTTTCAAGTGAGATACGTTTCAGTTTAATACTGTGGAAATATTTGTCCATCAAGATAACATTTTATATTCTGAGAATATTATGAGTAATATGTTTTTAAAAAGTCAAACTTAGACTAAAAGTTGACAGCATCCCTTTAAAGATAGCCTATTCAACTTTTAGTTAATAATTTGTGGGGTTCTTTTTGGTTTTTCATTTGTAATAGAAATGTTATATGTTGCTTAACAATGTTTTTGGATACTAAAGTTGCTTAACAATCAAAATAGAATACAAGAACAAAAATGAAGAAACCAAAATAAAAATATCAATTTTTTATTATTTATTCAGGCGATTTCACCTAAACCTCAAAGTCAGAAAAAAAATGAAGCTGACATTAGCAGTTCTGCCAACACTCAGAAACCTGCACTGTTATCCTCAACTTTGTCTTCAGGGAAGGCTCGCAGCAAGAAATGCAAACATGAATCTGGAGATTCTTCTGGGTGTATAAAACCCCCTAAATCACCACTTTCCCCAGAATTAATACAAGTCGAGGATTTGACGCTTGTATCTCAGCTTTCTTCTTCAGTGATAAATAAAACTAGTGAGCACAGATTTTTAAAAAATAGTTACTTATCCTATAAGATACATTAAAAACAGTTTGATTGTAGTTATATTGTATTTTTATGAAGTTGCTTTTTACAAATTCAAACTTAAGTGGATATGATAGGGAAGGCTTAAAACTATTTCAGGGGCAAAAAGCATATACATTTCTGACTGATTTATTGTACAGAGACTGTACTGATTGAGAAACCTTACCATTTAATAACGCAAATTTTTACTGTAGTTTGACTATCCTCAATAATAATCCAAGCACAGTGAGAGGCCTGATTCATTACAAAAAACCAAACCAAAACAAAACAAAAAGTTAAAGACCCACACTGGATATTTTTTATCAATTCCTAAGACTGTTCTTATGGATAGATCTAGTTACTGTCCCCATTTGTCTCTATCTCCCTGCAGTACATTTTATTCATTCTTGTTCTGGGATTTGGAGTACAAATTTCAATTTATTTTTACTAATGAAGAGGAATGCTTCCTTGGTCTTATTTTAAAAGATTTTACTGTTTCAATACCACTAATCTTCAGGTGGTTAACTTATTAGTCTTTTTAAAAATAGCCTCCATCCTGGGTCTGGATCTATAAAAGAAGATGACCCTGCATTTCTCTTGTTTAGTATTCTAAATTAGAGACATAAGAAAAACTGGTACGTGGGAAGACGCTAGATACAAGAGATACTAATGTTGGCGATTGATATATCACTTGATCTTACCCAAAAGGCCGATTTGTGATTGATACATCAAGTGAATTAGTATCCTGATTAGTAAATGAATATGACACATTTTCTTATGAACTCTTCCATATCCTGTCTTCAACAGTGAAAAATGTTGGCATTGAGAAGACTTTTATCAGTCAACTATAGTTGCCTCCGGTTCCATTCAGTTGCCATATTTTCTACCAAACCATATTTTTGAATTTTTGAGCAGGATTTGGTACTTTTTTGGTTTGGTTTTGTTCTTTTTAATAAACAGGTAGAAAGAATGGGAACAGAAAAACTCTGTTGTTTCCTCATAAAGCTTCATTGCATTTTGGCATTTATCATATGAAATGATGTCATTAGTAGTCACCACAATGTCATGTGACATTGATAAGTATTTTATTTTGAAATTGTTTTGTATTTTGGTATTATAGCCACAATGTTACAGCAATTGAATTTTATTCTTTCATTTTTTTCAATTATCACCATGTCTTTTTTTGTTTTGATTTTTGTAAAATTACATTTAAATACCCAAAACATCAAGCTCTTTAGACCACTCTTATTTCCTCCTTCTAAGTTAACATGAGTGTATTGGCCAGTGTAATCCTGCCTGTTCTAAATTCTTCCATGTTTACATGCCACGTAGAAAGAAGAAAACTAAAGGTTAAAAAAAAAGCAAAAAAAACAAGCGGAAATTTTGCGTTACATAGAAGATGTTTAATCGACCCACCAAGTTAGCTTATTAAAAAAAACACAAAAAAACCCCCCATGAGGACCAAAAAGTGTTCTGTTCTTTTAAAGTCCTCATTATTTGCCTATAAGAAGTACTTAAAATTGTTTATGTTCAATTTTTTTTAATGAATCAGGCCCAAACTTATGTTTATAAAAATCCATTTGTGGGAATGAGGGTGGGATAAACTTATTTACGTTACTTTTACTTTGGCAAATGAAGCACTAACTCTACAATGCATGTCAGATTTTTGTCACCTATGCCCCCTGCCTTTTTTTTCCCTTCGAGTTTCTAGATTTGTAATGTAGCAAAAGGAATATATATATGTATATATATATTTAATTTTTTAAAAATCTCAGCTATACAGAGAATATTTTCCCAAAGGAAGAATGACAACTAACACAATGATCTGCAATTAGAGAATTAACTGTAGTCTGTCTCTTGGGAAACTACCTGAAATCAATGTTCCATGTTTTTTTTTTCTTTTTGGTTCTAGTAGGCTTTAGATTTTAGAAGTTTTGATTAACTTTTTGTGAATGAGGGCACAGTTTTTGCCTTTGATTACTTTTGGAACGTGCCGTTCCTTGTGGATACCTTACAACATCAGAGGGCAGAATTTGAATCATTTTTCCCATTTATCTCCTTAAATATTATAAGATGATCCTGGCATGTGTCTGCTTCGTGAACATTGAAGATCTTTTTCTAGGTTCTCCACAGCCCGTGAACCCCCCTAGACCTTTCAAGCATAGTGAACGGAGAAGAAGATCTCAGCGCTTAGCCACCTTGCCCATGCCTGATGATTCCATAGAAAAGGTTTCTCCTCCCTCTCCAGCCACTGATGGGAAAGTATTCTCCATCAGTTCTCAAAATCCGCAAGAGTCTTCAGTACCAGAGGGTAATGTATATTGATTTCCTATAGAACCAAACGTAAAAGAGATAAAGATTATGAAAACACTAAGAAGTTTCTTCTTTTTCCTTATTACATCTTTTGGACTTAACAAGCACTTCGTTTACCCTACAAATATTTGAGTGCCTTCTGTCATGCCAGGCACTGTTTAACTTAGATAACATTTTAGTCCACATTGATTTTAATGAAGCCAGTTTATCTGTGTTAATATTCTATTACATTCTTTATTTTGTATAGTGCCTGATGTTGCACATTTGTCACTTGAGAAGCTGGGACCCTGTCTCCCTCTTGACTTAAGTCGTGGTTCAGAAGTTTCAGCACCACTAGCCCCAGATCCCGCTTACCATAATGAATGTCCCAGGGCAGAAAAGGAAGACACACAGATGCTTACAAATCCTGCTTCCAAAGCAATAGCTGATGGAAGAGGAGCTCCAACAGCATCAGGTAAAAAAAAAAAAAAAAAAAAAAAAAAAAAAAAAAAATTCATTTTACAAGTAGCTAGGCTTACAGTTAGAGGGTATAGGCATTTCGATGTCTAATTACCTTATTTTAATATGTAATTCCTCTTTATAGATACTTTTATGTAATCTCTATGGGAGATAGGATTTCTCTGTCAAAAGTTCCTTTGGGAGACCATTTACCTTTACCTTTCTTGGACTGACTTCTTATTTTGTCACTTTAATCGACTTTCTTCTCCTTGTTTCTTTCTTATATCCTATTTCTACTAAAATAGGAATTGTTAGAGCCAAAATAATTAGAGGGGTTCTTGGTTTTGAAGCTAGAAAATACCTAATGGGATCAGAACTTAGGTGTAAGGATTTAATAGAATGTAACATTTAAGAAACACATGGCTTAAGTTTAACTGTGTACCTTAAATGTACTCCCATATTTGTGGGCAGAATCTCCCAAATTTAAATGTCATTTGTTATAATGTTATTTTGGGCCTCTGATGTGTAAAATCAGCCAATAACACATTTGGCTGGTGGATGATTTTATGATACTGTAACATATATGGTTACATTGTTTAATTGAGAAGTTTTATAGAATTTTAACCTCAGCCAAAGAGTATACATGATTTATAAAAACAGGGAATACTAATTTCAGATGTTCTTCTAGTAAATTACTAATTTGGAGTTAGATGGATGAGAGAAGTTTCAGTTGAGCCAGAAATGAAGAAAAATGTAAGACTGATTCTTGATCTGCAGCTTAGAGCATTAGGAGTGATTGTTTTAATAGTACCTTCCCTAGAGTCACTTTATTTACCAGCTCATCAGAGGAAGTGTAAAACAGAGCTTGGTCTTTTCTGGTGGTGGCACATACTAAAATAAAATGATTGAAGTAACTTACTTTTTAGATGACTGCCTTTACCTTCTTTCAAAGTAAAAATGTAATATTAAATACACAGTTTTCTATGGTTTGATTTTACCAAAAAGATTGAAGTTACTTTGTTTCTGTATTTTGTTTTAAAAAAATCAGTGCCCAAATATGAAGATTTATAGGTTTTGAAACATTTTGCATTTCCCAGATCTGATCCACTGCCTTTGACTCTTTTCCAAACCCCTTCTATCCATAGGGTAGTTAATTTTTCTTTTCCCTTTCCCCACAAAATTTCTGAGTTACCATTGACTTTTTGAGATATTTTTCCTGATGAAGGTCTTCTCCAGTTCTTTAATAATCTGTAGTTTATTAAAGATATGTACAGATATATGAAAAATATATTAAAGTTATAATGATTTATATCTTTTGGGGAAATTACTTTGATGTGCATTTGGAAATATTTATATTTTCTTTAAATATATTGTATTTTGTATATTGTAAAGAAAATATTGTATTCTCTTTGAATATTTAAGTAAATATGTATATATTCTAATAGTAATGTGACTGAAACGTAGACCAATATAAACAGCTATGTAATAACTGAGAATGATGTTATTGTATATCCTGAAATGTCAAAGTAGTGATTGCATATGGAATGGGAATCCTTGAAATTCAAATGATTTTGCTTCTAATCAGAGTAATAGCCTAGTCTTTTTCAGAATTCTATTGTATTTGTGGACATACTGCTAATTATGGCTGGGATGTGGTTCTTGGTTCTCATAATAGTTAAAATGTTTTTGGGGAGAGGGAAGGCACACACCTTTTTAAGTCTTGGAAATAATTTTGATGAAGTCACAGTAGTAAGACAGTTTTCTGGAGAAGTGAATGGTAGAGAGTAATTTAGATTTGTAAGATGATGAATTTGTAGATGCGCTGAGGAGTGAGGATCCTCTGCCTGTGATGACGGCTGGCAGCTTCAATTGCTTAAATCAAGGAAATGCATGGTTTAAATGTTAATTACTGAAAGTCCGTTTATTAGAGGGTTGAACACAGCCACAGTGTTTGAATGTGGCGTGATGGGGTTTCTAATTTATTTCTGTTACTGCTTTTAATTTTTTATTTTTGGAGAAAGCAGTAGAATTTAGGTCATATCCTAATTGGACACCTTTTCATTAAAATTTTGTGAGCCTTTCTGACTTGCATTGAAATTCTGAGTGGTTTGATTGCTTTTTTCTCCTAACATTTTTGTTCCCTACCTTTTCTCAATGGCTTTGCAGTCTTTGTTGGACTTCTTACTGCTTCCCAAGGGGTCTTTCATGTACAAAGTCCAGCTGTTTTTGTTTGTTTGTTTTCTATAATACATGTGTGTTTGCTTTGCTGGTTGGTTGGTTTCCATCTCCATTTCATTTTATTTATTTATTTTTAAAGATTTTATTTATTTATTCGACAGAGAGAGAGGGAGAATACAAGCAGGGGGAGGGGCAGAGGGAGAAGGGAGCCGGATGCAGGACTCATCCCAGGACCCCAGGGATCCTGATCTGATCCAAAGGCAGTTGCTTAACCGACTGAGCCACCCAGGTGCCGTACATCTTCATTTTAAAAGTAAATTTGTTACCTTTGAATTTTAAAACGTCTGTAGAAAGGCTTATTTACTCGAACTTTTATTAGAGGCATTTTCTGTCAAATTGAAATTTGACAGAAATTATATTGAATTTGAAAAAATACAATTTGTATTTTTGTCAAATTGAAACTCTTGTGTTTAGAATGATGAGGTTGTTAGTCATGAGTTGTAAAATGGTTTAACAGACTTAGATTTTCAATTTTTTGTGCGTTGAAGAGACATCCACATTGCTGAATTTAAAAATTGTGGCAAAGGATTGATGAGATTATGTAAATTATCATATACGCCTGTTCTTTAACAGGTTAAAATTTTATTTCTTAGTTGTAGCGTTAATGAACTCACACTAATCCTTCTACATTCTTTTACTGGGAACCATGCCGGCATGATGGTAATCTAGGGGAAGAAAACTATTGCTGTCCCCATTCCCCAAAGAAATCATTGGTACCCTTGTAAAAATTGATGCCTTTGTTTTCATTTTATTATTGGAGTGCTTGATCTAACAGGGCCAAGCAGATTTAGGTGAGGATAGAACCTTAGTTTTGGTACTATCTGGAAATGTTAGCTCATTTTCTCATTTATCTGCTGAAATTATGTGTAACAAACACTGAATTGCTCTTACCTCTTTAAGGAGTTAAAAAGATAAGGAATCTCAGTGTAGGGAAGGGTGAGCCAGCAGTAATCCCAGAAGCTCTGACTTGTGGACCGCTTGCCTGGGCTGTGGCGCTGTGCTAGCACTTTAAATAGATGGGTTTTAGTCCAGTGTCTTACCTCAACTTGGCATTTACTTTTAAAAAGGCTTTTTGTTTTTAAGTGTTTTTCAATTCTTTTCTTTTTTTCCAGAATTGTGCAAAACAAAACTACAACCAGGGACTCTGTAATCTCCTTCCACCCCCACACCAAATGTTGATGGCTCCTACAGAGCCTGGGGTTTCCATGGAGAGTCTCAGGGAATAGCCTCATTTTTTAGCCAGAGGAATTACAGATAGTTAGCATACTGGAAGGGCATGAGAAATCCCCTGCATTGCTGGGTTTCGTGTTGTGGGCAAGCAAATGCAGTTCGGAGATTTCTCTCTTTTTACATAGCTCTGTTTGTTTTTATTGTTCTTTTTTTTGTTTGTTTGTTTTTGTTTTTGTATTATGTATCAGACTATCCTGTAATATTTTGTTTGAAGAAGATGTTCTGTTGATAAAATTTAGTTTAAAAATCACTGTTCAGAATAGTAAACTGGTATCCTTGTTCTTTGGTTCCCCCATTCCAGCACATGGTGAAATAAGCGTCAGGTACTGAACTTGTCATAAAACTAAATTTTTTCTCTTGTTGAATTCTTGAATAGGCCCATTTTACTTTTCTACTTAGGTGTGTTTTTAGAAGTCCTGCCATTATTGCAGAGGTGAACATTTAATATTCTTATATAAAATATCGACAGCCATTTGTCCGTCCCTCTGTTTTACTTCTGAAATTTATTAGTTAAGAAATCTAAAGGTTTGGGGACCACTGGAACTCGTGAAAACTGTATCTAGACCTAGTCCTTTCTGAAAGCACTCTGGGAGTGATTTACTCTGTTCTGCTGCACTGACCTGTATTCTGGAGCAGCGAGCGGTTCATAGACATTTTATTTGTCCTCCAAGTACCTGAGGGATCCCACATGGTTCAGTGAGCGAAGGCAGCCCAGGAAAGCAGTTTCCATTCGGATCACCTTGGATTCAGTGCTCCAGGGGGTGGGGACCTGCAAGGCAGTGATCCTGATCAAGGGCTGTTTCTGAGTATGTCTGCTGCCACTGGGACTCAGAAGCTCCTTTCTCATTGTCTTGTAAATGCCTCATTATTTTCATGTAAAACTCATCAAATATGTAGAATGTTCATGGTGTGGTAATTAGCAGTTAATAAATAGTAATTATTAAAGGAAGTGTTGTGGGGTGCCTGCGTGGCTCAGTTGATTAAGTGGCTCCCTTTGGCTTAGCTCATGGTCTCGGTGTCCTGGGATTGAGCCCTTAGTTCGGGTCCCTGCTTGGTAGGGAACCTGCCTGTCCCTGCCACCCACTCGTGTGTACCCTCTCTCACTCTTTCTCTCTCAAATAAGTAAAATCTTTTAAAAAAATAGAAGTAAGGGGCGCCAGGGTGGCTCAGTGGTTGGGCCTCTGTCTTCGGCTCAGGTCATGATCTCAGGGTCCTGGGATCGAGTCCCGCAGCGGGCTCTCTGCTTGGTGGGGAGCCTGCTTCCTCCTTTCTCTCTCTGCCTGCCTCTCTGCCTACTTATGATCTCTCTCTGTCAAATAAATAAATAAAAATCTTTAAAAAAAATAGAAATAAAAATAAAGGAAGTGTTGCATTTGTTCAGTAGTCTTGATTAATGTGGAAATTTAGTTGTATTTCCCTTTGTGTTGATGTTCCTTTCAATTTTTTGTTGTGAGAGATTTGTCAAGGTGACTGTCAGTATTCTTACTTAATTTGAAACTTAACTTATTATAGCCTTACTAACATTTAATACAAGTTAAGTGGTATTTTTGTATTTTTATTAAGTTTCAATTATATAAAATATTTGAAGTAAGATGAATGAAATGCTAGCTTTTTGATTCTGTGTTAAGTGACTTAAAAATCAACAAACCTTGTGAATGGCAATATTAAAGCATAATAGACTGAAATTATATTTTAAAAGCACTGTAATCTTTTTATTAGATTAACCTTAGGTACACATTAGCATTGGAAACGGTTGAGTATGAGTTGAGAAGCTTGATTAAATGTATGTGTGTCAGCTACACTGTTACTGAGGTGTACTGGTTTAAAAATATATTTTGGACTATTAGTTAATAGTTCCCAGATGTCATGAGGGTTGAATATTTGTAATGTGTAAAATGAGCTTTTGTATTTTACATTTAGATAAAGACAAAAAATGATTTGTAAAATAATTATATTTTGGCTTTTATTGTTACCTAACCACACATTCATGATGGAGTTCAAAGGTACAGTTTATTTTAGACAAGAGAAATTAAGTACTAGTTTAAAAACTGTGTGCATGTTGTTGAAAACCAGTGTACTTTAATATGAAGTTCAATATTTCATATAGATGACCTGAATAGCATTCATGTCACAGAAGTGGACACATTACATCAGACCTACCATTAGGGTGCATTTCAGCATTTGGATTGCCAAAGGCTATGATGTCAGAGTAGATCTTTACGGATTGCCCAGTACATTTATCTAACTTTTTAAATGGTGTAGTCTTCGGTTATTACCACACCACAGAAGAGAAGGTGAAAAAAAAATTTATTATTACTCCGACACTAGTCTAAACATTTTATGTATTTTGATTCCCCTAATACTAATAACGTGAGGTAGAGAGTCATTCCTAATAGGCGGATAAGGAAACTGAAGCACAGAGAGATTAAATAATTTGGTCAAGGCCAAACAGCTAACAAATGGTGGAACCAAGATTTTAATGTGGGTAGTCTGAAGGAACAAAAATCCTTAATTTATCAGTCTTTTGAAGTAAGAAATCTCACTTCTTTGTCACTAGTTCAGGAAATAAAATAATGTAGACCTTTAGGAGAAAAGAGTCTTAAGTAAGGTTTTGTGAGCACTTGTAATATAAACTATCGTCCCATACTTTTAAACCTTTTCTGACTAAACTTACCTATTTTCCCCCTGACCTGCAGGAATATCGAAAACAGAAAAAAAAGTGAAATTGGAAGAAAAAAGCTCAACAGCATTTGGTATGAACAGAAAGTAATCTTTAAGCAAAAGACTATTGGCTTGACAGTGGGAGGACATAGTCTGTCCCTTACTTTTTACCTGTTAGTGCTCCTTTAGGTGTAAGTGATCATCTGTTTTAGTATTTATTAGTATTATTCAGCTACAGATATATGATTTCTTAAACACATATCTTATGTGTATTTTTTTGTCAGGGGAGTCTAAGGCTTTCTCTGAGAGTTTTGTCTTTTTGAACACCTTTACAGTTGTGGCTATTTAAAAATAAGGCACCATTTAATATTGTTGAGACTTAAGGAAGGGATGATGAATTAAAAGTCATTTTTTTTCAGACTTTCTTCTTTAGCCAACTTATAAAAAAGTTACTGAGTTTTCTGCTTTTTTTTTTTTCCTGTCTTCTGTGCTATAATGATGAAAAATTTTGCAATAATTGATGATAGTCTTAAATATTCTATAGATTAACTCACCGGAGCTTGTGTCCCTAAAGTTGTTTAAATATGTTTGATAAATTGTAGACTACATCATTCTGAGTTGGAGTAATAGTTGACTATATGTGATGAACCAATTTTAAGTAAAGTACCCTGGGACACTGCTTTAATATCCATTTGTTTTCTTTAAAGTACATATGATTGGGGTGAGGGGGAAGGTATTTTAAAATTTGGGGAAAAAGTTTAATGAAATAAGTTTTTTGCTTTGTGTTCTTAGCCTTCATTGTTGTACACACTGGAAAGTATTGGAAGACTGAAGGAATTATTTATGGATTGATTTTTATTTTTCCGAAGGAAAAAATTTCATTAAGTTCTTTTTTAAATCTAACATATTTTCTCATGAAATTCTGTGTGGAAATACTGAGTCTTCTCAGTCAGGTCTTTCTTAAATTAAGGAGTTTATTTCTTGCCACATCAGGGAACTGAGTATATTACTCATTTAAGATTTTAACTACTGTCTGTGTTAACTTCAAGGTGTCAGGAGTTGGGATTTCTCAACACTGCTAATGAAGACCCCCTCTTAGAGCCCAATAAGCTAATCAGGAGTTCCAGACTCATGACAGGAACAGTTTAATTGAATCCATCCACTGGGCAGGTGACTGGAATAGCTGATTAAAACATAAATGCTGCTTTTAGGTTAACCACAGAACAACAACTCAGGATCAACCATGATTGCTAACTTTATCACTTGTGTCATTTAGGTAAGAGGAAAGAGAAGGATAAGGAAAGAAAAGAGAAGAAAGACAAAGATCACTACAAACCAAAACAGAAGAAGAAAAAGAAAAAGAAAAAGAAATCCAAGCAGCATGGTAAGTATACTAAAATGATGATTCCTGTTTTTTAAAATTCTCAGATTCTTTTCAATTTTTCTGTGTCCTTCTACCAAAGTGAAAGCAGGGCAAGATCCCCATGTTGTTGAGAACTTGAGAAGTCCTTGTAGTTTTTCCTTGTCTTGTGGATTTAGAAACTATGCCGCTTTGTTTACTATAGTCTGTAAATTAATCCATCTGTACACTGATTGTTGTAGCTGATTAGAGACTTTCATTTCTGGCATTATGGTGGATTGGATATGTTTGTCAGGTGTGCTTCAGCTACTGAAGGAATTCCTTTCAGTCTAGAATTACAGTCCCTTGAAGTAGTTTTTAAAAGGAAGGATGAAATAAAGATATTTTTAGAAGAACTTGAAAAAAAAATGATTTTTCTAGCAATACCCTGTCTAAAGGATATCCTAATCGTGTACCTGAAGGCTGAAGGAGAATGATGACAAAGGACGGTAGGAGATGCCAGAAGAAAGGATGAGCAGAGAAAATGTAAATATGTGGATAATTCTGAACATTGATTATATAAATCATTTTGATTTGCGGGGAAAAACAGAATGGCAGAGAACAAAAATACGTGACAGTAATAATAGCTTGTAAATTGAGAGAGACATGCTTGTATTTCAGTGTTTTTCAGGTCTTGTATTGCTGTGGAAGAGCAAAAGAAACGCATTGCTGTTAGGCTCTAACAATTTAAATCTGCACTGTAGAATTTCTAACATGAATACTAAAAGAATGGAAGCTTGGGGTGTAATTTCCAAAATAGATAGTAAGAAAATGTAATGAAAAAATCATCCAAAAGAAGGCAATACAAAGAGAAAAACATAGAAAATAAGAAAAATACAAATTAAAAAATAGGGTGGTAGAAATACAAATATATCTGTAATCATAGTAAGAGATTATCATAATTGATTTTAAAAATCCAGTTACAGGTTATTTTCAAGAGATAAATCTAAATATAAGGATGGAGAGGACAGAGCAATGTTGAAAATTAAGAAAAAAATGTGAGCAAATACAACTCAGAAGGAAAGTTGGAGTAGATATATTTGTATCAAATAAAATAGTCATTAAGGGAAAAATTATTCCTAGAGGTAGGCTACCATATAGTGGTAAAGGTTCAGTTCACTTTATAAGTTCCTAGGTACAAAATAAAAAAAAAAAATTGTTTTTGCAAGAATGTGCATAAGTGGGTAAGGGGAGAGACAGAGGGAGAGGGAAAGGGAGAGAAAGAATCCTAAGCAGGCTCGCCATGGAGCCTCATGACCCTGAGATCATGACCTAAGCTGAAGTCAAGAGTTGGACGCTTAACTAACTTGAGCCACCCAGGCACCCCTAAAATTTTTAAGTTTTATAACTGAATAAAATCACAATATATTTCTTAGTAATTAGTAAATTAACAAAACTCAAAAATATTCTGTAAGGATAAGAAAGGCAGCAGCAGCACAGGTGATCTCACAGACCTCTCAAGGACACTGACCTCAGCAGCCGCAGAGCAGTTTGCTCGGATGCTAATGTGTAAAAATTGCATGATGCAGCCCTAAGCACATTTCGACACATTGTAAAGATTGTGATAATGCAGACTATAGTTTCTGACTACAGTACAGTTAAATCAATATTAAAAAGATAAGTAGAAAAACTCCATATGCTTGGAAATCATGCCACACATTTTTAAATAATTCATGGGTCAAAGAACACTACCAAAGGGAGGGTGAAGATTGATTTATTTGAGAGAGAGTGGGAGAGGAATAGAGAGCGCACACATGAGCCAGGAGGGAGGGGCCAGAGGGAGAGAGAGAGAGACTCTCAAACAGACGCCACACCCATGATCTCAGGGTCATGATCTCAGGGTTATGAGCTTCAGTTCTGCAACTTACAGTGGAAGAGTAAGAAGCCAAAAATAATACAGTCAGTCTTCAAAAGAATAAAGAGAAGAATTACTATTTAGCTATAGTTTAAGGCAGTGAGGCATTTGGAAAGACAAAAGTATTGATTAAGGACAGAATAGTCCAAAGCATATACATATATCAGAACTTGGTTTATACATAGCTGGCATTCTTAGATTAGCAGATAAAGGATAAACCTTTCAGTAAATGGTATAAGAAATTTATAACCCATGTGGTGAAGGAAAAAAAAAAATTGGATTCCTACTTCATACCGTATGCAGCCATCAATTCAGGTTGATTAATGATGAAATGTGTGAAAGACAAAAACTGTAAAACTTTGAAAGACAGTATAGGAAAACATCTTTATGATCTTGGAGGAGGGGGAGGGAAGGATTTCTAAACAAAAAGTATTAATCTAAAGGAAGAGGTTGAAAATTTGACTAGACTGAATTAGAGAATTATACTAGAGAGGGGTTCAGTGGCAACTAGATGAAGCAGAGGAAAGGATCCGTGAACTCACAGACAAAGCAACTGAGTTCACCCAATCAGAGCAACAAAAAAGAGAACAATGAAAAAAAGGATAGGACAGGATAGATTAAGGGGCTGCTGGGACAATATAAAGTAGTCTAACTTTCACATTGTAGGGGTCCCAGAAGGTGAAAAGATAATTCCATGCAGATGAAAACCAGAAAAAAGCTGAAGTAACTATATTTTTATCACAAAATAAACTTTAAAACAGACAGTAATAAGAGGCAAAGACAGGTGCCACGTGGTGATAAAGGGGTCAGTCCAACAAGAGGATACAACATTCATAAATGTTTATGTACCTTATATATAGGAGCCCCTAAATGTAAAAAGTAAATATTGCCAGATCTAAAGGGAGATGTACCCAGCAATACAATAATAGTAAGGAATTTTAACATCCCACTTACATCAATGGGTAGACCATCCAACCAGAAACATCCAAAAGTAGAAGAATACCCATTCTTGTCAATTGTAGATAGAATGTTTTTAATGTCAGATCATATGTTAGGCCACAAAACAAATCTTAATAAATTTAAGGGGATTCAAATCCTCTTAGACATCTTTTCTGACCACAATAAATAATAAGAAATTAGAAATTACATGGAGAAAACTGGGAACTTTGTGAATATGTGGAGATTAAACCACATGCTGAACAATCAGTGGGTCAGAGAGGAAATCGGAAGGGAGGCAAACTGCCTTGAGACAAACGAAAATGGAAATATACCAAAATTCGTGGAATACAGCGAAAACAGTTGTAAGAGAGGAGTTCCTAAGGATAAATGCTTACCTCCAGAAACACGAAAATTCTCTATTATTCATCTCAAGAAAATAGAAACAGGAGAAGAAAGAAAGTCCAAAGTTATTAGAAGAATGGAAATAATAAAAATTAGAACAGAAATAGAGAAGATCAGTGAAACTACGAACTGGTTCTTTGAAAAGGCAAACAAAATTGATAAGCCTTGTAAAAGTAGATTGGATAAATAGGAAAGTCATTACATGTGTTTCTATTTTATTTAGGGAAGTTAGTTCATGTTCAGCTAAAACATTCTTTTTTTTGGGCAGTGTCTTTTGGGGATTTTGGGATTACTTGATGAAAGGGAAATGGTAATAGAAAAAAATTGATAAGCCTTTAGCTAGACTTATCGAGAAAACAGAATCAAATAAATAGAATGAGACAGGAAATGTTACAGCTGATATCACAGAAATGCAGAGAACCCAAAGGCCCTACTATGAGCAGTTATATGCCAACAAATTGGACAATTTAGAAAAAATAGATAAATTTCTAGAAACATACAAACTACCAAAGCTAAATCATGAAAATAGAGTTAAATAAATAGAAAATCTAAACTGACTGATTACTAGTAAGGAGATTGAATCAGTAATCAGAAACCTCTGAACAAAAAACGTTCAGGACTGGACGGCCTTGCTGGTTAATTCTACTAGATATTCAAAGAAGAATTAGTACCAAACTCTTCTCTTAAACTCTTGCAAACTCTCCCCCAAAAAAGAAGAGGAGGAAGCTCTTGCAAACTCATTTTATGAGGCCAGCATTACCCTGATAATACTAAAACCGGACAAGGGCCCTATAAGAAAAGAAAATCACAGGCCAGTATCCCTGATGAACATTGATACAGAAATCCTCAACAAAATATTAGCAAACCAAACTCAGTAAGATACTAAAAGGATCATGCACCATGATGAAGTGGGATTTATTCCTGGGGATACAAAGATGGTTCAGCATCTGCAAATGAGTTAGTGTGTTTTACCACGTTAATAAAATAAAGGATAAAAATCACATCATCTCAGTAGATGCAGAAAAAGCATTTGACAGAATTTAACATTTATTTGTGATAAAAACTCTGAACAAAGCAGGTATAGAGAGAATGTAACTCAACATAATAAAGGCCCATATGAGACAAACCCACAGCTAGCATCATATTCAGTGGTGGGAAAATGAAAGCCTTTGTTTTAAGATCAGGCACAAGAAAAAGATGCCCACTCTTGCCACTTTTATTCAACATAGTTTTGGAAGTCCTAGCCAGAGCAATTAGGTAAGGGGGAAAAAAAAAAGTCTTCCAAATTGGGAAGGAAGAAATAAAACTGCCACTATTTGCAGATGACATGATATTATATACAGAAAACTCTAAAGACTATCAAAAAACTATTAGAACTTATAAACAAATTTAGTGAAGTTGTGGGATACAAAATCAATACAGAAAAATCTTGAATTTGTATACACTGATAACAAACTACCAGAAAAGAAATCAAGAAAACAATCCCATTTACGATTGTATCAAAAAGAATAAAATACTTAGGAATAACCTTAACCAAGGAGGTGAAAGACCCCTTTATATTAAAAAATACATTTTAAATATAAAATATAATATACAGTGTAAATAAATATATATATTTAAAATATAAAACATATATTTTGGTGTACTATGAAATGTTAAAGAAAGAAATTGAAGAAGATGCAAATGAATGGAAAGATATTTTATGCTCATGGTCTGGGAGAAGCAGTATTGTTAAATTGCCCTTACTGCCGCTACGCAATCTACAGATTCATTGCAATCCCGATCAAAATTCCAAGGACGTTTTTCAAAGAAATGGAATGACTGTTCTTCAAAGAAATGGAATAACTGTTCCTAAAATTTGTATGGAACCAGCAAAAACCCCAGATGGCCAGAGCAACCTTGAGAGGAGCAAAGCTGGAGGCATTGCACTTTCTGATTTCAAATACTGTAAAGCTACAGTAATTAAAATGTCATGGTATTAACATAAAAACAGACACTTAGATTAATGAAAGATAATAGTCCAGAAATAAACTCTCATATATATGGTGAATTACGTAATGAGACTGGAGCCAAGGATATACAATGGGGCAAGGGGAGTCTTTTTAATAAGTAGTGCTGAAGACTGCCCAGCCATTTGCAAGAGATTGAAACTTGACCACAGTCTTATACCAAACAAAAAATTAACTCAAAGTGGATTAAAGACTTGAACAGAAGACCCCAGACCATAAAACTCCCAGCAGAAAATGTGGTTGGTAATCTCCTTGCCCTAGGTCTTGGTGATGATTTTTTTTTTAAATCTGATACCAAAACAAAAACAAAAATAAATAAGCAGAAATACATTGTACTGAAAAGTTACTCCACTGCAAAGGAAACTATCAACAAAATGGAAAAGACAACCTACTGAATGAGAGAAAATGTTTGCAACTTATCTGTCTGATAAGTGGCTGATAGCCAAAATATATTTTAAAAAACCTCTTAAAACTCAATAGCAAAAACGCAGTTTAATTAAAAACTGGACAGAAGATTGAAATAGACAATTCTCCAGAGAAGATATGCAGATGGCTAAAAGGTACATAAGAAGATACTCAACATCATCAATCATTAGGAAGATGCAAGTCAAAGCCCCAATGAGGTAACACCTCACACCAGTTAGAATGGCAGTTGTCAAAAGACAACAAGTGTTAGTGAGGATGTGGAGAAAAGAGAACCGTTCTGCGCTATTGGAGGAAATGCAGATTGGCGCAGCCACTGGGAAACAGTATCGAGGTTCCTCAAAACATTAAAACATTAAAGAAATATCTTATTCAGCAAATCTACCATGTGATATTTGTCCAAAGAAAACAAAAACAGTAATTTGAAGAGATAAATGCACCCTCTTATTCATTGTAGCGTTATTCACAATAGCCAAGTTAGGGAAACAACCTAAGTGTCCACTGATGGATGAATGGATAAAGAAATTGTGTACACAGACACACACACAGTGGGGTATTAGTCACAGTGAAGAATGAAATCTTGCCATTTGTGACAAGGTGGGTGGACCTTGAGGTCATCATGCTATGTGAAATAAGACAGAGAAAGACAAATACCATATCATCTCATTTATATGTGGAATCTTAAGGGAGGGAAAAAAAAAAGCTCATAGATACAGAGAACAGAATATTGGTTGCCAAAAGCAGGGGGTAGGAGTAGGAGAAGTGGGTGAGGGTATCAAAAGATTAAAAAAAAAAAAATTAAAAAATAAAAGAAATTCCCTTACAGGGGAAAAAAATGGAACTGTTATACAGAGGGTGAAAAGACAGCGCAGACCATCAGAAAATACTGCAACAGGTGTATCTGACAAAGGATTTGTATTCATATCCGTTTCGAACTTACAAGTCTAGAATAGAAAGAAAAGTTTCCTAATATGAAAATAGGCAAAAGATTTTAGCAGGTATTTTCACAGAATTGGAAATCTCTTCGGTAAAGTGGTAAGATGAATATATAACATGATGTCCAATCTTATGAGAAGCAGCATTAATGTAATTTTTAAGACCTATTGGCATCTATTACCTAGCTGCTATCTGTGCAAAAGTTACAAGGTGCTGAGGCGGTGGAGACATAGTACTGACTACTGTGGAAAGCGGCCATTGGCAAGTGTGCTCGCCGTTTGACTTTTACAGTTCCTAACTAGGCCTCATGACCCATCAGGAGGCATTTATGAGAATGACCATAGCAGCACTGGCGGCCGAGATGTCCATCAGAAGTCACACACTGATTCCGTGGAATCTGTATCACTATGTAAATAAATGAACTATATATCCACAGGAATCTCAGGAACAAAGTGATAAGCTAAAAATCACTGAAGAAAGCGTGTAATATGATTTTATATATGTAAAGGTCAAAAAGTTGTAATACGAAACTATATGGGAACATAGCAACAGCATAAAGTAGCAAAAAGTAGCAGAAGCGTAAAGAACAGCAAGAGAATGGTGAGCAGAATTTCAGGACATGGTAACCTCTGAGGTGGGGAATTTATCCGTTCAAGTGGGAAAATGGTACAACAGGACCTTCAAAAGTGATGACAGTGTTCTGTTCAACTATGTGACAGGCACTTAAGTATTTTGTGGTATTGACCGACACGCTTTATGTCATACCAGGGTTTTTTTTCATATTCATTAAACACTTGTAAAAACCAGTTTTTTAATTTAAAAATTTAAAAAGATTTTATTTGTCAGAGAGAGAGAGAGAGAAAGAGCATGAGCCGGGGAGGGGCAGGGAGAGAGGGAGAAGCAGACTCCCTGCTGAGCAAGGAGCCCAATGTGGGGCTCCATCCCAGGACCCTGGGATCATGACGTGAGCCAAAGGCAGACGCTTAACTGACTAAGCCACCCAGGCATCCCTAAAAACCAGTTTTAAAAACTATAAAGCCAACTGGGAAATTTCCAAGTCAGTAATTGGTGGTAAATTCTTCAGATTTTTAATTCCCTCACTGTGCCCCAAATCACATCTAATTGTTTCTACATTCTCTCACCCTAAAGCTGCCAGCATACATTTGAGGTAGGATCAGACAGGATTGAAAAGCTTGAAACTACTTTCCAGAGAATGTCTTGAACATAACTGTGCACTCATGTGCCCACACTGCCCCTCGTCTGTTCTCCCCTCACCCCGTCCTTTCACATACGGGCCCCTGGGGCCCAGACTCCAGAGAACCTAAAGTCAGGAAATTCTGGAGCTTCACAAACAAAAACCACCAGTCACAAACGCATTTGATGTATGAATACCCTCCGGCGGGGGGGCGGAATGTAATGCAGACATGAGAAGCTTCAGACCACATATCATACTGCCAGGTGAACTCCCGAGTGACCAGAGGCCAGGGGGATTTGGTGGACTGGGGTACTGCGGCGGGGACAGCCACGCCTCAGGGCAGGAAGGGCGAGCTGTTCACGTCCCCTTCTGCCATGTCAGCAAACAGGTCGATTCCAGGACTCACCAGCAGACACAAAATCTTAGTGTGCTAATACCCGGTGAAAGCGGGGTAGGTGGGGGAGATGGAACAGGGAGGGGCTGACCAAGGACAAATGAAGAGGGGGTCACATTACATTTTGGCAGCACAGTGAGAGAGCATTGAGGAGAATGCAGGAGGTGGTGGTGTCCTGGAAGAAAGGGTGATCTGGATTAGTGAGACCGAGAAGAAAAGTTGCAAGGAAAATTGGCACCTCAGAGTTGTGTTCTGCAATTAACGCTACTCCTGCTTTTAAAGAGCCATTAATCCTTAAAAACATGTTAATTTTTATTTTTTAATTGAAAAGAGCTTTATATCGCTTACATTTTAAAATCAGACCTATAAATGAAAATCTTAACTTTGTAAATAGAATCCTAGCAAATACTTAAAGATGCACAGAAGTATTTACTGCTTTTTATACACAGCAGGTGTGGAGTTGGGTAATCACAGGCATCTGTGCAATTAATTATTACATTTGAGAATTTATTCTGGGTTATTTACATTCATCTTGGAAGTGACTCTTCTCCAGATTAAATTAGAAAAGGGGTCTTTAAAGCTGGAAATAGGGGGTTTTAAATAACTTTAAAATTTTAAAGACATCTTAATTTTAAAACATTCACATTATTCCTACTTGAGGTTCCTAATATAATATGCATTTTATTCTACAGTTACTACAACCAGGGAGCTTTAAAAATTCTTTCTTAAGACTGAATGTTATTTTGCATATCCTTCCATGCTTATTATGTACTAGATGTGCTGTAGGCATTTTTTATACAGTGATGTATTTAATCCTCACATTAACTAATGCTTTTTACAGTGGAGCCTCTTATACCCATTTTAGAAACCGTGAATTGAAACAAGTAGAGTTGTCCAAGTTCACACGGCTAGTGAGTGGTGAAAAGCAGATTCAAACCCAGGGAGTCTGGTTTCAGTCTTAATTTTAACTTGAACCATCATGCTCTGTTATTCTGTTCCTTCCTGGACCTTAGGGAGTGTTTGCTGGACTCTGCATTCTTCCCTTTAGCAGGTTTTACTTGTCTTTGCTGGTGTAGGATGTTCTTAACGGTTGTCCGTAGGAGAAATCGCCATGTTGGGATTTAAGAGTGACATCCTTGGGGCGCCTGGGTGGCTCAGTGGGTTAAGCCTCTGCCTTCGGCTCAGGTCATCATCCCAGGGTCCTGGGTCGAGCCCCACATCGGGCTCTCTGCTCGGCGGGGAGCCTGCTTCCTCCTCTCTCTCTCTCTCTGCCTGCCTCTCTGCCTACTTGTGTTCCGTCTGTCAAATAAATAAATAAAATCTTAAAAAAAAAAAAAAAAAAAAGAGTGACATCCTTGCCAGTTTTTACCTTTGTTACTTTGAGCCACTTGGTCACTTTGAGCCAGTCACTTTATTTCCTCGTCTTTCCTGTATCTGAAAATATGAAAAGGCGTGCAGAGATTTAAAAGGACTAGAATGAGAAATGCAAGGAGAATCTAGAACATTGTGTTGTGAAAACGGAGACTCCCTTCTAGGAGCTTGTTGGCAAGCCTTATCAGCATATTGTAACAGCGATAAGAAGCACGTGTAGTATTGGAAAGGTAAGATGATACAGAGTACGTTCTGCCTATAGTGTAGAGAAGCTGGAGTGGGTGCCCACTCCTGACCTGCTGGCGGCGAGCCCTGGGAATCTGCTTTGCCAGGCTTTCCAGTTTGTGTATGCATGAAACGTTGAAATCCACTGGTCACGCTTTTTGGTTAAGAGTAAGGCTCTGTAGTCAGGCTCCCTGTGTTTGAAGGCTGACTTTGCAAAGAAAGCTATGTCTTCTTGGGCAGTTTAACCTTTTCAGTCTCTGTTCTTCTGCTTGTGAAATGGCACTAGCAGCTGTAGCTTCCTCATTGTGTTAGCTGTGAGGATTAGGAGTTAATACACATAAAGCACTTAGAATCATGCTTGGCACACAGGGTGCCCAGTAGATGTGGCAGTACTGTAGTATGTACGGTGAGTGCTGTGTTAGCGTCCAGTTGCTGCTGGCACAGAGTACTATGTATCAGTGACTTTAAATAACTTGGATTTATTATCTTAAAGTTCTGAAGGTCACGAGCGCAAAATGGGTCTCGGTGGACTGAAGTGAAGGTGTCAGCAGACTGCATTCCTTTTGGGAGGCTCGAGGGGAGAATCCATTTTCTTGCCTTTCCTAGCTTCTAGAGGCTTCTCTGTGTCTTGGTTCACGTCCCCCTAACCATCTTCAAAGCCAGCAGCGGCCACTCAGGTCTTTAGGGACTCTTCTGATTACATCGGGCCCACACAGATGATACAGGGTAAATTTGAGGTCAGCTGATTAGCAGCCTTAATTCCACTTTGCTCCAGAACCTAACGCATTCATAGGTTTGGGGATTAGAACGTGGGCCTCTTTGGGGACCATTGTTTTGTCCACCACAACCTCTGACTTTAGACGGATACTCAGTGCACACCTACACTGGTGTTGCTCTTCTGGAAACTTGCTTTCCTACTCTTGACCTTTCCTCCACCTCTTTGCATTCCCTAACCCACCTCAGGTGTCCTTTGCGTCATATCCATTGAGGAAATAGAAGCCACCAGATGAGAACTTGCTCATCTGTCCACAACTGTGTGCTTAGCTATGTATGGCCATCTTTTCCTGCTTTGCCTCTATGATAATGGAGGCTGTTATCTTTCTCTTCTTAAAATCCTTCACCTGTCACCCTGCCTCCCCTCATTTTTAGATTTTTGCAGACGATGTGTAGGATCTCCCATCTTTGAAAAGCCTTCCTCTGGGGGCACCTGTGTGGCTCGGTCTATTGAGTGTCCTACTCTTGGTTTCAGATCAGGTCACAATCTCAGGGTCCTGGGACTGAGCCCTGAGTGGGGCGCTGCGCTCAGCAGGGACTCTCCCTCTTCCTCTCCCCACTCCTCTGTGCCTCCCCCCACTGTGCTCTCTTTCTCTAAAATAAATAAAGTCTTTAATAAATAAATAAATATCTTCCTCTGGACCCACATTCCTTGTCTGGTTTCTCCTCCTCCCTCTTACTCTTCAGCCCCAACCAAGAGGCCCTCTTTTCACCTCTTGGTAGTTCAAGCAGAAGCCTGGAAACCGCCCTTCTGACGCCAGGCCAGCCCCGCAGACCCATGGTCTGCAGACCTGCAGATCGCTGCATCTCCCTGTCAGTTACCACGCCAGCGGCCCTCTCCCAGGCCAGACCGTGGCGCCCCCTGCCTGCGCCTCCCTGCACCCTTCCTCATTCCATAGCTCCAGTAGGCTTTGAAAACCAGAAGCAGACTTGTGTCACGCCCTTTTTGCCGAATTTAGGAAAAAACTCAAAAATAAGACCGTATGTTTAGCCAGACCTGCCCCTGCCACTCTGGCCTCATTTCTTCTCTCTGTCCCTCACTGTGCTACAGCCACAGTCTCAGATTTTCAATGTGCCAGGCTCTCCTCTGCTCTGGAGCCTTGGGCCCCAAATCCTGCCCTCTCCTGTCTGTCCCTGTCATCATACCCAGCTCTCCTGGAAGCTGCAGGTGGCTGCTTCCTGTCCTCTGTCTGCATGGCTCCTGCTAAGCTGAGGAGGATAGGACTCGGGTTAATTTCTTTTAGGACCACTTAATTTCATTGAGATGTTTTTTGCTGAAAAATGTATCAATTACCAGCGTAATAATTGACATGCTACACATTAGGAGCACCTCTTTACAAATTGCAAAAGGAAGAAAGTTAATTTCCATCTTGCACATCTTACTGTAGACATAGCCATGATTATAATGGAGAGAAACTGTAGAAATAATCATTTTTCCCTTCTGGACTCGTTAGCAAGACTTTATCGATACCAGCTGGAACGTGATGCTCCCTGGTGGTATGTGTGTACTGCCTGGGGTACAGGTCCCGGGTGTTCTCCCCCAGCCCAGTTTATCGGATACTCCACGATCTAGCTGTATTCGTGGATGAGGAAGGAGGTGGCATGGTTATTTTATGTCTTGTAAAATTTAACTTTCTTGTTAATTTTTATAGTGACTCTTCCTGATGCCCTGATGCTTTATTAATATTTCTTTATGTATCTTATGTTACAGACTATTCAGACTATGAAGACAGTTCTCTAGAATTTCTGGAAAGGTGCTCTTCTCCACTAACTCGATCTTCTGGGAGTTCTCTGGCTCTGCGAAGCATGTTTACGGAGAAAAATTCGACATATCAGTACCCGAGGGCAATTTTGTCAGTTGATCTTAGTGGTGAAAGTATGTGTAATCATGTAATGCTTAAACAAGTCTTAAGATTATTAAATGGGGAACTGAGCTGGAAACATACTTCAGTGAGGGCTTATCTGAGCACACTATTGAAGAAGTTATCCCAGAAACTAATACGAAAATCTCAACATTTGCAAGTTGAGCTACTTTTTAAAATTTCTACAAAGTAAAATTGGCTCTTATCATTAACTATAGGACATCTGGTGAGGAGGTTCCTAGTGTCTACTACGTACTGGTTATGGGTGTTTTACATGTGGATTCAGAATCTGTCAGGTTGCCCTGCAAGCCGTCCTGGCAGCTGGGGCTTGAGTGGACTCGCCTTCCAGGGCTCCCAGCAGTGGGAGGGAGACTCTCCCCACGCAGACCCTGATGGCAATGGCTGGAGACTAGAAGGAGGGATGGGGTCTTCATCTTATGTAAAACCTCAGGGGTACTGGTGGCTGAGCTCACTTCCGGCCTTCGCCTTTCTTTTGAGGGCCCGACATGGTGGGTCCTAGGTGATGTGTTTTTGTTTGCACGGTTACCACTTGCTTTCTTCCAGGCCTACCTCCTGTCTAGCCTCCTGTGGAGAAAAGCGTCCTCTTCCCTTCCTCCTAAAATAAGCACCAGGCAATTTTGAGATCTAACATTTTCAAACATAGAGGGGAGGGAGGAAAAAGTCCCTCTTCCTTTTCTAACAAGCACAAGTCCCCTGTTCCCTTTTGGGCCAGTGGCTCTTCACCCCAGGTGTGTGTGACAGCTGTCACTGTGATGCTTTGAAACGACCACTCCAGAGGTGCGCTGCAGAGCACAAATGAGATTTCTGGGAGGGTAGATGGAGTTCCCGAGTCATTCTGAGGGTTGACGGTCACATAAGGATACTCCTTTTGGGGCCGTCAAGGTCAGAAAGTCATCACTTTACGCAGAGTGCTGGAGAATGGAGAGGATATCTGGTTGGCAGTGCTGTCGGAACTAGACGTGTGAGAGGGAGTGGCAGGAGTATTGCTGGCGTGTGCCCCCAGTCCTGCCCGGTGTTTGACCGAGGCCTGAGCTGGGAGGAAGGACAGGTATTGGTACCGGGTGCAGGTCTTTGGCCAGAGGTTCTCAAGTGTTAGCATGCAGCAGAACCACCTGGAAAGCTTGTTAAAACACCTTTCTGGACCTCCTCAAAATGTCTGACACCTAATGAGCTCCCAGGTGATGCTGATCTGGAATCCCCACTTAGAGAATGTGTCTGGGAAAACATCAGTGATAGTTCAAGAAAATGGTGTTCCTGTGGCCACTCAGTTGGAGCTGTTTTCCATGTGTTATTTCAGTAGGAGAGGGAACTTTTTTTTTTAATTTGCTTTTCTTTTGAACTTTGAATCCACAGAGTCATTTACTCAGCCCCTAGAATTCAGCCAAACATTTGTTCAATGCTTGGGAATTAGTTATTCAAACTAGGTTTTCTGGCCAGTATGTTAAATTTGTATTCTAACGCCATAAAACCCGGTTATTTGGCCATGAAAACATATGTGCGACACATGCTAATTCCTTTCAATGATAATAGTTTTAAATTTATTCTGTTATGATTGCCATCCATGTAAGGCCACATGTATGCTGCAGCTGTGTTTGAAATTATTTATTCACGTTCTAGTCTGCCATTTTGAAACATGAACTTGTGTTCAGGAAGGCCCAAGAGAAAATACTAGTTTTGAATTTAAGATAGTAAAATGAGGAATGAGTGAAATTTCCCCTCTCGGTTCTCAAGACTGCTTATCTTGTTATTAAAAGGATTTTATAATGCCTAATTGATTTACTCCTTGAACATTTTCCTGTATTTCTCTAATATCATTTCTTCTGACCTCACTTTCTTCAAGATGTCCTAAGACCCTAAAGAAAAGAAGATGTTTATTTTTCTGTAAAACATTAACTTTTGATAAGTCAAAAAGGAAGCATTCAAAAATGGGAAAAATCAGATTAGAAACTGGTAAAAGCACTAAGTCATGAAATACTTCAAATATAAATAGCTTGACTTTTTTTAGTTCGAATGCGGCCAACTTCTTTCTGGTCTGATTGTCTGAAAGAGAATTTTCTCTGGCTGTGGACTCCCTCCTTAGCTCCTTCAGGAGCATTCTGGAGCAGTTTACCGTGTACAGCAGGCTTCCTTCTAAGCACTGGCTTTGGAGCATTCAGAATGCAGAGCCCTTAGTGCTGCGGCCTCTTGACACTTTACAGAGGAGGTGAGTAAGGAGCAGGTGCAGGAGTGGCGCAGACCGTGATGAGGAGTTGAGACACTGAGGCAGAAGGAGCCACCTCCGTCACTCAGGTGCTCCGCTGGTGGGCCTCCAGGTGTCTCACAGCAGTGGGCAGGTCTTTGACCAGGCACCTCCCATGCTTCTCCAGACACACCCCTTCCAAACCTTTAGTGTCCTGTCGTCATTTCTTTCCCTTTGTTGTAAATAAATATTTCCTTGTTTTGCCTCGATTTTTTAATTTTTTTACTCAGTGGCTGGGCTAAATTGGCATCTTTGACATCAGCAGTGGTACAAATACAGACCTAAAACCTGGCCTTTAAAAAATGTTGATGTATATGTAGTGGTCATAAATCTAGTTTCTAGAATATACTTACTTATTTTTAAAATATTTTAAGCAAAGTGAAATTTTAGAACTCTCTATATAGGGAACTTCTGATCACAGTTTAAGGAACAGTGGTGACATCGAGAGCATAGGCTCTGGAGTCGGGGAGTCCTGCCTGCAGTCAGCTCGACCGTTAGCTGGCCGCACTGTTCGAGCAAGTAATAGATCTTCTGTTGGAAGTGCTTAGTATAGTATCTGCTGCACAGTAAGTGCACTGGTGGTTGAAGATTCTGACGCCGTCAGGAATAGTAGTGTTGATGTTATCGCAGGCATACTCCTCTTCGCTGAAGTGCCTTGACTGTCGTGCAAAGAACAAAATCCATTCTTTTTACAGCCGTGATTCTGGGGAGGATAAAAAGGACTAATGTTTGTGAAAGCATTCGAAAACTATGCAAATTTGAATTATTACCACCCTTAGCCATGACCTCTATAAGCACCAAGACTAGGGATACTTTCCAAGTTACTTGTAATAGTGTAGATGTTAATCTGTAAAGCCAATCATAACTATCTCTTCAAAAATCATTTGTTTCTTTGTTCAGAGACATATGCTAATCCCGTTTGTTTGGCCTTCCTTTTTAAATACTTAATAGCTTTTAATCACTTCCTTTAGCGCCTTTCTATCTGGAAAAGTGACACAAGCATAGGAAAACATACTCTGTGTATACTTTTGTGTGTATTCTAGACTTATCCGATGTGGAATTCCTAGATGATTCTTCAACAGAGAGTTTGCTTCTCAGTGGGGACGAGTACAATCAGGACTTCGATTCAACCAATTTTGAGGAATCTCAGGATGAAGACGATGCTCTCAATGAGATTGTGCGGTGTATTTGTGAAATGGATGAGGAGAACGGCTTCATGATCCAGGTAACCCGTCTTGCCTGTCGTAGTAACTAATCATTTCAGGTGCTCAGCGAGCACATCAGGGCGTCTGTGTTCTTTTGTCACTTGTGGTCTTACTGAAGACTGGTCTCTCGCCTGTTGCGTTTAAAATCCCAGTAGTAATGATGGGAAGGTCTCTCCAAATGAAGTAGACTGTTCTCTCACTTAACGATCACCCTCCCTTTGTGAGAGTGTTGAGTTTGAGGTCTTCAAGCCAAAATTCTGGAAGCCATTTTTGGAAGCCATTCGGGTGGGTGAGCATCTAGATACATTGAAGGGTAGAATGTAGCAGCCCTTCAGCGGGATCCCTGTTGTTTGTAGGCCTTCAGTGGGCAGATAAGGAAGTAAATGTTTCCTCTGTTGTCAAAAATTGTTACAGGTGATGTCATTTAGAAGATTTAGAGATGTTAGTTGCAGGAAGAAAGAGTAATGTTTTCTCGCTCTTTTCAAAGGTATTCTCAAATAAGGGAACTACAAATGTATAGGGTCACCACACAGGTAATACTTGAAGAAGTGAGTGCTACAGGCAATCTGACGAACTTGTCTTTTTTAAGAAAAATGTCCACACTTTAATAAGCTATTTTAAGGATATATTTCCCTAAAAATTAGTGGGAAGTAAATGAGAGCAGTAGTTTTGTGTATGTGTGTGTTACATGATTTAAGTAATCTATCAAGGCACATTTTAATAGCGGCAACAAGAGGGAGTTCTTGAAGTACCGACTCTTTCAAATATAAAATTCATCCTCTGTCCGCACTTGGATCATCGTGTGGAATAAGAATTGAACTCTGGGAGGCAGCAAGAGACGGCCATGCTAGCTGAAAGGAAGGGGACTTGTCTTTTTTTCTGGTGAGCAGACCTGTGACTAAGCACTCCTGTGTTTTCGGCAGTGTGAAGAGTGCCTCTGCTGGCAACACAGCGTGTGCATGGGGCTGCTGGAGGAGAGCATCCCCGAGCAGTACATCTGCTACGTCTGCAGGGACCCTCCTGGTAAGCCAACTCCCCGTGCTGGTGGCAAGACGCCTAGAGATCTCGTTACTGATTACGTAGGGTACCCACTGCATGAGACATTGTTACTTCTTCATCAGTTAAATTCTGCTTCCATGGTGAAATTTAAAAATATTTTTCATTGTTTGTGACAGTTTCGTTTTCTGTGTTAATTACTGAGGCCAGATCATTAGCCTTGTTTCATTAACATAACTGCTCCGTTACTGGAAGGACAGTTATGTAGGTCTTTTTCCTGGAGAAGAATTGGCCCTGTCATGTATCCCTGTGTATTGATTTCTAAATGGGTTTATGTGTGCCTCTTTGAATGGAACTGTATTCTGAATGTAACTCCTTGTAATGTGATTTTAAGAAAGTTCCTGACTGTGCTGCATATCCAGCTCATTTTAGTAGATGGGCTCTCCGACGATCACGGTCTATCCCTTTATTTTACTGCTGAGACAACTGAGGCTTGGAGAGTTGCATGCCTTGTGCACAAGGATAATACTAGACATGGCAGAACTGAGGTGAAAACCTGCCCCTTTAGAGTCCTTGTCCAGTGCCTTCCTCCATGCTGGAGGCTTTCGAGTAGCAAGGTTTTGCATACACTTGTGTACACTTTCAGCTGCCCAGGTAGAAGATAACTAGATATTCTCAATAAAAGCCTACCAGTTCTCCTCTTGTCTTTCAAAAAAAAAAAAAAAGTAACATTAAGAAGCAGGAGAATGATTCGGACCTATATGAATGTAGACATCTGTTTATTCATTCAGCAGCCTTCATTGGATGCCTTCTATTTGGCAAATGCTGGTAAGAAGTAGGATGATTGATTCAAAGCATACCTTTCCACTATCTCACAGTATAGTAGGGGTCACAGACACATAAGCAACTAATTTAACAGACACTGACGTTGAAGATGTTGGGATTATACAGGACCCTGTGAGATCTTGAAGAGGGGTCCTTATTCACTTAAGTAGAACTCTTATTTCATCCAGTTCAAAACAAATGTTAGCAAGAGAATGGGTACCCCGTCTAGTTTCTGTCCAGCCCTCTCAGCCTTTCTACAGGGCAGATGACAGACACATCAGAAGTGGAAAGCTGTACCCTCAAGATTCCTCTGCAGGTGTCCTCTGCGTCTGAGCGCATCCTGAATGGAGTGTGTTGTTGGTAGTGGGCAGGAGACGCCGAGGTTGGAGGAGCCCTCGCCAGCTTCTCAGAATGCTGTCTTGCTCTTCTTCTGAATTTATTCTTAGTGCCAGAGCTTACCTTGCTTACTGCGTAGTGTTAATAAGATGGCAGTGGGAGGGAAGTCCGAGTAAGTGGAAAGCTTTGTCATTTTAATGTCCTCTTCATCTGCAGGTCAGAGGTGGAGTGCAAAATATCGGTATGATAAGGATTGGTTGGATAATGGGAGGATGTGTGGGTTATCGTTTTTAAAAGAAAATTACTCTCATCTCAATGCCAAAAAGATAGTATCCACACACCACCTGCTTGCTGACGTCTATGGTGTCACGGAAGTCCTGCACGGGCTGCAGCTGAAGATCGGCATACTGAAGTAAGTGCGGAGCCGCAGGGTGGCGCGTGGCGCGTGTTTGAATTCAGGGTCATCAGGCGGCCTTTGGAAGGTTCAGATGAGCAATTTGGGAGACAAGAGATATTTGAACACATTTTAACTTTTAAAAATAGACAGGATTAATAAGCTTTTTGGATGAGTAGCTGGTTCCTGCCTGTTGTCCTGGAATGAATAAGCATGGTTGAAGGTCACTACCACTCTGCTAGTCCAGCAAATGCTAGTCCCTGCCCTGCTGTTTTGTGTGCTTGCCGTAGGCACAGAATTAAGTACAGTTGCTTGGTGAGCCGGTATCTTGTGCCCTCCTTCAGGAATGGTGTCCAGATGAAGTAGTATTTTTTAATTACCTTAAGATGGACTCTGAAGGGAGCAGGTCATCTAATCCATCCCTCTGCTCTGCAACAGATGGGTTTTAGTCATCCCAGATTCTTTGCACTTAAAACAACAACAACAACAAGAAAAAACAAATAAAACAAACCAACCCAGCCTGAGCCTCCCTAAGTAACATGTCCAAGTATTCTCGAAGCCCATGTTTTCAGTTCTTCTAATCCCTGGCTAGAATTCTTCTCTTAAGACAATATTTTATATAAAAACAGGATGATTCACTGGTTTCTCACAAGATTGTCTTCATTTTGACTCACTTGCCTGGGCCAGAAACTTACCCTTTCTCCTCCTTGGCCTCATCCGTCCAGCTTTCCCCTCAGCCTGGTGTGCCCAGGCACCTGTCCGTTGTAATTCCTTAACATTGTTCTGTGTTTCTGTCTCTCTTCTTCATGCTGTCCCAGCCCAGGCGGTTCTTTTCACGTCGCCACACCTTTTTAGTTCTCTGCGGCTCCAGTCTTGTACTCTGAGTTCATCCTTCTTCCTGTTGCCAGTGTGATTTTAGTAAAAGATAAGTAGGACTTTGAAGTGCCTGGCTGGGTCAGTTAAGCACCTGCCTTTGGTTTAGGTCATGATCCCCGGGTTCTGGGATCGATCCCCATGTCTCTGCTCAGTGGGGAGACTGCTTCTCTCTCTCCCCGTGCCCCTCCCCACTGCTCTTGCATTGCGCTCTCTGATGCTCTCTCTCAAATAAATTAAATCTTAAAAAAAAAAAAAAGATAAATAGGAGTTTGCCTCTTTTTCAGCTTCATATCCCACAGTGCTTTCCTGGCTCTGCAGCATGTACTCGGAGTCCTTCCCTGATATGTATTCTGTTGTTTGCTTGCGGTGTCTTCCCCCTCCCGGTTGTTCTCCCCAAACGTTGCAGCTCTACCAAACCATAATCCCTGAGTGAAGCCTGCTTTATCGTAATTACAAGCCTTTACTCACACTTAGAACCTTCTACAGCTAGTCTCTTTAGCATGTGCCTTTTCATGATACCTGCCCGACCAGGGCTGATCACACACCCTTCTTGGCAAACTCCTTACATACTGAGGTTGGCACTTCTGTGCACTTTGTTTTTTCATGTCCGTCTCTCCTTACTACACCATGAGTTCCTTTAGGGTAGGGCTTATGTCTTATTCATCATTTTGTTGCCAGTCCCTAGTATACGTATAAGTATTGAGTGACTGTTGAATGTAATTTGCTTCTGTTGTATGTCATAAATCTGAATATGGATTTCTTTATAAAAAGGGCATACGAATGCTAAAACTTGAGGGAAGAGCTAACCTATTAAAAAGAAAGTCTACTTCATGCCAGAAATTAGTGCTTATAGTATCAGATTTCATTTAAGCCTTAAAATAAGCCTGAAAAATAGATCTCCTCTCATTTGATAGATGGGTAGTCAAAGATAGAGGTACTTGTCTAAGCTCAGTGACAGAGCAGGACATGGTCCATTAGACAGAGTACAAAGCCAACTTTCTGCCGTGCCTTTACTATAAAAGAATTTTAGTATTTCCTGATACTAAATTAGAGGTCCAAAAGATAAAATGTGTAATTTTAGAACAATACTTGGGTATTACTAGAAGAAAACTAAAGTTGGCCCCTGGGTGTTTGTCTAACCTGGAAATAATTAATTCACAAACATTGAGGTTTCTGAAAGGTTTATGCCTCCTGAGTATTTCCCTTTCTTACCGATTCTGATTGAAGAATTGTGGTTTCACTCACTGCAGAATTTTAATGACTAGAATTAGCGATAGGAGGGCATTATCATAGACTGTGGGTGAGGGCTAATCAGTGCAACCTCTTTGGAGGCCGCTTGGACATTTATCACATGTAAAATGTGTGCCCACTATCCAGCAGCTCCATATCTGACTGAAATTTCCCCACTCGTGTGCAGAGAGCACATGAACACGCACACATGTCTGTAGGTGGGAATGGGCTGGTGAGCCTAGGCCGGGGTACATGGATACTGTTGAGCTCTAGAGTAAAAGTGGGGGAAACGTCTGTGCACTGAGGGGGCAAGATGCCCATATATGTTATCTATGAGGAAGGCAAACTGAGAGCCCCATCTGCATAAAAAGAGGAAGTATATGCTTATTCATTTAAAAAATAATTTTATATGTGTAGAAAACATCTGAAAGATTATACCTCATTTTTTTATGATTACCATGGTAGGGAGTTTTTTATTTTGTATGCATTTATTGCCTGAATTTTTTATCATGAGCAAGTATCACTTTTTGATTGAATGAAGATTTTAAACTATTGTCATATACAAGTTTTTTGTGTTGTACAATTTAAAAAAATATGGTAAAACATCAATAGGAAAAGAAGGGCATCTATCAAGTGATGATGTGAGCTATGAACATAATTACATTTATCATTGCCTTTTTTAAAGATTTTATGTATTTAAGAGAGAAAGAACACGAGCTGGGGTGAGGGTTGCTGAGGGAGAGGGAGAAATAGACTCCCTGCTGAGCAGGACCCTGAGATCATGACTTGACCCGAAGGCAGATACTTAACCCACTGAACCACTCAGGGGCCCCTCATCATTGCTTTTCTATCCGAGTATTATTTCTATAAAATTATATTCTGCAAAAAAGAATTCAAACTTTGGATTAAGTTCTGGGACAAGTTACCCTAAAGAATACCTCTGCTTTTGTCTTGAACCCCTGCCCTCCTTCTAGCCTGGCTCCCTCGGTGAGTCTAGGTCTTCAGTAGAGAAGTGGAGGTCAGTTCACCTGAGTCAGCACACTCACTGTACAGAAGGCACAGACAACCAGGGGTTATCTGTATCATTTTTACTTTCTGAAATTTATTATGGCACTAAACTTGTTTCCCCTCCGCCCCTGAACTGCTCTTTCTCCAACTTTGCTTTAAGGAATAAACATCATCCTGACCTTCGTCTCTGGGCTTGTTCTGGGAAGCGAAAAGACCAAGATCAAGGAATTGCTGGGATGGAGAAAAAAGTAGCAGGGCAAGACACAGTTAATATAGAGGAAAAGAAATACCACATACAGAACCATAAAGAACCACCTCGTTTGCCCCTAAAAATGGAAGGAACGTACATAACAAGTGAGCACAGTTACCAAAAGCCGCAACATTTTGGTCAAGACTGCAAGTCTCTTGTAGACCCTGGGAGCTCGGATGATGATGATGTTAGTAGTTTTGAAGAAGAACAAGAATTCCATACAAAAGATAAAAACCGTTCACACTACTCAGCGAAGGAAGACGGAATGCCTGAAAAGGTATAACTCGTTCATTTGTTTGGGCTTGGAAAATATGATAGACCATCGGAAAATTTTATAAAATAAAACATACTGAATTCCCAGTAAAACTATGCTTATATTTCCAAGTTCACAAATACCTTGCTGGGTAAAGACATTTGCTTTCTCCATTAGAAAACACTGGCTATTTGAACACTGAATTATCCCCTAATTCAGAGTTGTAGTAATTCAGTAAACTTTTGTCCTAATCAAAGTTTCGGTTTTTATAAGCACACTTAGATACCTCCAAAAACCATGAGACAAATTTTTTTTCCAAATGAAGATGGCTATATGTGAGAATGTGTAAGTGTTTGTGGGTGTGTGTATATTAATACAACATGTGTTTCAGATAAAAGGTGGCATTCCAGTCTTTTTAAAATTTTAGCGTACTTACATATGCATATCAATTCCATTATGTGATAAACTGAATTCTTACAGCTCTGTGTCCATTGAATTTCTTTGAACTTTTTCCTATTCATAGAGATTGTCTTAGAAATACTGTTTCTTCTTTTTTCATTGATTTTTCAGCTAGTAATGCCACTTTAAAATTAGTTCTTTATTTTTCTGGCCTGTTTTATCAAGAAATTACTGTAAACAAATAAATTTGGGAAGCCTATAGTTCATGATATTTGTGGCAAATGATTTAGTCAAATTACTGTCCCTTTTATGAAATGAATTCTTTCTGGTGAGTCTGAGTTCATATTTTTTGTGCATGTGTAAAGCATTTTGCAATTCTTAAGTTTTTTTTTTTTTTAAGATTTTTTAATTTTTTTATTTGACAGAGATCACAAGCAGGCAGAGAGGCAGGCAGAGAGAGAGGAGGAAGCAGGCTCCCTGCTGAGCAGAGAGCCGGATGTGGGGCTCGATCCCAGGACCCTGGGACCATGACCTGAGCCGAAGGCAGAGGCTTTAACCCACTGAGCCAGCCAGGCACCCCAATTCTTAAGTTTTTAAAAGATTTTTATCTCTCTCATGCCTCACTGATTTAACTGCAAGAGTTAATTATAGTTTGCGGGTAATGAGACTTTAAACTGGCCTTTGTCAGCCTCCGTGATTTTTCCATCATTGCTTTCTGCCTTCACTCCACTTATGTCATTAGTTTAGATTCATTGAGGAAGGGTTTAGTCTAAATGAGCTGGGGTTTCTCGTTATAGAGTATAATTAGCAACTTATTTCTTTAACATGTCTTGTTGAATGCTCTCCACCCTATGGAGCCCCATGCTAGGCTTTATGGAGAGACTTGGCAAGCATGTCTGCTCTTTTAAGGACCATCAGATATAATTTAATTATGCGCTGGCACTTCCTTTAAAAATAATCTAAGAGTCTGATTGGATTTCACTGATCATTGTGGTAATGAGGTGTTTGGTGTATCTTTCCTGTTATGACATTACATTTCACCTAATTTTGTTTTTTCCTAATGGTTCTTTGGAGAAGAATCCAGCTGAGAGGAATACGGTGTTTATTTATAATGATAAAAAGGGCACTGAAGACCCAGGAGACTCACATCTTCAGTGGCAGCTCAATCTCCTTACACACATAGAGAATATGCAGAACGAAGTCACCAGCAGGATGGACCTAATAGAGAAAGAAGTTGATGGTAATTTTAAGAAAGAACTAAAATACAGTGACTACAATATGCAGAGTGTATTTATTGTTGTTATGACGACGTTGTGTGAAGTGTTGTAAGTTACGGGCTGGGAACTGTAGGTGCTGTCCCTACTGATGGGGTGTCCTGCTCCTTCATGTCGCATTCAGTGCAGCTGGGGTTTGGGGTCTTTCAGGCTGAAAACAATATGATTGGATATTATCTCATTTTTTTAAAGGTGGATATTCATTAAATACTGGGTGCAATATAGAGAACATATGGAATATTTATTAGTTTCATTGAACTGTGTTTCCTTTGGAAGTCAGTGTAAGGGCCTTAAGCATATTGAAAATATGAGGGAAAACATTTTGTATCTTTGCTCTCACTATGGTCAGTAGGAAGTAAAATCAACAACAACAAGAAACCCCCACAAGCTCAAGTAGGTAAAACTGAAGTTTGCACACATGTTTTCAAATGCTTTTCTTTGATATTTTTCATTTTATCACATAGAGCCCTGAGGAGTAGACAGGAAAGATACTATCCCCATTTTATAGTTGAGAAAATTGAGTAAGAAATAACTGATTCTTAATCCAATGGGTTTTTCCCTAACCTCATACATAAGATTGTACCCCCCCGCCCTTTTTTTTTTTTTTTTTTTTTAAATTTCACCCTACAGTAATTACTGTAGAGCTCCTACTGCTTTGTTTTTCCCTGAGGAAAGAGGAAAAGGAAACCCATTTCAAAAACATCTTCCCTTTGGTTTAATTTAGCTTTTTGTTACTTTAATGTTTTGAGTAGATATGTGACAGGGGAAAAATACATTTAACACTATCCCTTATTATTAATAAAAAGTGTGGAATAACTAATTGCATTCTGCCTAGACTTGTAATATGCTTGCATTTTTTTTAAATAATGATAAAATAGTGGGACTGGAAAGGACACTGAGAAGTTGCCGCCTCCTTTCCATTCTTAAAAAGAACTTCCTGATTTAAAAAAAGAATGGTTAGAGTAGTTAAGTTTTATTTAAAATGAAGTAGAGATTATTTAAGTCTAAAATAATAGCTTCAGCAGGCACAGGAAACTGTTTCCTATTCCAGAAGAGAGTAGAAGGAGATATTCAAAATGAAATTAATTTATGCCTATAAAGGGAAAAATTACCTAAAATAAGAACAGAAGTTACCAAGAAGGACTAGAGCTCTTGTGGGATAAGATATAATATAAAAGCTGCTAAAGCCTCTCAGAAATGGCTTGAGTCTGTTCACGGCCTTGGGGAGGAAGGAACGTGAACTCTGTCTCCATCCTTTCCAGCCTTCCAGTTAGACCATTTTGTGACTTCCAGTTGCCATTTAAATTTGTTTGTTCTGTTCTCTCTTTTAGTTCTGGAAAGCTGGCTTGATTTCACAGGGGAGTTGGAGCCACCTGACCCTCTCGCAAGACTGCCCCAACTTAAGCGCCATATCAAACAGCTCCTAATTGACATGGGCAAAGTACAACAAATAGCAACTCTTTGCTCTGTATGACAACAGTGAAAACCTAATGAAAAGAATGTGGGTTTCTTCAGTTGATCATTTTTATTATCCACATGACTGCTAAGTGGATAGTTAAAAAACGTAGTGATGTTTGGTCATTTACTGATTTGTGACATCAATAGGATGGCACCTTGGAAAGGAAAAGGAAGAACAACCTCTGTCAAGGAAGCTAATGTTAGAAAAAGCTTATGAGCAAGCTGTCTGGTAATGTGTTATATGCCAGGGATCAATGAAGTTGAATATAATTTGTACCAAGGAAATTGAGTTGGCAGGATTTTTCAATAGTTGCTTTATATGAAGCTCGAGACACGTGTAGAAAGAAAGATGGTGTGCTTATCTAATTTTTAGTAGAAAGATCCATGTAATAAACCAGTGTTTGGCCAAAAGCAAAACTGTAGAGGCAAGGAGATTCTGGAGAGTTCTATAAGGTTGCCGTATGAACTGTCTTCTCTGCAGGTGATCCAGCCGCTCCGGAGTTTAGAGTATTTAAACTTGTATGGGATCATGAGCTGTTTCCTAGGTAATGAATGTCCGTAATCAGAAAACTGACAGTGGAAGCCTCACTTCTGAGGAAAACAATTGTGGAATTCTGACTTCATTTTGATTATATATTTAAAAAAATGCCAAATAATTGAAATTTCTTGCAGGCATTAAGCTCATTATAAACAGAATGGCTTGCAGTAGGGTCCGTGTGCCAAATGACGATGACACTGCTGGAGAGAGAGTGCTAAATGTCGTGGGAGTTCCGCTCCCGGGTCTTGCATACGCCATCAGCCCATCAGAAACACAGATGTCATGTAGACTATATATGTCCTACATATAGTTGAATTCAGGACTCAGGCATCAGCGTACAGTTTGATCCTGAGTATGCTTGGTGTTTGCCTTCAGATAAAAATTGTAAATCACCTCAGCTGGGATGAGGAGTGACAAAAATAACGAAATAATTTGTGGCTGTGGATTTTTTAACTGCTGGTAGTGGGGTACTGGAAAAGCTTCATTTCTGAAGATGAATTTTATTTTTAAAAAATACATGCACACTCAAAACTTTTAGCTTTGATCACAAATGGACACATTTCTGAAACCAAAGGCAACTAAGTTGCTGAGTTAGCTCTTGCTGGATTTCGGGCCCAGGCCCTCCTGTCTGCCAGTGCTCTTGTGAGTTGCGTGCCGCCGCCATGCTCCATATGCGGGTATGCGTAAGCGTGTGTGCTTGTTTGAAACAAACACTCAACGTACATATGTACATATCCTACACATATTTATATCTGCACATATCTAGTTTTATTACTATAGACTATAAGAGTTGGGTGGTTAACATGAAATGTTACCTTTTAACAGACTTTTTAAAAATTAAAAATGTATGTACAGGTTTTGAAACTTTTTTAAAAAGGGGAAAAAGACTGTTCAGAGGAGGCTATTTGATGATATAACACTTGAATATTTTATGCCTCATTCTGTTTATCAGTTCTAGCGATCTGTGTAAATGCATTTTAGAACTGATACACAGTAAACTTGAATTTATCTTTGATAAGAATACATGCCACTGTACATTCAGATATTATTTAAATTTGCAAACACACTGTTCTATATGTAAGGTACTGTATGTAAAACTCTTTATTAAAACTATTCCACATATCCTAAAATTTCAGCTTGCCTTCTTGCGGCCTTATATTTTGATGTGAAGATGATTAAAAGAATGTGCAAAACCATCATTAGAAATTTTTATTGCCTTTTGACATTTTCCAACTTGACAAATGTGCCAAAGATCAACAGACATAAGATACAGTATTTACTTGTTATACATTAACATTATCAGAGATCTTACTGGGAAATGAAAAGCTTTAAGAAAGGTGGTTGGGATACTGGCTTAAATTTGTATATTAAAGTAAAAAAAGAATAGTGCCTCTATTCCATGTGTGGTGTAAGCGTCCTAATGTCTGTATTACCTTTCATTTGTGTTAAAAATAATGACTCTAATCTTTTCCCTGTGGTCGTTAAATTCCAGACATTGAATTTGTATCTTTTTTTTTTTTCCCCCAGAGTGGAGCAGATAGCATCCTTAACCCATGAATAGTGGAGTTGCCTAGATTCTTGTCACATACACAGAAGACCCTTTGTACCTAGTAATACTCATCTTCTCAGTCCCTGGTGACCACAGTTAGATTGCTGTGCATTGTTTCTGTAGTACCTTATGATCAGTTCAGTTTATTTGTTAGCAGCCAGCAAATGAGAAGTTCCATTAATATTTAGGTTACTGAATTTTTGTTCTGCTTTTATGTATACGAATTAAAAGTCTGAATTTTTTAATTTAGGTTTTTAAAGTCAGTCAATGTCAGATTACTTTTATACACAAACCCGTTTAATTTAGAATATATCAACACTTGATTTGAAGTAAGCTGCGCCTTTCCCCGTTTGAGTATGAATTGGTTTTTGAGAAGTAAATCCATTGTGAGAGGTTTCAGATGAGTTTTCTTTCCACTTAGTCTTGCTTGACAAATATATGTCTTTAAGTATCAGCAATAGACTAGAGAGGGTGTTTCTTGATACCTTTTCACTGCTACCCAGACCACCAAACGAGCACCGGTGGGAGGGATCCTGAGTATGGTACTGATAAATATAACTGGTACTCCCTCATGCGTGTGCGTGGTCCTCCTGACTTAGTATTCTAAAACTCAAGGACAATGCACTCTTTCCTTAAAGGAATCCAGTCACTCTCCTAGTTTCTTAGCACTCTCATTTTCACTGATTTATTTCCTCACAAACTCATAGTCCACGTGTTTGAAACAAAGCACCCTATTTCCCCTCCAGTCAACTGGACCCCCTCCACCTTCACTCTCTGCTGTGACATTATGCTGAGAGCCCCAGCTTGAAACTCACAGTCTCCCCATATCTGTCCCATCACCACCTGTGCTGCCTGCTCAGAACAAACGCTGTTCACCTCCTTTGCCATCTCTAGTTTTTTATCACATTGTGCTGTGTTAATACTGGTGTTGATACTGGCCTCCTGACATTTTAACCTTGCCATCACTGTAGTTCATGAAAAACGGTCACTTGCCAGGCTAGAAGATTCAGAGTTGCCGAACGCCTGCTTTATGCCAGTGTGGTGCATTACCTGTAGAGTCTGGTTTAATGCTTGTGTGGATAGTTGGGCAAACGGTCCTTTTCAAGATGGGGAAGCTGATTCAGAAACATGTTCTCAGGGAGACTTAAGTGGCAGGTTCAAGATGGCAGATGCTGTGCTGGTCAAGCTTATGGCCTCCAGCAGAGGTGTGTTTTGGCTGATTTTGTCAGTTAAGTTGTCTTCTCTGAAGCTGCTAGTGATTCCCTGCTTCAGATCAGGTCTGTGTCATCCGGCTTTCAAATTCATTTAAGTACAGCCTCATTGTTAGTTAGACCATGCTCATTTCCATGGCTTGCCTCCTTAACATTTCTCTCTTCTGGAAGATTCTCCTTTGTGTCTCTACAAACCCGGGCAATTACTGGAGCTTCAGTTTCTCCTCCATATCCCAGGCCGCCTCTAGTACCCTGTGCTGTGCCTGCTACAGAGGAGCAACGTCCGGGAGCGCTGTACCCGGCCCTGGGGGACTGGCGTGAGCTCTGCAGTTACGCCACTCCCGTTTTCACTCTGGCACATGACTAGCGGTGATCTCTCTGAGCTCGGGGGCTCTTCACCCGTCAGATGTGCAGGACAGCTAACAGAACTGTGCTGAGAGGTAGATGAAGCAAATCAAGTTCCCAGAAGCTTTGATTAAATTGTGATGTTGAAAATTAGATGCAGTGGTCACGTTGAGTGTCATCCTTGTGCCAGCCATTGGGTTATGTGGCTGGATCTAGAACTCACCAGGTCATAGTCTATCAGAAACATTGAAAGCCTGTTTTTCAGAGATGGGTGATATCAAAGACTACAAGGAGCCAGAGAGGCAAATAATGGAAAGGTAATTATATTTGTAGGTAGAGGGGTTTGGGGGAAATAGAATATGTACATTAACTTAAAAAAAAAAGTCTTTGAATGTTTTCTGACCTCTGTATAGGAATTTTGGAAAATTATCTGCTCCTGGTACCTATGTCATTGGGTACCCCTAAAAGTGGATCTGAAGGTAAAACTTAAGTATGTTTACTGTGTTTAAGAGCTCATCCAAGGAAGATGGAGTGAGGAAGATGAAAGGGGGCGGAAGGGGAGGAAAAAAACAATAAAGTTATGCATAGCAGAGGACACTGCTATGGGCAGTGGACCTTTGCTTTTGCCATTTGAAACTATTCACCATAAATTTAAACAATTGTAGAGGGTGTGATTTCCAGTTTGTAAATACTGGCATATTAAAATCAACCTTCTATTTTTAAATGTATGTAATAGAATCAATCATTTTGCTACTTACAACATCTGTTTTCAAAATACGCAAGCAAGCTTATTGACATTGGGAACTTTCACGTATTTTTTTACAGTCTCATTTCTGCCTTTCCGTTTCACTTCCCAGGAGAATGTTGTTTACCATTATACTTATAGATCTCTATCATTCTCCCTTTTGTCCATGAAAAAAATAAATTACAATTAAAAAGTGGACATATAGGCTTCTTACTAGAATGTCAAAATACATGTAGCGAACAGAAATATTACTGAGTAGAAAATGGGGAAAATCTAAATTAGAATTCAGTATTTCAACCCTCCTTTAAACCTAATTGATAGAACAAGTAGAAAATCAGGATATAGGGGTGCCTGGGTGGCTTAGTGGGTTAAGCCTCTGCCTTCGGCTCAGGTCGTGATCTCGGGGTCCTGGGATCGAGCCCCGCATTGGGCTCTCTGCTCAGCGGGGAGCCTGCTTCCTCCTCTCTCTCTGCCTGCCTCCCTGCCTACGTGTGATCTCTCTCCCTCTGTCAAATAAATAAATAAAACCTTTAAAAAATATTAAAAAGAAAAAAAAATCAGGATATAGAACACGAACAAATGGAGTAATCAGATGGACAGTATACTAGGCAATAAAACAGGTCTCAATACATTTAAAATAATTGAAATCATAGTATGTTCTCTGGTGACAATGGAATTAAACTAGAAATCTGTATAGGATATCTGGAAACCACCCTCCCCACCATGACTGGAGATTATTAACACATTTGTAAAATAACCATGAGACAGAAAAGTTAAAAGTAGAATCAGAAGATACTTTAAATGAAAATAAAAACAATATGCTAGCAATAGGGAAACCAGATAAACCAAAATGGTTCTTTAAGCTAATCAGTAAAATTGGTTAACTCCTACATAGACTGATCAAAAATTAGAATGGAGAAGGGAACATTACTATGTGTCCTACAAACCATTTTTAAAGATATGACCATAAAGTTATATGCCAATAAAATTTGACAGCTTACCTGAAGTGGAAGAATTCCTCAAAAGATTACCAAAAGTGACTCAAAGAAATTAAATAAATTGAATTCATAATTAAAAGTGTTTTCTCAAGACTCCAGGCCTGAATGTGAATTCTATGAAAAAGTTAAGGAAGAAATCTCGATGTTGCACAAGCACTGACAGAAAATAGAGAAGAAAGGAACACTTAACTTTTGGAGACCCAACTTTGACCTCATGCCAAACCAGGAAAAGACACCAAAAGGAAAGGAAATTACAAACCAATACATGGTCCTCTTGAATAGACACCGAAGTCCTCAACCAAATATAAGCAATGTGAATCTGGTGATCCATTGTAAGAATGATAGATTCAGTTGAGTGTTCCACAGGAATACAAATTTGGTTTAATATTTTAAAAAATCAGTGTAATATGTCATCAAAATAAAAATATGTTCATCTCAATAAAAAGCATTTTATGTTTCAGGATTTATTCATGATTAAAAACTCAGAAAAGAAATGGACAGGAATTTGCATTAATATAAAGGGCAATGACCGAGAAACACCCTTTATGTTAATGATAAATGAATACTTCTTTCCCTAAGATAAGGAAGAGGGTCAGAATGTCCACTATCTTCACTTCTAACCACCATTGTTCTGGAAGTCCTGCTAGTGCAATGTGTCACTGAACAATAAAGGAAGAAAAAAAGGTTTACTACTTGGAAAAGAAGAAAGAAATTTCCAAATGACATGTAGAGGAAATAGTGTAAGGAATCTACCAGAATGCTGCTAGAACTAATCTTTTTGCACATTAGCAACAAACTACTGAAAATTGGATTTTTTTAAAAATACCATTTTCAGCAGCATCAAAAATGTGAATACTTAGGGGTAAATCTGAAAATAGACATGCAGAACCTGTACATAGAAAAGTAGAAAACAATGCCTAGAATACAGATGAGATAAAGGAATAGAAAAATATACCAAGATCAGGGATTGGTAGATGCAATATTGTTAAGTGTCAGTTTCCCCAGAACTGACCAGTAGATATAATGCAATTCCAAGTAAAATCCTCACAGACTTTGAAGCAGCAATCAGCAAGCTGATTCTAGAATTTAGAATTCATAGGGAAATGCAAAGGACCTAGAATAGCCTACGCAATTTTGAAAAAGAAGAACAAAGGACAACTTCTGATTGGGGCTTATTATAAAGCTACAGTCATTAAGACGCTGTAGAGATGGCAAAGAGGGATATAGATTGATGGTACAGAATAGAGAATCCAAAAACAGTCCTAAAAAGTTAGGGGCAGTTGAATGGATGAGAGCTGGTTGCTCCCCATCCTTGCCAGCATTTGGTGTTGCCAGTGTTTGTTATTTTAGCTCTTCTAATAGGTGTACTGTGCAATCTCGTTTTAATTTCCACGTAGGTATCCAACGTTCCAGCACCATTTATTGAAAATACTGTTTTCCCTTGAATTACCTAGGTGCCTTTGTTGAAAATCAGTTGGCGGTAATCATGTAGATTTATACCTGTACTCTGCATTCTCTTCCCGTTGACCGATGTGTCTCTCTTTAAGCAGCACCACACCATCTTGATTACTACGACTTTATAGTAGGGTTTGGAATCAGGCAGTGTAATTCCTCTAATTATGTTCTTTCTTAACTGTTCTTGATAATGCTGGGTTTGTTGATTCTTGATACAAATTTTAGGATCAGATTTTCAACTTTTCAGAACATGTTGTGATTTGGACAGGAATTGCACTGAATCCCCAGGTCAGTTACCACCTTAACACTTGAGCCTTTTGATCCAAGAGCATGGTGTATTTCTCCTTTGGTTCAGAGTTTCTGTGTTGTTTTCTCAGCAATGTTTTGTAGTTTCCAGTGTTTAGATTTTGTACTTTTTGTTGAATGTATTTCAAAATATTTAATTCTTAATATTGTGAGTGGAATTGTTTTTTTCAATTTCATTTTCAGATATTTAATTATTAGAGTATAAGTAAAATTGATTTTTTAGTATCTTTGTTAAACTCACTTATTAATCCTAGAATTTGTGTACATTCTTTAATATTTTCTGAGGAGGAGACTAAGAAGACTTTATAGGTTCATGGAATGTGAGATCCTGGATTGGATCCTGGGACAAAAAAGGATATTAGTGAAAAGCTGGTGAAATTCACTGAAGTCTGTAGTTAAATAGTATTATATTGATGATCATTTCTTGGTTTGGTAATTGCAATATGATTGTGTAAGATGTTAAGGTTCAGTGAAATTGATTAAAGAGGGAACTGTACCACTATTTCAATCTCTGCAGAAGTTAAAAAATTATTTCAAAATAAGTAAAAAAAAAAAAAAGACACAAAGAATGAAACTTAGTGTGAACTATGGATTTAGTTAATGTATACATATGGCCCCAATAATTGTAACAAGTGCACCACACGGATGCAAGATATTAGTATCTTTCACCTATGTGAAGGAAGGTATATGGGAACTTTCTATGCTCAGTTTTTCTGTAAATCTAAAATTGTAAGGCCTATTATAAATTTTAAAAAGTTGAAGGGAGAAGAATGTGAGAAGATAATTATAATATGCTATCTTTGTAGTTTGGAAAGAGAAGAATTCAGTGAAATTATTACAAACCCCCAGGCAATTTAAGGTTCTATCCTTGAAATAGCTCTGTCTAGGAGTCAGGCTTTCCCAGGAAATCAAGGAGGAAATGCAGTCGTTAAAAAAGTATGCTTCAATAAAATCAGCACAGGAGCACTGGGGAATTGAAAACAACTTTAGAAGATAGGAGAACAAGAGAATATGGTGTGGGAGAAAGGCTGAGATCTTAGAAGGCGGACTGGCCTGATTTCAAATGGACAATGGAGCTCCGGGGGCCAGAGCAGGCTGATCAGGCAGGAAGTGGAACCTCACGGGAGAGGCAATTGCTTTGAAAAGAGGCACTAGAGAAAGCAAAGGATCTTAACGGTTACCAAATCAGAACAGACTTGAAAACATTGGACCAGACTGCACTCAGATCTTGGCGCTCTTGTTGGGTTTCTCTGAAGAGAGGGCTAGGATCATGGGACTATTGACAAGTTCCAACTTAGAGCCACAAAGGGGGACCCCATAGTAAGGGTGAGGGAGAAGCATCCCTTGAATGGGCCACTGTATAGGATGCTTACAGAGAACCTAGACCCATGTCAGAAGACGGGACCAGAAGCATCAGTCCAGAACCACTGACCCCATGGAGGGGTTCATTACTGCCCAGCCAGGGTGAAACTCCCACTTCTCACATGACCATCCTGTCTCCAACCTGAAAAGGCACTTGGGGAGCCGCCTTATAGTTTGGCAAAGGTGGATTTCTAGGGTCCCCAACTTACCTTTGCTAGCATGGATGGAAGTAGAGCCACAGTTTTTTTTTTCAGTGAGGCTTGCTGGAATAGAGCAATTACCATGCAAAAGATTTTCAGGAATTTTGGTGATTTCTCCAGCAACCCAGGAGGAGGGATGTGACTCTTGAGTCACTGGGTATGGGGGAGGAGGGGAGAAGCTGTCCGAGGCAGTGGCATGGAACCCAGTAACATGGTAGCAGGCTGGCATAGAGGAGAGGCTTCTGGGGAGTGATTCTCCGTGGTGGGCGGCAGCTGACGGATGTCAGAAACAGGGACTGTTTGTAAGTCTGATGTTGTAAGTGAACTCGTGTGAGTTTGCTCCTTGGTATGAGTTACAGGTAGAGAGGACACCAGGTAGAGTTGTCACACAAAGGAAACTATTTCCAGCAAATAAGGAGATCGCGGGGAATAACCTCCAAAGCTGTGACTCCCCAGGAAGGGTGAATGGGTTCCTTTATTTAGGGTTGGGATGATGATTTAGCTAGGGAAGCCTCGTCATTGTCTGTGGGGTTGGGCATAAGGTTGTGCGAGTGCCTAAGGAGACATGCCTGCACATACACTGTGTGTTATGTTTATGGGGCTTGTGCTCCTCCATGGGTGGGGATTTTAGCACTATAATGAGGTAGTGGTAACTACAGGTCACTCCAGGGTCACTCCAGGGTCCTCCTGTGCAGGCATCAGTTGGGGGTTGAGCTCAAACTGGCCCGGATGGTCTGCACAGTCCTTATTGCTCCAGGCGTAGTTTCCATTCCCATCTTGGGGTCTCCAGCCTTCGATGAGAGAGAAGCCGGAAAGGAGAGCTTAGGAAAAACATTGGACAGAGGTTGGTGGGTACAAGCAGGTGGGCAGTAAAGGTCAGGTCTTGGGATCCTGCTGGAGAGGATGCTGGCTTTCCAGCTATTTTCCTCCTCTTCATTCTAGTTGCTCTCTGTCCCTAACATCTTCACTAAGCCCCCCAGTATCAGGGCAGGCAGGAGCCGAAAGGAAGGTTCTGCGGTCACATTCGGGGTCTGAGCATCCCAGTTGTGAGCCAGGCATGGGTGGTTTGGAGAGGAGCTGAGCAGGCATCACCACAGAGGCCTGTGTGTCCCCATGTGTCCCTGCGTGTCTCCAGGCTCTCGGCCAGCACAACGGGGGCAGCTGAGTCACCGTGAGAAGGGCCAAGAGCCTGGCGCCGGCCCCAGCTCTGCGCTCTGCTGCCTGCTGGAGAGAAGCACCTCTTCTGTGCTCCTCATGGGCATCCCTGCAGCCCCGGGGCGGTGCGGGGAGCCCTCACGGCCCCCTGCATTCCAGGGTTCCAGGGCCCCGCCCCTGCTCCCCCAGCACCAGACCCAGTGAAGCAGGCCAGAGGCTGGGCCAGAGGCAGTGACTCAGCACGGCGTGGTGCTGGGCCTCCCGCTAGCCCCTCACCCACCCTTCACTCTTGGGGCTCAGTTCCGGCGGCCAGGTCAGCCATGCTTCCAGAAGACCCAATCCTCCTCCTGACCAATGTCGGAAGGCAGTAGCAGACTGACACTGGGGTCACCATGCATCACAGTGCCCTGTCACCCCCCCACTGCATCCCATCGCAGAGGTGTTTGTCAGCTGCCTCCTCCTCAGCAGGCCGAGCATAGCACAGTTAGATTTTTGAGAGACAGACCACATTCCCACATTTTTATTACAGGCTATTGCCGTGACTGTTCTCTTTTAGGGTTAGTTGTTAATCTCTTCCAGTGCCTCATTTGGAAACTAAACTTTATCATAGGTGTGTAAGTATGGGGGAAACCCAGTACATACGGGGTTTGGTGCTTATCTGCAGGTTTAGCCCTCCCCTGGGGTCTTGGAATGGATCTCTGGGGATAAGGAGGAGGGGCTGCTGGATCCCCATCATGAGGGGTGTCACTTGTCCTGTGTCAGAGGGGCTGGGTGGGGGAGTTTTTCCTGTAACACCTCCTTTTCCAGTAAACACCAACATTCCTTCTCACGGTGTCTTTGCCCGAAATCTACATCTCATTATTAGTAATCCCCTCCCAGCCCTCTACCCCCCAGGGCTAGGTGGTCTTAGGAGCTGCCCGTGGTCTTGACCTTAGAACACCTGTGCAGTGATTGTCCATCCCCCAGCCCTGCAGCTGGAGAACAGCCTGGTGAGGACCAGGGTGAGCAGCCATGCCGGTGGCTAGTCCAGCCCTGGGGGCCCAAGGCATGGGAATGAGGTTTGGCTGGTGGGCTTTGGGGGCTGCCAAGAGGTGAGTGGAGAGGTGAGGATGTCATTCAGCTTTGCCATTAGAAAGATAGCAAGAAGAAGTCGTCGAGAAGCTTCGTCTGGGGACATGTTGAATTTGAAATGTGTGCAGAGCGCTCAGGCAGAGTAGACTTGAAGCTTAACCACCAATTCTGGCTGGTGCTAGGCCTGGAGTGGGGCTGGAGCTTTGCCTGGGCCTGGGCCTAGGGCTGGGGTTGGGATTGGGGTGGGCCTGGGGCTGTGCCTGGGGCTAGGGCTGGGCGTGGAGCTGGGGCTGGGCTTGGGGCTGGTGTTGGGCTTGGTGCTGGGCCTGGGGCTGGGCCTGGGGCTGGGCTTGGGGCTGGGTCTGGGGCTAGTGCTGGGCCTAGTGCCGGGCCTAGTGCCAGGCCTGGTGCCGGGCCTGGGGTGGGCCTGGGGCTGGGCCTGGACCTGGGGCTGAGTTAGGGATATTCAAGCCTAGGGCACATGTGATTCCCCAGATAGGATGTACAGAACAGGATTTCTTACCCAGTTTTAATCCCACTCCCTGCCAGTTAAAATAACTGTTGAGTTTTACTTTCTGTCCTTTGAATCATGCACATGATAATGATGAAGGTAACCAACGTTGGGGAGTTACAAGCGGGGCTGTTTTAAGCACTTGCCCTGTGTGAACTCTCGTAATGTTTATGGCGCCTCTACTGGGGGGTACAGCCCCCCGCTCTGTGCTCTGCGGTCAGGGTCCCTCATTCCCGTCCTGGGTGCAGAGCGTGCTCCCCTCCTAGCCTGTCCTGCCTTCCCCGCCCCGGGTTAGCATCCCGCCAGACCCTCTCCGGCTCTCCCTCCCACTCGAGGGGCCTCAGCCAGGTCTTCCCTGCCAGCCCACCACCCCTGCCCCTACCTGTCACCAGTCCCTCATCCTACAGGCTGTTCTGTGAATCCGTCACTCCCTGGCACCATGTCATTTGCAAAATGAGAAAATCATAATATTAACTGCCCGCTTCTCTCGAGCCCGGACTCTTCAAGTCCCGTTTTTTTCCCCTTGCAGCAAACCCAGCAAGTCAGTGTGTGTTGTTACTCTCCTTTTTCTTCTGTTTTCCAGGGAAGGAGGCAGGGGCTCAAGAGCACGAGGTGCGTGTTCCAGGGTCATGCAGGGAGAGGAGTAAAGGAAGGCGTCTGGCTTTGCCGAGAGAAAGCGCACTGCTTTTTAGCCTCTGTGTGGAAGGCTCCGCTCCTGCCGCCTTTGGGCTGAGGATTCGGAAGTCCAGGGACAGAGGAGAGAGGAGAATCAGTACGAATAGGAATGTGTGTGTGTGTGTTTGGCTTTTCTCACTAAAACTCTTATATTCTATACTAATAACGTTGCCTGCTTCCTGCTGTATTCTCATTGCCTAGAATAGAGTTCACTCGTGGCAGGGGAGTCTAAAAAATATTGATAGAAGTAGGAAGCAAGGGAAGGAGGGAAGGAGAAAGGAAGGAGATAGGAATGGAGGAAGGAGAAAGGAAGGAAGGAGGAAGAGAGGGAAGAAGGGAGGGAGGAACTGCTTTTTTCCTGGGAGGGCTGAGCCTGATGCCCACAGAGCTGAAGAGCTTTGGCCTTCATTTGTGAAGGTGAACTTCAAAGCTGCCCAGCCCTGTTCTGCTCCACAGAGCCTCAACAGGATCCTCATGCCCCACTGGCCACATGAGTGTCCTCAGAGTGGGCAGACGCAGGTGGAGGCCCCCTTGTGACCAGCAGAGAAAACAGGGCAGGCGCTGCGTCACTGAGTGCCCGTGGGCAGGGGAGCTGGTTCCGGGGCAGGGCTATAAAGGCTCCCTGGCCAGGGCCAAGGGCGGGCAGTGGCTTCTACCCCTCCATCCCCAGAAGGGCCCACAAAAATGGCCCTGACTTTGTGGGTCTTCAGTCTACTCGGCTCAGCCTGCTTGGCGTCGGCCAACATCTTCGGTGAGTTACGAGCCCAAGGCCACGGAGCAGAGGGTTTGGAGGGAGCTCTCAGGCCACAGCTCCGATGTCAGCCGGGCTTGGCCCCAGTGCTTCGGGGCATTTCTGATCTCATTCAGTCCTCATGATGTCCCAAGGAGGGAATTCAGATGAAGAGACAGAGGTTCAGAGAAGTAGACTGAATTGCCTTGAGTTCACGGAACCAGTGATTGGTGGAGAACAGATGGGAAATCAGATCTCCCTAATTCAATTTTAGCTCATTCCACCCCATCCTTTTAGTGAATTTTGGCACTGACCTTTTTTTTTTTTTTTTTTTTTTTTTTTTTTGTATTTCCTTAGCTCTCTCAGGCTGAGGCCATCTGTGGGAGGCATTTGAGAGTAGTCTGCAGGTAGTGAAAAAAAAAAAACAAATTCACCTGTTCACTGAAATAGACATAAGTTCCAGCAGCGGCTCGGCCACTTGCTGGGTGACTTTGGATAAGTCTACGCTTTGGTTTTCTTGTTGGAAAAGTAAGCCAGTGACACCTCCCTCCCGGGGTGACATACAAATACGACTTGGGGGAGCTACTAATTAGTTTGCATTTCTGACCTGTGCCAAGAAAGTGTCCTGCCCCCAGGGGTGGCTTGATAAATCCAAGAACACCTTCTTTCTGGTGTTCAGACCTAACCCCACTGAGGTTCAGGGGAGCGTGAGGGTCTGAGAGTTGACTTTGAATCCTGCTCTTGCCAACTGTTGACCTTGAGCAGGTTCCTGTCACTGTCTTAGTGACACAAGGGTAAAATGCAGACATCACTTCCTGGGAGAGGCTGAGGGTTAAATGAGCCAATGGCCTACTTGGAAACACGTGAATAACCGCCAAGTTGCAAGTTAGAAGGTGATTATTGATGATGACGCCGGAAATACAACTCAGGAGAGCATCTGTGTTTTGGGGAGCCCATCATTGTCAAAGAAATCCCATCCACACTCTTCCCTGATGAGCTGCTTCCCTTTCCCCAGAATACCAGGTGGACGCCCAGCCCCTGCGTCCTTGCGAGCTGCGGAGGGAGGCAGCCTTTTTGAGGGGAGCGGACCACGTTCCTCAGTGCGCAGAAGACGGCAGCTACCAGTAAGACTTCGCCAGCCCTGTGGACCCCTGGGGCCCTAAGAAATGTTAAAGCTTATCTGCACCCCTCCCCCCGACCCTGTGAGGTGCCCTCACTCTCCCCCACTCGTGTCCATGACATGTGACACTGTCACCGGGAGGGAGGGTGACAGGTGTCCTCCTCTAGGATCTGTTCCTCAGGCTGATGGACACTGGATAATCTGACCCAGAGTGTCCCAATCACTGCTTCATCCCAGACGGGACCAAGGACTTCCCTTTTTTCCTGCCAAAACTTGCAGTGTAATTGCTTTAATGAAAGGTGTGGGGGGATCGATGCGTTGGTGCCTCCTGTCCTCTGTGGGTACTTGTGAGAAGTCAGAGGTCAGGGGAAGGACAAGCTGCCTGGACTTCGGCCCCGCTAAGGCCAGCGATCTGGGCCAGGCACTTCTGTCTCCCCATAGTGAGCTCCTCTCCGGAAGGGGTATTTGGCCGCCCTAATGTGAACGTGCGTCCTGGGCTCTCCCTATAGAACGGAGCCATAATATACACGACTTCCCAGCAGAACGCACAGGAATCCTTTGTGTGGGCCTGGATTTTGACGTTCCTGTGCTATTCCAGTCACATTGGATGAGGGGAGCTCTGTCCGTGGACTGTGTTCTGGGAACCCCTGCGCAACATCGCTGCCGACCTTCATTTTTTATGTGCTCTTAATGCATCTGGCAGTGCCTTACTCCCCAGAGCGCAGAGACCCTGTGGTCCAGCCCCTCGTTGGGCATCTGGGATGTCTGGAGCGACATAAGGGCTGGGGGGAGCTGGGGGGAGCTCACCTTTGTGGTTTTATTTGTGTCGCTGTCCACTTGCAGTTCCAGACACCCCGGTCCTCCTCAGGGGGCTTGTATTTGCTTTTCTCCTCACCCGGAGCCCTGTTGACCTCCTTCTGCCCCTCGTAGGACAGCCGATCCTCCTGCCGGCCTCACCGCAGCCACCACGTATCCCAGGCAACCCAAGTGTGCCTCCTTGTGTAACCCACACCCGAGGCTCTGCTCTCTGGTGGCCTGAACCTCACTGGCTGTTTTGCCCACCCCTGGGCCACAAGGGCACTTTCTTTACCCCCTGCAGCGGATTGCCAGGTGGCAGCCACATGGTGGGGCGGGCGTGTGCCACAGACCCTGTAGATGGGATGGCTGGAGGATGGACGGCCGAGATGTCACGGGGATGAGCAGGACAGGAAAAGGCCGGCTTTGGCACCGTGTTACTCACCCCTCCACTCCATGGCTCCCTAATTTAAACGAATGAAAACTTGGAAGACTGGAAAGGAGAGGAAGACTAGGCTGGGTTGCAGCTCGGGGCCCCAGTAATGCTGTCTGTGTGTGTCTCTCCTGCCTGCAGGACCGTCCAGTGCCAGAACGATGGGGGCTCCTGCTGGTGTGTGGACGCCGACGGCCGGGAGGTGCCTGGCAGCAGGCAGCCTGCTCGGCCCGTGGCCTGTGAGTGCCAGAGGGGGCCTCCGGGGGAAACGGGTTCCTGTGACCGGCAGGTCTCCCTCTGGGCTGCTGGAGGTTCCTCTTCCAATTAGGATAACAGTCCTGCACACGAGGCCCTACTTCCTGCGGGACTTCTTTGAAACTCCAGTGGGCCCGTCAAGTCATTGTTTCAGCAAACAGGTGCTGAACCGGCCCACTTGCGGGCTACATGCCTGGCTCTGAGGGAGCCACAGGCCGGACAGCCAAGGTCTCTGGAAGCAGAATTAGGCCACAGACACGCCTAGTGCTTTCTCACCTTGGTGTTTCTAAAATCTGAGACCTAGGTGAGCATTTCCGCATCAAAAACAAGTATTATCACGTGTAGTCAAAGAAACACAGCCTCCCTGTAAAGCACGTCAGAGCTAAGCCCAAGACAAAGTCCGGTGGGGACTGGTCATCTTTAAATGGTGATACTGAGCCTGGAGCCAAAGATCTCCTTTAAGGAGAAAAGCTCTGTTTGGGGCACGGGTTGTTCGTGGCAGGCCTGGCCAGCCTGGGGAGTAGGCTGGCTCCCAGCACGCTCCGGCTGAAAGACCCCAGCCCAGTACCATGCCCTCACTGAGCTGTGGTCCCCCATCTTTCATAGGAATGTAGGATCCGCCTCCCAGGATTTAAGGCACGTGTCGAACCCTGGGCCCACAGTCGGTACTCAGCAGAGGCAGTGATTGTCAAGGTCACTGTTCTTCAGGAGGGTGGTCGTGTTTCAACCCTACACATAAGGAGGGAGACCCAGAGCGGTGCAGGGAGGGTTGCACAGCGAGGGTATGGGCAGGAGCGTGGGAATGTGTTCCGACAAGCTTCTGCCAGCGGACAGCCTCCCCTCTGCAGCACCCGGGCTGTGGGGGGTTCCCGTGGACCAGCGGGCCACAGTGGAGTCTGCCCTTCCCTGACCTGGCACATAGGATGCTGGGAGCAGTCCTGGGATAAAGCCGGACAGTCGGAGCGCTGGTCCTGAGGTTTCTGCTAGCTCAGAGGATCCGTGGTTCATGGGCCTGTCACTCCCTCTCCACCGGGGGTGGGAAGGACATGTCCCGGTCTCCAGGGAGAGAGCCTGAAGCTGTCCCTGCAGCACGGTCGGACGCTGCTCCTTGCACTCTCAGGTCCATCTTTCTGCCAGCTGGAGAAGCAGCAGATCTTGCTGAACGGCTACATCAACGGCACGACGGCAGCCTCCCTCCCGCGGTGTCAGGCTTCGGGGGATTACGCGCCCGTGCAGTGCGACCTGGGGCGGGAGCAGTGCTGGTGTGTGGATGCAGAAGGGATGGAGGTGTACGGGACGCGCCAGCCGGGGAGGCCGGCCCGGTGTAAGTCTCCGGATTCCCCGCAGCCCACGTGCCCCACCCCCCACCCCGCGGGTGCGCAGCTCTCCACCCGTAACCGAGACCTCGTCGGATCTCCCTGACCAAAGGCAGAGAGTCCCGCCCTCAGGACAGAAAATGAGAGCTGCTGAGGTAGGTTTTATCACTTCTAATATCGCCACATGGTGCACGACCAGGATTTGCTAGCCGGTTGGTAGAAGCATCAGCATGGAGGTCAGTGGCAAGTCCCCCGCGTGGGACTCTGACTCTGCCTGGGTCTGGGTCACGTGTGTGGGACGAACACGGACTGCAGAAGCCGACGCACCTACTCCTACCTCAGCATTGAAATCTTGTCCTCGGAATTGTTTAGGTCCCAGGAGCTGTGAGATAAGAAACCGCCGTCTCCTCCACGGGGTGGGGGACAAGTCACCACCGCAGTGTTCTCCAGATGGGGGGTTCCTGCCTGTCCAGTGCAAGTTTGTCAACACCACAGACATGATGATCTTTGACCTGATTCAGAGCTACAACAGGTAAGGGGAGCCGGCCTCCGGGGTGTGTCCGACCTTGGACCATCTCTCATTAACCCTTGCTGAGGCTCTTGCTCATGCTGGGACTGGGGGCTTTGGGGTGTCAGAGGCCCAGGCTGCAGGGAGTTGAGAGAGGCCTCACTCTCATAAGCTGCTGGGCATCTGAAGGACAGCAGTATTTTTTAACAAAGCAAGCTGGCAACAGACTTCCAAATTAAAACTAAGTGAACTCCCACTGTCCCCTTGCCTGGGCCAGGCAACCCACAGAAATAAAAAGACCAGAGAGTGAGGACATATGTATTGGGAGGTCTCCTCCATTGTTTCTCGCTATAGCAGAAAATGGAGAACAAAGCGACAGAGAGACCCAAGGTGGATGGCTGGATAAACGCCACCACCGTAAATACGCATGCAGCCATTAGACAGCACGCCTAGGAACTCTGCCAGTCGACTTGGAGAGGGTGCTGCCCCGTATATCATGATAATAGGCAAGATACAAGGCACTTGTTTGATTACTTTTTACGGAACAAATAAGCACACACCCTTTTACGTGCGTAGACGGGGATAGGATTCTCTTTGGGACTGTACGAGATTAGGTGAGCACAGGGCATGAATGAGTCAGGGCACACTGGGTGGGGATCATGGCCATCGGCAGGGTCAAGCGGCTGTGGAGAAGCAGGGGTAGGGAGAGGGGAATCAGCAGAGAAGGAGAAAAGATGGCCCTCTTGCAAGCCTGGGCATCATCATATTTAAGCATTTTTGTGAATTGTGTGTTTGTACGCACTTATACATAAGCGTAGGGATTTAGGTTAACAAATGTACAAAAGGAGATGCGTGATAGATCTTGACCCAAGTAACCAGGTTGCTTCTGTTACTCAAGACGGCCCCTTTGGCATTGTAAAGGGCCAGCACAGACTCAGACAAGATTGAAACGCCCTGAGTGAGATCAGTAAAAGTATTAGTCTGTGGCTGCTGCTGGGAATTCTCTTGGAGAACCTGAGCCTCTGTGTGGTTGGCTTCCAAGCGACCCATTTCTTTCCCTCTCCAAGAGAGAGTTCCCATGGGCTGTGCTGGGAGAGGTCTCAGGCTCACAGCCTGGCCACAGGAGCTGGCCGGTGACAAGTCTTACTTGAGCTGCATATTCTTTTAAAAACTGAAGCATTTCAAGTTAACTCCATGAAATTTCTGTTTGCATAGGTAAAAATACTTAAACATCAGCAATTTCTTATATTTAACTTAATACACAAAATTCTGAATTCCTGAATTCCCCCATGGCACCAAGAAGCCGGGTTTGAACTGTCCTTTTTGGACTGATCACACACGGTCCAGCAGTCCAGCACTCTGTATCCCTCAGCCTACTCCTTCCATCCGTGTTACCTGCCTGGCCCCATTGCATTTGCCTCTGTGACCCTCATTCTAACTCCGCCCCTGCTTGGCAACATGACCTGCTCATTTACTCTCTCTGTGTCCCTGTGCCTCAGTGCCTCCATCTGAAATATGGGGAGGGGGCAGGGACAAGTCCCTGTGCACTAAGTTCTGGTGAGGATCTGATGAGACCTCATCCATGAAACCACGGAGACAAACACAAATTATTATGCATCTGTAGGGATTCCTCGCATATCGCCCAGGTGCAAAAAACGTAAATTTTTTTCCCCCTTCCGAGGCTTAGAGAATGGCCTGCCTATGTGCACCTAAGAATTTCCCCAAAGCTCGATTTACTGATACTCCTTGATGCAAACCAGTGTGGACTCAGTTCAACTGAGTGCTTACTCTATACAGGCAATTTGACATCCTTCTGCCTACTTTAATACTTACAAAAAAAAAAAAATAAGTTCTCTAGGAAGAGATGACGCATCTGAAACACAGAGGCTAAGGAACTCACGGGAAGCACAGTCAGTGGGCGCTAGTGCTTCCTGGCTCTACTTACTATCCCACACAACGCCGATTCAGCTCTCTCCCTGCAGCACCCAGCACGGAGCCTTGTGCACAGTAGGCCTGCAGCCCATGCTTGTCACGAGCGCTTTTAAGAACTTTGCGGGTGACAGCTTGAGGCACAGTTCACAGCTCCTTCCACGAGAGGGCAGTCAAGTTCAATGCAAAAGTTCGAGACTCAGCATCCATTGTTCGAGACAAACAACAAAAATATTACTCCTGAAATGAGATCCTTTCCTTCATGAAAGCACGTGTGTCTCAGGGGGGAATTCCGATTTGGAAAGGTCATGGGAAGGGTTGGGTGGTTGGTTACGGGAAGCCCAGCCGTATTCAGAGGTTTCTTGATAAGCTGAGCCAGGCAGGGCCAGGCCTAGCTGCTCCACAGGGCCTGGTGGTGGGAACCCCAGAGGCCAGGTAGAGAGTCTAGATTTCATCCCTAAGGTTGAAGATAAAATACAGAATGTCCAGTTACAACTGAATTTCAGATAAGCAAGAGGTCATTTTTAGTATTAGTATGTCCCCCATATTGCATCAAGAATTTTGAGCCTGTGGGGAGTGGGGGGAGATCATGTATATTTTGAATTTCGGAGAGAAAGGACTGGCCGGAGAAGAACAGGGGGGAGTGCTGGGAGGCCGCTCTGTGGGTCTGCGGGCTCCTGCTCGGGTCCAGGCGAGAGACCGTGTTGGCGTGGGCTGAGAGCACGTGGCGGAGAGCACTAGGAGGAGACAGAAGGGTTGGAGAAACATTGCTGAGGTGGAGTCCGTGGCACTTGGTGAAGGTGGAGGGTGAGGGAGAGGAAGAGCCAATCCCAGGTCTGGTTTCTGGGTTCATGGTACAGGATGAGTTTGGAAAAGGAAAGTCACAAGTTTGGTTTTGGAATGCTGAATCTGAGAGGCTTTCTTTTTGAGACTTCCAAGTGGAGAGCGTGAAGCAGCTAACTTACTTGCATGGGGCCTGGAAGGGAGGCCGGAAGCCTATGGTGAGCTCTTTTGTCAACCTGCTGTGTTGTTCTTCATGTGCCCGGGGATGATTTGCACTTGAACGTGGCCATAGTGTTTGCCTGTTTGAAGCAGGTCCTTTTGCCTCCTGGAGGCCATGGCTAAGGACACCTGTTTGGCTGGTGACTTTGAAAAGCATGTCACGGTGTGGAATAAGTTTTGCTGGTTCTTCTGACTCTACCCCACCTTTCCTACTGCCTTCACGCAGCCACTAATAGAGAAACGTATTCTGCCCAAGCAGATTGTCGGTCAAGGTTTTAGGAGCTGAACCATTGCTAGACCTTAGTGGTCCACGCTAAAATTCAGTTAACTGGTTTATCAGCTCTTGTCCTTAGTGACTAAGCAAACTCCAACTTTCATAGCAACCCTAGATCCTTGGCCACCCATGCTAATCAGGTAACCCAATGAGAAGGATCAGATGTGTCTTAACATGTGTCACGGGGACATCATTCTAGAACATGGGGAGAAATCTTCGAAGACTGACCACCAGTTGCCCTCATAGGAGACATCCATGCCAGGTCCTCCTATTGAAGGGGTGCTCTTCTGACTCCTAAATTGCTAATTTATTAATTGATGGCTGGATTTCTAGAGGAACCATCTCTGGGTGGAGTGGAGAGTCTGACTTAGGGGCGGTATCTGCTGCCTGAGCTCAGGGCATGGATGCTGGTCTGCACCAGACTAGGGCCAGGAGCCTGGCAGGGCCTGACCTTTCATAGTCCACGGAGCCAGAGTTGTGATTTCTCTAACTGGGTTGGCCCCAATCTGAGCCTCAACTCAGGACAGCCACCCTTTCCCTTTCCCCCTGCACCATGATTTTTTTTTTTTTTTTCTCAAGAACTTTCTTAAGATCCTCCTAAGGGTTTGCTCTAATTCAACAGAAGGGACACATCCTTCTCTACTAGATGAAATACGTCATTTTTGATTTTTAAGGTTTTGTGCTGATTTTCTCTTCCTCCTTTCTTCCGACATCCCCAAACAGGCTAGAAACGGGAAATATAGGCGATCACAGGGGAGACAAAATAAAGAGAAAATAAGAATAAGGCAAGGCAAGGTCGGCACCACTCATGCTATAAAGGTTTCTTATCATAAATATAAGGGGCTGCGTATTGGTCTTCAAGCGCCTTACACCCAGAGGAAGAGAAAACATTCTCAGTTATTTGGTTTCCACCAGATAAAAGTAAACCTGTTTCTAAGAAGAACACATTTTTTTCTTCTACTGAAGATGGAAAAATCTTTGTTCCTCTGATTCTCATAAAAGGGACAATGCCGTATGCCACAGGGTCCTATATGACTCAACCATGTCCTGCTGCTAACAGGACGGTCGGTTTCCTAAGACCCATATCTAGAAGGAGAATGGGCATGGAGCCTTCAGGAACAGCATGTTCATGGTAGAGATGCTTGTGTCCCGACGTTCGTCACCAGACCTGTGCCTCCCCCAGTGATGATCAGCCTCTCAGTTTTTCCTTCTGCCCATACTGTCATCCCCTGCCCCTGCTTTGAAGTTGGAGACATGCTAATGATCCTTCTAGACATGTTCTCCGTTCTCTCCTTGCCGAATCCTTGTTCCTAGCTTCAGAATCCCACTCCAGACTCACTTCCTCTGGAGAATTCTTTGGCTGTACACCAGGTTCCAAACCCAATTGGCCCAACTATTAGGATAGAGCCTTACCCCCATTTCCTCCAGACCTTGGGTTCAGTTTCAGTAGTTGGACTTTGGTTGGGGTGGCAGAGAAGGGGGGCGGGGATCTAATAAGCAGGAGGTTGGAAGCATGGCAGAAGCCCTCCCTGCATTTGAAGCGAGGTTGTGAGGATCTGGTGAGATTAGAGGGTGTTTGGTGCAGTGTCTGATCATTTAGAACATGCCCCCCTGTTATTATTTTCAGGAGTAGTAATGATGAGCAATGACCCCATGCGGCTAAGCCAAGGCAGGAGCTCTGACACACCTGCCTCTAGACCTGAACTCTTTTCAGGGCACACAGCATTGGCAAGGACGGGTTCCAGGTGTCAGCGCCAGGGGTCTGCCCAGAGGCCAGAAGACGACAGCCCTGGAGAGACCAGGTGGCAGTAGCTGCCTTCAGGTCATCTTCCTGTCTAGCTGAAGCCACAGTGATCTCGTATATGCAAGAAGGAAGGATATCGGGAGTGAGGTCCATGCAAAAAACAATGGAGGCCCAGGTACTGGGTAGCTCCCAAGACAGTAAATGCAGAGAGGAGGTCTCTGACCCTGAAGTGGTGGGATGAAGATGGCTCGAGAGTCCTGCAACTTGCACTGGTCCTGGGACATGACCCTGAAGCAGGCCTTGGGTGGAATCGGCAGAACATGGGTCTAGAGTGATAGAAACTTCCTGTGCTTAGGGCTGGAATGGGTTTCGGAGCCTCGGTCCGGCCAGGTGCCCCATCCCTGCGTTCTCCAGCACACGTGCCTTCTACGTCTATTAGATATCGGGAAAGGCAGGCAGAGGAGAGTGTCTGAATGAAACAGAGTCACGTGCCTTTCAGAATGTGGGACAGGAACCAGGTGCAGCCAACATCCCAACATACACTGAATAACACCACTGGCAGACACAGGCAGCACGTGGTCAGTAAGACCTGGGTTTAAACTCTATCTTTCACTGCTGTTTTCAGGATTGGTAGCCAACATAACATACCTTACCTTCTGCAAATACAGTGTATTTGCAGGCCGTGCTGTATTCTACCCTTTTAATGTAATGTTATGTATGCATCCATTTGAGAAATTTACCATCATTTACTTATTAATTTTCCTATCATTGGACATTAAGGTTGTTTTCAGTGCTTCGCTAGATTAGATGGCACAGCAGTGGGTCTGTGCAGAGAGCTGCTGCTTCTGCTCACTGACTGGGGATATATTTCCGGGCATAGGTAGAAACACCTTATGCTTGGTTCTCAGGTGCTAGCCCTCTAGGGCATAAACGCAAATCTCTCGATGTTGCATAAAGATGAAAAATTCCTCTCTGGTTGCTAAATCATTGCACATGGGAAGAACTGTTGAGTATGGTTTTCTATCACGTAGCTTCGTCTTACTTCAGGGTCAGGAACCCAGTCGATTAGCTCCTGACGGCAGTTGCCAGCTCAGACACGGCGTGGGCACCCTTTCCCTGCATTCGTGGAAAGGAATGCATAGCCCTTTAAGTGGTGTCATGTTGATTTCACATGTTTTCAACTTTGGGGCTGGGAAATGTCCTCAAGAATTTCCTATGGTGGAATCTGGCTTCTTTTCAAGCTCTGGAAAAGCTGTAAGGGGCTTAGAGTCGTTTGATCTCCCCAAATGAGATCATCTGCAATGCACCATATGTTTGAGAAGCAAACTTGGCCTTTCGTCCCTAGAGTTATAGTCTAGTAAAGTTATTCTCCAGTAACGTGAGGTTCATCACCTGTGTTCCGCCTAATCCTATGAGGCACATGCTTGGGTAGAAACCGGTGAAAATTCACGAGGGAGAGAGACGACTAATTAGTAGGTGACAGCTGAGCACAGCCTCATTTTCACTCATCCAGCTTGGCTCTGGCCAGGTAAATCCAGCTTAGAAAAGAAATGCATTTATTGCAAGAAACATGGAGCAAATGGCATGAGATGAAAAAAAAAAAAAAAAAAAGACTTATCCTTTAGGAAACAGTGACCATAAGTCTCCTTCTGCCTTAGGTTTCCAGATGCATTTGTGACCTTTAGTGCCTTCCGGAGCAAGTTCCCCGAGGTGTCTGGGTATTGTCACTGTGCGGACAGTCAAGGGCGGGAGCTGGCTGAGACAGGTAAGCACAGCTTCAGGCAAATGGAGGGAGAGAGAGGTATTCCCCAAACCTGGGAGCTTAAGTATAATTTCCTGCCAAGCAGAAAGAGCGGTGTCTGCCTTCTCCCCTGCTAGGCTGCCCTGGGTCTTGAAGAGACCCCAGTTTGCAAATGTTCATCTATGGTGCTTTGAACACAGCTGCTGGTGCATATGGAGCCTTTGTGCTCACCGGAAGGAGGTGCTCCGCTTTGGGTAGATGCGGCTCTGAGCCTGGAGAGTGGAACAGAGGATGCATTTTAATCTGCTCTCATTAGCAGTGCTCCTTTGTGGTGCAAACAACCGGCACAACTGTACACAGCAGCCCTGACTTTGGAAACCATTACATTTTTTTTTTTTAAGATTTTATTTATCCATTGGGAGGGGGTGGTAAGGGAAGTAGAGAGAAGGGGAGAGAGAATCTCCAGCAGACTCCCCACTGAGTGCAGAGCCCGACGTGGGGCTCGATCTCATGACCCAGAGATTATGAACTGAGCCAAAATCAAGAGTTGGACGCTCAACCGACCGAGCCACCCAGGCGTCCCCAAAACCATTAAAATCTCAACCGGACCTGACAGATGGTGATACCTGCATAGGCACTGGCCCTCCTAATGTCTGTGTGATTGGCCAGGTCAGGGCTTCCTTTCTGAATGCACCTGGCCCTTGACATGCTTTTGTCCTCGCTCAGGTTTGGAGCTGTTGCTTGACGAAATTTATGACACCATTTTTGCTGGCCTGGACCTCGCCCCCACCTTCGCGGAGACCACCCTGTACCGGATACTGCAGAGACGGTTCCTAGCAGTTCGGCTCGTCGTCTCTGGCCGATTCCGATGTGGGTACCGAGGGGGTGAGGCATGTGCCTGTTTCTGCTTGGAGGAGACCACTTGGGTTTCAGAGTCACCGCAGCCACCTTGGCTGTTCCCCCGAAGCAGGCGCCAGGGTTCAAAACGTTGTCAAAGCAGAGAGAATGTGTGCTGTCGACCCAGGAGCCTTGTTCCCATGCTGTCCTCTCCTTTTCCCGCCCCCGTGTCTCCCAGGCCCCACAAAGTGTGAAGTGGAGCGGTTCACAGCGAGCAGCTTTGGTCACCCCTATGTTCCGAGCTGCCGCCGGGACGGGGGCTACCAGGAGGTGCAGTGCCAGAGGGGAGGCCCGTGCTGGTGTGTGGACGCCCGAGGGAAGGAGATCCACGGAACTCGGCGGCGAGGCCCGCGGCCATCTTGTGGTGGGTTGCCTCTCAAGGGCCTTCTCTTTGGTTCTCGTCAAGTCGTATGACTTTCACTGCTTCTCCAGACCAACCACTCCAGAGCCCACTCATTCCACTGCCTCCTGAGTGTCCCCCAGAGGCCCTTTGAGCCCAGCGTGATGGAAAACCCACTTATCGTCGTTAACTTCCAACATCTTTCTCCTCCCTATGTCAGCCGTAGTTGCTTCCTCGGCGAGCTCAGAGAATATTGGGGGCCTCATAGGCGAAGAAAGAAAAGAGAATTATGTTTACTGTGCTGAGAGAGAAGTGTGTACCAGTAACAAAAGCAGCGCAAACAGGGGAGGGTCAGGTCCATCTTGCAGAGTGTATGAAGAGGAGATGTTCAGGAAGGCTTCATGGAAGAGGTGATGCTTGATTAGTCTTCTCAAGATATTTCCTGAAGGAGGAAAGTAAGGAGAGGTGTTCTCTGTCTCTTGAGCAGGAGAGTCAAATTATAAGGACAAGGGCACCTGGGTGGCTCAGTGGGTTAAGGCCTCTGCCTTCAGCTCAGGTCATGATCTCAGGGTCCTGGGATCGAGCCCCGCATCAGGCTCTCTGCTCAGCGGGGAGCCTGCTTCCCCATCTCTCTCTCTCTCTCTCTGCCTGCCTCTTTACCTACTTGTGATCTGTCTGTCAAATAAATAAATAAAATCTTAAAAAAAAATTATAAGGACATACATGATGAGCACTGGTGTGATACTGATGCTGAATCTGCAAGAAGGGCAGAGAACAGTGTTGCAGTAGGATCAGGATGGGGCTCTGCACTTCAAGCCCGGGGGATGGTCGGGATGAGACAGTGAGGTTCTCCTTACCAGAGCAAAGGCTTCATCCTAGAGGTCCGGTGAAGAGGTTGAGGGATTTTAACCTAGAGAGTTCCGTGGTGGGTTTTGTGTGTAAGAAAGACCACCCAGGCGCTTGGAAGCAGGGTGGGTTGAAAGCCAGATTAGACTCTAGGCCTGGGGCCAGTGTGAAGGTCATTGCCATGTCTTGAAGACCGAGGAGGGGACTGTATTACTTTCCCGGGGCAGCTGTAACAAATGACCACAGAATCAGGGACTTAGAACAACAGAAATATATTCTCTTACAGTTTTGGAGCCTAGAAGTTCAAAGTCCAAGTGTCAGGAGGACCATCTCCCTCTGAAGGCTTCCGGGGGGAAACTCCTTCCTTGCCATTCTCCGGGCTTGTGATCGTTGCCGACAATCCCTGGCATTCCTTGGTTTGTGGCAACGGGAACCTCAAACTCTGCTTGGTCATCAGAGGACTGTCTTCCCTCCTGTCTGCCTCCATGGCTCTTCCTCTCTTCTCAAAATGACACCAGTAATATAAAATTAAGAGCCCACTTGACCCTAGTATGACCTCATCTTAACTACCTACATCGACAATGATCCTATTTCCAATTAAGATCACATTCTGAGGTTCTAGGAAGGAAGTGAATTTTGAGGAGACACTGTTCAACGCAGCACAGGGACCGATACGAAAGTAGAAGCGGTGGTCTGGGGCGAGGGGCATGGACTTGAGAAATGTCACAGGACACTCCAGTAAGACTCTATTCCGTCTTACCAGTAAGATCCTGAAGGGAGTTAGGGGTGAGGGAGAGGAGGAAGGAACCCAGGAGCTGGATGGCTTCCGCAAGATTGCAAACAGTGAAGGAAGCGGACAAGTGTTTTTATAGTCTCGAAAGAGATCCAATGCTCATGTTCATTCAACAGTTCCTGTGAAGTCACTGATGTCTCCAACTTAACATTTTGAGTGTTCTGCACGGTGTTCGGTAGTATTCTATCTGCCAAGTGTGAGAACGCAGAAGAAGAACATTTTGAAGATCTGTCTTGACGGTATTTATGATTAGACTGTCGTTCTCTTAAAACCTAGGGAATATTGTGCCCTCCAGGTTCTAGGTGGACATGGAGAACTATGGTTTTTCCAAATTAAAACCAGAATGTTACCAAATATATATATATTTTTACTTTCTCCTCTCTGGTGTATCTGTCCTATTTCCATGCAAACGAATGCCACAGGGAGTCAATGTCTGCATGCTTTTGCCGTGGTAACACTACATAACAAATGAATGGAAGGGATACGCCCTCAATTTGGAAACAGAATAAGCAAAGCCATGGACTTTATTTCTTCCATACCTCCCTGTAATACCTTCCATTCGAGGCAGCCATGGACTGGTTGAGGGATGTGTTAGGCGTTCGGATGTTCCCAGTCTGTTTTCTCTCTCTGACCACATGTTCCTGTTCTTTCTCGGTTGCCTGGTTACAGAGGGAAATTGGCTGACTTCCTTTTTGGCATCCGTGTGAACCGAAGGGAAAGAATTATTTTAAAAAGTTGGAGGTGGGTGGGTGGGTGGCTGAAAAGGACCTCTAAAATTTATGGTTTTATGGAGAAACACGGAACTTACTTGTTCCCACCTGTGGGATGGAGATGCTTGGAATTTGAATTTAAAGTCTTTTTCCTTAATGTGATTGCAGTCAAGCTAGATTATTTTGATAGAGCGACCTGACCAACCATGCATGGAGTTGACTGAGCTGATCACTGTTTAATCAATAACTTCAAGGAAAGGTCAAGAAGCCTAGAAAAATGTACTAAGTGTGTTTGTTGCATGGCATTATTATATTATAGGAAATATTTCCCTATCTCCTATAATATAATATTGTATTATATATTACAACATAAGAAAATATTTATTATAGGAAATAACTAATAGCATTTAAAGTATGGTTCTTATGCTCCAAGAGCCTATAAACTAGTCAGCCTAGACAAACCTACCCACAAGGAGGGGTTAGGCAGCCGTGCGAAGAGCATATAATGAAGTATTAAAGTCCATTAAAAATTCCAACAAGAGAATGCTAGGAAAAACAATTTCATTAGAAACAAATAGGAATTTGTGGGTGTATGAGTTTCCTAGGGCTGCTGTAACAGAGGACCACAAACCGGGTGGCTGAAAACAACAGAAATGTATTCCCTCCCAGCCTAGAGGCCAAGGGTCTGCAATCGAGGTGTTAGCAGTGCTGAGCTCCCTCTGAAGGCTCAAGGGCTTTCCTCCTTGGCCCACCCAGCTTCTGGGGGCTGCTAACCCTTGGCCTTCTTTGGCATGTAGCTGCTTTCTGTCCCCATCTGCATGTGGCCCTTTTCCCTGCGTGTCTGTGTTTTCACATGGCTTTAGAAGGACATCCATCATTGGATTTAGGGCTCACCCAAATCCAGTGTGATGTCATTTCAACTAATTACATCTGCCAGGACGCTGCTTCCAAATGATGTCCTGTTCTGAAATTCTGGGTGGATAGGAATCCTGGGCTGAGGAGACAGAGAGGACATTTGGTTTGAGTGTGTGATCAGGTTTTTAGAAAGGGGGCCAGTGCCCATGACCCTCAACTTAGTAGGGGGTCACCCTGCAGTGAAAGGTAGGAGAGGGAGTCACGTCAACTGGAACACTCATGCCCCCAAATGGCCACCACAGATGCTGCTGGGAGTGGGGGCGGGGAAGAAAACAAAGACATAACAGGCTAGAGGAGACAGAGGTACAAAGTGTTGATGTTCTTCGTTGACATGCTTGACATCTTACTACCAGAAGGGTCTGTGGGGTGGTCTCAGTGTTCCTTGTTGCTGTTGAAACCATTTCTCCTGTTTGCTCTGTCTCGTGCAGCTGAAGACCAACTCTGCGCCTCAGAGAGGAGACGCGCCCTGTCTAGACTTCACTTCGGGCCCTCCAGCTACTTCAGCCAACACAGCTTGGTCGTGGCTCCGGAGGGAAGATGGACGTCTCCAAGAGTAGCCCAATTTGCCACATCCTGCCCTCCCTTGATCAAGGAGCTCTTTGTGGACTTGGGGATTCTCCACCCAATGGTCGAAGGGCAGGATAAACAGTTTCCTGCCTTAGAAACTCTCCTCAGAGAGGCCATTGGAGCGATTTTTCCCTCCCGAGAGCTGGCCCGTCTTGCCCTTCAGTTTACCACTGACCCAAAGCGCCTCCAGCAAAACCTCTTTGGAGGGAAATTTTTGGTGAATGTTGGCCAATTCAACTTGTCTGGAGCCCTTGGCACAAAAGGCACATTTAACTTCAGTCAGTTTTTCCAGCAGTTCGGTCTCCCAGGCTTCCAGAATGGGGGGACCCATCTCGCCAAGCCCCTCTCCTTAGGATTAGATTCAAATCCTGCCACGGGACCCCCTGAAGCCTCTAAGAAGGGAGATGCTACGAATAGGCTGATTGTGGACAGCTTTGGCTTTGAGATCAACTTGCAAGAGAACCAAAATGCCCTGACGTTCCTTGCTTCTCTCCTGGAGCTTCCAGAATTCCTTCTCTTCCTGCAGCAGGCTCTCTCTGTGCCAGAAGACATAGCGAGGGATCTAGGTGACGTGATGGAAATGGTGCTCAGCTCCCAGGGCTGTGAGCAGACACCTGGCAGCCTTTTTGTCCCACTGTGCTCGGCAGAAGGAAACTACGAGGATGTCCAGTGCTTTGCTGGAGAGTGCTGGTGTGTGGATTCCCGGGGCAAAGAACTTGCTGGCTCCAGGGTTCGAGGTGCACGACCCAGGTGCCCCACAGAGTGTGAGAAGGAAAGGGCTCTCATGCAAAGCCTCTCAGGAAGCCTGCCCGCTGGGGCCAGCCTGTTTGTCCCTTCTTGTAACAGTGAGGGCCATTTCCTACCTGTCCAGTGTTTCAACTCAGAGTGCTACTGCGTGGACGCCGAGGGGCAGGTTATTCCTGGAACTCGAAGTGTGCCCGGAGAACTCAAGCGATGTAAGTCTGTTGAGTATCCAAGCCACAGATCCTGATTCTCTCTTGGGGCCCTGACATGGTGCAGTGCAGGAAAAATGGATTCCGTTGTAACTGCTGCAAAGGCAAAATTAGCCAGTTCACTTACAAATTGTCCAGAGAAGCGTTGATACCGTTAGCCATTCTGGTGAGTGAATACGGGGCCTCGTTTGGCCTTCAGGAGCTCAAAGGTTTCTGTAGAGCTGACAACAGCTGGTTGCAACAGTGCCACTTTGGTGCTGGGGATGCTCTCGGTCTAGATGTTATTTACAGATTTACGGTTGATGGGATTTCTTTGGCTGTGTAAGGTTTTAGATAGGATTTGGACAGTCAGGGGTTTTCATCTTGGTCTTTTGGGTGCATGGAACTTTTTCACCTGACCTACCTGCTCCTTGTCCCTTGCAGGCCCAACGCCCTGTCAGTTACAGGCTGAGCAAGCCTTCCTTGGGGTAGCTCGAGCACTGGGCTCTGACCCCAGTGTGCTGCCCTCCTTCTCCAGCAGTTACATCCCACAGTGCAGCGCTAGTGGACAGTGGAGGCCCGTGCAATGCGACGGCCCCCCTGAGCAGGCCTTCGAGTGGTACGAGCGATGGGGGGCCCAGAACAACAGTGGCCAGGAGCTGACCCCTCCAGAGCTGCTAAGGAAGATCACGAGCTATCGAGAAAAAGCTTCCGGAAGCTTCCGTCTCTTTATTCAAAGTCTGTATGAGGCTGGCCAACAGGGCATCTTCCCAGGGCTGGCGAGATACCCTTCTTTCCAAGATGTCCCACTGGCGGTGATGGAAGGCAACCTGACCCAGCTGGGGGGGAACATACTCCTGGAGCCCTACCTCTTCTGGCAGATCATAAATGGCCAGCTCAGCCGATACCCAGGGCCCTACTCAGACTTCAGCGTTCCTCTGGCACACTTGGAACTTCGGAGCTGCTGGTGCGTGAATGAGGCTGGTCACGAACTGGAAGGCACCCGGACAGCACCGAGCGAGGTCCCGGCATGTGAGTTAAGCCATGTGGAGACCTGAATCTGTGTTTTTACAAGCAGGGTGTGTGATAGGGGGATATTGTCAGAGCTGGCATGACGTTCAGATATGGCCAGGTACCTGCCTTTTGTGGTTGAGGCACCCGAATGCATTAGTCAGCTCTTGCTGCTGTAACAGAATACTGCGGACTGGGTGGCTTCACCAATAGACGTGTCTCACAGGTCCAGAGGGTGCGAGTCCCAGATCAAGGTGTGGGCAGATTCCTTTCCCAGTGAGAGCCATCTTCCTGGCTTGCAGAAGACCACCTTCTCCCTGTGTATTCACATGGCAGAGAGAAAGAGCTCTGGTCTCCTCAACTTTTTGTAAAGACACTAATCCCATCCAGAGGGCCGCATGCTCATGACTTCTTCTAAACCTCATCACTTCCCCAAGGTCCTCCTTCTAAGTACCATCACCTTGGGGATTAGGGCTCCAATACATACATTCTGGGGGGACATGAGCATTCAGACCACAACACCAAAGCTCATGGAAAGGAAGTCACTTCCCTACACCACTGCAGTAGGTGTTGGCAAAGTTAATGTAGTTCGTTTTTAAATTTTAATGTAGTTTGAAGTTAATGTAGTTCATCATATGATTGATTATTTAAATCAATGCCTCAAATTTGAGCTGGATGTTGTCTGTGGGCAAAGCATGATCTTAGGACCGAGGAAGGCTGTGAAGTGGATATGATGTGGCTCTTGGCCCTCTGTAATCTCTCATAAATTAGGTAGACCTTTGGATTGAGCAACACACAATGTGATTCTACTCACAAGGACATGCTAGGTTCCCTGGACCTCAGGCAGTACCCCTGTCTTCAAAGTCCCTTTAATTTATTTGAGAGGTTTAATTACAGGACTGATTGGAGAGCAGCCAAAGGAGGTCGATAAGCTCCGCTCTGTGGCAGGTGGACTTATAGGAGAGCTGTGGCATGAGAGGCATGAGCAGAATGAGGCTGACTCCGTCTTAAATTAAAATGTCTTATTACCAAGTGGCCATGCTGGAAGCTTGAAAGGATAACAAGATGAATTCAACACTTATTATCAAATGAGAACCTCTCTAACCAGCACTTGCTAATATTACAGGGGGACATTGCAGCTCTTCAAGGCCAAAGAAATCTCTCAGTCCATTCTTTGCAATGTTCAACACTCTCCACACCTTTCTGGATCATGATAACGTCAATCAGATGATTTTGACAGTAGCCAAAATTTAGGCTTTAGCAGCAAGTGGGTTTTTAGAATGCTGGGTCGTAGGAGCTTGCAGTAAGAACCGTAGTACCCCAGACGAAGTCCTGAGTCCTAGCAGCAGGCAGACCCTCCAAGGGAATGGATCGGCATAGGCATGCCTGTTGTATAAAAAGTCTCCTTTATTTTTTTGAGATTCTCTATACCAACAGTCAGGTCTCCCACGCGAGTATATTCCTATAATTTCAGATGCTTTAACACTGAATTTAGTCCTCTTCATGTCCGAATTTTGAGGCCCAAGTTGCTGAGACCAAAAGCACATTGTCACTTGAGTAGCTAGGTTTGCTCGCCTTGGCCCGAGTGCCGGGCAAACCATTTGAACTGGGCTGCGAATCTGCGGGCCTTTCCTGTGAGTACCAAGACCACCCCGAGGGTACAGGTTAATCCGCTTGGAAGCAAGTATTAGAGCTCCCATCTGCAGATAGTGTCTATCTTTTCCTTCTAAAGTTCTGCTTTTGGTTTTGCAATGACATATTTTTAACAGCTGGAACAGCGGAGCGAACTTTCCCTAACATACTATTATAGTCGTATGTGTATTCGCTTTACAAGTAAAGAAATACACATGTTCTGGGGGCACTCGTTCTAACTCTTTTGTTGATGGGGCATACGATCCAAAGAGTTTGATGACCAGGGGTTCATCAAACTCTTCAGCAGCATTAGCATCACTTAGGGAAGATAGAAATTGGGGATACTGGACCCCACCTGCTGAATGGATCCCTGCCTCTCTCCAGGCTCCCCAGGAGGCTCTGCTGTTCCCAAAAGCTTGAGAAGGGCTGGCCTAAAGAACACAGTACAGGTTCTGCTAGGGTCTTCAGCCCTGTTTCTACCACCGACTACTCTGTGGCCAGAGTCACAACCTTGGTTTAATCAGTAAGGTCTGCGTAAGAATCGATAAGTCCCTTAAAGGTTGTTGTGAGCTCTGTAAAAGGTAATCGATGTGAAGTGCCGGGTGTGGTGCACAGAGAGTCCTTCCTAAATGGTTGTATTCATGCAACTGACATTAAGTAATAAAGTGACCAGTGACCTTCCTACCTGTAAGCAGGGCAGATGGTCCTGCCTCCAGGGGCATGAGGTTAGCTCCTGTCCCTTTCATAATCTCCAGCCTGCTTGAAATTTTCCTTTTTTAGGTAATGTGGACAACTACTGTATACACTGTGATGTATGATGGGAAGACAATCCTAAGAAGGGTGTGGTGTCTGCTCTCAGGGACCTAGTGAGGGAAACTGACATGTCGTCATTAAATAATAAACAGAAGCACTGGAAGGGTGAACACAGAAAACCAATGGAGGATATGCCCAGAGACTGGGGCTATTCATGGGTTGGGGGATTGGGTAACGGTTTGCATGGCATCAGCTTCTGAATTGTGAAGGGTGTTTGCCCACCGGAAAATGGGTGGCAGGCCCTTCCTAATAGAGGAAATGGTGTGTGCCAGGTCGGGGCAGCCAGAAAAGGGTCTGCTCTGTTGGGAATGGGGTTGGCAAAAGCTCAGTGACATAGGAAGGGAAGGGACTTGGGAGGGAGTGATGGAAGAAGAAGGTAATTATAAATTTGAGCCAGATTTTAGAAGGTCTTATGTGTCAAAACAAATCTCATATGTCCAGTTACAGAATTTCCATTCCTTTCTGGAAGAAATGGATAGCAAGCTTAGATTTCTAAATGGGAGTTTTCACTTCAGGGATTCCTGATCCCTGGGATTGATAGGATAGATTATTTGATCAAGAACATCCATAGAAAGCAATAATGTTGTCAAATTCCAGAAGTCAAGGGTTTCTGCTGATTCCATGCTGTCAAAAGGACCCACTGAACACATTCACTGATGAATTTACGAAGTGGTCGTTTGTGAATAAATATGGCCAGTGTGACTTTTGTTAATAGTGACGATTTCAGAGACAACATGGGCCAGACACTGTGCCAAGCTCTTCAGCTGCAACACGTCATAGAATAATTATAAAAATCCTATGAAGAAGATGTCCCAATTATCCCCATTTCACAGATCACCAGACTGAAGCTCAGAAGAGTTAAACACATTATCCAAAATTGTACAGCTAATACGTGATGCAGCTGACATTTAATCCATGCTCTGAGAGCCATGCTCTTTTCTCTTTGCAAGAATAATTCCCTACTGACCTACAATGTTTCCCTTCAACTCTTGATATCCATCCATCCATCCACCCATCCATCCATCCATTTATCTACTCCCACATCCATCCATCCATCCATCCATCCATCCATCCATCCATCCACCCACCCATCCATTTATCTACTCATCCATCCATCCATCCATCCACCCATCCATTTATCTACTCATCCATCCATCCATCCATCCACCCATCCATTTATCTACTCATCCATCCATCCATCCATCCATCCATCCATCCATCCATCCATCTGTAGCTCTCCATCCTTCCACTGGAGGCAGCTGGTCAAGATCTCTGGTTCTGGAGTCATACTGACTAGACTAGAATTCTGAATCAACTACTTGTTAGCTAGGATGGAGCCTACATGACTTTAAGTTGTGTGACTTGTCCATGCCTCAGTTTCTCATCCATAACACATGGCTAAGAATATTATCTTATTGGGCTGTTGTATAGATTAAATCAGATTGTCCATGTAAATGCACTTAGAATAATGTCTGGGAATAGACATTAGTTTTACTCAACTTCTTACACAGCAGGTCCTCTGTAAATGGTGAGTGAGTGCAATTGCAGAAATGAAACAGAAGGAACATTCCAGGCTGTAAAAAGAGCTGGGTGAAGGAAACAGCCGTGGCAGACACGTGTGCGTATGTATGTGCACACGCATCTCAGAGGGGTCAAAGTGTCCAGCCATGGTCTCTTTATTCCCCCAGGTCCTGGCTCTTGCGAGACGGTGCAGCTTCGTGTCCTGAAGTTTATTCAGGAAACAGAAGAGATCGTCTTGGCTTCCAACAGTTCTTGGTTCCCTCTGGGAGAGAGTTTCCTGGCGGCCAAAGGCATCTGGCTGACCAACGAGGAGCTCTCCCTTCCTCAACTCTCTCCACTCCGGGAGACGTTCTCAGAGAAGTTTCTGAGCGGGGGCGATTACGCCATTCGTCTGGCAGCTCAGTCTAGTGAGTTCCGTGCACCTCTGGCTTCTTGCTCTGGCTCGTTGGGGAGGCGAGGGCTGGAGTGAGCTGCTCCTCAGTCCTCCTCAGGACTTTGTGGCCCGGGTTTTCCCAGGCTGGTGGGTCCCTGAAAAGACAAGGTGGTTTTGTGGGCCAGTCAAAGCTGGAACGATGCACACCTCTCCAGTATATTCCTGAATCCACCACCACAGCCTCTTGGGGGCAGGTCTCCACATTTCGTACCGCGGATGGTGCCCGAAGCCCACCACGCAGCTGTATTCTTGCTAGAATGTGAGGGGACCGGTGCCGAAATGCTCATGGTCTGTTCTGAAGCTTCTCTCTACTTCTCTGGGGAAAAAGGAGTTCCATGAGATCAGTGCCGCGCTCACCATCTGTGATTCCTTTCACATGCAGAGAGTGGGGTTCAGGCACATGCTCACATTAACCCAGTGAGTAGCTAGCAGAGCTTGGATGGTTCGGGCCTCCGAGCCTCTGTCCCCTGCCCCACTGATCCCTGGTCCCAGAGCCTGGGGCTGTCTCATTCCAGAGCCCCTGGTCTTCCTCCATCACCCGAAGCCTCTGTGGCAGGGGGTCCGACCGCCCTCCCGGGCCTCTCACTGACCTCACACCAACTGGGCAGGCCAAACAATTCCTCTACTGCAAGCATCCCGAGCTCCCCGCTCCTTGACAGATGATCTCAGTGGCTTCCCTCTCTGGGCTTCTCTGGGCTGGGGTCACACAAAGCAAAGCGGTGCTCCCCCTGACAACACCTGTGCCAAGACGAGAGCCCCCCCTCCCCACTGCCCCACTCCTGCAGGCCAGGGCCTCCCTGCTTTCCCCTTCAGGGATGTCTGCTGCTGCCACCTGGGGATGGGGTCTCAGGTGTCCAAACCCCAGTGAGAATCTTCCAAGCACCATCTTTGTTTCCTGCCTCGCTGCCATGCCCGTTGTCCCTTTCGGAGCACGAGGCACCACATACTGTTCATCTTTCCGTCGTGGGGCCCGGCACAGTGCCTGACAGATAGAGGAAGCCCAGTCAGTGTTGCTAAACCTTCCTTCTTGCTCCTTTTGTCCCCACTTTCTTTCTCCTCCCTCCCTTCGCCCTCCCCAAGCTCAGACGCTTCTTTTCTCTGTTCCTCGGGGAAACAGGGACTTCTGCTTTCGGCAAGAAACCCGTTATTTTCCATTTCGTCCCTGGACAAGGTTGGATGTCATCAGAGGGATGCGTGGGACTGATGCTCCCATGGTTGTGAACACTGGTTAGGGAGGGACTTGAGAGGAAGGGGAGAAGTACTTCCTGGGATTTAGTCATTGAATGGCACAATGGCATTTTCTTGAGAAGTTAAGTTAAGGAAGTTCCCCTCCACCTAGCAGCGTGCTCTGACTTTGCATGTCTGGGGCGGTAGTGAAAAGAGGAAGGGTCCATGGAGAAGGACCAGGGGTGCTCATTTCTCTCGAATCCCTCAAGATGAGAGGAAGTGTTCCTAATCTTGCAGAGGAGAGGAAGCTGGTTGTGTGGAGACCTCCAGGTCCTGCAGGGTCTGGGGGCAGACCTAGGACCAGAAGAGATGAGGGTCACAGAGTGTCTTTGGCCAACAACACATAGTCGCAGTGTCCTCGGGCTTGGGTGGGGGCAGGGACGCGGGAGTCCTTTTACCCAGCCGTGCTGGGCACGAGCTTGGTGCTCAAGATCTTTAGACATAAATGTCACACTTACCCTGTCGGGTGAGTATTAGAGCCGTTTCACGGGTGGGAAGACTGTGATGCAGAGAGCTTAGGGAGCCTGCTCTTGACTAAGATCACTCATGGGAACTGAGAGGTGCTGTGCTAGGATTCGGGCAGAAGCTCGTCAGACCCGCTGTCTAGGGTCCTGGTCTCCTCCAGGGGTCCTGACCGTGGGCTGCTGGTGTCTCCCCTCAGGAGCCGCGAGCCCCTCTCTGAGAGGAGCAAGTCGGGAGATGTGCTCCAGTGGGAGGCCGACCACTGCTCGCTGGGCTGCCCTAGATGAGACCCCGTGGCTGCACGGCTGTTGTCAGCGCCAGAGCCCGCGCGGCCGAGGCCCTTCCAGGCTGGAGGCTCACGCTGCTGCTCCCCTCTCTCCCTACCACAGCCCTTGACTTCTATCAGAGCCGCGGCTTTCTCCCGGGGGAGTCCACACGTGCAGCCGCCCTGCTGCGGCCCGGCCCCTACGTGCCCCAGTGCGATGTGTGGGGAGGCTGGGAGCCCGTGCAGTGCCACGCCGGGACCGGTGAGCGGGGATGCGCACCCTGGGGCGGGGGTTGGTGGCGGTGGAGTGACCCCCCCCACTTTGTCATTGAGAGCAAAGGGCTTTGTGCTGGGATCAGTGAGCTGAGGCCCCTCTTTGGCAGTGGGTGGCAAATCCCTTCGTGTCTCTGACTTGGGTTTTCCCGTCTGTTCGATGGGAGTTGGGACCTACCAGCCGGAAGGTCCAGGGAGTCCTTGTGGGAGGGATTGGGGTGTGTGATCGTGGACGGGGGGGCAGGAGGTTTAGAGGTGGGACTTGCTGGTACTGCTGTGAATGCACAGAAGGAAAGTTGTTTGGGGGCACATACCCCCCTGATGCACTTTCTAAACTTCTGAGTCCTGACTCTTTCCTAGGGTACTGCTGGTGTGTGGACGGGAAGGGAGAGTACGTCCCTGCCTCGCTGACTGCCCGCTCCCCACAGGTCCCCCAGTGTAAGTGAAGCTCGAGGAGCTCTCTCCCGATCCTGGTGGTGGGAACTCTAGCCCAGCGGTGACAGCTGTTGTTACCCAGCCTAGGGATGCTCCTGGATCAGCCCCTGAGTGCCCTCAGACCAGCCCCCACGGGCAGCCGGGCCGCATTTTCCCACATCCCCAGTCCTGGAAGGCTCTTGTGATCTTGGCACTGCCTGATCTGGGCACCTAGCTTCCTAGGAGGAGAGAGTCACCGACCATGGAGAAAGAGCCTGGAGTCACCTTCCTCCCGCCTGCTCCCAGGACATGTTCATGTACTTCTGCCGTCTCACAGTCCGACAACCATCCCACAGCTGCCCGAGAGGCCAGCCTCCCTCCTGGGGCTCAGAGCCATGTCATCAAGGCCCACATCACATTCAAGGATGATACACCCCTCCTCCCCCACGGGTCTCTGTCCTTCAACCATGGCCTGCTTCTCCTCTGAGGTTCCAGATAGCTGTGCTGGGTCCCTCCGTCTACCCCAATGGAGGGCCTGCCCGGGCTCCCACGGCCAGTCAGTTAGGGGTTTCGCTGTCTCTCTCCCCCAGGCCCCACAGCCTGTGAGACATCTCGAGCCACTGGGCTGCTTTCCAGCTGGAAACAGGCTGCATCCCAGGAAAACCCATCTCCAGAAGAGCTGTTCACCCCAACCTGCCTGGAGGTAAGGCTCTGAAGGCCTGGGAGGGTTTGAGACGGGAGCCAGAGCTTTCTCCCACACACCGAGGATGGTTTTTCTAGTTTTCAGTCAAGTTGTTGTAGTTAAAAACTCATAGGCAGTCACATGCTGTCAAAAACTAATGATGTACTGTATGGTGGTGAACATAACATAGTGATAAGAACAGAGAAGATCTATTCTTGAAAACAAGGTAAAAACAGACAAAAACAAAAACACAAGAAAAACAAAACCAAAAAAACTCACAGGTGGTTCTAGGCCTGGGCTATCGTCTTCACCCTGGCAGACCCTGGCTGGGTGACTTTGGGCAAAGTCTGAGCAGGGAACCTGACATGGGACTTGATCTTGGGACTCCAGGATCAAGATCTGAGCCAAAGGCGGTCACTTAACCAACTGAGTCATCCAGGCACCCCGAAGTTTCCTTCTTCTTCTTTATTATTGTTGCTTTTGCACTGTGGACATGGATCCCAGTTACTACTGAGTTTACAGAGAAATTAGCCTCTTTAGCTTTTTATCTTGGCTGACAGCCCCCTCCGGCTGGGATAGAAGTCTCTCCCACCACCCTGGGTTCAAGTGTCAGCCCATGGAGAAGGAGAGGTAGAAGCCACAGCTTCTGTCTGAGGGGAGAGTGATTCTGAGCCGGCCCTGAAGGAGTGGTTTCTCGGCCTGCCTCGCGTGGAGGCCCCAGGGTCCAGGAACAGGACTCAAGCCTTCCACTGCCCCAACTGGATGGCTGTGCCTTTGATCTAGCTCCCTTGGAGAAGTTCAATTAGTGACTAGAATGTTCTCAATATTAAGCCTTTCTCCTGTAAAATGTTTTCAAAGTTTTCCTTGCAATTGAATCTTACCTGTATAGCTTCCAAGCTATGTAACCAGTGGCATACACCTGACCTCTCTGGGCCTCTCTGTGTAGAAAGGGGGCAGTAGGGTCCCTGCCTCCTAGGGACTGCATGACACTCTGAGCGTGGGGGGGAGGTGAGGATTGGCGTGGAGTGGTCCTCATGGTTATGCTCCCTGTTACTTTCAGGTGCTCTTACTGCCATTTCTTGCCTGTGAACCCGGCACAGCAGAGTATGAAATAAGGAGTGGTGAGCAGAATCCCAGAAAGCCCTCAGTGACAGCCAGGAGGCTGCGGGCGGCTGGTTTTCTGCAGTGCACCTGCTGGTTCTCATGCTTTTCTGTGCCAGATGCAGGAGACAGGACAACTTCTATCATCAAGGCTCCTAGAAGGAGTGCGTGCAGGCATCAGTCTAGTCCTACCTCCTTTTCCTTTTAGTGGGGAAACTGAGGCCCAGCAGATTGAAGGGCCTTGCTCAGTGTTCCCCAGCTGGTCCCAGGACAGTTTGGGAGAGAGGGGCCTAGCCAGATGCAGTCTGGGTAGCTGCCTTCTGCTGATTTCTTCATTCTCTTTTACAGATGTTGCCGACCCCCTCTCTCCTAGGGATGCTTATGGAAAATCATTTCTGGCACTGGGCTGGGGAGCTTGAAGCAGGATAGTGGCTGGGCTTTGGGGCCGGATGGGTTTAGACCCAGCCCAGCTCTGCCATTCTCTGTCAATGGGATGTTGCTCTGACCCTTCACATCTCTGAGGCTCAGTTTTTCCCACCCTAAAAGAAGAGAACTGTGGGCCTGGCCTCATGGGGTTATTGTAACCATCAATTCCAAGAATGTACATCAAGGGTCTGTAGCAGATGGAGTCTTCCTCTCTTTTTGGAGAAACCATCACCATAGTTTTGAAAGGAACATTCTGGACGTCTGCCTGCTGACTTGTGGGCTGCAGTAGCAGCTTCCCTGGGGTGACGTGCCCTTGGCTTTGTCTCAGACAGGAGAGTTTGCCAGGCTGCAGGAGTTGGAGGCCGGCCGCTGGTGTGTGGACCCAGTCTCAGGGGTGGGCACGCCTCCCAGCATGAACAACAGCGTCCCATGTGAGTGCTTACCTCTCCCCCTGCCCCTGCCTGCCATGAGCACTGGCTCCCCGTACCATGGCTCTGGAAGCTTCTCCCCTCGCTAAGCCTCAGGTTCCTCTTCTGTGAAAGAGGGACAGTGGCTTCTTTGGCGGGGAGGAACCAAGAAGCACAGACCAGCATGGTCCCAGATGCGGTGGCTCTGGGGCTTTCTGGGGGCACTGGCTGTGTGTCACAGATGCCACACCAGCCCCTGCCTGGTCCCTCAGCTGCCAGCCTGGCCATGCAGTCTGCTCTCCACGGTGAAGTCAAGATGATGTCCCCAAAGTGCAAAGGGGCTGATGTCCCTTCTCTGCCTCCCCAGGGTCCTCAGGGCCCAAGTGCTGCACTGTGACTCATCGGCCCCGGGGTGGGGGGCGGTGTGTGGATCTCACACCTCCCTCTGCTTCTCTCCTTTGTTGCATCTTCTGCTCTCAGGACTGGGTGTTATAAACTGTAGTCAGATTTTTCAAGAAGGAGGACGCTCTCGTCCCCCCGGGTCTTCACGTGCTCTGGTTCAGCCACGTGCCCTTGTGCCCTCCCCAGCTAATTCCTACTCAGACCATGCATCAGTCCTTCCGGACTGGCCTCCCTTCCAGGGTGGAGGGCAGTGATTTCAGCGGGCTCCCAGATGACACTGCACATCGTCCTCCTCCCCTTTTCGCTCTGCACCGTAATTCCCTCCCCTACTTGTTCAGTCTCCTTAAAGATGCCACGTTCTGTGATAGCAGTATGTGTGCATGTGTGTGCATGCACCTGTGTGTGTGTGTGTGTGTGTGTGTGTGTGTGTAGGGGGAGTACTGACCTGACCAAGGCCCAGTCTTTGCCCTATCCCAGTCTAGCTCCCCAGAGGGAAAACAGCCCCAGACCCAGGAGGGCCCAGCAGGTGGCTGGCAGCAGGTGGCGGTGGGTGGCAGTTGGGAGCAGTAAGTGGTGGCAGCTATGTGGGCCAGGGGCCCATTGGGCTTGTCTTTGTGTCCAGGTCCGAGCCTCTGTGAAGTACTCCCGAGTGGGGTCCTATCCGGGAGAGCCAGCTCAGGCTCTGCCCCAGCCTGCAGGGCAGAGGACGGAGGATTTTCCCCCGTGCAGTGTGACCCGGCCCAAGGCATCTGCTGGTGTGTCCTGGACAGCGGAGAGGAGGTGCCTGGGACCCGTGTGGCCGGGAGCCAGCCGGCCTGTGAGAGTAAGCTGTGACCCTGGGAGGCGCTCCCTGGGCTGCTGTGGCGGGGGGTGGGGGGTGCTGGGGGGGGCTGCTGCTCATCTCTTCCTTTATGCAAGCTGGGGAGGAGTGGGGGCGGGAGGGGCGATGGCGAGGGGCCGGGGGATGCGGGGGCAGTGGATTCTCATGATGCCAAAACTTGTGTCTACTTCCTAAGAGTGCTCAGCCCTGCAGCTGAAGTCCAGGAGGGTCTGGGCAGGGATCCCCAGAGCTGCTATCTCAGAACTGGGGTGCTAGTCTGCTGGGGGTTCAGGGTCTTGGTCTCCCCATCCTCAAGTGGGGAGGGGGGCCTGATGGCAGGATCTCAGTGGGGATGGGGCCATCCCAGCTGGGAGGCTTCAGAAATTGTGTGGAGATGTTGATTTATTTCTAGTTTTAGTTCAAAAAATTGTTTTGGTACCAAATATTAAAATATCTATCAGATAAATATATAATAAAATATTGAAACACATGATTACAGATCAAAATATATTTACTTGGTTTTCAATGACTTACCTTTTATTTTTCCTGTATACTCAAGTCACAGGATATTATAGTCATTTTAAAATTTATATGAGCAGGTAGGTTAGACTCTGTGAATTCTGTTTCAGGTCGGTAAAGGAAGATGCTGCAAAATATTTATTGCAAATTGGGGCATTGAGTCCGGTGGGATTGAGAAATACTGCGCTATGATTCTGATTTCATTGCAGCTGCCTTTCTTTAGCTGTCCTTATTGGTTTATTGCTTTATTTTTAAAATTTTGTAGTCTGTCTGCAACGTTCTGAACGGCGGAGACGTTTTGCTAGGCCTAGAGGGTTGTATGTGTAAAAAGAATTGCTGTGGATTCGTAAGTGTGTATTTATATTTGGAAGGAGACTGGGGGAGGCTGCCAAAGCAGGATGGAAGGAAGAGCTGCCCCTTCTCTCTGCAGGACTCCTTCCCTTTTGTCTCTCCCCCCTCCGGTCGTGTGCCCACGCCTTTCCCCACACGCCTGTCCTCCCGAGCTCTGGTGTGCTCTTCCGTCCAGGGCTGGACAAGGCAGGGCCCTGTCACGCTCATCTCTGGGGCTGGGAGCAGCTGTCACCAAGCAGGAAACATAGGAGGTGCCTGATGGGTATTTATGGGCGGAACTCCCTGTCGTGTGTTTCCCACAGAAGTGCGGTGTCAGCCTTGGTCAGGGTGGAAACAGTCAGTATCCAGCTTCCTCGTCATCTAAGAGTGGCTCTCACTGTCTGGGACCGAGGACATAGACGGATGTGTCTCCTCCAGGAACAGGGCTGGGAGCCCAGGTCCTGTAAGGTTTGGGAAGTCCCCATGTGATACGGCCTTGCCGGGTTCCAGGACATGGCTCGCGGGTACAAGAGATTGACCCGCTGAAAGTGCTTTTCACATCTCGTAGTTCAGTTTTGTCCCCTCAACAGTGCTGATGAATAGAATGGTCCCATCTCCCCATGTTATGGAGGACAAAACTGGGGCTCACAGGCGTTCATTAGCCTGTCCAGTCTCAGAGCCAGCAAGCAGGACAGCCAGCACCGACCACGCGGCTCCTCCTCCTGACGTATCTGCAGAGTGTGGTGGAGAAAACCAGATGTGGGGGGCACCAGGCAGACTTGAATGCCAACTCTTCCACTCCCTTGCTGGGTGGCCTTGGGCTGGTCTCTTAACCTCTCTGGACCTCAGTTTCCCAGTCTGAGGGATTCCCAGAACCGTAGCAATTTCTTGAGTCATTGTTAGGATTCATTCAAATAGTCCCTATCAACTCCTCAGCCTGGTGGCTCAGAGCACAGCCTCGGGGGCCATGCCTGGTTCTCTCCTGGCAGCCGTAGGACTTAGAGCGGAAGGGCTAATCTCCCCGTGCTTCACTGTCCTCACCTGTGGCTGGAGGGTGACAATAGTCCTCCCCCACGGAGTTGCTTTGAAGATGAAATCGGTTCAGGGGAGGCACTCAGGACAGCCCCGGCACACAGTTACCGAGCTGTGTGTCCCTGGGCAGGTCACTTAGCTCCTCTGAGCCTCCATTTTCCCCATCAATGAGATGACCCTGCCTGAGCCCCGAAGAGAGCAGGGCACTTGGAGATATTATTATAACCGCCAGTGTGGAGGGCTCTGAAGAGGAGATACGGGGGCCAGGGAGCACAGACGAGGGGACAGCGAGGGTGGGTGTGCGTTCCCATCTCCGAGCAGCACCAGGAAAGGGGGAGCCCTCCTCTCCCGGGGCAGTGGTTAGATTCAGAGGACCCGTGCCCGGGTGCGGGCTCTGTCCCTCCAGAGCCTCAAAACTCAATTTCTTCCTCTGTAAGGGGAGGATGATAACACCAGGGCTGCCGACTTCATGGACTTATTTTGAGTAAGGTGCAGCTAAGTACTGATCACGACAGAGTTTCACAAACTCGAAAATTCATGGTTAACCATCACATATGGCAATGGGCAGCTTACCCTGGTGGGGCACCAAATGCCCCTTCTTTGTTCTGAAAGGGTTAAATCATGTCCTAAAATTTCCAGTGCAGGCAGTAACGTAGTCTCTTGCTGTTTTCCACAAGAACGACTAACGTTAATGACCATTTATTATGTGCCGGTAACTCCTCTGAGCTCTTTATGGGCCTTAATTCGTTTCGATTCCCACCATCCTTACAAGGTAGCGTCATTGCTTGTCCTCGCCATTTTTACAGAGGAGGAAGCTGAGACACAGAGACGTTAATTAACATGCTTCAGGTGCTCAGCCAGAAAATGATTGAGTCAGGATTCAAATCCCTGCCGGCTGGCCCCTGAGCCCACGGGCTGACTCTCCCCGTCCCCACAGACACATGGCACTTGGTGAGAACCAACTCAGCAAGCCCACGGCTGATTACTGCAAAACCTGGACCCGACGCCAGTGTGGGTATTAAAGAGAGGTCTCCTGTACCCTGGAGGTCAGAATGGGTCATTCTCCATCTTTGAGGCCCCCCGAGTACCCTCGAGTCACATGTGGATTACAGCTGTGAAAACCAGACCCATGCGGGCGGCAGGGCTGTGCCCGAGAGTCAGATAATTAACTAAAACTCTGGTCATGTATGACTCTTGGCTCACCGAGAGTGTGTGTATTTCATTTACTTGTTCGCCCACTTATGTAACATATATCCCCAGAGCTGATGTTCTGGGGGGAACAGAGGAGAAGCTTTCCTGCCCTGGCTCAGTGCGGCGGGGAGGCTGGTGTGCAGGTGATAAGTTTTGGATGATTGACCCCGTGGAGGTCCACCCCAGGAGGACTGAGAGTTCGCTACGTCCACCTGGGAGAGCCACGGAAGGAGTTAGAAAGCAGGAGGTGTTGAGCTCATAATGCAGGATCAAAAAGGGAGTCCTCTAGGCAGCTGGGCAGGCGAAGGGAAGGCCTCGGGGTGCGCAAGCAGGCTGTGTTCAGGGAGCGATAGCCCTGCGGAGGCAGAGAGGCTGGAGGGGATGAGAGAAAAGAGGGAGGGTCAGGTCCGTAGGCCCTCGGGGTAATTGAGAGCCTGTGTCCAGCTTCACGGGGGCATCTCCACTGGTGGGCGGGCTTGGAGGGGATGGAGCCGGGTGTGGAAGCTTCTGGAGGTAGTGTTTTGGGAACAGGTGGCTAACACCTAAATGAAGGGAGTGCAGTGGGGATGGACGGTCGGGAAGGGGTGGTCTGCAGCCCTCCCTCCTTCTGGGTAAAGGGGATGGGACCCTCTGGAGGGCTGCTGCGTGTTTTGCTTGGGACAGCTGGGGCTTGGGGTGCATGTTGCGCCCGACGCAGGAGCAGACCTGGCCACAAATGAGGAGGTCTGGTGCGCTGCCTTCAGTGTGGAGACAACCAGGTGGCAACTGGACTTACAGGTGGGCAGGAGCTGGGAGGATCCAAGCTGGAGAGGAAGACCTGGGAGTGGTTCCGGCTCTGGAGTCTGTTCAAACAGAGAGGATGCGCTCGCCCAAGAGGAGGGCGGAGAGGGAGGGGAGCGGGCGGGGGAAGGGGAGAAGTCAGAGCCCCCTTGTGCGGCTAGCGCCCACGGTGGCCCCTCTTTCCTTCCAGGCCCCCAGTGCCCGCTGCCGTTCAGCAGGCCGGATGTGGCCGGCGGAGTGATCCTGTGTGAGCGAGCCTCGGGCGCAGGAGGAGCCCCCGTCCAGCGGTGCCGGCTGCTGTGCCGCCGGGGCTATCGGAGCGCCTTCCCGCCGGGGCCGCTGGTCTGTAGCCTTGAGGAGCTGCGCTGGGTGTCCCAGCCGCCCCAGCCCCACGCCTGCCAGCGTGAGTGTCCACCCAGCACCCAGCTTTCTCTTGGGGCTCAGGGAGGAGCACCTGCATTTTCCCCCACCCGCGTGCAGCATTTCCATGGTAAGCCAGGTGGCATCAGGAGGAGGAGAGAGGGCCCCACGAAGCATGTTCTAGAAGGAGCAGATGTGCTTCACAGACTCCTAGGGTTAAGCTTTATTTGGGGCTTCTCTGGGACAATCTGCTCCTTGGGAAAACCGCCAGCATCTCGGGCTCTGCTGGGACGTCGTGCTTACAGGACTATAAGTAGGAAGTAGGTGTTCCAGTGGCCATATTGGTTACTGTGGTGTTGACAAGCTCAGAGCTGTTTGTCTGGGCTCTGAGAGCAACGCTGCCTCACGAGCCTCTCTCTCTCCTGGGTCCGTCTGGGGCTCCGTGGCTAATGCCTGGCAGAGCTCTGGGGCCTGGACCCTCTAGGTGGGCATCAGTTCTGATGGCTGTGTGGTTGGGCCCTTGGAATATCAGCAGAGGTCCTCTCTCCTGCTCTCCCAGCGAGCCTGTTGGTGCGCCCACGTGGCTGTGAGGCCATAGTGGGCTCTGACTGCATCTGCCTTGGCTGAGGCTGGCCATGATTACTCACAGGCTAGCAGGGCTGGGGAGGGTGCTGGGACCCGCATGCCCCCCCCCCGCCCAGGGCACTGGGAGGAGTGTCTGAGACAGATGCCCAGATCCTGGGGCTGTCACAAGCCTCTGGGTGGTTGTCAGAAGACAGTATTTGTGGCAAAGCTGTCTGGGATCAAAAAAGAAAAAAACAAAACAAAACAAATATGCTATCCAGAAGAGCATCTGGGTGGCTCAGTTAGTTAAGCGTCTGACTCTTGATTTTGGCTCAGGTCCTGAGCTCAGGGTGGTGGGACCAAGCCCCGTATTGGACTTTGCACTGAGCATAGTGTCTACTTAAGATTCTCCCTCTCCCTTTGCCCCTCTCCCTGCTAAAAAAAAAAAAAAAAAAAAAAAGTTGTCCAGAGAAAGGTCAATATGATTTGGACAAATAATGGTCTGTGTCCCTGATGGTGACAAAGTGGCCTAAGCTGAAATTAAGACCAGGCTAGTCAAGACTGGATCTAGAGTAAGGCACTTGGGAGAAGAGGGGAGTGGGTCTTGAGCCCTTAACATTGTATGCAGGGCCATTGTATATGACTGTATAGGTTGTGCACTGAACAATCTTAGAGTACGCCTTTCATATAGTCTATGGTGTTCCATCTTAACTGGCAAAATCCTATGTAGAAGACCTGTTTTGAATGCAAGATAACATGGAAGATTTTCTAAGAAGAATGTCCCGCCTGTACCCCCAAAATGTAGAACAGTGTGCTTTAGAAGCCGAGGCAGGACTGAGCATGCCATGAGAATGCTAAGTAATTTCAGAGCCATCATGCTAGGAAGTGCTTAGACTCTGAGGACGATAGTGCAGGGTGGTAGTGCTTGTGTGTTCTAAGCTAAATGAAGAAGGGTGATTTGGCACAGAAAAAAACAAAGAAAAGAAAGGCATCCCACAGGTGTGTTGCCTATGTCTGCTGACCTCCGGGGCTTGTGTGCAGGGCCCCAGCTGTGGCAGACTCTCCAGACCCAAGGGCAGTTCCAGCTCCGGCTCCCGCCCGGCAAGATGTGCAGTGCTGACTACGCCGGCTTGCTGCTGGCTTTCCAGGTCTTCATCTTAGATGAGCTGATGGCCCGTGGCTTCTGTCAGATCCAGGTATGTTCCTGACCTTCCGCATGAGTGGGGGCTTGGACGGGGCTCGGGGTCACTGTGGCAGAGGACCTCAGGGCTCAAATGAACCTAGGGTTCGCCTCTCACTCATTTTACTAATAGTGAGGTTCAGGACAAGAACGTCCCTTGGCCAAGGCTAATCACAGAGTGACGGGATGGAAACCGTACCCATCACTGGCCATTCTTTCTGTGTAAAGATGTCAAACCAGATGTGTGCTGAGGGCTCATGTTGCACCAAGCATGGCTCGCTGTTGGCTGGATTAGCAATTCTCATGGGCACCCTATTATTACTGCCGCTTTGTGGATGAAGGCTGGAGGGCTGGCGTAATTGTCCAGAGCCACGCAGCTGGGGATGAGGAGCCAGGCAGATGACGTGGGGACAGAGCTGTGAACACCCGTGGAGGAAGGGCTGTAGGAGAACGGAAATGCCAGGATGCACTCCCTGAACGCCTGTGCCAGACGTGTCTTTAACAAACCTGCTAGAAGGCATTATGGACCCTCCCTGGAAGGACACTATTGCATGCCAGCAGACAGACCTAGTCCTGTGAATAATGAAATGTCAGAGTTTTTAGCTATGTAATAAGCAAAGGCTTCTGTGATTTGAAGTCACAAGTATTCACAGAAGGAGTCTTTAAAAATTGCTCAATTTGGGGCATCTGGGTGGCTCAGTCAATTAAGTGTCTGACTCTTGATTTCCACTCAGGGCTTGATCTCAGGGTCTTGGGATCGAGCCTTGATTCAGGCTCTGCACTCGGTGGGGAGTCTGCTTAAGGATTCTCCCCCTCTCCCTTTGCCCCTCCCCCTGCTCATATGCACACTCTCTCTCCCAGATAAATAAATCTTTTTTTTTTAACAAAATCAAACTTTTATTTGCCGCATTGATGTCAATCTAAAATCTCATTTTAGAAATTTCGAAAATGAGATTTCTGTTCCATTTATCTTTTTTTTAAATTTTTTTATTTTAATAAACATATAATGTATTTTTATCCCCAGGGGTACAGGTCTGTGAATCGTCAGGTTTACACATTTCACAGCACTCATCATAGCCCATACCCTCCCCAATGTCCATTTCCCCACCACCCTCTCCCGTCCCCCCTCCCCCCCGCAACCCTCAGTCTGTTTCTTGAGATTGAGTCTTTTATGGTTTGTCTCCCTCCCAATCCCATCTTTTCATTTTTTCTTTTCCTACCTCCCCCCAACCCCCCCTGCCTTGCATCTCCACTTCCTCATATCAAAGAGATCATATGATAGTTGTCTTTCTCTGATTGACTTATTTCGCTAAGCATGATACCCTCTAGTTCCATCCACATCATCGCAAATAGCAAGATTTCATGTCTTTTGATGGCTGCATAGTATTCCATTGTGTATATATACCACATCTTCTTTATCCGTTCATCTGTTGATGGACATCTAGGCTCTTTCCACAGTTTGGCTATTGTGGACGTTGCTGCTATAAACATTCGGGTGCACGTGCCCCTTCGGAGCACCACGTTTGTATCTTTAGGATATATACCCAGGAGTGCAATTGCTGGGTCATAGGGTAGCTCTATTTTCAGTTTTTTGAGGAACCTCCACACTGTTTTCCAGAGTGGTTGCACCAGCTTGCATTCCCACCAGCAGTGTAGGAGGGTTCCCCTCTCTCCGCATCCTCGCCAGCATCTGTCATTTCTTGACTTGTTAATTTTAGCCATTCTGACTGGTGTGAGGTGGTATCTCAATGTGGTTTTGATCTGTATTTCCCTGATGCCGAGTGATGTGGAGCATTTTTTCATGTGTCTCTTGGCCATCTGGATGTCTTCTTTGCAGAAATGTCTGTTCATGTCCTCTGCCTATTTCTTGACTGGATTATTTGTTCTTTGGGTATTGAGTTTGATAAGTTCTTTATAGATTTTGGATACTAGCCCTTTATCTGATATGTCGTTTGCAAATATCTTCTCCCATTCTGTCAGTTGTCTTTTGGTTTTGTTAACTGTTTCCTTTGCTGTGCAAAAGCTTTTGATCTTGATGAAATCCCAATAGTTCATTTTTGCCCTTGCTTCTGTTGCCTTTGGCGATGTTCCTAGGAAGAAGTTGCTGCGGTTGAGGTCAAAGAGGTTGCTGCCTGCATTGTCCTCAAGGATTTTGATAGATTCCTTTCGCACATTGAGGTCCTTCATCCATTTTGAGTCTATTTTCGTGTGTGGTGTAAGGAAATAGTCCAATTTCATTTTTCTGCATGTGGCTGTCCAATTTTCCCAGCACCATTTGTTGAAGAGGCTGTCTTTTTTCCATTGGATATTCTTTCCTGCTTTGTCGAAGATTAGTTGACTATAGAGTTGAGGGTCTATTTCTGGGCTCTCTATTCTGTTCCATTGGTCTATATGTCTGTTTTTGTGCCAGTACCATACTGTCTTGATGATGACAGCTTTGTAATAGAGCTTGAAGTCTGAAATTGTGATGCCACCGACTTTGGCTTTCTTTTTCAATATTCCTTTGGCTATTCGAGGTCTTTTCTGGTTCCATATAAATTTTAGGATTATTTGTTCTATTTCTTTAAAAAAAAAATGGATGGGATTTTGATAGGGATTGCATTAAATGTGTAGATTGCTTTAGGTAGAATAGACATTTTCACAATATTTGTTCTTCCAATCCATGAGCATGGAATATTTTTCCATTTCTTTGTGTCTTCCTCAATTTCTTTCATGAGTACTTTATAGTTTTCTGAGTATAGATTCTTTGCCTCTTTGGTTAGATTTATTCCTAGGTATCTTATGGTTTTGGGTACGATTGTAAATGGGACTGACTCCTCAATTTCTCTTTCTTCTGTCTTGTTGTTAGTGTAAAGAAATGCGACTGATTTCTGTGCATTGACTTTATATCCTGACACTTTACTGAATTCCTGTATAAGTTCTAGCAGTTTTGGAGTGGAGCCTTTTGGGTTTTCCACATATAGTATCATATCATCTGCAAAGAGTGATAGTTTGACTTCTTCTTTGCCGATTTGGATGCCTTTAATTTCTTTTTGTTGTCTGATTGCTGAGGCTAGGACTTCTAGTACTATGTTGAACAGCAGTGGTGATAACGGACATCCCTGCCATGTTCCTGACCTTAGCGGAAAAGCTTTCAGTTTTTCTCCATTGAGAATGATATTTGCAGTGGGTTTTTCATAGATGGCTTTGATAATATTGAGGTATGTGCCTTCTATCCCTACACTTTGAAGAGTTTTAATCAGGAAGGGATGCTGCACTTTGTCAAATGCTTTTTCAGCATCTATTGAGAGTATCATATGGTTCTTACTCTTTCTTTTATTAATGTATTGTATCACATTGATGGATTTGCGGATGTTGAACCAACCTTGCAGCCCTGGAATAAATCCAACTTGGTCATGGTGAATAATTCTTTTAATGTACTGTTGGATCCTATTGGCCAGTATTTTGGTGAGAATTTTCGCATCTGTGTTCATCAAGGATATTGGTCTGTAATTCTCTTTTTTGGTGGGATCTTTGTCTGGTTTTGGGATCAAGGTGATGCTGGCCTCATAGAATGAGTTTGGAAGTTTTCCTTCCATTTCTATTTTTTGGAACAGTTTCAGGAGAATGGGAATTAATTCTTCTTTAAATGTTTGGTAGAATTCCCCTGGGAAGCTGTCTGGTCCTGGACTTTTGTTTGTTTGGAGATTTTTGATGACTGTTTCAATCTCCTTACTGGTTATGGGTCTGTTCAGGTTATTTATTTCTTCCTGGTTCAGTTGTGGTAGTTTATACATCTCTAGAAATGTATCCATTTCTTCCAGATTGTCCAATTTGTTGCCATAGAGTTGCTCGTAGTATGTTCTTATAATTGTTTGTATTTCTTTGGTGTTGGTGGTGATCTCTCCTCTTTCATTCATGATTTTATTTATTTGCGTCCTTTCTCTTTTCTTTTTGATAAGTCTGGCCAGGGGCTTATCAATCTTATTAATTCTTTCAAAGAACCAGCTCCTAGTTTTGTTGATTTGTTCTATTGTTTTTTTAGTTTCTATTTCATTGATTTCTGCTCTGATCTTTATGATTTCTCTTCTCCTGCTGGGTTTAGGCTTTCTTTGTTGTTCTCTCTCCAGCTCCTTTAGGTGTAGGGTTAGGTTGTGTATTTGAGACCTTTCTTGTTTCTTGAGAAAGGCTTGCACCGCTATATATTTTCCTCTCAGGACTGCCTTTGTTGTGTCCCACAGATTTTGAACCGTTGTGTTTTCATTATCATTTGTTTCCATGAATTTTTTCAATTCTTCTTTAATTTCCTGGTTGACCCATTCATTTTTTAGAAGGATGCTGTTTAATCTCCATGTATTTGCGTTCTTTCCAAATTTCTTCTTGTGATTGAGTTCAAGCTTCAGAGCATTGTGGTCTGAAAATATGCAGGGAATGATCTCGATCTTTTGGTACCGATTGAGACCTGATTTATGACCCAGGATGTGGTCTATTCTGGAGAATGTTCCATGTGCACTAGAGAAGAATGTATATTCTGTTGCTTTGGGATGGAATGTTCTGAAGATATCTGTGATGTCCATCTGGTCCAGTGTGTCATTTAAGGCCTTTATTTCCTTGTGGATCTTTTGCTTAGATGATCTGTCCATTTCAGTGAGGGGAGTGTTAAAGTCCCCTGCTATTATTGTATTACTGTCGATGTATTTCTTTGATTTTGTTATTAATTGGTTTATATAGTTGGCTGCACCCATGTTAGGGGCATAGATATTTAAGATTGTTAGATCTTCTTGTTGGACAGACCCTTTGAGTATGATATAGTGTCCTTCCTCATCTCTTATTATAGTCTTTGGCTTAAAATCTAATTGATCTGATATAAGGATTGCCACCCCAGCTTTCTTCTGATGTCCATTAGCATGGTTCATTGTTTTCCACCCCCTCACTTTAAATCTGGAGGTGTCTTCAGGTCTAAAATGAGTTTCTTGTAGGCAGCATATGGATGGGTTTTGTTTTTTTATCCATTCTGATACCCTGTGTCTTTTTATTGGGGCATTGAGCCCATTAACATTCAGGGTAACTATTGAGAGATATGAATTTAGTGCCATTGTATTGCCTGTAAGGTGACTGTTACTGTATATTGTCTCTGTTTCTTTCTGATCTACTACTTTTAGGGTGTCTCTTTGCTTAGAGGACCCCTTTCAATATTTCCTGTAGAGCTGGTTTGGTGTTTGCAAATTCTTTCAGCTTTTGTTTGTCCTGGAAGCTCTTTATCTCTCCTTCTATTTTCAATGATAGCCTAGCCGGATATAGTATTCTTGGCTGCATGTTTTTCTCGTTTAGTGCTCTGAATATATCATGCCAGTTCTTTCTGGCCTGCCAGGTCTCTGTGGATAGGTCCGCTGCCAATCTAATGTTTTTACCCTTGTATGTTACAGACTTCTTTTCCCGGGCTGCTTTCAGGATTTTCTCTTTGTCGCTAAGACTTGTAAATTTTACTATCAGGTGACAAGGTGTGGATCTATTTTTATTGATTTTGAGGGGCGTTCTTAGCATTTCCTGGATTTTGATGTTTGTTCCCTTTGCCATATTAGGGAAATTCTCTCCAATAATTGTCTCCAATATACCTTCTGCTCCCCTCTCTCTTTCTTCTTCTTCTGGAATCCCAATTATTCTAATGTTGTGTCATCTTATGGTGTCGCTTATCTCTCGAATTCTCTCCTCGTGGTCCAGTATTTGTTTGTCTCTCTTTTGCTCAGCTTCTTTATTCTCTATCATTTGGTCTTCTATGTCACTAATTCTTTCTTCTGCCTCATTTATCCTGGCAGTGAGAGCTTCCATTTTTGATTGCACCTCATGAATAGCTTTTTTGATTTCAACTTGGTTAGATTTTAGTTCTTTTATTTCTCCAGAAAGGGCTTTTATCTCTCCGGAGAGGGTTTCTCTAATATCTTCTATGCCTTTTTGAGCCCGGCTAGAACCTTGAGAATTGTCATTCTGAACTCTAGATCTGTCATGTTACCTATGTCCGTATTGATTAGGTCTCCAGCCTTCGGTATGGCCTCTTGTTCTTTTTTTGAGGTGAGTTTTTCCGCCTTGTCATTTTGTCCAGATAAGATTTGCTTTCTCCTGCTGTGGAATTCCGCTGTTCTTGTTGAGCGAAGTTGGTTTTGGATGGGTTTCTTGTTGATCTTCTGGGGGAGGGGCCTGTTGTAGTGATTCTCAAGTGTCTTTGCCGCAGGCGGAATTGCACCGCCCTTGCAGGGGCCGGGCTAAGGAATCCGCTCGGGTTTGCTTTCGGGAGCTTTTGTTCCCTGAGCGCTTTCCGTAGAGTTCCGGAGGACGGGAATGAAGATGGCGGCCTCCCAGTCTCCGGCCCGGAGGAGCCGAGAGCTCGGGTTCCGCTCCTCAGTGCGCTCTCAGAGCAAAGCGCCCAACCGCCCCGCCTCCCTGGCCTGCGGTCGCACCTTGAGGAAAGCAGTCAATTGCTGGAGCTGGAGAAAAGCGCCGGGTCGCTTTTGTCTCCGTGGCCTCCGGCCGCGCTCCGAGCCCACCCAGCCTGCGACCGGCACAAGGTAACCCTGGGCTTAGAGCTCACTCCTCGGCTTTGTCGCTGTAGCCGGCTTCCCCGCTCTAATACCTGCGAGCTCTGCGGCACTCAGACACCCCCAGTCCTTCTGTGACCCCGCGGGACCTGGGGTTATGCTGACCCCGCCTGGGTTTCCCCCCAGTTTAGCCTCTGGAGCGATGTCTCCCAGTGGAGCAGACTTTTAAAAGTCCCGATTTTGTGCTCCCGTTGCTCCACCGCTTCCCGGGAGCCAGGGTCTATCTTCCCGTCGCTTTGGATTCACTTCTCCGCAGGTCCTACCTTTCAGAAAGTGATCAATTTTCTGTTTCTGGAATTATTGCTCTTCTTCTCTTCGATTTCCCGTTGGATTTGTAGGTGTTCACAATGGTTAGATAAGCTGTCTAGCTGATCTCCTGCTACCCGATGTCATCTCAGCCTGCTACTTCTCCGCCATCTTGACTCCAGATAAATAAATCTTAAAAAACAAAAGTCGCTCAATTAAGTAAGTTCTTGTTTTGTTCAAACCTTGTTAACTCATAGAGCAACTCAGTTTTAACCCCTTATGCAAAAATTTTTGGAGAATATACATTTTCACAAAACCAAATACAGAGAGTCATACTTCTAAGACAAAGACAAACATAGATTGCCCCCTTTTATCCAAAGAAATGTACTCGACAATACGAGCAGTAATATGTATTAATTATTGAGCCCAGGCTCTGTTCCTGTGACTGGGCTAGAAGCTCTACATTCCTTATCTCTACTTATCACAACACCCTGCCCAGCGAGCATCAGTAACCCATAAGTTATAAGCGTGTTAACAAAGCCCACCGAAAGTAAGTAAGTTGCCCAGGATTTCACAGAGCTAAGTCCAGGTCCTTCTAGACTCTTTCATTACACCAGGTTTGTTCCTTCCTTCCTTCCTTCTTTCTCCTGTTTAACAAATATTTGTGTGCCTGTTACAGGGTAGGGACAGTTTCAGGCACTGAGGACTAACAAAGGCAAAACAAAGCCAGGCTCTAGTTGAAGTGGTCAGGACAGACTTTAACCTGTAATATACTAATGCTGTATGGAAAAGGAATCCAGCTCACTTGGGACTCAACTTTGATTTGTGCCGAGGTGCCTGGACCCTCGTGATCCTCAGAGGGAAGAGGGAGTTAGTGGTGCCTTGCCCCCTGGGGTTGGGTTGAAGGGAGGGTGGAAGGAAGTAACGTAAGGCACATTCTTTTTTTTTTTTTTAAATTTTTTATTTCTTTTCACCGTAACAGTATTCATTGTTTTTGCACCACACCCAGTGCTCCATGCAGTCCATGCCCTCCCTAATACCCACCACCTGGTTTCCCCAACCTCCCACCCCGCACCCCTTCAAAACCCTCAGGTTGTTTTTCAGAGTCCATAGTCTCTCATGGTTCACCTCCCCTTCCAATTTCCCTCAACTCCCTTCTCCTCTCCATCTCCCCTTGTCCTCCATGTTATTTGTTATGCTCCACAAATAAGTGAAACCATATGATATTTGACTCTCTCTGCTTGATTTATTTCACTCAGCATAATCTCTTCCAGTCCCATCCATGTTGCTACAAAAGTTGGGTATTCATCCTTTCTGATGGAGGCATAATACTCCATAGTGTATATGGACCACATCTTCCTTATCCATTCGTCCGTTGAAGCACATCTTGGTTCTTTCCACAGTTTGGCGACCATGGCCATTGCTGCTATAAACATTGGGGTACAGATGGCCCTTCTTTTCAGTACATCTGTATCTTTGGGGTAAATACCCAGTAGTGCAATTGCAGGGTCATAGGGAAGCTCTATTTTGAATTTCTTGAGGAATCTCCACACTGTTCTCCAAAGTGGCTGCACCAGCTTGCATTCCCACCAACAGTGTAAGAGGGTTTCCCTTTCTCCACATCCTCTCCAACACATGTTGTTTCCTGTCTTGCTAATTTTGGCTATTCTAACTGGTGTAAGGTGGTATCTCAATGTGGTTTTAATTTGAATCTCCCTGATGGCTAGTGATGATGAACATTTTTTCATGTGTCTGGTAGCCATTTGTATGTCTTCATTGGAGAAGTGTCTGTTCATGTCTTCTGCCCATTTTTTGATATGATTATCTGTTTTGTGTGTGTTGAGTTTGAGGAGTTCTTTATAGATCCTGGATATCAACCTTTTGTCTGTACTGTCATTTGCAAATATCTTCTCCCATTCCGTGGGTTGCCTCTTTGTTTTGTTGACTGTTTCCTTTGCTGTGCAGAAGCTTTTGATCTTGATGAAGTCCCAAAAGTTCACTTTCGCTTTTGTTTCCTTTGCCTTTGGAGACATATCTTGAAAGAAGTTGCTGTGGCTGATATCAAAGAGGTTACTGCCTATGTTCTCCTCTAGGATTCTGATGGATTCCTGTCTCACATTGAGGTCTTTTATCCATTTCGAGTTTATCTTTGTGTACAGTGTAAGAGAATGGTCGAGTTTCATTCTTCTACATGTAGCTGTCCAGTTTTCCCAGCAGCATTTATTGAAGAGACTGTCTTTTTTCCACTGGATATTTTTTCCTATTTTGTCGAAGATTATTTGACCATAGAGTTGAGGGTCCATATCTGGGCTCTCTACTCTGTTCCACTGGTCTATGTGTCTGTTTTTATGCCAATACCATGCTGTCTTGGTGATCACAGCTTTGTAGTAAAGCTTGAAATCAGGTAACATCATGCCGCCAGTATTATTTTATTTTTCAACATTTCCTTAGTGATTCGGGGTCTCCTCTGATTCCATACAAATTTTAGGATTATTTGCTCCAGCTCTTTGAAAAATACCGGTGGAATTTTGATCGGAATGGCATTAAAAGTATAGATTGCTCTAGGCAGTATAGACATTTTAACAATGTTTATTCTTCCGATCCAAGAGCATGGAATGATCTTCCATCTTTTTGTGTCTTCTTCAGTTTCTTTTATGAGTGTTCTGTAGTTCCTCGAGTATAGATCCTTTACCTCTTTGGTTAGGTTTATTCCCAGGTATCTTATGGTTCTTGGTGCTATAGTAAATGGAATTGATTCTCTAATTTCCCTTTCTGTATTTTCATTGTTAGTGTATAAGAAAGCCACTGATTTCTGTACCTTGACTTTGTATCCTGCCACGTTACTGAATTGCTGTATGAGTTCTAGTAGTTTGGGGGTGGAGTCTTTTGGGTTTTCCATATAAAGAATCATGTCATCTGTGAAGAGAGAGAGTGTGACTTCTTCCTTGCCTATTTGGATACCTTTTATTTCTCTTTGTTGTCTGATTGCTGTTGCTAGGACTTCTAATACTATGTTGAACAAGAGTGGTGAGAGTGGACAACCTTGTTGTGTTCCTGATCTCAACGGGAAGGCTGCAAGCTTTTTCCCATTGAGGATGATATTTGCTGTGGGTCTTTCATAGATAGATTTGATGAAGTTCAGGAATGTTCCCTCTATCCCTATACTTTGAAGCGTTTTAATCAGGAACGGATGCTGGATTTTGTCAAATGCTTTTTCTGCGTCAATTGAGAGGACCATGTGGTCCTTCTCTCTTCTCTTACTGATTTGTTCTATCACATTGATTGTTTTGCTAATGTTGAACCATCCTTGTAACCCAGGGATGAATCCCACC